>NC_046230.1:23239951-23839951 GCF_009819885.2 Catharus ustulatus | reverse complement strand
GCCCTTAATTTCTGTAAGAATCTGTTGGCACACTACCAGTCCAGCCAGGAACAGAATTGTGTGAGGGAAGGATGTTTGGCACAGATCCAGTGGGAACACAGTCCTGCAATTCCCACATTCCTCCTTTGCACGGCTGGACCCAAACTGGGAACTCTCCAGGGTACCTCTGGCAGCATCCAAGGATTTCCAGAGTTTCCTCCAGACATTCAGCTGAGCCAGGCAAGGAGCTGTGAAGCCTCACCAATGCATTGGAAACAGATTTTCCCCCAAAGAGACTCTGGAGAGAACGAATTTGGATTCATCCCATGTTGTGTCATTTTCCCAAAGCACATCACAATTCAGGATCAGATGCTGTGAGCTCCATCTCAGACAAAAGCAGTTTTCATTTTATAGTAATTGACAACCAAAATATTTTGATTTTGTTTACCAAACAGACGGAGAAATAATATCAACTGAGTCATTTCGCTGCAGTGGAAAAGCAGAACATATTTGAAGTTCATTTTTGAAGTATGTGCAGTTCTCAAAGAAATGCAAATAGACATTGCACAGAAACTATTTTTCTAGATAAATATGCTTCTTTACATCTTAACAATGGATCTTTATCCTCATTCCAATACCACTTCTGATACAGCAAAGTATGACAGAGGCAATGAACATTAAAATTGAATGCCAGTGTTATTGATGAATTTTTATTAGGTCAAATTAGAGACCAGTGATAATTAGAGGTTGGTGATCATGATAATGATGGCAAAGATAAGAATTCCAATGGGTCTGTGGCATACAGAAAGAGGAATACATTTTTCAATTCTCAGTGCAAACGAGGAAATGACTTGCTGGGAGTCTCTAAAACACAAAAATAATTACTGAGAGTCTGTGCAGAACACACTGCTCAGGTGATGACTCAGTGGGTAAGACCTGAAATGAGAGGAGAAATGTTACAACAATACTCCTGAAAAACCCCAAACCCTCTCATTCTTATTTTAATCGCTGCTGAACACAAAAAGCACGAAGCGAGAAGGTGTCTGATGTAGAAGGAACAAGTGTCAGGATGGTTTGAACCATAATCATGAATATAAATCACTTGATTATGTCTGAAAATTAATAACTGCTGCTGCTCAAGATAGCAAAGGGTAGCTCTTAGTGGAGCCAAGTCTTATGTATTGCCAATATTTATTATCTACCTTCTCAACTGACAAAGAAATTACAAGATTGCACAAAAAAAGGGAATATTTTTCCTTTGGCTATTCGTGCATAAATATGTGGGAATATCAAAATGTGCCTGACATTATTACTTGATTGAAATCTATCATCTACTCTTTGATTTTTTTTAAGCTGTAATAAGAGAACATCAGGGATATTCCAAAATGGAAATATCCTACGAGCAGGAGATTTGAACCTGGCATTTGTAGCTGACAATCTTCACTCCAGGATAGAGTTCACTGCCTGTAAATCAAGGGGAAAAGGACAATTAATTTTTGCTTCCAGCTAATTGCTGGTTCCAGATGATGCTCCAAGTTGAAAGTGACTCTCAGCTGCATCTCCCCAGCTCTGTTTTGGGCAAAATGGAGAGAAAGGAATTCTTCATTTGCAGTTGGATGAAAACACGACAACAGAAAAGCTGAAAAAATCCCAAAAAAAGCAGAAAGAAATTTAATCCATTAGTAATTATCCATCCTCCTCAAATATTTGAATTCACAATTTGTTGATTTTTCAGATCAAGCCCACCGTGGGTGCTGGTTTTGGGGTCCTTTTGCTGGGAACAACTGTCAGGTTTTACTCTCAAATCTTCCTTTTCCCAGATTTTTTTTTCCATGTTCCTTCTGACCTGGAATGTACCAGCAGAAAGGAATTTTCACTCCTGCTGGCACACCTAGAAACATCAGAGATTTTCTGCATAGGGACATATCAAGGTGAATATGCAAATTAAATTTGAATAAAATTTTGAACAAAAAAATTGGGCATTGCTTCCTAAGAAACCTAACTGGTGAAAAGTTGAAGAATTGGCTAAGAAAGGATGTATCAGGTTTTAAATCCTTTTAAAAACTGTCCTTCCTTCTCCTTTGATTCCTTAAAACCAGGGAAAGCTCTTAAACATCCCAAGGCACATCATTAATTTTGTGCCTTCTAGAAAAGGTTAAACTCAAATGTGATGTGCTTAAGTAAAGCAGAGACTCTTCAATAATTCAAATATGGACAAATGGATTTAAGAGCCCAAATCACCCCTCTGTATTTAGGCTGACCAAAGACTCCTGAACATAAAATAAATATTGACACAAGCACCTCTTCATGCCAGGTTGGAGACACATATGCACAGACCACCAGGACACCCAGGAGTCTGCCAGCTCCAAAGATCCTTGAGTCATACATCAAGCACGTGCAAAATACCCTGGGATGGATTTTGTAATGCTAGTTAAGAAAAAAAAGCAATAAATTGGGGACTTTTATATTCTTGCCTTGCAAAACTGTATATTTTTGCGGCCAGAAAAACCAGAAATTTTAGGGTTTTTTTTTTAATGAAGGTTAATATCTAGGCTAATAATTACAATAATAATAATAATAATTAAAAGAAAGCATTTTAAGGTGAAATTACAGATCTGCAATGATGACAACAACCTAAAAGGAATAAAAACTTCCAGTTAGTAAATAACACTCAAAATGCACCTTATGAAGTCCTAACTTCATTATCCACCATTCCTACCCTATTCCGTTGGGATTTTTCACATTTTTACTGAACAACAGCTGAAATGACAGATTATGCCCCAGCTTTTGGAGAGAGGAAAAGATAATTCTGAAAGGAGCTGCTTAATGAAATCAGGGCTTTGACCCTTTGCAGTTTTTTTGTCAGAGCTTTTCTGCTGCTCCCATGACTTTGCCTGTCCTTGCTGCAGATGGTCCAACAGCCAATTCCTGTGTTCCTTGCTGCTCCTGAGCAGGAAACAAAGCAAAGCCACCGTTATTATCTCTTGATTCCCAGCCAGCTTTTTGCTTATTTAGACATGATACTGCTGGATATCATTCAGCTTCGCATTTCTTACCAGGAAAAAAAATAATAGGTGGTTATTGTAGAAAAACAAAAGGATTAAAGGCTTAGGAGCTTTGGGTGCATGTTTAATATTCAGATATTTGTAATAACAACAGAGAGATGCAAACAGCATCAGTGCCAGGAAAGTGTTTTGCTTACACCTGTTTGTGTGTGGAAATTCAGGGAGCTCTGCCCAGGAGGCTGCTCTGGGTTAGGACACTCCTAATACAGAACAGCTCATCCCAAAACCATCCAAAATGTGGGAAAACCTCTAAACTTGCACCCACTGGTAATTTTTGTATCACTGGGATGAAGGATTCCAATCCTCCATGGAAAAATGTTAAACTGTGCCATTAGATGTCTTTGTTTTACACAAATCCTTACAGATTCCGACCACACTGCTTCCAAGATTTTCTCTCCAAACACAACAGCTGGAAGATGTCTTTGTTTGAGGGTTTTTAATGACATTTTTCCTTATAATTTGAGTGGGAATGAAAGCATCAAACAGTGTCAGACTCTGAACAAAGCCTTGGGGCCAGCAGGTTCCAACTGGAATTGTTCCTAACTGGAAGATTCTCCATAGGAGTGACACCTCCTCAATATTTGTACACATTTATTTATGTAAAAGCAGTTATATACATTTATTTGAGCTTCCTTTAGGAGTCCTTTATCATGGAGATGCCCTGGTCAGGTTTGAACCATGAGGGTGGAAATCCATGCAGAGATTTGGGGCTGAGACCACGGAAATGTCGCTTCGACAAATTATTGAAACTCCTCCATTTATGGATTCTCTGATCATGGAGAGAGCAACACTAAAAATAATAAGAATGGAACTAAAAAGGGAAAAGCTGATAAAAACCCAGGGGAGCACAGTAAAAATGTTGGATGCAGAGTGTCCCCAAGGTGTGGCACGTCCCAGGGTCCATCACCCTCTGCTCCCAGACTGGCAGCAAGAGCCCAGGCACCCAGCACTGGTGTCAGGAGAGCCTCAAATCTTTATTAAATGCATGGAACAATACCTTGGCAAATGGGGAAAGACTGGAAGCACCATGATAACCCTGAATCTGCATTTTGAAGGCTTGCACAGCCCTGTGGAAGGTGTGTGCTGCCAGATAAAGCAGCTGCCTTTGAAAAGGAGACTTTAATCCATTAGATATTTGCCATCTAAATAGCTCCACTCTGCTAGACCTGAAGCTTTCCCTGCAACAGAAGTGCTGTTTCCCTTTTTTAAATTTTCCCAGTTATCTTGTTTTACAGCTTTCTCCACTCCAGTCCTTAGCTTACATTTAGGCAATTATTTCCCTCTCCTTTTAGCAGAAATACAATATCTGATGGGGACAAACGTGCAGAGCACAGAAATTCCTGAGTCTCACTTCAGCATCTTATTACACTGGCCCATTTTCTCATTTGTTGTATAATTATGGGCAATTAGGGCTGAGAGCAGCGAGGTCAGTTCTGTTTCTTGACGTGTGTTTGCCATAAAATCTCCATTTTAGCCCTGCTGTAGCTCATTGAAATCCAAATGGCACAGAGAGGAAAATGTGTAGAGCTGGATTCAGTGAAAGCAAAGTTAGAACTTGCTTTTTTTGAGTGTCCAAATCCCAGAGCAGCCCCTCTGTGGGCACAAAACCTTAATTTGGGCTCACCCTTGCTCCTTTCTGGTTGTGATTCCTGGAATATGGTTAAAATACATCCAGGGAAGACACAGCTCATATTCTGAGTCTTTGAAGAGGCCACAGATAAAACTGAAAGTTAAAAATTATCTGATTGGAATAAACTCATGCACAGCATCAAGGTAAATAAGTGGAAGGAATAACTCATTAGCTTGGAAGATATTCCAGAGAGACTGAACTCCCTCACACCTGGCAGGAAAAATAATTCCTTTTATTTTCCTTTCCATTGGTGTTCTGATGGTCACATAAATAATGCACATTCAACAATTAACTCTATTTCTCAAATTATTAAGTATATCACTCAATTCATGGGAATCTATGCTTCCTTGTTGCTCCACCAGGGATACAAACACCTTTTCACCTTTTTCTGACTGGTGTGGATGCACTTCTGCTCCAATCCCTTTGCACCCTGAATCACTACAGCAAAACCCAAACACAAAATGTGTCAGAAACTTGCCCTGATTAAATCCCACTGCTCTCCAGTGTGAGCATCACCATAATTACCTAAACTGCTGCTTCAATAAAACACCATTTCCTTATTTTTCTATAGGATTTGCAGCTTTAGTGACACCATAATTACAGCAAAGACACACAAGTCACTTCAATTACCACAGCAATTAAACCAGACTAATGTGCCACAATTATTTCCTCCAAGACAAACAGTAACTTTGCTAGGATCCTTTATTCCTGTATAAGATGCCATCCAGTATTTCCAATCTCTGTTTGCTTTCCTTGTGTTAATAATGCTTTGGAAGTGGCAGCTAAAATTTCAGAAATTAAGAAAAGATTTTCACATGTAGAACAACTCAGGGATGAGCATGGTTGTTTCGTGTTTTGCTGTTGAGGGGGCAGCCCTGTGCTCTAGGATTGAAGGAAAATATTGAATGAAAAGCATTTATTGATGTTTAAAACCTTGAATTTACCTCCAAATGGTTCCTGTATTCAGAGCTCTGGCTAGGCAAAAACCTCATTGCAAAAGAACAGCATCAAGCCAATATCCCAAAGTTTCTGTGCCTAAAAGATGGAGGAATGAACTGACACCAGGTTACATAAAATATTGATGCTCACTTTTCAGTTACAGGGTTTTATGTGTTTTGCATACAAAAGGTCTCCCTGCTTGGAAGGTTTACTACCAGAATAAATTATTATTACAACGTGTCTTCGTTTGCACAAGTGCTTCCTCAGCTGGCAGCAAAGAATAACTCGGGAGATGACACACAGACATTTTTCCAAAACTCACATTTTTCTAGAAAATTTAAGTGCAGGGATATCTGTACAAGCTGTGTAATTCATCACAGTGATTTCTGTTCGGGTACCTCTGCAAACAGGAGGAGGTTTTTTACTGAATTTCAGTTCTCACAGCAAAGATGGTAATATTCCTCTTAGTGTTAAATGATTTCCCACTTGAAATGCCCAAATCCCACCAGGCTGGGCTGGCAGCACAGGGATCAGACATTCATTCCCTCCTGTCCCTGCCTTGTCTGGCACTCTGCCCATGGAGCATCCTCTCCAAATGAAAACTGCTCTGATATTTTCTCTCCTTATGGCAATATCCAAGTTACCAAGGGTCGTTGAGAGCTGTACAGAAATCTGCTCCTTGCTCCCTGGCTGAGCTGTAAATGAAAGAGCCCAGCTCTGTTATCAGGAGATCGGGCGTTATCTAAAGCAGCCCGGGGACAATTCCGAGGGACAGATAATGACATTGGCCTTGGAACTGGGAAAGGAAATGCTTCAGAGTGCTCACACTTTGCATTTTGAAAAGTCTTCAAACCTCAATGTGCTAATTGTTGAGATGAGGCCGTTGATAAGAGGAATAATCAGCAAAGCCAGGGAATAAATGTGATTATTTCTACAACAGACCTTGTTTACCGTGAGAAAAATGCGAGCTAATTCCGATTTTAGTCCTGAAAACCAAATTAACTTCATGATGTCTCACTGGGCCGAGTCATGCTCAGCATTGCCTTCTTTAGTAATTATATCCTGGCAGTGCATAATTAGTGTCTCAAGTCGAATTCCCCCACAGCCATCAAATGTGCAAAGAAAATAAAAAATAAAACAAGGCGCAGGTAGAAGGAGGCACGAGGAGCAGGAGTGTGGGATGTGTGTGTTTAGTGCAGGCACACACAGGGCTAATTTAGAACCACAATTCTCCTGACTCCAGCTGGATCTAGACAAGAACCAGAGTCCACCAGCAGAGCCAGGAATATCCATTTTCAGAGGAGGAGGCTGAGCACAGCAATTTTTATCCCATTCCTGCTCTTCCAGCACAAACTTTCCAATTAAAATGCTACATATCACTCCTTTTGTAGTCAATAATGTTCATTTTCCTCTCACATTTTGAATATTTCTACTTGGCAAACGCATCAGACTTGGAAGTGGCTCGAGTTTCCATCAGCCATCACTTTGAGAATGAAACAATCCTAAATAGGATGCAATTGTGAGTTAAAGCAGATTTAAAGCAGGGAGCAACTGCAATGAGGCTGATCCTCAGATTTGAAGGTTATTTTCAGCTTCATTAAACCCAGAGCTTACAGGGATCTGCAGGAATGCAGCCTTGCCCTGAAAGCACAGAAAATTGCTTACTTTGAGATGCCAAAATTCCTCAGTGTTTATAAACACCACACACAGTTGCAGAGGAATAGCATTTCATCCACTCACTCCATGGAGTTTTAAGTAGAAACTTTTTTTTTGCCTTATTTTTGTGTGACATTTGTGACATTTAACAGATACTCAAATAGGGAGAATAGCACAACTTTTTTCTGAACTTTACACAGACATTAATTTTAAGGGTCTTTATCACTTCAGGTGATATAACTGCAGATAGCTATTAATATATAATTATATAATATATGATTATTTGTTCACTATACAAATACTAATCATCACCACTAAAATTTTTATGCCTAAAGAGGTCCTTAAACAAATAAACTCACAGAGAATTGCACTGCCTCTCTTTTGGGGGCTCAAGTGTGACAAATAATGATGGAAGGCTTTCTAATTACCTGGATAATGAAGGGATTTGGTGCAGCATTGTAATTTTTTCTCTAGAGACCACAATGTACTTTGATGAAATTAAACAAAGGCCTAAGGAAATTTAGACAATATTCCAGAGAATGGATTCAATGTGGCCCCACAGGTGTCTGATCCCTCTCCCTGTACCTGTTTAATCAGTCAGGCACTGCTGACTGCCAGGTCCATCTTCTGTGCCCTCTCTAATTGCAAATCAATCATGACAGAGGATTCCAAGCAAGAAAACAACTCTAATAAGAGCAAAAAGCAACCCTTAATTAATGAAACTGAAGCCTTGCTAATCCAAGTGGGCCAGCCCTGTGACAGGTAATCATTCCTGGCTGATTTAATGAGCACCTTCATCCTGGCACTGCCCCTCTCTGAGGGCTCTGGGACACCTGTGGGGTTGGTTTTATTTATTATTAATTTATTTTTTAAACCCTAAATGTGGTGAAATAATTCAATAGACAAGCCCATTCAATATTTGACATGCAGAGTCAGTTAGAGTGGAAGTTACTTTCTGTGTTTGGGAATTGTTTATGGCTGGAACTCTGCAGTGCAGGTTTGTGCCCTGGGCTGAGATGGACACACACCCCCAGATTTGCCTCTTTGTATCATCTGCACTTCTGCTTTTTGCCCAGGGAAACTTCAGCTCTTGACAGAAACAAGAAAAAAAATATGCAGATGTGAACCTGGATGGGCAGTTTTACTAAAACTCTGAGGTGTTTGCCTTGTATAAGCAATAATTTTTATTTTTCTGCCATTTTCACCTCCAGGCTTTTTGCTTCAGCCCCTGTGTGTGAATGGAATTACTCAGACAAAATGGGACTGGAAGTGAAGCAGGTGCTCTGCTCACACCCCTGGAAGGCAGTGGTGTCTGAGTTTTTCAGTAAATGGTTTTATGGTTACAGGGTTTTTCCTGCTCCCACAGTCTCCTGACCCCTGACCAGGGGTGTCCTGGTGCTCAAATCCAGGGAGGACACATCCTGTGACTGTCACCAGGCAGAAGAGGATGGTCAGGGTGAACCCCAGCCCTCCAAATTCCTCTTGCCCATCCAGACCCAGAGAAACTCCTGTGGCAAAAGGAAAACACAAGTGACAGCTTTGAAAGCTCTATAAATTACATCAGTAAATTATTAAATATAATAAATAATTATTATAAATTACTTATTAGTAATAAATAAATGCATTAAATAAACGATTCAGGTTTTAAATCGTGCCCCCTAATTTCAGGGTTTAAATCAAACACTCTTTAATGACTCTGTGAAATAAATCTCCAATCTAGGACAATTCACCCAGCACAGATTACAGCATTATTACACCAGTGGGCAAGCACTGAGAAATGTATTTTATTCCTTGCAAAGCACTTTACACACAGAGAACAATTTTCTCCTGAGATGAATTACAGGATTTCTTACAGATTTCAAAAATTCCTGAAAAGGAAAGGAAGCAAAATGATCTTGAGGGCTTTTATTTTTTTTTTTTTTTTTTTTTTTTGTTTTAGAAGTCATGTCTAGCTGAGGTTGTTGATTTGTTAAAAATGAATTTACCACAACCTCTGAGGAGCTCTCCAAGGTGGTCAGGACAGTGAGAAAGCAAGACTGAGGTAAGAGGGTAAATTTCTTATTTGTGCAGTGGGAGAACAGACCCTGAGCACAATTCCTGGGATGCCACCAGAGGTGCAGTGAGAGCAGCAGGAACTGTCACAAGAGCTGCCCTGGTGCCTGCTGAAATCCCAGCTGGAACTTGGGACTGTGTTTAGATGGATTCCAACCCTAAACTGCTGTAAAACCTCATGGTTTTCTCAAATTCTTTTTTTTTTAAGTGGAGCAAGGAGTGCTGAGCCAAGGGGGCTGTGCTGGCTCAGAGAACAACCCAGAGCCATCACCACTGAACTGTGCACCAGCAATCAAACTGATTAAAACTAATTAAAACTAATTAAAACCAATCTCAGCAGCCAGATCAATACACCCTGGCAGCTATCACTGCATTTAGCTTGTGGTTAAGGGCATTTAACCTCACAAAACAGAGTTAAACACAGAGAAATTGGTTCTGCTAAGGAAGTGTGGGAGTGTCTGTGCCCAGAGCAGCTGCCCCTGCATCCCTGGAAGTGTCCAAAGCCAGGCTGGATGGGGCTTGGAGCAACCTGGGAAAGTGTTTGTGGCACAAAAAGATGAGTTATAAGATCCCTTTTCCAACCCAAACTGTTCCATGATCTTAAGAAACAGGAGAAAGAAATATTTAATATTTTTTTTTTGTCTGCTTACTGAGCTGTTGGAACAAAACTATTGGGAGTTAAAAATGCTCCATTCAGAGCAGAGGCTGGAAATCTCATCACAAATGAGATTATTTCTTGGGCTCCTGTGCTTGTGTCTCCCCTGTTCCTGGGATGATGAGAAGCTCAGTGGTTCCTGTCTCCTGTGTGCCACTCTGTGCCCTTGGTCTGTGGATTTCTGATTCCCTGATTTCCAGGGCTGCTGTCACAGCTTTCTGTGAGACACAACCAGGGTCAGAACCCTCCTGCTGTGCCCCAGACTAAAGGAGAGATGTCACCAACTCTGCTGGTGCTGGTGTTTTGCACCGCTTAATTAATTGCTTGTCTGGAGTCTCTTCTGTCTTCACTCAGAGCCAGGATTAAAAACACACAAAGGAGGTGAATTTCTCGTGTTTGGGTTTGGTTGTTTATTAAATCTTATCTAAAGTACAGAGAGTTCTGCATCACTTTTGTCTACCAGCTAAAAGTGAGAAAAATGGAGCTGAATTTGTCATTTGTCTAGTTCCAAGGTCTTTTAAAGCTAAATAGTCCAAAAGAGGATTAACACCTTTATTATTTATATTTTTAATCTAATAACCAAACTCCTGTGACCTTCAGTGCAACACTGACTGTCCAACCAGAAACTACCTGAAATCAGGAAGAAGAAGAGACAACATCCAAAATCTTCCATCTTGTCCTATACCTATTATTATATTATAAAACCCTCAAATTCCAAACCCTTCCCCGTGTGCAATCACACACTTTTATTTAACTACACACCCCTGATTTTAACTTTATCACTCAAATTTGGAACCTTCCCCAATGTCTCAGGTCCAAAGCAGTGTTCTCCAGGGGGTCAGTGCCAGAAAGCTCAAAAAAAACAGGTTTTTGGGTCCAACAACCAACCTCCTGCCTGTCCCTGTCCCTGTCCCTGTCCCTGTCCCGTCCCTGTCCCATCCCTGTCCCTGTCCCATCCCTGTCCCTGTCCCTGTCCCTGTCCCATCCCTGTCCCATCCCTGTCCCTGTCCCATCCCTGTCCCATCCCTGTCCCATCCCTGTCCCTGTCCCATCCCTGTCCCTGTCCCTGTCCCTGTCCCTGTCCCTGTCCCTGTCCCTGTCCCTGCCTCTCACACACAGGGCTCACATTTCCTGCGTGCTGCAGGTGAGGATTCAGACATTTCTCACAGGTTCCCCTCTCAGCTGGAGCTTTCCCAAAGTGTTTTCCACTGCCCAGGGAGCAGCCCCAGTTTGCAGAGCCTCGCTCTGCAGGGCACAGACCTGGCCCTGCCACGGTGACATTGATGGATCTCTTCTTTTGCTGCTTTCTCTTCCCTTTCTTCCGTCCACTGTGAAGGGAGCAAGTGAAAAATTGGTTTTCTCAGACCGAGGGGAAATCAGCACATGGATTTCCTGCTGGTTTGTTCACACTGAGTCTAACCCTGGGACTAAAAGGGTTCACAGCCTGTCCTGCATCCTTCCTGAACACTCTGGGGGAACTGCACAACCTCATCAGTTCCAAGGGAAATTACAAACATTTTAAACCATCTGAATTTTCAGTAATTTGTCCCAAAACTCCTTTAATGAAACAAATGGATCTAAAAGTGAAAGCACAGCAGAGGGACCACGTGCCTGGCCCCTGCCTTGGGGAGGTTGGTTTGGAAAGCAGGGGAAGTTCAGGTGTTGTTCCCAGCTCCAGTCTGGTCAATCCCTCCCCAAAGGCACCTCCAAGGGATGCTGACATTCCAGGTACTGGGATGGAAGGAATTTGATCCAGGCCATCTCTTCAAATCACACAGACAAAGAACTAGAACAACGTTTTGGCCAATCCTAAACTAAATTTAAACTAAAAAAAAAAAAAATCTGCTAACAAACCTAATTAACATGAATCTTGCTGTGAAGGAGGAAAGCATCATGTAATTGTAAAATATTTTTAGACAATTAATTGTTGGTTCTTAACATGTAATTTTTCCTGTCTGAAGAATAATAAAGACTTTTTTTTTTCCTAGTTTTCTAAAATAAATCCTACCCCAAGAGTGAAAGTCAAAGCTGGTTAGATGCCCTGTCAGGGAGGTGAGGGACTGAGCCTGATTAATTTAAATTAATTTCATTTACCCTCCATGTACCAAGAGCTGAAGTGGAAAATCATTGGGATGATGGGAAGAAAACTCCTGCTTTTCTCATGTGACATCCAGGAGACTGCAACAAAGCTTTTCCTCTGCAACACCCACCTCAGCTGCTTTTATTGATGTTTCCCTTGGGCCAACTCAAAATTTTGGGAAGGAATTCCATTCTGGGAGGGTGGAGAGAGCTGGCACAGATTCCCAGAGCAGCTAGATCCCTGGAATTGTCCAAGACTAGGCTGGACATTGGGATTGGAGCACCTTGGGACAGTGAAAATGTCCCTGCCCATGGTAGGGGTGGCACTGGGTGACTTTTAGGGTCCCTCCAACCCAAACCATCCTGGGATTCTCTGAAAGTTTTAGTTTGAGCAGGAGGAACCTCTTCGTGGGGTTTTGTCTTTTATCTACACCTAACCAGGACTGTGTGGCCACAGATGCTTTGTTTAAAGCTCAAATGATATAAAAAAAAAGTCTTGGAGACATTTGACATCACTCCTTCATCTTGCTGTTGAAGTTTCCATCAGCTGATTTCAGCAGCCACTGTCATCCACTTTGGGCAGGGTGGGATTTTTATCCTCCAGATCTGCAACTGCCCATCCCATATCTGGAAATTGTGTCTTGGTTCCTCAATCAGGAATGTGCCAGGACCTCCCTAAGGGTGGTGGCTGTCACAGCCTGCCCTGGCTCACTCAGCTCTGGTGGCACTGATGCCTTCAGTTTTAGCTTTACATTTCCAGACTGTGTCCTGCACTGGTGTGTGACTCTGAGCTCCACACAAAGTGTTCCAGGTTCTCTCCCAGCTCAGGCACACAAACCAATCCTTTCCCAGCCCCAGAACCAAGGATACGCTGCAGCTCCAGCCCAAAAAGTGCAAACAGGGAATGGAGGAGAGAATCTGGGAGGGTGGGACTGCAGAGCCTGGAGCTGGGATGGGACAATGAACCCAAGGTGGGAATGGAACAGAACTGATAAAAGTGTGAAACTCCTGAGCCAGGGTCCACGTTTGGGCTCTGGCACTGCCCAGGGTGAATCCTGTGAAGGGTTTTAATAAATCCCTGCTTTGTTCCTGTCACTCTGCCCAGCTCTGTCCCAGGGAGCCTCTCCAGGCTCCAGCACAGCAGTAGCTCCTGCAGAAGGAAAGGTTTGGTTTGGGACAGGATCCCAGCTCTTCCCCCTGAGGAATCGCTGCTGGGAGCAAGAGGAGGAACCAAGCCTTGCTTGGGGGCTTGGAGCAGGATCAAGGCTGCTCCTCAGCTGGGATTTGAGGCATTTGGAAATCAGGGAAAACAGAAGATGCAAACGGAGCAGCACAGTCTGTAGCCCGGGGTGGGAGAGTTATTTCTGTTGATTTAATAAGTGGCTGCTTGGTCAGCTCCTGCTCTAAATGAGGAGCCAGCTCCATTTTTCAGGTGGAAATGTTCAGAAAATCATCTGCAGTTTAGCTGGAATATTGCTGGAGATCTACTCTGTAAACTGCCATAACTCTTAGGTCTCTATTAGGGATGTTTTCCCCTACCAGAATGAATAAAATAATTGAGAAAAATGCAAATAGTTGGGTCTTATGTTGGTTAAAAAAAAATTGCCAGCTCTAAAAGGATGAAGTTCTTGATGGTTCTTCAAAAACCTTATATATTTCATCTTCTGATTAACAGGGAAGAAGAAGGAAGTTCGGAATATGGAAATATCACTCAGTTATTGTCAGGAGCACTCCCTGCACAGCCAGCCCTGACTGAGACACTGGAGATTCAACTTTGGGAGAATCTCACTGTCTGCCCTGACATTTTACAGTTCCCTGTCCAGATTCACACCTTCAGTCTGAAACTGGAAACTGTAGAAATCTTTTAGGCTGAGCTTTTGTGTGGGATTTTTTTTTGGGTCCCTCAAAAGTCATCACTGCAGCTGGAAAAGCCCCACACAGACCCCTCCATCCATCTGTACCTGCACAGACTCTGCACCCCAGGAGTGTTTTATTGAATGAAATATCTGATCCTTGTGCTTTAGAACCTCATTTACATTCATTTTTGTGCCTGTGTGGCACTTACACAAAATTCAGAGAGTTCTCAAGCAAATGACTGTTGGTACTTAAATACAGAATATGCTTTTTAAACATATAATTAAACCCAAGATACTCCACCAAGTGCACTGAAATCCCAAATTCAAGGCTAAATCCCTGCCCCATTTTAAGTCTGTGTTAAAACCAATTTTTAATTAAAAATCTGCTTTTTTTTTTTTTTTTTTTAAATAAAAGGTGGAGCTTTTTGGGGGGTTGCCCTCAGTATAATTTTCAAGTGGGGGATCAGATTTCCTCCCAACTCCTTTCTGTTTCTGCCTACCCACAGCTGAACATCTGCTTATTTCCCAGGAAAAATGTTAAACAACAATACAAGGTTGTAAATGGAGTGAGCATCTGATGGAACAAATTCTTGTTTATAACCCAGACCTGTACTTTGGGAATTTTCTCCTGACAGTTCAGAGCTCTGCATCCAAGTCACATCTCCTGGAAATGAACATCAAGGTAACTCAAAGTTAGGGTGGTGTTTCAGCTCTATAAATTAAAATGGAATTAGTGTTTTCAGTTTTATATTGACTGTAACAGCACTCTATTCTATAGAATGCAAGCCAATGGATACAAGGACTTAAAAATAAATCTATTTTTAAAAGAAATTAATTTGGTTTGACTTTCCTATTGTGATATTTAAGAGAGAGCAAAGCCACCATAAGTATTTTCCTTTAAGGAAAATACAGAGTGCACAGCATGGTTCTGAAGGCAATAAAACAGGACATGATCAGCCCCAGACAGGATTTTATTTAGGGAGACAAAATCCTCAGTCAGGGAGTTCATGTAACAATGACAAATCTCATCAGAGGCCAACGAGCAGAATTTGTGTCTCTGTGGTTACGACGATATTTTTAACAGATTTTGATCATCCTGGAGAAGAGTTCAAGAGCCACAGATCTTTGAGAGTCCTGAGGACATCTCACAAATGATTGCAGTGTGTGTGCTTTGCATCTAATAATAGCCATGGGTATATAAATGAAATTACTGGGGTTTGTGTACGCTGTTAAAATGAGTGACTTTGGAGAGGTGACATTTTATTTTAAAACTGCTGCTGGTATGGTGTGGAGTTTATGTGATTTCTTTCCCTGAAATAGGTGATTTTTGCATAATTTTTTTGTTGAGTTTCACCAATAATCCAGAGTTATTCATCAAACCTGGTGGAGATTCTCATCCCTAGGTCAGCAAGATCCTCTCAGCTCAGACTTGTGACCTCCCAGTCACAGCCTTGATTTGGCCATTTTTGGAACCTTGCACTTATTTTATGATTTGAAAACCAATTTCAGACTGTAAACAGAAGCATGAGTCATTTTATAGGCACTTTCTCCAAAAGATGCTTACCCAGGGTTTTTAAATGCTTGCTAGTTTATGCTTCTGTTTCCTGGAGATATTTAGAGAAGTAATTATAACTGGGAAGATGCAAAGCTCCAACTTTTATTAATAATGCACAAACTCGTGACATCCAACAACTTGTACACAGTTAGAGCTTCCAAATGCTCCAAAGCACTCTGTAGATTTTATATTTGATATAATTTTCTTGGAAGCTTTCTGGATTTTCAAGTCAAGGTCAAGTCAATCAAGTTGTCTCCATTTATTTTTTAAACCCAGACAAAATATCAACAAATGTGGGGATTTTGCATGAACTAAAATTTTATTTTTCTTCCCTATTTTGTATATGTTTATACATTTTTCTGTTGAATACATCTTTGGAATCACAGCATGTTTTTCTATTCTAGCTGCTGAAATAAAACCTTCATGATGGATGCAGCATCAGCCCTTCCTCTGACTCTAGTTACCCTCATTGGAATTTCTGATCAGACCCAAATCCACCTCCTCCACTGAGATTTTCCAGCCCAGCAGATGGGAAAGTCTATTGAATAATACTAAACACTCTTACAAAAGAGACAAACCCAACTGAAACCTGACTTTTTGGACTTTTAGCCTTTAAAAGACAGAGAGGAATTTGGAGGATTTTTTGCCTACATAACTTTTGGGAGCTTTTTTGCTTTTCATGAGCAACATGCACAATCTGACACAACATGATAAAATGGTGAGGGAGTCCACCAGGAAATCATTTCAGTGCTTTTTCTGAGCATTGCAAACTGCTTTAGTAGCTGGAAAGAAACTTCTTTCATGGAAAGGAATTTCTGTTTCCATGAATTTCTATGCAGCAGCCAGCTCGCTTTGCTGGGCTCTGTGCGTCCACAGGGATGTGCCCACACAAAGTCATGGGAGGAACCATGCCCTGGAAAAGCAATCAGAATTCTTTCCCAACCTTAGGTAGTTATTTTTTTCCCAGATAAACACAAAAAGAGGCAATGCATTATGGTTTTGCTCCTCTTGTTACAGGCTATTCTTGTGATTTTTCAGTTCAGATTTGCCTGGATAAAATATTCAAAATAAAGCACATTATCCATAATCCCTTCTGGCCTAATTCCATTCTGAGTTTACTGATGATGCAAGCTGACATTGCCAGTAACTGAGGACTAAGTTTAGCCTCCAAACATGCATGTTGCACTCAGCTTGAGCAGTGTTCCCTGCAGACACGGATCTGCCCTGACTCACAGGGATGGAATTTGCTCTCTCACAGATGAGCAGCAGCTTCCACCATGCTGGAGCACAGCAGATCCTCCATGGCAGCACCCCCAGGCCATGGGGCACATCCCTGTGTCAATCTCTGGAGCACATCCCTGTGTCCAGCCTTGTCCTCAAACCCTGGGGCACATCCCTGTGTCCATCCTTGTCCCCAAACCCTGGGGCACATCCCTGTGTCCATCCTTGTCCCCAAACCCTGGGGCACATCCCTGTGTCCATTCTTGTCCCCAAACCCTGGGGCACATCCCTGTGTCCATCCTTGTCCCCAAACCCTGGAGCACATCCCTGTGTCCATCCTTGTCCCCAAACCCTGGGGCACATCCCTGTGTCCATCCTTGGAGCACATCCCTGTGTCCATCCTTGTCCCCAAACCCTGGGGCACATCCCTGTGTCCATCCTTGGAGCACATCCCAGTGTCCAGCCTTGTCCCCGTGCCTTGGCTCTGCAGGTGCCTGTGCTGGCCCAGCCCTTCTCTTCAACAATTAAAAACCACTCAGCTGCTGCACAGATAAATCCCACAGGATGGGGAAAGGTGGGAACGCTGATGCAGAAATATTGGCCCAAATAAAAACTGCACCTGAGGTGGGAGGAAATATTTTCACCTTGATTTAATTTTAAGCTGAACAGGGATTTTTCATGTCTGACCATTGCACCCCACCACAATACAAACCCCTAAAGATAGGCAAAAAATTAGGTCCAGGACATTGTTCCCTGTTTATTTCCATTGTTCCCTGTTTATTTCCATTGTTCCCTGTTTATTTCCCAATCCAGCTGGTTTGAATAGAACCCCCCATCCTCTTTGCCACCACCTTTACTAGGGGAAAATTCCCAGCATTTCTGGAACAGCCCTGGTGTCACCTGTCCTTGCTCAGGATTCTCCCTCTCTGCTCCCCACTGCAGTTCCTGCTCTCTGCAGAACTCAGGACCACAAGATTCCTGGATCTGGCTCTTGGGGACCAGTGTGCCCCCTTTAGAGAAAATGGGAATAATTCCCAGCTTTCACATTATGCTTCCCATACATTAATTGGTGCTTTTTTTGTGCTAATAGATAAGGAGAGGGAGATGTGCAAACACTACAGAGTTTTCCCAACTGGCTGATGCAGAGTGAGACCTGGAGCTCCAAAATTCCAGTAACTCACCCCAGAGGCCAAGCAGCTCTGCTGCCTTTTGTTTTCCTTCTTGCAAAACATCTTTATTCCTATTTGCAGACTAAAAGTGACGAGCTATTGACTGCAAAAAAGCCAGTGGCTGGAATAGTAAATAAATCTTGCCTGCCACAGTGCTGCCTCCGCAGTGAGAAACTCGAGCTGACACGTCTCTCATTACTCTGTGTTGTTTCCTGTATAATTTATGACTCTCCATTGCATGTGTTTGGAGTTGTAAATGTGATCTGCAGCTGCAGCTGACATCAGGCATGCAAAGGACAGCTCCCAATAATGCTGTTAGTCCTTTATGGGCAGAGTTACAGTAAATAACACTTAATGTGAAATATGTAGAGCCATAATAAACATGACAGTGGCTAAGGTTGCTTCTGCTGAGGATGCTGAGATTGTGGCAAGGAAGGGAGGGAGCTGCATCAAGGATGGGGCCCACAGGTTCTTTGCAGACTCCTCCCTTCAGGTTGCTGAGGTAAAACACTACAAGGAATGTGTTTTGATACTTTTACAACAAATTCTAAGAGCCCTGCCTGGATAAAAGAATATCTGGTCTCCATTAAGTCCATTAAAGCAGCTCCAGGTTATCCAAGGAAATGGATCCAATGGAATGTGGATGTTTCTCACTGCTAAATATCAACTCAATGTCCCCATCCACGACAATTTTTCACCAGATTCTGGGACTGGTCTCAGCATCCTCCCTGTCTGCTTAAAGCCAAACAGGAGCACTAAAAACCAGCCTGATTTTTTCTGTTAGGGTGCTCTTGTGGATGGAATTCTGTGGGGTACCTGCCACTGTAGGTTTCTGAACTGGAGAAACCACTGTAAAAACAGTTTTTGTTATTTCCCTTCTTGTATTGCTGAATGTCATCGAGTTGCACTCTCAAAGCAGAACGAAATGCTGCTTTTTAATTCCAGGAAACCATTGTAGGTAAATTCTACTTTAAATTACACTCACCTGAACCTATAGAAACTGAAGGCCTGATCTTGCAGTTTGTGATATTGGGAAGAAATTCTTTATTCAGAGGGTGGTGAGGCCTGGCACAGTTTCCTAGGAAATGTACTGGCTATCAGCTGCATGGCTCCACAGTTTGGGAATATTTTATTTTCCTGAATATTGGAATTTTCTTTCTTCCTTACAAGGTGCTGCAAAGTTAAGAACTGGAAACCAGCCTGAAACACAAGCAACTGGAAAGTTTCAGGATCAAACATGAATTCATCTCCAGAAGTTCCTCTCCCTGTTTGGGCTCTCTCCAACCAGCTCATCACAGCACCAGGAAACTTGGAAAACACAGGGAATCTTAATTTTAAGTTTTTCTCCTGCTCTGATTAAGCTGTGAAAAGAAACAGGCGAATGTAAAGAGATCCACCCACTCCAGGCACATTAATTACAGGGACTGAAAGTCAGCCAGTAATGAAGGTACGACAGAAATTCGGTGCATTAACAACTGAACAATGGCCATTGTTCTCTCGTTTACCCACAGCTGCAGGTGTGTACAGCAGCCTTTGTCTTCCCGGGGGCCAATTTGAGCATTCTGACATTGCCAGTGAGAATTCCTTTATCCATGAACATCGTGCTGCCAGCCCTGTCCCAGGCACGCGCGGAGTTTCAGCCTCTCCGCGCATTTTTTGTTTCACGCACAAATAAACAGATGAAAACCTGTTTGTCTGCCCTCCTTCAAGGACCATTGGGTTATTCAGGACAAGAGTTGTGGCACAAAAGCTAAAATAAATATAAATTAGGCCATCGAGACCATTCTCCTCATATTGCAGTCACATTTTTCCGTGGGGAAAAAAATAGGATGTGTAAAAGGGTCAAACTTCAGGAAAAAATCTTATTTTTGGTGTCAGCCACTCAAGGACAGGACCATACAGCTGAGTGCCATTCAGCCTCTTTGCCCATTCTCTCCATAATTACTAATTCAATTTTACAGTTATTTCACTAATTTAATCATACATAGAACGGTTTTTGGGTGTGCTGTTGCCTGACACAAAATAAAAAGTAATCGCAATTTTTCTCTGGGTTCTCCTATTCTCAGTTCTTCACCTGCTACAAATATTATTTTTAGTAATGACAAGGTGGCAGCAACAAAGATCATGAACTCAGTCAGTTTGCATTGGGATTAATGTAATACCAGAGGTGAGAAAATTATTGGATATTAATTCCAAAGGATTAAGCATTTGCAAGCTCCTGTTGATTACACTCACATTTCTGGCAGTGGAAACACAGTTTTAAAAATTTTAAGCCCTTTTCCACCAATACTTTAATTATTCTTCCCTTCAATACTTCATTCCTTTGTTTATCCTTGATATCAGAGAATCCCAGGATGGTTTGGATTGGAAGGGACCTTAAAGCTCTTTCCACTGTCCCAGTGCTCCAAGCCTGGCCTTGGACACTTCCAGGGATAAAACATTTATTTATCCCTTAAAGACATCAATTACTAAGTTTAAGATGTATAATATCTTTTAGAAAAACATTTTTGAGTTAAAAAAAAAAAAAAAAAAATTCCTGTGCCTGAGAGGTTTTTTTTTCCACAGTACCACTTTTTCCCTACAGACAAAACTGACACAAACCAAAGCACATAAAAGTTTGGTAATAAAAGAGAAAAAAAATAAATAAATTGCTCTTTCTATGAATAGAAAGGTTTGTTAAAAACATTCTTTCTTCTAAATAAGTATTACTTTCAGAAAGCTTCATTATGCTTCAAAAGAGAGTTGCCTTCAGATGGGAAATGTGGGATATTTCTTAAGATGAAAACAACATGGAAAAGGTTTTTGTTTGAAGTCACATTCAAGGAGTCACATTTCTTTCAGCTACCAAATAATCACAAAAAAGTCAGCCTCATGATTTTGCTGTCCAATTAAAAGCAGATATTTTTCAATGGAGAATTTTTGAAGATGAAAAATCTTCAGGAACTTAATCCCAGTCTTAAGTGTTCAGAACTTAATCCTAACACATCTCTATCCAGATTTGTCAGTGATTTATTACCATAGTGCACTATTTTGTTATGCTAAAATTATTTCAGTATTAATAATGTAATTTCTTGTTTGTTTAATTTTTACTTAATTCCTAAAATACCTTCCTATAGAAAGAAATAACAGTAACAAACTTTCCCCCCTTTTTTGTATATATGCTAATTTCCATTAAATAGAGGATCTGGACATCAAATAACACACATTATAACATTTTTATGAGAAAATACATTTTCACTGTTTTCCCCATGGAGACAGGAAATTAGGAATTTAGTTTAATTCAGTTAAACTCTAATTAATTCGAAATATCTCAGTGTTTATATACAACACAATCCCCCAAAGCTCCAGGTAGGATTAGTGGGTGGGAGAGGCCTCTCCCTGGGAATGTTTTGCTCTCCTCCAGACAAAAACCTCTTCAGAGCCCTTTCCTTTCCCATTTGCTGCTTTGGGAATAAATTATATCTCATCAAAATTGGATGAGTCTGCAGCCAAAAGATTCATAGATGGAGGAGGAGGAAAAATTAGGAGTTGTGTCTTATACTCCAGACCTTGGTGGTCAATACCTGCTTATTTATTAATAAAATGTGCTATATAGAGTTTTATCCTTATTATTACTGGGAAATAGCTTTATTTGGTTTAAGCAGGATTTGATAAAGGGAGATTTCCTTAGAGACGTTTTTCCAGCACACAAGAGCCGCTTTTAGGTGGGTGTAGAAGCTTGTGCAGAGGTTGAACAGGAGCCTGAAAACCTTTTGAGAATTAACAGCCTGTCCAGGGGCCTGGGGACACTTCTGCCACCAAAGGCCATCCCACAGCAGTGACTTCTTTACATTCCTGTGGGTGAAAACACCTCTGAGAGAGTGGAGCAGCCCAAGAACTCTGCTGGCTGAGTCTCACTCACAGGAGTGAGAAGTTGGGCAGATTCATCTTAATTATTTCAAGAAATTCTAATGGCTGATTAGAAAGGTCCAGCAGCAGGTACCAAATCTCTGGAGTCCCCTACTGTGCTGGGAGCAGTGCAACTCTAAGGATTTCCACCAGGCACCTACAGGCTTTGGGTCACAGCATTTCTCTGGCTGCCCATCTCTAGCATCCACCTGGTTTGTAACTCCAATCCTAAAATCCAATTCCTTTCCCAAATATAAGTGGAATGGAAAATTCAACTTTGCAGAGGCAGGGTGGGTGTGTGGTTTCTTTTGAGCAGCAGTGCCAGGAGCTCAGGTTCATTTTAGATGAAATTCATCGTGCAGAGTGCAAGGAGATTTGCAAAGCTCATCACTCCCCTGCTGGCTCCAGGCTGTGGGTTCCTGTGTGAACAGCTCCTCCCCTGAGGACATGGACATCCAGGCATCTTCTTTAACAGTGACATCAGAAAAAACTTCTTTCCCTAAGTCTCCAGACTCTGAGCTTTGTGGTTCACTCTGCTCAAAAAAAAAAAAATTAGCCTCAAAAAATTGGAGGATGATATTCCTGGGCGTGCCCCAGAGACACCGCACTAAAGTGCTTGGTCTGACATTAGGCCTGCATGAGTTAATTAAAAAATAATCATTTTTTTCTTCTCTTCTGGTTGTCTCCAGTCAGGCAAATATGCTGAAATCACAAAACCAGCAAAGGGATTGCTTTAAGTAGGAGATAGGGGATGAATTCAGCATATTTTCTGCATAGAAATATGACATTTGTATGGAAATGACCCATTTTCTTGAACAGGCAGCTATACATCACAGAAGTTTCACTGTAACGTTTATGCAAAAGAGATTGGGAAGTACTTTTCCATAAAGTGCTGATTTTCCCCAGATGAAATAATAAGGCAAAACACAATCCAGAAGCTCAGGAGAAACATTTCACTCAATGTCATATGTTCTGGGTATTTGTTTTGATTTCCATGATGATTTCATGTTTGTCTGTCTGTCTCTCCCCTGAAGGAAGTGAAGGGTTTAGGAAGGAATAATCCATTATCCCTTTTTTCTCTCCTGACAACATCTCAGCTTCCAAATGATGGCAGCAGGACATTTCCACCCTGCTCCAAGAAGCAGGACAGCCTGGCAATGGTCAGGGTGGAGGCACAAGGAGGTTTTTCTGCAGGACTGTACAAGGGCTCTGCCACAGGCAGCCAAAATCCCCTTGACCTACATTTGCTGGAATATTTGCACAAAGCATGTGGCAGTTCAGCAATCAGCCAGCACTCCAGGCACACAGCTCAAGGAGTGCTGAGGCATCAGTACTTTGTAGCTTTTCCTTTCAAATGCAGCATGTTATGGTCTGGTATTCCAGGGGCTGAGCTGCTTCTGGCTCCACTCGGGGCTAAACCCAGAGTAAGGATCAGCAACACAAAACCAAAACCAACACCAACACATCTTGTCCATAGAGAGGTGCTATAACCATAGAATACATAACTAGCAAATCATTTTTAGGCTGCTTTTATTACAAAATTACAATTTGAATTAATAGTTGCACGACTACAAGATTGTTTTTATGCCAGTGCTAAATTAAATGCTCTGACCTCGTTCAACCCCACCGAAGTCAAGTGCAAATCCACCCTGACATGAATGAGAAATTCTTTGAGCATATCATGAATTAAGGTATAGCTTGTTCTGATGATGAATTGAAATTATTTAAAATCAATTAGAACAGAAAAGACACATCCCAAACTAGATGTTCACTGAGCTCAGATTCTTGATTTACAGCCCAACATCCTGACCCTAAATGGAAATCCATATATCACTGAGGCAACATAATCAGACTTCAGATAACTTACTTTAGAGCAGGAAATTCTTTTTTTTCCCTGTTCAAGCCAATAGCTGGGAAATTAACAGCAACCAGAGTAATTAGCAGTGCAAATATTTCACCATCAAAACTCTGAGAGCATAGCAGAGGTTTCCAATGCACAGTCAACAACCCCTCTCCTTTGCCTATAAAACCAGCCCTGAGTCATTTTGGCCACCACTTTATTTCACACATGTGGAACAGCTCTGGAGCAACTCATGATTTACTGGAAGTCCTCTGGAAGAGTAAAAACCTTCCAGGCTTGTGCTCAGCCACTAAGCACCACTCCTTTCTAAACAGAAAAGAAAATTTAAGACATTTGTGCCAATATGACATTAATGGAAGCAGCTTCTCTTTTGGGGGATTGCTACAGAAAAGGACACACTGTGGAAATGTGATTTCCCGTAGTGGCATGACTATTTATATAGAGAAATAGAAATTCATATAAATGTATACATTTCTATAGATACACATTTTGTACACTGTAGGCATGTACATACATACATATATACACAGGGTGTTATATACACATCCAGATTTGTATATACATATATATAAATATATATACACACGCAAATGCACACACAGCTTGCTTTGGAGCCAGCTAGAGTTATAAATTCTCCCTCCCCCACAGAGCCAGGATGATCTGAGCTGCCTCTGCTCAACACCCCACGGTTGCCTCTCCAGCCTGAATTAAATATAATCCTCATTATTCTGCCTCTCTGGTGCCTGAGAAACTTGGCAACCTCTCTGGGTGACTCGAGATGCAGCAATTCCTCCTGCCTTGCCTCTTCTAACCTATTCTAGGAGATGCAATATGCTGCTAAGATTAAGTGTCAAAAATGCTAATATGTCTGAGAAGTGCCTCCACTGACCTACATCAGCAATGTAGGTCAGAGAGGAGCTATTTTTAACCAAAATGCCCATATTTTAATTACAGTCCAAAGCAAGCCACACTCCTGAATCTCCCAGAAGTTTGCAAAGATTGAATTTTACACTTCAGTAGTGTAATTATAGGTACATACTTAGATACACACACAGCATATACAGCACATACTCAGCGTTTCCGTGACACTCACTCCTGCTTGGAGCTGACAGCAACTAATTTTAGGAACATCTCCTCCTTCTCCCTGGTGCGTACCTGTTAGAGATCCTTCTTATCAGGGCTTTGTGCTCTGAAGGCTTGGGCAGACTCTGGATGGCTCGGAGGGGCTGGCAAAGCCTGTGGCTGCCAGCAAGCTGAGGGCACTCCAGGCAGGGCAGAGGGAAGTCTCGAGGTGCAAAACACCACTCTACAGAAAAACCCAACAGAAAGAACTGTGTTTTCACTTGGTCTCCACTCCAGGCACAAACACAGGGCTCAGGGGGTGTCCTCAGCCCAAGGAGGATCTGTGCATGCAGACAGGTAAAAGCAATTCTGGGAATGGCAGCAACTTGCAGGCTGGTGAGAGCTGGGGCCAAAGGCAGGAAAAATAAGATCTGGGAGCTATTTGTTACCTGCTCTAAAACAAGAATTTCATGTAGTTATTGGCTGTCTCCAAGGCAGTGAGAGGCACTTGACTTTCAGGTGCTGTTCTCACTGTCAGCCTTGGCAAAATTCCCACTTGTCACAGCTTTACCATTGCACTCCTTCCATCAGCCTCCCTGGCTGCAGTGTCACAGCCCCCCACTGCTAACAGGAGGAATACATAGATAGATTTATCTACATCAATTAGATCCATCCACAATTCTTTATTGGTTTAAAACTGAAGGGGAGAATTAAGCATGGCTTGAACAATTACTCTCTGCCTTAATCAGTGCCTTAACTCCTCCTCAGGACCCCTCAGGGCTGTGACTTGCCCTTTTTTTGAAAAAAACACTGACATCAACTGGATCTAAAAAAGACTTTTACTTGCCATATTTCTTTGCTTGCCAATACTATCCACTTTCCAAAGCAGCCAGGATTTTGGGTCACTGCAAGAAAACATAACAGAAGTGATGCCACAGGAAATGTGTCTCTGATTAAGAAGAATGCATTTAGCTACAGATTTATTCCAGTAGTGCTTTGGGGACAACTGATCAGTCCTGCCCTTGCATGGAAGATTAACAGCACCACAGAAACCTGGATGTGTTCCCTAAAAAAGACAGACAAATTCACTGACCAGTATCCATTACCAATGCCTAATTTGTGAAAAGCTCATTTTTCAGCAAGGCACCACAACATGAGTTTTCCCTGTGCTCCCAGTGCACTGGGGCCGGTACATCCAGTGGTGCAGGACCCCAAGGACTGGATTTGTCAGGTGGAGCAGCTTAGCTGGTCCCACCCAACCCTGGAATCTCACTAATGGGAATTTCTAGCATCTCCCTTTGAGTCAGACCATGCTGGGCTCTCTCAGGGCACAGCAGAGTGAAGACATTTCAGCTCTGAGTGGTAATTCCTACGCTCTTTGGAGCAGAGCTCCTTCACTCTCCAAAGAAAAGAAACACAAGAATTAAAGTGTTACTATGAGAATTTTCACACTGCAATGTTTCCCCCTCAAACTGAACAATCACAGAACAAAGAAAACCCCAACCAAACTGTGAATTCACTTTGATTTGCAAAGCAAAAGCCTCCAAAGTTCAAAGACAGGCTTTGGTTCAAGGGTTATTCAGATAATGGACATTATATATATATATATTTAAACACATAAAATAATTTAGACACAAAGTATAAAACCAAAGGTTTGTGTATCTTTCTATAAAACTCTGTTTAGTACAGTTACTTTGCGACTGACTTAGTTTTAAACAAGTACAGCCTGAAAAAATGATCAAGAAATGAATTCCTATAATTCTTTAAGGTGTAAACTTAAAAAAGTTAAAGCTACTGTCTCTGGAATAGCAAAGGAAAGCAAGAAAGAAATGCATAAACCCCCCATAAGCAGTATATTAATGACACTCTAACATTTGGGGAAACTTCAGATAAGATCCCTGTAGGATAAAAAGTCCCAATTTTTTTTGAGCCTTTTTTTGTTGTTTGGTTTTTAGAATAACTGTTGCAGGAGTCCCTCCTCAGAAGTGGTGCCAGGTGACACCACCACCAGCAGGGATGGCAGTGCCACCAACAGCAGCAGCACAAACGAAATCCTTCCCATTCCAAATGTGATTTATCCCAATTCAGGAATTCCTGCTTGGAATCATTCAAGCCCTACTGCAAACCCTGATCACTGCAGAGAACCTCCCTCCTTGGCACCATGTTCCAAGGACAAGCCAAATTACTGTGCCACGTGCCATGGGCAGGATATTCCTTCACAGGTATTTGTGGCATTTGTTGGAAGTCCCAAGTACAGAAAGAGTGAGTCCTTAGTTAACCTGAAATATCTCCTCAGGATTCACAGAATATATAGGATATTCTTGGGAGATTTAGAAAATTCTAGTGAAAAAATAAAGATGTTAGGAAAAGTAAACTGACATTAAAGATTCAGGATAGGATTCTGACATTAATATTTTGTATTTGCTCTGCCCTCTGTTAGGATCTGTTCTTTTTAAGGCACCTAACAGATGAGTTTTGCATGTTCAAACCTCTAAATAATGCCTAAAAATAACCCCACACTTCAGATCAACATCCTTAACATACAAAAATATCAAAATTGATGCTCCATCCACCCTACAGAGACCACCCAGTATGAATATGGGACAGAACATTCCTACAGTTCTGCTCTTTGCGCCTTTGCCTCTCATTCTCCCCAAAAAATTATCTGACACCATCCTGAAAAACCCCACAATAATGACCAATTTAAGCAGAGAAAATGCCACCACAGGGAAGTGTTTCCAATACCTCCATAGGGATCAAAAATAACCTACAAGTGTCACCCCAGCAGCCTCCTGGGGAACTCTGTGTGCAACAAAGTCAAAACTTTCACAGAAATCCCCCAAACTGCCCCGACAACCGGAACAAAAATGAGATAATGACAGAATTTTACAACTGAGAAATGGTAAGGATTAAGGAAAAGACATTTTAAAGAAGTTGTAGGAAACACAGTTGAGAGTGCCTGTCAGTCATAGAAATACAGAATGTCCTGGTTTGGAAGGGACCTTCATATTCTTGCTCTCAAAGAAAAAGATAACACTAATAAAGTATTTCCAAATAATTTACAATTGTTACATTAATAATCTTCTTGGCTAGTTGGTCACCAATGGCATTGGAGCTAAATTAATTTGTCTTTAAAATCAAAAGCCTGAAAGATTATTTGGTTAATTTTTGAGTGAAGTCAATCAGAGAATTACCAAATTGATGGCAAACCCATTTTCTCTGTACCATTACTTATTTTATTCTGAAACAGTCCCATGGAGTACTTGTCTCAAAATACTTGAATCCACTTAATAGATGTTGTAATTTTCTGAGAGATTTTGCTCTTCATTCAAGTCTGTTGACTAAAACTGAACATAATGTGGTCTTTCAACATTGGCTTCCAAGGGAGCAGAACTGGGCCTCCACTCCATTCCCACTCAAGGGTTTGTTCCAAGCACATTCCAATTCTTCCACTGCCCAATCAAACCAGAAATATTTCAAGAACTGGAAAAAAAAAATGTATTTCCACACACACCAGAATTAAAAAATAGGAATTTTTGTACAAAGAGCTGTTGTGAGCTACATCCTGGGTCGATTTGCATTTCTTCCATGGAGAAAAACTGTGTTGCACTGTGCACAACATAAATACAGAACTGTGTACACATAAATACATACATACATAAATTCACTAAGAAACTCAGCTACAGATTGAAAACCAAGCCTTGGAAAAACTCAGAAAAGAGGAATATGCAGCACACAGCAGCCTGATTTCCAAGTGTCCACAAATCCATGCTGTAGAAGCAAGTGCCTTTGGAAGTAGGGCAGTCCTGGAACGAGTTCACTCCGGAGTGACTCTGGAGCGCTGCCAGGAGCGGCACCCGTGGTCGAGTAATGTCCTGAGCAAGGAACTCCCACACTTAAGGCCAAATTCTACACACTGCTCTTCATGTGAACGTTTCTGTTAAACCTACAGCCGAACCATCACATCTTTGTTTTGAAGTGGGTACTTGAAGCGAGTGGAAGCAGCGCAGAGCTCATCAAGTGCTGCTGGCACACACAAGTGCTTTGGAAGAACAGCCTCACATTTTGGAGAGACCTTTCCCTCCTGGTGCTCTCAAAGCTCTCAGAGAGAACACAAGTTGGACAAACTCACACATTTCTAGCTTAAAACCAAATCAGCTGTGCTTTGCCTGGAAAGGTCTCTGACAAAATCTGGAGCTGCCACAGTTTAGCTCCTGTTCACTGAATCTCCTAAGAAATTATAATCTCACTCTCCAATAACACTCTAACCAGAGCAGTAGGCAACAGGACTTCTAAAATTCAGGTTATTACTCATACCATAACATTTGACATCTTTCTATCACTGTTGATACACTCCAGAGATCCATGAAGCCATTTCCAAACAATTTTTTAAACCTAGGATACAATGTGATGGTGACATCAATGACAATATCCAGAAAATACAAAAAGCACCAATAATTGAGCACCAGAATCATCCTTTCCATTTCCCTTTGTGCAGTTGTTGGCTGGGACTGGGGCTTACCTGGCCTTGCTGCTCTTTTCCACCTGTAGGAAGAATTTCAATGGTCAGTGAGGGAATAAACCAAACACTTGCTGAAGGCTTTACTACCACAGGCTGAGCTGCTCATGCTGACACCAGGTACTTGTACAACCATGAAATCAGCTAAAAAATATTTATTTCACACAGTATCCCATCAAACAGCTCTAGTGCAACTGCACATCATTTGACTTTATTAGATTCCTTCCCAGCAGCATTAATGCTACCAATGCTACTGCTAATAAAGACAGAATTATCATTAATACTCTCTGTTAATTGGGAGGAACCTGGGTTGGAGCATGCAAAGTGTCACCCACAGCAGGTCAGAGATGATGGATCCACTTCTGCTTCCTGCAGTGGAAATGAATGCTGCTACACACTCAGCCTCAGCTCAACACAATGGAAAAGCAAAATAAAAGTCATCAAAACACCCTTTAAACATCACACTTAGACACTGTCAACACTTCCAGAGCAAATCATCCCCAAATCATCTCAGTACACAAGGGAAAGGAAGTTTCCTACGCAAGGAAAGAAAAATAACTCAACATAAGCCAAAAATTATCTCTTTTAATACAAAATTCCATTATCATAGAACAAATTTATTTCCACTGAATAAATAGATCTGCTCACCGTCCACAGGCGAGATCACTGCCTATAGTAAGGATGAAATTCTCTTGCCTTTCTGCAGTTTAATTAAAATATAAACATTATTTGCAACCGGCTTTACTCTATTTGGATACAAGTATGAACACTTGGGGCTTTGAGGACATTGCCAAATGTATACAGCACCACTCTCACTGGGGGTTGTACTTTAACCTGATTTATACTTGCATGTAGGCTTATCAATGTAATTATTACAATTATGATAAGAAGGATGTGGCCTTTGCACTTGCATGTTTAATATTTTTAGCACGTCCATGCTGTTCCACTATCTATTAAAAACCCAGCAAAACAAACAAATGAGTAAACCCCAACGGGTCAGAGCTGAAGGCAGCAGTGAGGAAACACAATCTCAACTCAACAGAGGAAATTCCAACGTGTAATATTTGTACTGATGGCATGGAGGGTGATGCCAGATTTACAGACGGAGCTGTCCCTTCATCTCCAGACACACACAGCTGCTACCAAGGCTGGGGACACGACTCTCCAAGAGAAAATCTCACCATGAGCATCCTAGTAGGAGCTGGAAATAGCGACATGGTGGGGACAACAGGTATTTACGGATTTAGCGCTGTTAGAACACATTGTGCAGGGTGAAACCGAGTTGTCCCCAAGGACAGAGGAGGGTGACCTTGTGAATGTCCCTTTGCCAGGAGGGGACAGACCTCGGTCCCCTGGGGCAGCGGCAGGAGCGCTCCCAGCCGCTCCTTTGGGGGAATAACCTCAATTCACCTGGACAAACCAGCCTGGCGGCTCTTCAGACAGATTATATTGATATATAATTTCCTGTGGGCACACGGGGAATTTCTGGATAAACCTCATGATCTGAAGGACCGCAGGGCAGTGCCCAGGCTGGATAAGGAACCCATGGGCAGGAGCGGCTGTAGGCCAGGACCAGGTCGGGATCGAGTCCAGGATCAAATCCGGGATCGAATCGAGGATCGAGTCCGGGATCAATCCCGGGATCGGGTCCAGGATCGAATCCGGGATCGAATTGAGGATCGAGTCTGGGATCAATCCCGGGATTGGGTCCAGGATCGAATCCGGGATCGAATCGAGGATCGAGTCCGGGATCAATCCCGGGATCAGGTCCAGGATAGAATCCAGGATCAGTCTCAGGATCAAATCCAGGATTGGGTCCAAGATCGAGTCCAGGATCGAATCCAGGATCGAATCAAGGATCAAGTGCAGGATCAGTCCTGGGATCGAGTCCAGGATTGGGTCTGGGATCAGACCTAGGATCAATCCCAGGATCAGGTCTGGGATCAACCCCAGGATCAACCCGGATATCGGGTCTACGATCGGATCCAGGATCAATCCTGGGATCAATCCCAGGATCAGGTCTGGGATCAACCCCGGGATCAGTCCTGGGATCGGGTCCAGGACTGGGTCCGGGATCAGACCCAGGATCAATCCTAGGATCAGGTCTGGGATCAACCCTGGGATCGGGTCCACGATCGGATCCAGGATTGATCCCGGGATGAGGTCGACGATCGGTTCCGGGATCAACCCTGTGATCAGTCCCGGGATCGAATCCAGGATCGAGTCCAGGATCAGGTCCAGGATCAGTCCTGGGATCGAATCCAGGATCGAGTCTGGGATCAATCCCGGGATCGGGCCCGGCCGCTCCGGCCCCCTCAGAGCTGGGGCTGTGGCGCCACCTGGCGGCCGCGCGGGGCCGCGCTCCGCGCCCGGCCCGGGACCCGCGGGGACACAACAGTGGCGGGGCCGGCACCGGGAACGGGAACAGCATCGGGAATGGGGGACAGCACCGGAACGGGGGGACAGCACGGGAACGGGGGACAGCACGGGAACGGGGGGACAGCACCGGAACGAACCGGGGACAAAGGGACAGCACCCCGGACGCGGGGACAAGACACCAAGGCGGACAAGATACCAACCGGGACCCGCCCGGGCAGGGCAATCCCATGGTCTTTGGTGTGGCTGCGCTTGCAGCGGGAGCAGGGCGGCTTTCCCAGATCGCATCCCCCCATTCCAAACCGGGAATGCGCTTTAAACCCCCGCTCCGGAGGGCTGGGAGCTCTCCGAGCGCTCACCCCGCTGCCCGCCCCGGCAGCATCCCTGCGGTGCCTCCCGGTGCCTCGGGCAGGCCGGGAACCAGCGCTCCGGCGGGATGCGCTCCCAATTTTCCCGATATTTTTAACTGTCAGGGATACAGATCGCAAATCGGATTTGTGACAGTCTCGGGTGGTATCTTGGCAAGAGACGCTGTACAGGGTTGGTTTTTTTTTTTTTCTCTGTTAACATCACAGTGCATCGAACTGTTATTAATAAAATAGCGTTCAAGGTTATGGAGGAAAGGAAATCTCTGTGGGGGAAGCTGAAGTTTCAGGTTCAAGCTTTGTATTTATATATATATATATATATTTGGGTGTGTATATATATATATATATATGCATTTTTTTTTCAAAACGTTTTATTAGGAAAGCTATACCAGACGCATCACTGTACAATGATTAAACATTACCTTTACAATTTATATTCACTTGAAATTACAGAATAAATATATGCACATTGTTGTACCTTTGAGTGTGTGTGCGTGTGTGCGTGTATGGGTGCATGAGAGAAAACATTAAAAGTGCTTCCTACAAAGCTGTTAGTGAGAGGTGCCCATTAGCTTTTGATTTTTTTTTCCTTTTTTTTTTTTTTAATAATTTTTTCTCTGTATATTCGCATGTCGCTTTTATTAGGAAAGTGCGGATGTCCTCCAAAAAACCATGGCGTCATGATGAAGTGTCACTGAGCATCCCCTAGGTGTGCGCGCCACGTGGTGACATCCTTTGGGCTGCTCGGCTCCGGGGGGCTTCCCCCAGCCCCCGGGATCGCCCCCGGGATTCCCCCCGCGACCCCCGAGCCCCCCGGAGGGGCTGGGCTGGCGGGGGGTGCGCGGAGGGTGAGGGTGACGAGTGTGCGTGCGAGGGAGGGAGAGAGACACGAGTGAGACATTCGAGCAAGACCCTCCCCTCCCTTCCCTCTTGCAGTTTCCAGGCATGCAGCAAACTGCGCTCGTTTGCTTCTTTGCATTATTAATTTTTTTTTTTTCCTCTTTTAAATAAATGTACAGAATCTGTGCCATGATGGGCAAGAAGAAAGCAGGCCAGAAAATGCCATCTTCCCTCCCCCTCCCCTCCAAGGGAAATTATCAAGGAAGTTTACTGCCAACGGAAAAAAAAAAAAAGGAAAAAAATAAAAAAGAGCCAACGAACAAAACAAACAACAAGAATAAAGAAAAGGAAAAAGAAAAAAAAAAAAGAGAGAAAGAGACACACATAGAATTTACTTAATCAGGATCAATACAAAGATCCCCGATAATAATAATAATAATAATATAATAATAATAATATACCTTTAGACATGGCACAGTCAAAGTCTTAGTTTCAGTATAAAAAATAATGATTGATTAACATCTGCTGGCAAAAGTCTGCGAAGGCACTTCGTCGATTACTGATCTGAGAAGGGCCCTGCCCCGCAGCGCGCACATCTGGCGGGGCAGAGCGCACAGCTGTATCCTCTGCTCGCGGGCGGCGGGGCCGGGCGGGCGGCGGGGCGGCGGTCAGAACCGGTACGTGGTCTTCTCCAGGACTTCGAGGTAATCCGGCTTGGTTTGGAGTTTGGCCCTTAACTCGAGGTATTCGCTTGTGGGGGTTTGGTGGTCCGGGAAGCCCTTGCCGGCCGCGAAGAGCAGCGTCTCCTTCAGCCTGGCGTCCTGCTGCAGGTCCGGGTATTGCATGCCGGGGGGGTGGACGTGCAGTTCCTTCAGCTTGGGCACGGTGCCGTACAGGCAGTCCACGAACCCCACGGCGCAGGGCGGCGGGCGGTCGCGGTCCCGCGGGGCTCCCCCCGCCGCCGCCGCCGCCCCGAGCGCGCCCGCCGCCAGCCCTCCGCCCGCGGGGTGCTGGGGGTGCACGGCCACGATGGTGTTGAGCTGCGAGCTGGACACGGCCAGGCTCCACTCCTGCTCCTTCTCCAGCAAGGTGCGGTAGCTGCTGCCCGGCTCCGGCGCGGCGGCGGGGGCAGCGGGGTGGGCGAAGCCGCGCTCGCCGCCGCCGCCCCGCAGCAGCTCGGCCGCCTCGCCGCCGCCGCCGCCCGCCGCCTCCTCCTCCTCCCGCGGCTTGTAGATGGGGTTGTTGCACATCTGGGTCACCGGGTGCGGGATGTAGTCGTAGACGTGGCCCGCCGGGGGCGCTTTCTCCGGGGACCGCTCCCCGGGGCCCCCCCCGCCGCCGCCCCCGCCGCCGCCGCCGCCGCCCTCGGGGAAGAGCCGCGGGCAGCGCAGCGGCACCGCGCCCAGGTCCGCCGCCTCCGCCCGCGGGCCGCGGAACGGCAGCTTCCTCCGGCGGCGGCGCAGCACGAAGGCGAAGAGCCCGGCGGCCACCAGCACGGCGGAGAAGAAGAGGACGAGGAGGCTGAGGATGAGCACGGAGAGCGGCACGGCCGCGGCGGCCGGGGGCAGCTCGTAGGCGGCCGCGCCGGTGGCGGAGGGCGGCGGAGGGGCGGCGGCGGCGGGGGGCGAGGCGGCGGCGGCGGCGGCGGGGCGCAGGGCGGCGGGGCACAGCGCGGCCAGCTCCAGCGAGCGCAGGTCGCGGCGGGCCAGCGGCTCGGGGCTGGCGCACAGCACCTCGCCCACCACGCTGACGGAGCTGAGCGCCTCCAGCCACTGCTTGAGCGGCACCAGCTCGCAGGTGCAGTCCCAGGGGTTGAGCTTCAGGTCGATCTGCACGATGGCGTGCAGGTGCTCCAGCACCCCGGCCACCGGCAGCGCCAGGAAGTGGTTGTTGCGCAGGTTGAGGCGCGCCAGGGAGGTGCCGGCGAAGGCGTCGGTGGGCAGCGTGCGGAGCAGGTTGTCGTTGAGGAAGAGGAGCTTCAGGTTGGGCATGAGGCTGAAGGCCGCCGGCTGGATTTCCCTGATCAGGTTGTACTCGAAGTACAGGTAATGCAAACTCTGCAGGCCCCGGAACATGCCCGGGGTGAGCCGCTCGATGTCGTTCCCGTTCAGGTACAGGCTCTTGAGGTTCGGCAGGTTGATGAACGCCCCGTCCTGCACGTAGGAGATCCGGTTGTTCCCCAGGTGTAAGAGATCCAATGAGGAAAAATTCCAGAAATCGGAGCGGTAGATTTTCTGGATCAAATTCCCGCTCAGGTACAGCTTCTTGGCGTTCAAGGGCCTGGGCAGGAGCTCGGAGATGTTGTGGAACCCCCGCTCCTTGCAGTTGACCGTCAGGCCCAGGTCGTTGATGTGCAAATTGCAAGAGCAGCCGGTGGGGCAGATGATGGGGATGGGGGGCCGGGTCTGGTAGGCAGCCACGGGCGGTTGGTTGGGCCCGGGGTACAGGCCACGGGGGGTCGGGGGAGGCCGGGGCGCCCGGGGCTGCTTGGTGGGCTTGGGCTGCTTGTTGGACGTTTTGTACTCAACAGAGGAAGCGGTGAAATGGAAGGAGGACAGCATGGAGGAAGGCTTCGTAGGCCACGCGTTCTCCTTGCTGGAGGACAGCTGAGGGATGCCCAGGCTGGCTTCCACCTCGGAGTCGGACAGCATGGGGCAGAGCTTGCTTCTTTTGATTTCCCGCAGGTCCTTCCCGTGGAAGTGGAAGGGCGTCTCGCAGGTGATGTCCCCCACCAGAGCGGTGTAGGGGATGCGCTCCAGCCAGCTCTTGAGCTGCACGATCTCGCACGTACAGTTCCACGGGTTCTCCTCCAGCTGGATCTCCATCAGGCTCCTGCCAATGTGGTCCAACATCCCGCGGTACGAAAGGACTTTGAGGCGGTTCCCCCGCAAGTCCAAGTGGGTTAAGGACACAGACTTAAATAAATTGGTGGGAAGCATGGGGATAAGATTGTCATTTAGGATAAGGACCCTCAATTTACTTAGGTTTCGAAATGCCCCGCTTTCAATCCGTTTAATGACATTGTAATCTGCCTGCAGATATTCCAGACTTTCCAAACCCAGGAAAGTGTCGTTCCTGAAAATGTCCAATTTGTTTTCGTGCAAATACAACCTCTTCAGAACTCGGAGCCCGTTAAAAGCCCCCGTCTGAATGTCCTGCAGTGCATTGTTCCCAAGGTTAATAGATACAGCATTGTTCAAGTGAAGAAAACTGTTGGTGTACAATTTCCTCATGGAATTCCTCTGCAGATAAAGTTTAAAAGGTCTCGACCACGACTCTGTTATCTGACTAATATTTATAAATCCCTTGTTGTCACAATGTATATGGAAAAGGCTCTCCTTCACTTCACAGTAACATGGATCAAAGCAGGGCTCATCCAGTTCCTCCGAGTCCTCTATCAAGGGAATAGGTGTAGTCCATGCTAGAGCAATTGTGCTTAGAAGAATTATCCACAACATCCTTCCTTTATGAAGCGTCTCTGCCGTGGAAGGTTTCATCATTTGTTGATGTTTACAAAACTGCAAGGGGAAGAGAGACACAGATTTCAGTATTTCTGCCCTGCCCCTCTCCTTTTGCTAAGCCCCTACCTGCTGGCCTCATGTCGGGCTCCTGGAAAGTTCAGCAATTGTTGGGCAGACGTTCCCAACCAACTCCAGGGGTGTCGGCTGGGCGAGCCTTGCCCTGATTTATACTGGAGAGATGTTAGAGGCTCCATCACGCGATAGCAGCCTGCCTTGCTCCCCTCCCCGTGGTAAATGCCACCTATAAAGAGGACAGCACATGCAGCCCCACACAGCACCACGAGCACACCGAACGTGTTGCGTCTCTCCACGTTTCTCCCAGGCTTCGGAAGTGCCTGGATCTCATCCCCGGTGCAATTTTAGCCCAGGGAGCCATCACAGCCCGCCTCGACTCCGGGGGGGAACACAACCAAGTGTGGGCAGATTCCTCCAGTGTCGCACCACATCCTTCATCCATGCAAACTCCCAAAGTTATTGAACCTCCAGCCCTGAATCTCCATCCCTCCCTCCCTCCCGGCTCGGTGTATTCCACACGCGAGTTCCACGGAATGTGCGAGGTTTGCTGATGTCCCTGGCAGAACGGTTCTCCTCAGAAATCCCCACAGTGTCTTTACCGGAGCAAATGGTTAACCACCCTGGCTGGGAAGGAAACCTTCCCCTCGCAAATGCGCCGGTGAATTAATGCAACTGGTATATTATCAGATAAATACACACCACATATTAGTCATTTTAGCTGATTAAAGCATTTAGAGATGATTAATCTTTCTAAAGCACATGCCCATGCGATCAGCAGATCTAAAGGGAAGTGACAGCTGAAGAGGCACCTAGGATTGAAACACTCAGCCTGCCTCGGATTAGGGCATTTTGTGCCCCCAGGACCAAGCAGGAGACCCGGTTAAAAAGCTGAAAGTGGAAGAAAAAAAAATACCTTGACACTTACCAGCCGATAAATTCTCTATCCTACTATACACGGCTGCGAATGAAGACACCATTCTTCTCCAATCAGATGAAAATAATACTGCCCTAATGAGATGCAGCTCCTTCAACATATGGTTTGACCCTTCCTTTCACCAGATATTTTAAATGTATGGGCACAGGGAAACGCTAAGGATGGGAATAATACCAGTGGTGATGCAGCCTTCCTTGAATCCCTGAAATGCCCATTAGAATGATTCGGAGCGATCATTGCTTCCAGTCTCAATCTCCCAATAAAAAGGTCCTTTTTGCCTTCCTCGTGTAAGAACTAGAAAAAATCGCCCCCCATCCGTAAACTTAAGAGCAGAAAGATGCATTTAGGGGAGAGAAATGCCAGAGGAACAGAAATCCTTAGGATCAACTTGCAAATGAAACCCTCCCCTGTGGGAAAGAGGAGATGGTTGAAAGCACGAAAAGAGAAATACCCTCTGCAATTAAAACCAGCATCTAATTGGGGAGAAGGGAGAGAGACGAGAGCTACATTGCAGTATCAATCTCTCTTTGCAAAATATTAGCCACTTAAGTTCTTTCTCTTCTGCAAGGGCTGTAATAAAAATAAAAAAATAAATAAGGAGGATTATTATATCTTCTTTTTGGAAGAGGGGGGTGTCTTTGACCCTAAGCGGAAACAAAGGGATCCAGAAAGGTTGTACTTACCGGTTTGCAGGAGAGATTTTAGCACATCGTTACCAAAAAAAAAAAAAAAAAATTTAAAAAAAAAGGCAAAAGAAAGGAAGGGGGAAAAAAAAAGAAAGCTCGAGTTTAAAGATTGCTGGTTTCTCTCTGCCTCTCCCTCTCTGTGGCTCTCTCTCCCTCTCTCTCTACTCCTGCTGAAGCTGAGGCAAAAGGAAAAAAAAAAAAAAAAAGGAGGAAAAAAAAAAAAAAAAAGAAGCAAGCCTGAAACGTGCTGGGAATGCAATGAGCCCCTCAATGATCTTCTTTAGGATGCAGAGCTGCTGTTTGGCACACTCAATGGAGGAGGGAGGAGAGGAGAGGGGCTGCTGCAGGCTCCAGCGCCGCCGCCTTCTCCGGGCAGCAGCGGCAGCGCGGAGCGGGCGCTGGGGCGCGGCGGCGAGCGCGGGTGCGCAGCGTGCGCGGGTGCGGGGGGTGCGGGGCGCTGTGTGCGTGTCTCTGTGTGTCTGTGTGTGTGTGTGTGTGAGTGTGTGTGTGTGTGCGCTGCCGCTCTGCCCTGGATCAGGCTCCTCCACGTCATGAAAACCAGCTTCAAGAAGGGGAACAAACGGAGGGGGCGCGCTCGGCTCCAGGTCGGGGGCGCGCATTTGGGAAGCCCTGACTACACAGTTTTTTTTTTTTTTTTCCCTTCCCATTTTTTTTTTTTAATTCCTTTTTTTTTTTTTTTTTTTTTTTTTAAAGAGGGAAGGAGGGGGCTGGTTGGCAGAGAGGAAGGGAAGTGGGAAACGAGCAGATGGGGGAGGAAAAAACCTGAGAAGAATCAGAGAGGAAAAAAAGCCGCCGGGATGGGGCAGAATTTTGCGCCCACCCCACTCCCCTTTCCAAAAAAAAAAAAAAAGAAAAAAAAAAAGAAAAAAAAATAGGAGGGAAAAAAAGAGAGCTAAAAGCCCAAGTCTGGAAGAAATCAAAGCTGCTCTGATTCCGAGTGCCAGCCGAGGGCTGCGGCGGGGAGCAGCCCGGGGGTCCCGCTCCGGCCGCCCCGCTGCCCCCGCACCCACCTCCACCGCCTCCTCCGCCCGTCCCGAGCCTCGCCGGGATCCTGCAGCTTCCCGCAGAGCCCAGCACCTCGGGGAGACACCCGGCACCTCCCGCATGCTGCCGGGGCGCCCCGGGAGCCGCCGCAGGTAACGGGGATCCGCGGAGGGCTGCGCGGGTCAGACTTGGTGGCTGCGATGCTGCGGGGGGCTCGGGGGGCTGCGGGGGGCTCAGCCCGCCGGGAGAGAAGCGCTGCGGGCAGGGCAGGACATCCCCGCTGTCCGCAGCCGCGCACAGCCCCGCGCATCCCTGCGCGCTCATCCAACTCCCGAGCATCCCGCACCGCCCGCCCCGCGCGGAGCCCCAACCGCGCACCCCGGGAGAGACTTAACTGGAACCGCGGCTCGGTGGCAAAAAGTTGAGGGGCAGAGCGGTGGGTGCGGGCGGGAGGTGCCGGGGGCTCCGCGGGGTCCCGCCGCCCCGGGGCCGCTCTGCGCGGGCAGGGGCGCAGCCTCCGCGCCCGCGGACGCGCAGCATCTTCGCCCGGCTGCCGAGCTCTCCTCCGCCGGTGCAATATGGACGCACCGCTCCCTCCTAATTAAATTGCTGCATCATTCATTTTCTGACGCGGGAGCGACATGGGGTACGGCAGGCTCCGTGCACTGACACCCCCCGTTCGGAATGGGGGGGAGGCGGGGAAAAAAGGGCCAAGGTGGGGATCACAACAGTTTGTTCTTGCACCTAGCTCGCACGGAGGGTTTGGCAGCAACTCGGGAAAGCGAGCTAAGGCAGAGAACCCCGCTGGGTTTGGGGTTCAGCCCCCCTGTCCCCATGGATGGGGTAGGGTCGGGGTGTTCGGGGGAGCCCCCGCCTTGCAGCTTTCCCCAAATGCCCCCAAATATCGCTCGTGTTCCCTGCCAGGCATCCTGCCGTCGGGCTGTGCGGAGGGGCTGACAGAGCGGAGGGAGAGGGGGGCTGGGGAGGGATGGCCCTGGAATGCGGAGCGGGGGATGGACGGACATCCCGCGGGGGGCCGGGACACACGGACACCGGCCGGGACACGGGACAGCCCCGCGGGATGCTCCGGGGCAGGAGGAGGAGGAGGATGGCCCCGCACCTCTCTTTCCATCCTTCATGCCCCAGCAGCTTCCCAGAGGGCTGAGGAGACTCAAATCGCCACAGAGAGGCGGTTTGTCCAGGCCGTGTCCCCTTGTCCCCTCAGCCAGGAGGCAGAAGTCACCGCGGGCCATCCCCAGCATCTCCCTCCAGCCACAGCAGCTCCCGGCCCTGTGTGCCTGCTCCACACGCCCTGCTGGGGACAGGACTGCTGCGAGTGTGACTGGCAGCAGCTCCCGAGAAGGGTAGGGCTGATGTAACCAACATTAGGACGTCACTCGGTTATTAATTATAATTATTATTATTGGCAAGCGAGCTATCTCCGTGCCAGAGCCCATCCTGGAGCTGTGGGGATGCTGTCAGCAGGGTGGGAGCTGGCAGGTGCCCTTTGGCTGCCTCTTGCCAGCTTCAGTTGTCAGCACTGAAATTCATCTTTTCTTGCGAGAATAAGGGAGGCAAACCCAACTTAGAGGTGGATACTCGGGCAGTTATTGTGCCCTGCAGAAATATCCTTGCAAGGCTCTGTTTCCAGCTTTCCCCCCGCTGCAGTCCCTGCTCAGCAGGCACGGAGTGCTCCAGGCAGCCTGCAGTGGGAACCATCCCCTCCCTCCCCTCCCTTCCCCTTCCCTCCCCTCCCCAGCACAAGTGGCAACGGTGGAGAGAAAAGAGGGAGTTTTCTCCCAAACAAATATCCCGAGCTTTAATAGTCTCTCTGTCTCCAGCAATCCATGGCAAGGGCGAAAGCAATAAATAGTGCAAGGGCGAGGGAAACTCTGCTGTAATTATTACAAATGGGAGCTGCTTCCCGGCTCGCTGTGTTTTGTTAAGGTCAGGAGCAGTTTGGAGCTGCTGGCTCTGAGTGTTGGGAGGGTTTGGACACAGCTCCAGCTGCACTTCAGCCCAGAAGCCGTGGCCAGCCCTGCTGGGAAGCTGTGGGAAGCCCAGGGTGGCAGGGGGAGCAGGGTGGGATGTGCTGCTCACTGATCCCTGCTGGGATCTCCTGGCTGCCAGAGCTGCTCCAGGGAGAGATGCTCCAGCAGCAGGGCACGGCCCAGGGCTCAGAAGGAATATCCCATGGCTCTCCCTGCCTCAGTGGAAGATGGAAATGCTGGAATTCTGGGGAGGCCTGAGCTGTGCAGAGCATAGAGCTGGACTCTCCAGCACACAGAGCAGCCCTGGGCAGAAACACTCCCAGCTGCACAGGCTGGCTCTGCTCATGCCATTAGTCTGGGCTCAAAGCTCAGCTTAACCTCCTTCCCTGCTCTGATGACCCCTTTCCTTAAGATTTCTGTATTGCACAGTGTCTTCATATTCAATATTGAGGTTCCCCTTCCCCTTTTATTTTTAGAGGGCTTTCAAATATCCTTGGGATTCTATATTAGAAATTATTTAAGAAGAAGAAGAAGAAATGTTGGTGGTTTGGAAAATGTTGACGGAAGGAAAATCATAATTGAGAGTCTTCTCTGTGCAGCAGTTAGTGAAGCAGTTTATGAGGCTTCACTTTTCTTATTCCCTCCCTGTTCCTTAATTAATTTATCAAACACAGACAGAGAAACACAATCATCAGCTGGAATTTACCTCTAGCCCTTCTCTGGAAGAGACTATTTCTGTTAAGTCTCTGTCACATTGTCCCAGTGGTGTTTTAGGGGTCCCAAATTGCATGCAGGGGGTTGTCCTGTCCCCCTCAAACCACTGCAGAGGTTTCCCTGACTGCTGCAGGGTCCTGGGAGAGCTCAGCCCAAGGCTCAGGTGCTCTGAGGTTCCTCCATCCCATCCTGGCTGCTCTGCTGAAGGCTGGATCCTGTTTCCCATACACTGCTGGCATTTGCCACGCCATCTATAAAGTACAGGCACGGATTATTTGAGCTGCATAAGCACTGGTGGGTGCATGTGAAATGGAGGAAGTGTAAGAATTTTAAACTGGGCTTTTCCAGCTGGAATCCTTCAGGCTGAACAAGCTGATGTCAAACTGATGCTCCTGGCCACCATTTTTTCTTAGTCCCCTCATTATCAGTTATTTATTAAGGTACAACTGTAGATTTATTTTTATTTTTTTTAGGACAGCTGTGCTATTTTCTGATGCAACAATGCACCAAATGATATTAACATGGATTATTTCTAACACAAAAGTGTCCTCAGCTACTTGAAACTCAATGGGACACTGGAGCAGCACAGAAAGCCCAGCCATGCCCTCAGTAGCAAGTTATTAATAATTGGTTTACACTCATGGGGTTGTTTTTTTTTTTTTCCAGCAGAGATATGTTGCCCAGCATTTGATGATATGTGTAAATATTAAAAGGAAAGGAGGGAAGAACTAATAGACAGCATTAAAACAGAACCACAAATACCAGCAAATTGTGAATGCAACATTTTTAATGGATAGCTATTAAAAATAAAAGAGAAAAGTAGGCAAAATGAAAGGAACGTTTTATTGGACAAAATTGACAGTTGTTATCCACACTGATTCCTGACATTTCAAGATCAGTTTTTTATCTAATGTTTCAACAGCCTTGGGTATTTCATTCTAGTGATCCACACTCAGCTGTAGCTTTTTTTCTCCCTTTAAGCCCACAGATTTATTCTTTTTTTTCTAAATGTGCTGATATTTATTATAGCCACTGTCAAAAAAACTCCACACTCCACTTATATATGAGCTTCTCCTCAGCCTTTCCTGGGATGATTCACAGCCCTGGGTGGGCATGCACAGCTTCCTCTGGCAGCAGCTGGAATTTCATGCACAGATCCAAGGCAAAATAATGCCCTCAGGGTGATGTTTTCCCATAAAAACTGAGAGTTGAGAGCCCCACTCCAGCCCTGAGAGGGCTCCCCCAGTTCCTCCAAGTCATGGAACCACTTAGATTGGAAAAGATCTCTAAGATCATCGAGCCCAGCCATTAACCCAGCACTAAACCATGTCCCTAATGGGCATCAGGACATTTTTAAATCAGTTCCAGGAATGGTGATGCCACCACTTCCCTGAGCAGTGCTTGACAGCCCTTTTGGTGAAGAAATTGTTCATAATACCCCATCCAAAGCTCTCCTGGCACAACTAAAAGCTGTTTCTTCTTGTTCTATCACCTGGTACGTGGGAGAAGAGTCCGACCTCCGTCTGTCCACAGCCTCCTTTCCTCCATCACCACAACGTGCTGCATCCTTTTTAGCCCTTTTTATTCAGCAGAGACACCTCTTGTCACCTGGCAGCCCAAGTGGAAGCTTTAATCTCTTAAATGAGGCTGAACATGAGGCATGGACAAGGAAGAGCATGGGCTTGGAGCTGTGATTTCTGAATCTCTCCATCCACTGCCCACAGACCCTGTGGCAGGACACACCCTCAGATGGCAACTTCATTGTTCCCATTAGAAAAATCTTAGATAATGCAAAAATACTGTTTGAATTCTTGTTGTGGAATAATGCTCGTGGTTTATTTTGACGCCTCCACACTCTGCACGTGGACATTTTTTATTGCAATTTCTCCTTTGGTTTCCTTTCCTTTTCACCTTGTGGGTTAATCTTCCATACATCCCAATTCCTGGATTTTGCCTGAGTACACAAAAATGGAGATTAGCCTCCAGTATGTGCTGTAAGCAACAGCTTGGATTTTCAGGGCATCTGGATTTAGAGTTGCCAGAATTAGAAACACGAGCCAGACGAGATCATGCTAGGGCAATTCCCCAGGACTGGGCCATAAAGCCAATCAATTTAAAATGTAATAGCAAGCACCGAGTTCTGGGTGAAGGAAGGCACTTACTGCTCATTTGGAAAGAAAAGCTCATATTCTAAATTGCTTTTCAGATCAGGCTTGAGCCTACTTTTAGTGATGTCAATGGTGCCACTTCCGCTCAGCCCAGTGGTGCCAGAATTTTCTGTTTACTGCTGTTCCTCCTCCACTTCCCTCTCTCCTCCTTTTCCTAAGATCCCTGGCAGCACCACTCCCTGCATGGGTCAGAGGAGCACCAGGATGAGCAGAGGATGGAGCAGGGAGGAAAGGCTGGGATTGTCCACCTGGACAGGAGGAGATTTGGGCTGAGCTCAGGGTGGCCTGGAGGAGAGAGAAAATTCCCAAGGGATGGAGGGACAGCACACAGGGAATGGCTTCCTGGGATGGGATATTAGGAAGGAATTCCTCCCTGGAGGGTGGGCAGGGCTGGCACAGGGTGCCCAGAGCAGCTGTGGCTGCCCCTGGATCCCTGGCAGTGCCCAAGGCCAGGCTGGACATTGGGACAGTGGGAGGTGTCCCTGCCATGGCAGGGTGTAGATTTAATTTCCCTTCCAACCCCAACCACTCTGTGATTCCTCTTTGAGGACATGGAGACAGAGCTGATGGTTCAGGGGCAGTGAGGTGAAGCCCTTTTAATCTCACAGAAAAAGGAGATCACCAGTCATGAAGGGGATGGTGACAATGATCTCTGCTCCTGCAAGTCTTGCCAAAGTTTTGTTTTTGCTCCCAATCACAAAGTTTTACAGCAGCCCCAAGCTGGGAATCAGAGATGATCTTTCACCCAAGATGAGCTGACTCACTCCCATTTCACTTATCCCTAATGGAAGCTCTGGACTAATGCAGCTCTGCAAAAATGGCCAGAGAGATCTGGGCCCTGAGTTTGTGGGTCTCTCCTAACACCAAACACTGCAATACTTGGGTTTCCAGTGCCTGGTGCATTAACTCATTAGCAGGCACTTAAGATATAATTTTTCTTATGCTAAAATTATAAAATGGTGAGAGCCAGAATGAGCTGAGGTACCTGAGTGTCCTCCTCAGCCTCTGGAAGAGAACTGCTCTGCCTCTTTCCCACCAGCCAGGAATCCTTCTGGAAATTGCCACCAGAAATCAAATATCATGGTAACTTTACATGCAGGACATCCCTGTTTCCTTCTCTGATATAATTCTGTTGATAGAGGAAAATTACTGGTTTTCTTTTTCAAATTCTGTGGGTTTTTTGGCAATTTTGCAAAAGACCAAATTTCTTTCCCCAGGAATTTTGGGAAGTGCCATTTCTGGTCACTGCATCCAGGGAGTCATTACATGTGGATGTAAAGAGAATCAGAGGTCCAGGAAGTCAGACTCACCAAGGAAAGAGTAAATTAGGATAATTCTGAATGGAAGAGTGGAAAGAACATGAAAATACTTTTGGATTGTACAAAAATACCTTGCAAAACAAAGGGAACACTTTGCTCTTTGCAAATAACGTCAGAAAGAGAACAAGGAATTGGTTTAAATTTGAAAGATTGATATAAAATATTAGAAAGATGTTTGTCATGGAGAGGATGGCAGAGACTGGCTAAGGAGTCACATAATCCTGTGGCTGTTCATGTTGAGGGACAAATTGTTTGGGACTACACTCCTTGAAATAAATATATTGCCAATAAACACAGAAGGCAAAGCCAGTAAAAAGCAGATTTGGAACCGGATTCCAATTGAAACAATGACATAGAAAATGTAACATGAAAGAATTGAAGGTTTCTAGATCAACATGGCTAAGTCATGTTCTGGGCATTTTATATCCAGGCCCTGAATTCCTGGAATTGGCTAAAATCATTTTCTGGGAGGTGTATATATAGTATATACATGGAACTATGGATACACAAACATCCACGTGCCTGCACATCTGCATTCTTGAATTATTTTTGCACATCTTCAATTTTTTGAGGTTCTTGTGTTTAGAGTTTTTATTTTCCATTCATTTTCTCTCTTTCTGCACCATCCCTCTCTCTCTGGCTGGCTGGGAAATCCCAGCTCCTCGGGAAGTCACCTTCCAGAAACCAGAACTTTGGGGAAAAAAAATCTCAAATAAGCAGATTTACAACAAGCTCTGAGCGCTGGGATTCCTGAATACAGATCTTAGGCATGAGTGCAATGTTGGAATGTAAAATCTGTAACAATTTCCTGCCCACTTTCAAATGTTTGCAGTTCCAGGGAGTGTGAGCGAGGCTCCCTTTTAGCTGTTGATTTGACTGGGCTTAAAATCCAATGAATAAATTGTCCAGAGCTCATCAGCTTGTGGGGTTCTCAGTGCCTACACACCAAATAATAAACTCCACATCCCACTGTGAGCAGTTTATGGCCAGGAGACTGCGGGAACACCCTGGTGGAACTGTCAAAATAAAACATGTAATGGGCTCATAAATGAAATGAAGGGATATTGGTTTAAAATCAAGCCCATAAATATGTGTCACACCTGTCCTCTGGGTGGTCAGCAGCAATCAGGCTGCTAAATTCTGAGCACATTTTCGAGCTGGTGCTGGCTGATTTGTCCTTCTCTCCTTGCTGAGTGATTCCAAGGGATGGAGTGAAATGATGCCACTGCAAAGGGTGTAGCCAAGGTGATGTTTATGTTTCAAGCTAAATAGCCAACAAATCCAGGATAATTCAAGGCTAATTGTGTTTTATTGTGTTAACCCTTTTAGGGAAAAAAAAATCAATGAAAATAGGTTTACAGCAGCTGTTTTCACCTCCCAGCAAGCTTCTACACTTTCCCACAGAGGTTACTCTGAAGGTGGAAATATTCTAACATAAGGATTAATAATAATAATAATTTACACCGTGGGTGTGCCAAGATTCCCTCTGTGCAGGATATTGGAGAAACAAAACTTTATACAGAAAAGCTTCCAACCAGTGACCAGAGTGTGTGAATCTATCTGTGATTGTTCCTCTTCAAACCTACAACTCCACGGCATTAATAAATTCAGCTCAATCCTTAGTGCAGTTCTCCCAAAGGTTATTAATGGTAACAGGCCATTTTCACTGTTTTTTCTGAAGAAGCCATAGAGGCAGATCCAATATTTGATCCTTGATTCCCTTTCCTGATTTTAGGGTTGCACCCCATCTGCTAAACCAGCTCTGTGCTTCAGAAACTTCTTTGGGACTTTAGGTGGGATTTAGTGCAAAACCTTTTTTCTTGCTAATTTAATATTTAAAGAGAGCATTGTTAAGTTGTGAAATTGCGCTGTTTAAAATCTAATCTTTTATTTTGCCATTTAAGCAGTACTTTTTTGGGGACAATCCATTCCTGATCGAACCATTTGTGGCCAGCCTCATGTAAAGGCCATTGCAGAGTCCCTCAAACTTGAACAATTTTGGAGCTTAAATACACAAAGGAGATGAGGCCCTCTGGAACTCCCTGCCAGGGCTCCATTCCCACCTCTCCTTGCTCTTCTGCATCCTGAAAATCCTGTAGATATTAAAATTTTCAGGTAGAGACTGGTTCCTTTATTTCAAATGTAGACTAAAACACGTTGTCCTGTTGAGCTGGATCAAAAAATAGCAGCAGAATGGCAAAACTGCTGCAAGCCTGTGAGCACAGAGGCATTGTGTGATTTTTTGGTGTGCAGTGCAGATGCAAACAGCACCATCTCCTTCCCTCCATTTGCATATCTGGAAATGACTGCAAGGCAGGGTAGAAGGAGGCCAGCTGGATTCAATCACAGAGAAAGGTAAAAATCTTTTGCTTCTGATCTCCATTTTGCAGTTTTGAGCAGGGTCACATTCTGGATTCCTCTCCAGACTTTAGAGACACGAGTGAAGTTCTCAGCGGCGCACCCCGAGCGGAGCCGCGCACGGGCGTCGGAATCATAAAAAGAAATTCTATTTTTACACAAATAATGAATGTTTTGTCTCGTGCAGCCTTCCCAGTGAGCCACAGCGAGCACATCTGAGGGCATTAGAGCTGCTTAGGGAGATTTCAGGGGACTGAAAGGACTTTTGCTGACAGTGTCACACGAGAGCCTCATGAGGGCAAACCCACCCTGAGCACCCCTGGGACAGAGCTCTGGGCTGGGACACTCAGCATGCTGGATTTACTGAGGCATTTTTGGTGTGCCAGAATGATTTCCTTTATTTTGAGAAGGAACTCAGGCTCCAGGTTAGTGACAGCCCAGGATGAGATGCAAACCTCTTGCTCTGTGTGATTTTCACCTACTTAATGATAATAATGATATCAACAACAATCATCATCACCACCAAGAGCAACAACAACAATAATTGCAATAACAACAATGTTACATTTCAGTAGCTCCTCATAAGCCTTGATTATTATTTTATGCATCTTCTTAAGCTTTTTTAAAATTTATTCTTTGCTTCATACTTCAAGTTGCAGCAGCTCCTGGCATTTCCACAATTTCTGCCATCCATGCACATACAGCAAGGTGGTCAAGCTGAGACACAAACCTAGAGGAGCAGGTGGACAGTAAATGATTATTAATTATTTCCAGCCTTTTGTACCTTATAGAGGTCTCTCACTCTGAATTATTGGCCTTTGTTTATGAGCACAATCCTAGGAGCTACTCATAGACAGCTCTTTTGTACTTGGTGCAACAGGAAATTGAGCTAAACCTCCCCTCTGCCTGCATCCCCTCATTTCTCACAAGCCTTTAGCACAGCAGAGCAATTCACAGGTACCCAGGTGCTCCCCAATTGCCCTAAATTTGGAGGGGGATAAAGGCAGGGCCAAGGGAGTAGAGCAGAGAATTCTCTGGGTTAGGATGACAGACAGGTTAAGATGACAGACATTGTTCCCCCTCCTACTTAGTCAGCTATATTTATTTTTTTCAGTGGATTTTCTCCCTTTCTGAGTCTCTCTGTACCCTGCAGTGTCAGGGGAATGTGAACAAAGCTCTGCCACCCAGGGAAGGGCCTGGTCTTCAATTTGTGCACAGGGAGGGGAGCAGAGGGGGATATTTGGAGTTTATAGAGTAGGAATTTGAGGGAGAGCTGGAAAGTCTCGTGGGTGGGATGGAGACTCCTTCTACTCCAGCCTGTGGCACAGGAGCTGCCAGCAGCAAAAACCATTGTCCCTGGCACTTTGGGAATGGGGAGGGCTTGGAGCTCTGGTGTGTTATTTCAGTCCCAACCTGGTCTCACATCAGCACTCCTGGGAGGAACACCTGGAGGTGAGCAGGGAAGGGAGGGAGTGCATTCCCACCCTGTCTGCATGTGATTCTCACAGGACTGGGGAAGGTTCCCACCTCCTCCAGCCTCTCTTGTGGAACCCTGAGGACTGGATTAGAGCCCTGGCTGCTTGGCTTGGGAGGTGGTTTCAGTCTAAGGCTCCTGGAAGCCCATTTGTTCTCACCAAAATGCCATTTATTCCTGCTTCCTCCCATGCAGGTAGCCTGGCTCTGACACAAGGTAATCCCTCGAAGAATCCTTGGCTAATTTTAGCAATCCAAGGTAACTTGCCCCATTTATTGCAGGTGGAAGGAGCAAAAAAGCCTTTCTGCACCAAGGCCTTTTTTCTCTGTTTGTGCCAGTGCGAGTGAGGCAAGAGCCTGACTTTAACAGAACAGATAAAAATAAACCCAGCCATGGACAAAGCCAATTATGTTCTCCATTGCCTAGGGATGGGCAGCCTAATTTGCAGCTGACAGTGATTTGATGGACTGAACCATCCTTTTTCTGATCCAGCATTTGAAGTAATTTTTATTGTAAACCAATCATTACCATGCAGGACTCTCCGTACCGTGGTGTCACCGTGACAAATTCCCACAGCAGCGCCGGGGCTGGTGCTGCTCCTGGGATTTTTCCTGCCATCCCTCACTGCCCTGACACGTTCTGGGAAGTGCTGGCCGTGGCTCTGTGTCCCCTGGGCACAGCCCTGGTGGGTGGTGTGAGAGGGACAGTGCCAAGCACATCCCCAGCACTGGGGGACACATTTCCAACCTCCTCACTGTCGTTTTGGCAGGGCTGCTCAATCCAGTCCTCCAGTTCAGAATATGCAGACAGCACATTAGGCTGGGAGTTTAGCACTGCACATTTGCTCCATCTTCACCCCCAATGGCCTCTGAGCTTGCTCTCTTCTGTGGTTTATAGGTCATAAAATGATTTCCCCCTCCCTGAGGACATTGTAGTAGCTTGTGTGTGACATCTGTGCAATCCAGCAAGTCCTGAGCTGTCGTGCAGCATCCTTCTGTTCCCTGGATGGACACAGGGGCACAGCTCCTGCCCAGCCTCGTTGGACAGAGCAGCACTTCATTACAACCAGCTGGAATTTGTTTCCACCAGAGCTTCAGCAATATCCCTTTGCAGCATCCCCAGAGCTGTTGGGATTTTTTTGGTCTGCACCACAAAAATTTCTGTCAGGGCCATGGAAGCTGTGGGGTGCAGAGGGGAGTGTGGAGAGGATGCATGGAAGGTGCAGATCTGCTGCTTTGGCAGAGGTGCTGTGTCCTACATTCCCTTTCCAGGTCCATCAGAGCTCAGTGTACACCCAGGAGGCTCCATCTACATTTCCCCCTATTTTTAGCTGTGAAATCTGCGATTTCTTTCTTTCCACTGTAGTATTCAGTAAAGACTGATTAACAAATGATAGACACCCACTGCTGCTAACAGGAGCAACAGAACCCTGTAATTTCCATGAGACAGGTCACCAAGACTTTCCTCTAATCCTGCAGAGTTTCAGCAACACCTCCACTCCTGCAAAGCCCTGAGGTGAAGCAGGGTTATTGAGGCTGTGTCATCAAGCTCAGAGATGGGGACACAGGCCAGGATCAGGGAAATTTGTGCACCTCAGCTCCTGCTCCTTCCACTCCTGTGTGCCAAGGTACCTGTGTGCTCAAGAGCTGTGAGCACCAAACTGTATTTTCCATCCTATGCCTTATAATTTACAGTGATTACTTGTTTGTACTGGCCAAATATAGCTATATTAATTTTATTAACTCAAAAAAACCCAACAAAAAAGAAAGGGAATATGGAGAAATACGTTTAATAATTTCAGAATAATTTGAAGGTGGTTATTTCAGAAGCAAATCTAAGCAGGGTGAGTCCTGGCAGGGAAACATCAAGGCACAGGGATGCTCTGCCACAGAGGGGACCCCGTGCTGGGTGTTCCAAGGTCCTGCAAGCTCGAGTTCTGCCCCTGCAGGGACTCAGGTGTGGCTCCTGCCCTTAGTTTTGGGGTGGAATTTGGCCACACAGGTGCTGGAGAGGTGAAGGGTCTGCACTGGGCTTTGAGAAGAGCTCAGGGTGGGGTTGGCAGAGCTCAGGGTGGGGTTGGCAGAGGTCATGGTGGGGTTGGCAGAGCTCAGGATGGGGTTGGCAGAGCTCAGGGTGGGGTTGGCAGAGGTTGTGGTGGGGTTGGCAGTGCTCATGATGGGGTTGGCAGTGCTCAGGGTGGGGTTGGCAGAGCTCATGGTGGGGCTGGCAGAGCTCATGGTGGGGTTGGCAGAGGTTGTGGTGGGGTTGGCAGAGCTCAGGGTGGGGTTGGCAGTGCTCAGGGTGGGGTTGGCAGAGCTCAGGTGGGGTTGACAGATCTCATGGAGGGGTTGGAAGAGCTCATGGTGGGGTTGGCAGAGCTCATGGTGGGGTTGGCAGAGCTCAGGATGAGGTTGCCAGATCCCATGATGGGGTTGGCAGAGCTCAGGGTGGGGTTGGCAGAGCTCAGGGTGGCGTTATCAGGGCTCATGGTGGGGTTGGCAGATATCATGTTGAGGTTGGCAGATCTCATGGTGCAGTTGCCAGATCTCATGGTGGGTGTCTCCATGATCCCACGGGAAGGGCAGAGAGGCTGGAACATGCAGGACACACGGCTGGGATGGGTCTGCAGCAGCCCCCAGAGTTTCTGGGATCTCTGCACGGATCTGGGGTGAGAATCGTGCCCTGGCACTGCTGGGAAGTGCTGAGAGCAGCCCTGATTCCTCAACAATGCTGTGAAAGGGAACAGATTGCCTCGGGCAAGACATTTAGAGGGTCTTACACTTGTGTCTGAGCTCTTGGAGTGCCTGCTCTCGCTGTCCAGGATGAAGAGCACAGGGATGAACTGAGCACTCCTGCAGAGCTGCAGGGGCTGCTCAGGGTCATCCTGCCACAAATTCGGGGAATCAGGGAGACCAGAGAGCCTCCAGATATTGCTTTGTGTCACAGAGAATGGCTTGGACTGGAAGGCACCTTAAAGCCCACCTAATTCCAGCCCCCCTGGCAATAAATAATTCCATTGCTGGGTACTGGCACAGCTCTGTGCAGAGATTCCCAACCTCAGGAAATATCACACAATCATAAACCAGGATCAGAGAATGGTTTGGGCTGGGAGGCACCATCCAATCATCCACATCCCACCATCCCAGGCTGCTCCAACCCTTGTTCCCCTGGCCTTGGGCATTTCCAGGGCTGGGCAGCCACAGCCATACCCCAACACCTCCTGCAGCTGTTTACAGCAGTTAAACACATCTCTGTCAAATGTACATTATGCTCAAGGGTTGCTGAAACTGGGGCTGAAATTGAGGTTTCTGAGCTCCTGTTCAAACCCACAGGATTTGGAGTTTCTGTGCACGTTTCCCAGTGATTTCCACAGGCCTGCTCCTCCCACCTGTTTAAAATAAGCTTGAAGAGTATTCATCTTGCTGCACTCTATGTTTAGACATTTATTTTTAAGATTTTCATTTCATTTTTAATGTATTCTCTCTTCCTGGAAATCGAAAGAAAGTTTGCTAGGAAAATAATTTAAATTTCTATTCCCCCCACATTTTTCCATGTTGATTACTCACAGGTATCTCTTATTCTTCTGCAAGTTCTCTGAGTCATGGATCCTTCCCCAACAACCTCTGCTATGCTCAGCCTTCCCACCCAGCACAGGCCCCAGAGCAGAACAAAGGAATTTTTCAGTCAAATTATATTTTCAAATAAATTTACAAACCCTAATTTATTTTTCATTAACTAAATAGTTGAGGCAATCAGCAGAAGTCTTGTGGCAGCTAATTCCTACAAATAGTCACTCATTCTACATGATAAACCAATGTGTTGATTTTTAAGTATCCTCAAGAAGTTTGATCTCATTTTAATTGGTGGAAAAATTGGTCAATAATTGTTATTACATTATCACTTTGCCTCAAAGTTTGACTTGTGGATAGATTTTAATGTGTCTATATAGCTTAAACCAGTTTACTGAAAGGGGGAAATAACATTATAACTCATTTTGGGGATTATAAAAGGAGTAATGTTCTTGAAACTGGTTCTTAATACAGCTAATAGCTCTTGGCTTCACCTCAAGATGCTTAACAAGCCCATCATTAACCGTGGCTAATGAAAAATTAATTAAACTTTTTATAATCTAATACCAGATGACAAATCATTATAAATCATGCCCTTGGTTATTCATGTCACTAAAACCAATAAATGAGTTTGAAAGTTCACATATATTTATAAAACTGTAAACAAATATACAATGAATTGTGCTGGTTGTCAATAGTTATTGTTATCAGCAGCTTTTAAAATTTCTTAAGATGTCTAGAATTCTCCCTAAGGCATGACCCTGCATGTAAATTTTTGGAAGATTTAATAAGAAACCTTAACATTGCACATGGTCAGAGACTCCTGGCACCTGCACCAGCCTGAACCACACCAGGCTGGAAGGGATTTGGCAAAACTGGGCAGATTTAGGAGAAGGAAGGCAGAATTATTATAAACTCTGGCAGGACATCATTAAAAAAATCTATTGAACTGGATTTGAATCTCTTACAATCAAAACAGAGAACTGGTTTTGTTTTTTTTTTTTCTGTTTGGAATTTACCTGAGTGAGTCGATGAAGGAGGAGCAGGATCAGTTAATTGTGTCTGCAAACCAGTTTAAAGGTGTCCCATGCCTCAGATGTGCAGGATTAATGGGGAAAGTGCTGAGCACTCCAAGAGCCTTGCAGAGGACAGGTAAATTTGCCATTTGGTAAATCCAGTGGATGTTTCCAGGATTAGCTCACAACCCCCAAAACTGCCCATACATGACTCATATAAATTGTAGCTCCTGAGGGAAGCAGTGCCAGGGCTGACACCCCCTTACCCTTCTCAGCATTCCCGTGTGGAATTAGGGCAGCCCAGGTGAGCTGGGTGAGGAGCAGCACTGAGGATGATGCAGGAGCAGCAGTGAGGAAGATGCAGGGGAAGCAGGGAGGATGATGCAAGGGGCAGCAGTGAGGATGATGGAGGGGCAGCAGTGAGGATGATGGAGGGGCAGCAGGGAGGATGTGAAGGGGCAGCAGGGAGGATGATGCAGGGGCAGCAGTGAGGATGCTGAAGGGGCAGCAGTGAGGATGATGCAGGGGCAGCAGTGAGGATGATGAAGGAGCAGCAGTGAGGATGATGAAGGGGCAGCAGGGAGGATGCTGAAGGGGCAGCAGGAAGGATGATGCAGGGCAGCAGTGAGGATGTGAAGGGGCAGCAGTGAGGATGTGAAGGGGCAGCAGTGAGGATGATGAAGGGGCAGCAGTGAGGATGATGCAGGGGCAGCAGGGAGGATGATGAAGGGGCAGCAGGGAGGATGATGCAGGGGCAGCAGGGAGGATGCTGAAGGGGCAGCAGGGAGGATGCTGCAGGGGCAGCAGTGAGGATGCTGTAGGGGCAGCAGGGAGGATGCTGAAGGGGCAGCAGGGAGGATGATGCAGGGGAAGCAGGGAGGATGCAGGGGCAGCAGTGAGGATGCTGAAGGGGCAGCAGTGAGGATGTGAAGGGGCAGCAGTGAGGATGTGAAGGGGCAGCAGTGAAGATGATGAAGGGGCAGCAGTGAAGATGATGGAGGAGCAGCACTGAGGATGGTGCAGGGGCAGCAGGGAGGATGATGCAGGGGCAGCAGGGAGGATGATGCAGGGGCAGCAGTGAGGATGATGAAGGGGCAGCAGTGAGGATGATGCAGGGGAAGCAGTGAGGATGATGCAGGGGCAGCAGGGAGGTGTGGGGCAGGATGAACAGGGGCAGGTCAGGACCTCCTGCCCAGCTCTGAGCCCCATCCATCATCTCCCACCGCTTCCCTTTGCAGGGCTGCACAGCAGAGCCCTTTGTCAGGATGAGAGGAGAGGCTTTCCTTTGATCTAACTCCTGCTCTGTGCTCCCTGTCCTTTATCCCTATCCTTCATCCTTTATCCAGCTGCTCTTCCAGTGCTGCCCAACCCACTCCTGCTCCTCCTCAGGCCACAGGACCCGACCTCTGTCCCTGTGGTTCCTTTGTTCTCCTTCCCTTCCCCTCCCATAAGGCTGCTCTGTGTGTCCCCTCCAGGCTGAGTGTGCAGCTCCAGTTCCACTCCTGGCTCACCTTGAGCATCTCCATAAATCTATAAATATATCTATATATACCCTGAGCAAGGGATGGCTCAGCAGCACATCCACATCCCCTGCCATTGCCCTCCTCATTTGTCCTGATTTTGGGTGTTTGGGGACAAAAGCCCTTCCTGGCGAACTTAAACCCCCCAAAGTTGCTGATGTGCTCCAATAATTACTGCAGCCCAACACAAATGTATTTTCTGCCTCTCCCTCTCGCTTGCAAAAGCCCAAATTGATTTATTTTCAAACTCAAGCATCAGTTTGCCAAGTGCAGGAATATGTAATGCAGCAATTATGGGCATTCCCCAAAAGCTGCTTTTATGTATTTATGAAGAAAGCTCCCATGGGTAACACTTCATCTCAAATATTTGACTTGGAAATGCTTTTATTTTTCCAAGTTCTTTTCAGATTTCTCTTCTGAAAGCTGATGTGATATTTTTCATCTCATGTACATTACTTTGAAAGGCCACGTTCTGTAGCCATGGTTTTGCCATGCAGAACTTTTAGGCAGAGAACAAACTTTCATGGTGACATGAAAAGTTATTTTACAAAAGAGATCACAGAACCACATTTACTTTTTTTCTCCAAAAATCACATTTAAACTGATTTCTTTTTGGATCATCTGTAATTCAGACATGCAGAAAATTGTAATTAATTTCCATCACAAAGTTTCAGCTCTGATGCAGAATATGGTACTGGGGATAGAATCCAGAAATTGTTTCCAGCATGGGAAATGTGCAATTATAAAAAGGAAATATTTAACTCCCACTATGCTCATGGGATCACAATGTCAGTAAGCGACCTCAAAAAATGAATTGTTCCATCAAGTGGAAGCACCTGAGGAAGGTCCTTGGCCAAAGGTGAGCTGCCAGGGCTCCCCAGGGTGCAGAGCTGGCTTTGGGAGGAAGCTGGGGATGATATTTGTAAGGAATGAAGGCTTAGGATCTGCTTTAGGATCAAAATATGGAGCATAAAATTAATAATCATCCAGTTGTGAGAATAATAATGACAGGGACGCTCAGCTGATGGGAATGTCAGTGGAAAATAGGAGTGAAGCATGGGAGAGCTTCAGCAAGGGCTGCTCAGGGGCTTCACCTGCAAGGATTGAGCTCAGGGGTAAATTCACCTCAAGAATTGAGCTCAGGGTACAAAAGAGGGGCTGTCCCCAGTGCTCACTGTGCCATTTCCTGCCTGGCTGTGGCTCTGAGAATGAAAAAAAAATATATATTTCTTTGTGACGACCCACTACCTTTAATATTCCTCCAAGTGCTTGGGACCATCCTGAGGATAGCCCTGATACAAAATGAAAATAAAATGGAATTTTTCTCCCTTCAGAGCCTTTCCACAGAGCCAGAGCTGCTCAGTGCTGGCTGGGGCTGTAATTCATGAGCATTTCCAGCAGCAGCCAGATGTAGGAACTCTCATTTTCTGTGGCAGATTTCTTCTGGAGCCAGCATTACCAAGCCATGATTAGATCAGATGACACCATGGGAAGCTTCAGATGGAGAAAAAGCCAGAGCAGGGATGCTGCAGAGCTGGAATGTTCTGTCCTCAGTGAAAAACCTCCATTCCCAGGGACCCTGTGAAAGGCACCAGCTCAATAATTTGGGTTTGACAATCCCTAACAGCAGTGCCTGGACACTTGACCACAGTGTGGGATTGCATTCCTCAGCCTGAAATGGAGATATCTGTATTTCCTGAAACAGTGTGTTCTGCATCTCTGCTTTTATCCATTTTATTCTCTTTCCAAGGCAGGATTTCCACTGACTAACACCATGGGAAATTCAGGATGAGGCAGAGCCAGTTAAAAGCAGAGCTGAGAATTCATCTGCTTCAGTTCCAGTGCTCTTTTATGGAAATCAGGACTCTAACCAGGAACCTTTTGTTGTCACTTTGTGAGAGCTGGTGTGGCAGGATAAATTGAGTGATTAATTGCAAACCCACCAGTGGGATCTTGGAATGTGGATATGGTGTGTGGGAATGCATGGGAAGTTGAAGGAATGTGCAGAGGCTGCCACAGTGAAAAAAATATTGAATATGAAAGGTGAGGACAGAGGAATTGAAAAATAAAAGGTGATTTTAAAGAAAAGGCAACTGCAAAAAAAGGGGAGAGAGCAGTAAGAATTAAATGCTGGATGTTCCATATTATTCCAAACACTGCTTACAGAAAAGTGACATAAATTAAATTTCATTGCACTCTATAAAATATGTGGATTTTATGGGCTTCCTTTCCCTGGAATTTAACATTAACAGGGGGAGTGGCAGGAAAAGGACAACTGGGAAGGGATGGGGCTTCAGATTAAAGAATCTTGCCCCTTGGAAGCTTAGATCCTCAAATTCTCCTTATTAATTTGGATTTATTTAACATTTTATTTCAGATTGATTGGGATGAAGTAATAGAAATAGAAGGAATTTATGAAAATTTGTGGCGGAAATACTGAAAATATTGGCTTTTCCAGCAGAGCAGAGAGGGAGAAATCACTGCTGCTTGGATCTAGCAGCACTTTGATGGTGATGTAGCCTTAAAAAAGCTCTGAATTGGGCTGTCAAATAACCTGAGCAGCAACGTATATATATATATTTAAATATATCTGAAGCGTTACATAAAAGAGGAATTTGAATATATTACAAAAAAACTGGTAACATGATGGCAAGAAATCTGTTAATTAGCATGTCTGCCATCCATCTTTTTGAACAGTCACCTTAAGAAGAACTGAGGACAGTGTTAGCAACGATGTGATACAAAATAATTAGCTTGTTTTCAGGGCTTAAATAGTCATTGCTTTCCTGTGAAGTCCCTAATTAAGCTAATCCTAGTTTATAATACATTAGCAACAACTATTTATGTGGAAGCTACTTCTTAGGGGCTAAAAATAACATTCAAGTTTTGAAAGTCTCGAAATGATCTGCAAAATTGTAGAGCTCGGGACAGGAACAATGCAGACTGAAAAAAAAAAATTATGTAAGAGCTTGATTTATTCCTCGCTGCCCACATGAAATCCGCTCACCTGAAGGCTGCAGGTACAACTGTTTAAAGGTTTTCATGAAACAATTTTCTCCTTTCTGCTCTCAAAGCCCATGACAGGCTGTTACCACGATTTTCTCAGGAGGTCCTGTTGCAGCACTGCCCAATTATTTCCTAAAAAGTGTAAAGATTTTTCTCCCTGACTCACGGTATAAGAGATGAAGGAGTGATTTTCAGTTTGATGTTCCACTTCAATCAAAGGAAAAGAAACTGATAACATGAAGTTGACACAAAACAAAGCACAGAAGTCTGTGCTGTTGGACAAAATGGGCTTTGACCTTCATCCACACACACACACACATAAAAAAGAACTCTAAAAAGGTAGAAAAAGATACAAAAAGAAGAAGATCCATATCTTGCAGTTGCCATTTTTTCCCAAGTGGATGGAATTATTGCTTTCCTTGACTTTTTGCCTTGCTGGATCATTTACCTGTGGTCAGTTGGAGGCAATGTTTAGGTAAAAAGGCCTCAAGTCATGCAGGAATGAGCTCTGATGAAATTATCTGAAGTGGGAAAATCCAGACTGATGTGGAAGACAAAGGACTCCCCTGCCAGCCAAAAAGAATAATTTACTGGAAAAAAATTAAGCAGCCAATGAATCCTACAAAAGATCAAAAGATCAAAAAACCTGGATCTCCCCATGGCTTGGATTTACAAGGAAGGAATTTCAGTTTCCATTTAAAGACAGAGCTGAACTTCTCACTTAAATAATTTGTAGAGGCTTTTTTATCAGCTTAGGCTCAGAACTTGGGTGAAGCAAGCACAGTGAGAAAGAAAGTGCCTGAACCATGGCGTTCCCTGCACCTGCATCCCCCTGAAACCTGTGCTGGCTCCATCACATCCTGGAATATTCTCTCTGTTCCCCCTGTTCTCCCCTGCACAGGATCAATAATTCATCCAATTCATCCACATAGGCTGCTTAATATGTTGCAAGAGGCAAAATCTACACGGCGTGTGTAAGGGAGGGAGATTCCTGCAGAGATATTTACAGGGCTAAGGCAGAGTGCAGGGATGTGTCTCCCTCAGGTGTGACAGAAACTCCTTCTCATGCCCACTTTCAATTCTTTTCTGCATGAGAGGTACCAAAAACCACCCCATAAACAATTTGCTGAGGCAAATATCAGTGAGTCCCTGATTTTAACCCATACAAAACAGAAAAAATTCACCACCGTGCAACAAAGCCCTGCAAAAATGTCACCTTGTGTTCAGAGCAGAATTAACCTGTACACAAATTACCTCCTTTTTTTGTATTGTTTGCCTCTGAATTGAGAGTCAAAACTCCTGATTTTGTCCCCAAGCAAGATTTTGGTAGCAGTGCCCAAGTCAGTGTGTCCAACCCTCCCTTCTCACCCTGCTGAAGGCTGGGACAGGTTTATTAAATTCAGAAATCCTTAATGCACACAAGTACAGGCTCAGGCTGACTTTTTTATGAGCGCATTTAAGTTGGAAAAGATTAAGTGGAATTAAACATGGATGCCTTTTTAACAGAGCCCTCTCCCAGAAGAGATCCCTTTTTTCAGCACTCACTCCAAAGACTCCTTTAGCAGTGTTAGATTTGACTGCAAATGACAAGCTGTACACAGGAACCAGACATTTATGTCCCTATCATCATTTATTAACTGTTGTTATTGTCGCTGACAACGTTGTGATAATAATAGGGATCCTCTCAACAGCTGGCTTGGAGATGTAGGAGTTTATGACACTCAGAAGTGTCTCAGCAAAGTGACAGGTGAAGGCAAGCTCCGAAGCAATTTATCCTGGGAACAGAATGGAAAAGCCATTCAAGCTTGGGGGGTCTTTGCAAACCCCCAGGGTTTGTTGTAGAGGTTAAAAAGGAGCAGCATTTTCTTTTAATAAGGAATCACCTGTAAATCACTCCCCAGTGCCAGCCTGCTGCAGCTCATCCAGGAAAATCACTAACAGGGATAATGGTGCTGCAGTAACCACAGGGCAGCTGTGGAGGAGTGGAAAAAAGCAGGAGGAGCTGTTGACCCACCCACCATGGAGGGGATGAGCTGAGAGGTTGATTTCCTTCAGCTCTTGGGAGGTGTGGGATTCTTCTGAGAGGGGTTTTGGCTGCTGGGAGTGGATAATGCCTTCAGCTTCCCAGATTTTTATGGGGATCTGAGCCTCACCTGCAGTGCAAAGAATTGGATGCTGTGTCCTGTTCTCCAAACTCTGCTCCACCACAGAGCACCCAGCCAAAGCCTGAGGATCCCTCTCCACCTGCAGCTCAGCTTTTGATGGGATTCTCAAAGGGATTGCTGTGATGACCCAAAAATTATGGATGTAGGCTAAAATAATCCTGCATCCACTAAATCTACATCCATAGGAGTTCAAAGGAAGGATTTAAAAATACAACTTATTGATGGAAGAGCAACCCCACAGGAGTTTCTCACAGATGGTTGGAATGACAGCACAGCCTGAGCAGCCCCAAATCGTGCCCTGGTGAGTTGGGAGGGATCTCAGCAAGGCTTGGAATGCCAAGAGGTGGCCACAGGAATGTGGTGTTGGGTGGTTTCCAGCTCAGCCTTCAAGAGGTGTTTGGACAACTCTCTCAGTGACATTTTGGATTCATGGGATGGTGCTGTGCCAAGCCAGGAGCTGGATGTGGTGATCCTTGTGTGCCCCTTCCAATCCAGGGAATTCTGAGCCCATGGACTGTGAAAAAAAGTCTTCCCCTTGTGGAGGCCATAAAGTCCAGCCTGGGGTAGCCAACACCTGGTTATCCATCACTGGCCTCCAAGGCTGGCACTGCCCCTGCTCCACCAGCTGCAGGAAATCGTCCCTGCTGTCCAAGGAAATAAATCTTTACAGCTCCTCCAGCTGTAAAGGAATGATTCTGAATGAGCAAAATAAAATGGCTTAGGCAATGTGTTGTGTGAAGTTGGAAGAGGCAGGTTTCAGCTGTGACAAACCAAAGGCAGGGGGAGCATTATTAGCCAGGCTGTGTCTCCCAGGATGAGAGGTAGGAGATCTAATATATAGAAGGACCCAAGGGTGAGATTATCTCGGGCTAATACACCCTTTAGGTTTTGAAACTGCAGCCAAAGCAATCAAACCTGTTACCATAGCATTCGTTTTAATGCACAGATAAATTTGTAGCTCTTGTTTATATAGCTCATCCTCTGGAGGCACTAATATGATTCCCTTTAAAACTCAAGTTAATGAGAAAATAATGGAGCATTGTGGATATAAGAAACATTTTTTCCCACTGTCGCTGTTATCATCTTTTATACAGTCAGACTGATCTTTGAAAGTATAAGTTGGATTTATTTTATTACCACAAAACCTTTAAAAATCTTTCTTTAAACTGAGCTTTCTGATTCCAGCCTCAAGCCAAAAATACTCACTGTCTAAACATATTTATAAATCAGTATATCACTCGTAAATCTTACCTTATCCCTAATAGGAAATTTAAAATTGTAACTCTCGAAACTTCACCTTGGCAACACACATTCTTATTTTATTGGCTTTCCTGGACAGAAAGCACTGATGAGATGGAGAATGTGGCCAGGGAATGGGGATTGCATCTCCCTGCCTGGGTGCAGTGAGCTGTGTAACGAAGCCATGTGTGTTTACTTTCTTTTGGATACAGCCCTGCAGCAAATCTTCAGCCTTTTCCAAGGTTTTTTTCAAGTTTCTCTTTTACCCCACGAGTTGTCCTTCAATCCCTTTGGACCAGCTGAGGAGCTCCATTCTCATGGAAAGTCCTCCAGTGCAAGGACAAGGCGTTGCCAATGCTGACATCAGCTGGTACCAAGCTGGTGCAAAGCTCAGTAATTCACTTTGTCTGGGGAGGATTGGTGTTCTGTACATAATTTACATTATCTAGCATTTACTATTCATACCTATAAACAAACACCTGTGTGTATTGGGCCCTCAGACATTTCAAACTTCCTAAGATAACAACAAAAGTAATGTAATTTGCTGGGACTGATGTTTTATCATTGCCCTCGCTTGAAGATTGTGGGAGTTTTCATTTGAGCAGGAAAACTTCGAGGCTGCTGTTGGCTGTGCCTCTGGTGGGGGCATCTTCTTTGCAAAATTCAAATTATTACTCCACAGTTTCTGTCTCTGCTGCCTCTGGTTTTCTTAATCTCACCAGAATTTGAGACTTTTCCTGCTCTCCTTTAATTCTGGTGAAGTGTGGCCATGCCAAATCACACCTGCTCTTCCCTGCACCTCTGTTGGTCCTTTGGTCTGTCGAAGAGAAGAGAAGAGAAGAGAGAAGAGAAGAGAGAAGAGAAGAGAAGAGAAGAGAGAAGAGAAGAGAGAAGAGAAGAGAAGAGAGAAGAGAAGAGAAGAGAAGAGAAGAGAAGAGAAGAGAAGAGAAGAGAAGAGAAGAGAAGAGAAGAGAAGAGAAGAGAAGAGAAGAGAAGAGAAGAGAAGAGAAGAAGAATGGAATGGAATATTAAGAACAATCATGTTATGGCCAAGTTAAATTTCATCTCCTTGGTGCCTGGTTCATGAAAAAGAACTGCATTTTGCTTCTCCCCCTGGATGTGCAGGTTGAGGTGGTGAGATATCCCAGGATTTGTTTCCACACAGCCCAATGTCAACAGCCCCATGCTGTTAAAATGGAAATGTGATTATTGACTCGGAAAAACGCTGTGCTGGGAAATCACAAATGAAGCCAGGCCCAAAGTAGGGAACTGGAGAGGATTGCATGGTTAGAGCCACTAAGAAATATCATCTCCATTGTCGGCAGTAGCAGAAGGACACAGGCTGATCCTACTAAAAGCCAGGACTGGGGATTTAGTAAAGGCCAGACTTTATTCTGCTGTTCCTTAGGCTCTGGAGAACTCACCAGAGTGGGAGATTCCTCCTCCAGCTCGCCCACCTCTGTGGCACCAAACCTCTCCTCCTCATCCCTGATTTCATGGAGTGACACAGCTGGAGTCAGACTCAGCCTGTCCCCCTGGGATCTGAGCAGAAAACCAGTCCAGTTCTCCTCCTGACAGATTTACTTTAAATAAGTTTATATTTCTAATTGCTTTGGGACATGAAACATGTAAGGAAAGATCTCAAGGGATTGGATTAAGTAGTTTTAATTATGACTCTGGCCTCTCTGGAGAAGCATTTCTTGAGGAACATTAACAAATATACTCTTGTTTTTTTTAACCCCACTTGGTGTGTGGGAATTTTCTATATCTGAAAAAAGAGAAATTAATTTAAATTTAATGATAGTGTCTCATTAATTCTGCACACCTGCTGTGATCTACCCTGTACAAATGGAGGTATCAGAGTGTGGGAATTAGGGATCTGATCCACATTGCTTGCAGATAACCCAGGCTGTTGGAAAGGCCAGGGATTCAGTGAGGTTGGTTTAGGATGCCCTCACACCTCTGGGCAGATGTAAAATTCTTCTCCACTCTGAGTTTCCAGCACTAGAGACACCAAACTGCCCCATTTCTGTTCCTTTCCCTGGGGACTATTTCAGTTTAGCTGATCTTGCTTCTGGGAAAGGATTCTTAATATTCAATCCCATTTCCCCTCTAATGCCATTTATCCTACTTGTAGCCCCCAGAAGGATCCTTCCCCTCCTTGGGGTGTTTGCCCCAGGGAATTTTAGACCATTCTTGGTCTTGTCTAATAATTACAGCCCAGCTGATCTCCACGTGTTCCATAGGTGCCAGCAAACAGGGAGAAGGTCCTGAATGAATCCATTCAACGCTGAATCATTTTCCTGAGCTCTCACCAGCTCTGTTTCACTGCATTTGGTGTTTGAGTTGTAAAACAGAAATCCCCAACTGCTGCTGCAGGCTGGATAGTCCACTGAACAGAGAGAAAGGGTTATGTAATAATAATATCAGCAATAATAATGATAAATGAAAATAATAACAATAATATCATAATCATAATCTCATTTTTTTTTTATCTTGCCAAGGAAATACTCAGTTTTATTTTGAGGTTTACTGGAATGAATTTTAGCTGGAGTTGGGGTTGTCAGAGCCTGAGGCCAAGTCCAGTGAAGACTTCCAGTTTATTTTAATGCATATGAGCAGACTGGGATTTGAAACATCAGGTCTTCAGTTTTCAAGATCCTGACTGACACAGATCAATGGATTTTATTCCAGAAACTCAGCTGGGACAGTTAATGCCCATTAAGTTGGAGACAGTGGGTTCCAGGCAAATCCCAAAGTGCTCTCCTGAATTGGATATTATTAAAAAATAATTTGTGGCTTGATATAAATGTCAGGATGCACAGTATTTTAACTATTTGATGAGACAAGGCAATGAGATAAGGAGGGGAGATAAATTAATGCATAATCTGCACATTTGTTGAATGACTCCTCCAGTATTTTTCACTCTTTCCAGTTAAGTGGGCCTTTATTTCCTGCATAATTTGTTTAAGATTCCCTTCCCTTTCCAGTAAAATAAATTCCCTCCAATCTGTGACCATAATTCCCAATTCTGTGGTGCAGTTGGGTGTTTGGGGGGTTGTGGCATAAATGGAATGGGAGAGTAGGAGCTGGACTTTTATTTTGGGAAATAATAAGATTTTAAGTGCCTTGTGCCTTCTAATTGCTTTTCCCGACCCTTTGGAGCTGCAATCAACTGGTTGAGAAAAGCAACACTAAATAAATCAAATTGTGACTTCTCAGAGTTAAATTCTCAAGGCTTTCCTTCAGGACTGGTCATTTTTGCATTTTTTACTTTGGAAAAGTATTGCTGGAGGGACAAAACAATCACATCAGTGATTTGGCCACTCAGGATAAATCGTGGTTGTTCTGTTCATTTTGATCAGAATGGTCTTTCCTTACAGTTTTGGAAATGCTGTCCATTCACAGCTTAATGATCTCAGATCACCTCCAGAGCTTTGCAGAATATATGATTTTCTCAAGAATCCAGTGGTGTTAGAATTTATCTCCCAGTAGGAAATTGTCATTTTAAGTGCAGAGATACAAATAATATTTTTTTTTTCTTTTAAAGATAACATATCTAATACTATAATGCCAATATTAAATAAATCTGGGGGTAGAACAAGGGGCTACATAAATAATTCACTTTAGCTATTAATAAAATACCTGTGCCAATACGCATGGATTTATTGCACACCAACCACACACACATCAAATCTACCCAGAATTTTCCTGCTGAAGACAAACAAAGCAAAGGGGTTTTAAAGGAAGAATTGAAATAATGTGGAAGCACACAGCTGACTTTTATAAATACATGAGCAAATACACGTTGATTGCTACTCCATGCTGATAAATGCAGCCTATTGAAAACTGGGAGAAGGGAAAATGTCTGCTAAATATTACAGTGAGGCTGAATACTAACCAGGAAAGAGAGTTCAACTTTATTGTTGGGAATTCCCCAAAGCTTTTGCTTTTGCTGGTGCTTCAATAGGCAGCTGTGGCACACACAGGACAAACAGAACTCTGTGCAAAATCTTAAATCCTCCCAAAGGAGCTGGAATTGCAGTGACAGATCCCTGGAATAAAGATATTCCTGGGATAAATACATTGATATTTATTTGGTTTGGTGTTGTGCTGCTGATGGAATAGCTCTCGTTAGAACAAGCTGATTTAAATGAGTGAAAATATCTGAAAAGCTTTTTTAGGGGTTTTCTTTTTCATCTTAGTCCCTTTGTTTAGTGAGAAGTAAAAGCCTCGATTGATGTGTTGTTGTTTGTGAAAAGGAGTGAACCAAAGCAATCTTCCCCTCAAGGAGGAAATCCAGCACTCCAGAAGGGAAACCTGCCACTGTCCCAGGCTGCTCAGCCTGGCCTTGGACATTCCAGGGATCCAGGGGCAGCCACAGCTGCTCTGGGAATTCTGTTCCAGCCCCTCCTCACCCTCCCAGCCAAGAATTCCCTCCCGTTATCCCTTAACCCTGCCCTCTGTCAATGGGAAACAATTCCCCTTGTCCTGTCCCTCCAGGCCCTTGCCCAAAATCTCTCTTGGAACCCTTTGAGGTATAGTTTTACAAATATATGATATATATAGAGTTTCTTTTTGGGGAATACACATTATAACATAATAAACGTGTTATAATGTCATATAGCCTTTTTTTTTTTTTTAATTTTATGTGAAGATTGGCACATACAAGCTGAACAAGTGTTTGGATTCAGTGAAAAAGTGTTCCTTTAGTCAAACCAAACTCTCTCTTTTCAAGTTTCTGGGCTGCTAGATCCAAAAATGAGAATAATACCTACAAACACACAAAAATGAGGAAGCAGCAGTGTGGAAATTGGTATATTCTAATGGGAAAATTATAAGAAATGCAGCTGTGCTTGCTCTCCCTACCAATCCCAAACTTCAGATTCCATCAAATTGAATTGTAAAATAATGATCTCCTTTTCTGTTTTCTCCCAAGATATGCAGTTAATCCCTGATATAAAAATACATAAAGGATACACTTATTTAGAAATAACTTTTATTAAAATAGAGAAGGCCTCAAACCAAAGCGTTTCCATCATTTCCAGCTCATATTTGAACCCAGATCTAAATTCTCTGCCTGGGTTGGTCTCTGTCTAATCCTTTTGTTTATAACCTGATTTTCAGGGGGAAAATCAGACTATGGTTTTAACAGGAACATTTGGCTGGTGCAGCCAGCACACATACTGAAATAATCTGAAACAGCCTGTCTGCTTTAGCTTTTTTAAGCTCCTGATTATTTTTTTTTTTCCTGATGGTTTCAAACGGCAGCAGGATAAGAACAGCAGACAGGCCTGGGAGAGGCCCATCACTGTTATCAACAGTGGGTGCCAGGCTGTTCAACTGAACAGAGCTTGTAACCAGCAGAAGAAATATTAATTGCTTTAATTAAAGCTACCCACTTCTCCAGTGACGGTGGTGGAAAAGAAGGGATGGGGTCTTCATGATTTGCAAGGAGCTGTGAAGCCGTTTATTGATCCACAAAGCAAAGTTTATATACTTTTTCTATTGTTACTAAAAATAGCGCACCAATAATATTCGTGTAACTAAGGTATATTGCTTACTTGTAACTAGATAACATTGCTCAATCTAGGCCTTGTCTAAGCTAGCCAGGTAGATAAAATATTTCTCGTAAATCTCCTAGAAACTGCAGGCTAAGCACTCCGTACCAAGTACCTTCTTATCTTTTGCATTCCTTCTCCAAATCCTGCTTACTTCTGCCAAGGCTTGGGCCTACTCACTCCCGCCAAGGCTTGGGCCTACTCACTCCCGCCAAGGCTTGGGCCTACTCACTCCCGCCAAGGCTTGGGCCTACTCACTCCTGCCAAGGCTTGGGCCTACTCACTCCCGCCAAGGCTTGGGCCTACTCACTCCCGCCAAGGCTTGGGCCTACTCACGCCTGCCAAGGCTTGGGCCTACTCTCTCCCGCCAAGGCTTGGGCCTACTCACTCCCGCCAAGGCTTGGGCCTACTCACTCCTGCCAAGGCTTGGGCCTACTCACTCCTACCAAAGCTTGGGCCTACTCACTCCCGCCAAGGCTTGGGCCTACTCACTCCTGCTAAAGCTTGGGCCTAGTCACTCCTGCCAAGGCTTGGGCCTACTCATGCCTGCCAAGGCTTGGGCCTACTCACTCCTGCCAAGGCTTGGGCCTACTCACTCCTGCTAAAGCTTGGGCCTACTCACTCCTGCCAAGGCTTGGGCCTACTCACTCCCGCCAAGGCTTGGGCCTACTATGGCTAACAGATCCACATCGGTAGTGACAAGCTGAGCAGTACTGGCAGTTCTGCTCTCTAGTTGTATTCCCACACTCCAGGAGTGCTGTGGCTTTAGTAAAGTCACTGGTGTCAGGGCAGAATCTCAGCGCTTCACATCTGGGGGTGTTTGAGCCCAAGTGAATGTGGCACCTGGGCATGGTGACAACATGGTGATAACCTGGTGACATTGTCATTCTGCGCAAGCAGCAAGGTGATTTTCTGAGGAGAGGTCTGGATTTCTCTGTGTTTTTTGAACAGCCACATCACAGGAGGTGTTCAAGCTCCAGTGCTTCACTGAGCAGCGTTACCTGGGCAGGAGATGCTATTTTCCAGGAGGAACAGCTCCAAGGAGCTCCTGAACCTTTCCACCAGCAGAATTAGCCCAGTAGCAGTGTGGACAAATAAAAAAGGACTGAAAAGTTGCTGCAAATTTTGATCAGGACACCTCTGGAGCCCGCAAGAACAGGGCAGGAGGTGTTTCTGCCACTCTCTTTGGACTGTACCTCTTGTCTGTGGTCATCTGGGCTTGCAGCAGTGTTTTTATGGAGGATTTCTCTGAAAATCTCTTGCAAGATCTTCCTGGGGTGACATCTGGGACAGAGGCTGGGCAGAGTGACAGGAACAAAGCAGGGATTTATTAAAACCCTTCACAGGATTCACCCTGGGCAGTGCCAGAGCCCAAACGTGGACCCAAGTCAGGAGTTTCACACTTTCATCAGTTCTGTTCCATTCCCACCTTGGGTTCATTGTCCCATCCCAGCTCCAGGCTCTGCAGTCCCACCCTCCCAGATTCTCTCCTCCATTCCCTGTTTGCACTTTTTGGGGTGGAGCTGCAGCGTGTCCTTGGTTCTGGGGCTGGAAAAGGATTGGTTTGTGTGCCTGAGCTGGGAGAGAGCCTGGAACACTTTGTGTGGAGCTCAGAGTCACACACCAGTGCAGGACAGAGTCTGGAAATATGAAAACTAAAACTGAAGGCATGAGCAGGAGCTGATTTTTGGGGAGCAGCAGCTGTGTGGATGGGCCAGCTCAGGTTCTGCACTCCCTGGACTCAGGGTTGTCTTTTTGTCTGTTTTTCTTTACCAGGGACCAGTTGTGACCCGATTGCAGATGGCAGCTGGTGCCACCCAGTGTCTCTGTCCTCTGGTGCCCTGAAGACATGCAAATGAGAAAGAAATGCAAGGGACAGCTCCTTTGTATAAAAAACACTATGTTATGCATAATATATAACCACCTTTTCTACCAAACTGCTGTTGGTTAGTTTTCTCTAACATGGCCTCTTTCTTTCCTGCATCTCCTGCCATCAGGTCAACAATAAAACAAAGGGGACAAAAAAAAAATTAAAAAAAAAAGAGTGAAAACAAAGAATTATTCTTTCTGTGACTTTTGAGAGAAACCAGGATATTTATGGATTTACTCTATTCCCTGTGAGAACAAGTTTCTGAGATGGTAATACACTGTCAAATATTTTTCAAGGTTAACAGTTTAGGGACAAAATTATGTTGCAAGTTGTTGGTGAGATTAATTAGAGTATTTCAGAGATATGGGAGAAAAATTGTTCCGGCAGCTGTTAGGGGGTGAGTAATCCCAACTCGAAGAGTAACTCTCCTTCAGTTCAGTCCTCCTCAGAGAAAATATTCCCATGTTTAAGGCATGCTCAGAGGCAGATAAAATGTGTATGTTTGGGCTGAGAAGAGCAGTGATGGGGAAGCAATTCTAGACACAACCCACACAGTCTCACAGCCAGAGCTGGGATGACCCCACAAAGCTTATTTTTAAATATTTTAAAATAAATATTTCCCTGAGCCAGAAAACACCAAAAATCTCCCAAAGGCAAAGAACGTAAAGGTGAGAGCCAGGCTCAGCAGAGCTCCCCTCAGCATCAGCCACCACTGGGAGGGCAGTGGGGACCTTATTATCCATCACTGATAGAAAAAATTATTGGACCAGTTAATAAAACATCAGGGACTGTTTGTGAAAATAATTGCAAGGTCCAGAGAGCTGTGAATATGAGAGATCTTAAATAAAAGAGAAAAAACCCACCAGCAACCCAGCACTTTAATCAAAGCACTGCAACCAATACACACATCTACCCATCTATCTATAATCTGATATTATTTTTAATCCCTTTTTTAAATCCCAGTCACTAATGAGGGATAATGCTGGATTGAGGAGGGCCAAAGAGATTTATTGATACCAACTCAGAGCTGTGGCTGTAAATCAGGACAGTGAAGAAGTATGCCACTGCTGGCTTATGTTCTCTTCCTGCAAGAGGACAGGGATGAATGAACAAGTGTGTGAATGAATGACTGAATAGATGAATGAATGAAAGAATGAATGCATCATCAAATAAATACATTAAAATACATTGCCAGCTCGCAGGGAGCTGGAGCTCTTCGGGGCCTTTGTATAAAGAGAGGCAACGGCGGCCTTGATTTATTATAAATTAAAATCTGCTTTGCCCAGTCCCTCCGAGTGTTTAATTTTTACTGAAGGTCAAAAGGTGCTGTGCATTTGGAGAAAATGCATCCCAGTGTGGCTCCTGTTTCTGGTGAGGAGCACTGAGCTCCTGCTGGGGCTGTGTGTGCTCAGGGAGGGACCCCGGGGTCCCCAGGGCCACCACAGGGTGACACAGCAGCACAGTCCCCCTGGCAGGACACTTCTGCTACAATAATCAGCAGAATAATAATAATAATTCTCCCTCCTGGCAGGGCTCAAGGCCCTCTCCTCCTTGCTGACCAGAAGCTCAGCCTGTCTTTCATGGAATTATGGAATTACAGAGTCAATTTTTTCATTTTTGCATTTTTTTACAGAGGAATTTTTTACATTAGCAGAGAGCCATTAAAAAGTCCAACCAGTCCCCCAGCACTGCCAAGGCCACCACTGAGTCCTGTCCAAAAATGCCACCTCCACACATCTTTCAAATCCTCTCAGGGATGATTATTCCACCAGTGCCAGAGCTGGACAACTCTTTTTTTCTGAATAAATTTTTCCCAATATCCAACCCCTCTCCTCTGTTGCAATTTGGGGCCATTTCCATTTGTGCTATCAAAGGCCAGGATTTGTGATCCCTCTCTGAAATTTAACTCTGGGCTTGCCTGCCAGGCAGCCAGGTGGCAGCTTGTCCTGGCCAGGGGTAGGAAGCACAGGTGGGATCCTGACAGGGACCCAGGGACAGTTGTGGCTTTCCCATCACAAGTGCCAGGTACACAAAGAACATTCCAAATCCCTCTGCCAGCTCCACTGTGCAGAAAACACCTCTGGAGCTTCATGGGACCAGTTTTATTCCCTTTGAGAAGACTGGGGTGATCCAAATTTAATTATTTTGTTGTTTTTCGGTTGTTGGGTTTTTTTTTTTTTCTGTTTTGAACTTTGCACTTGTATTTGATTCTTTGTCCCTCTTCTCCAAGGAGCTCCTGGAGGATGAAGCTCTTCTAGCTTGAGATGAAGGTCCTCCAAATGAGAGTACAGAGCCATGGCTGCCAATTTAATTAGCTCTCATGCATTCACATGCAGATGGAAGGATTTTTGGAAGGAGAGAATCTATTCAAGATGAATAAATTACTTCAGTTTTTAAATAACTAAACCAGCAGTTTTATTCCCTACTGCTAATATTTCTGTCAGTCTGGTCAAGGATAATGAAGCAAAATTCTGGAAAGGGTCACCCAAACCTTGGCTTTTTTTTTTTCTTAATTGCAAATGTTTCCATTCATAAAACCTACATCTGCAAGTACAAAATCAACAATTAAATGTTTGCCTTTTCTGTGTCCGTATTTCTCCAAGGAGAGAAGATTTTTACCCAGATTTCACTTCTAACATTGTGCTGAAGTTTCTGAAGGAAGAACAAGTCTCCTAAACTTTGTTCCTGTTATTTTTACCTGTAAATATGTTCTTTGCTGTTAATAGAATCAGAGTTTTCCTTCCATAATAAGGACTTTTTCCATGTGTCTCCATCATGGTTTGGAGTAGTTCCTTTTCTCCCAGATTTTGTAAGTTTGTAAGTTTATTTTGAACTTCTATTGAAAAGAAAAATGATGAAAACCCAACCCTATAAGGGAACATGGCTTATGGAATCAGAGAGAATGACCAAAGTATTATGGAAGATATTAGAGATACACAAAGAGCAGAGTGGAGTGTAGCAGGACCCAGGTTAGGTGTTTTGGGAAACCACTTCCAGCATGTGAGATCACTGCTAAAAGCAGGTGTTTACTCCAAAAGCTGCAGCGATGCTGCTCTGTCATGTCCCATGAAATCATCCCTGCTGCATCATGCTGTGTTACACCACACCGTGGATGTGTGGAGGGGAACCCAGCGCGGAGTAACAGGATGTGACAGACAACATTTAACAAAAATACTCACTTAGTTGACTCAGATCCTTGCCATCAGCTCGAATCAGGGAGCGTGCTTGCAAATGAGGCTGACAGATGGATGTGAATTCACCCAGGAACAGCATCCAGTGGAAATCTGAAAGTTCCTTGTTCTGTACCTGGTCCTCGTCCTGTCGATGGTTTTTGTGCCCAGCTCCTCTTTCTCAGCATTTCCTCCCCTGCTGTGAGTAGTGAGACGGGTTGGTTGTCATTTATTTTGACATAACTCGTGACTTTCACATGAGGGATTAATCACAGACTTGGTACAGAAGTGCTGTCAGTTGACAGCTGATGGAATTGCTGTAAACAGTTTTTATATGAGCAGAATTGTGAACTACTCAGGAAGGTGTTTGGACTCTGTATTTATGTTTAGAGAGGGACTATTTTAGGGAGCAAGAGGCTTATCTCTGAAGACACCTCTATTTTGCAATGTGACAAAGTCTTTTTGATGGACTTGAAAATATGGAGACTTGGTTATTGCTCTTGAAGGAGCTGTTTTATGGTAATACTTCTAAAAAAAGGTTTAGGAAATAAGTGCATGTTTATGGAGAAAAAAATCAAATATAAGCCAGGCAGCTCAGGTGCAGAACTTGCCATACCTGGATTTTTATAAATATTAGTCCTGACCTAGATGGCAACTTCCAACCCACAGGAATAGCTACAGAGCCATGGTGTGTTTGGGCACAATTTGTCCTGGCAGAAATTAGGATAAGGGATCCTCATTCCAGGTATTAAAAAGGGTTTCAGGGGTGCTGGTGGAGATAGTCTAGGAAAATCTGACTGCTGAACTGTGAACAAATTTACATGCGGACTTGAAGCTTCTCCTCCTTATGAGAAACAAGACAACCAGGAGTTTTCAGGATTCTAAAAAGAAATCTATAGATGCGAGAAAAAACTTCGTGTTTTGTCAGCAATTCATAGAATCCATGGTCCTTTGTCCTCCCAGTCTTTGCAGAGTGAATTTTCAAGACTCTTCTCATTCAGGCATTTGTGGTTCAGTGTCCCATCAGTTCACAGCCTTTGTCCAGATGCATTTTTTGGGAATTGCAGTACATGCCAGCAGTGATGCTGATGATGGAAGGTGCACCTGGGGAATACAGGTGCAGATGGAAGGTGCATCTTAGGGCTCATTTCAGGGCTGAAATGCCCACAGGTCCTGCCTGGTGGCCTCAGCACTCTGCCCTAAGGATGCTGAGGAACAAAAGCTGTGATAGAATCATGGAATGCCCTGAATTGGAAGGGACCCACAGGGATCGTCCAGTCCAGCCCCTGGCCCTGCACAGACTCCCCAACAATCCCCCCCTGTCCAAACCCTCCTGGAGCTCTGGCAGCCTGGGGGCTGTGCCCATTCCCTGGGGAGCCTGGGCAGTGCCCAGCACCTCTGGGGGAAGAGCCCTGATATCCAACCTCTGGCTAATGCAACCCACACAGAGTGAATGTGGAAAATTCAACCTGTGCAAAAAGAAAGGAACAGCACTGACCATCTGTTTCCTTTGGTTTGTGCCATGTTAGCTGATACTAGAAGCTTGTATAATATTTGAGGGATTAATTCTTCATGGCTCTGGGGAAATTTGGGAGGATGCCTGCTTTGCAAGCCCCCCAAACGCCCCTGGGTGGGCCCCCTGCCCACGCTGGCTCCCTGAGCTGTGCTGTCACTGGGTTTGTGTGATGCTGTTCACTCAGCCCAGGGGAGCTGGGATGAATAAATCCTTATCCAGAGGGGAAGTACCAGCTCTGGGAGAAAAAAAACCCAATGCCCAAAGGGCTCATGCCCACCCTGGGGAGCTGCTGGGCATCGAGGAGCCCCCACCTGCTGCTGGCTCTGCAGCACTGGCACATCCCTGCTGCAACCCTGCCTTTACCAGACATCCCATGAAGTGCCAAAACACGTTAAAATAATGCCTCTTCTTGCTCACACCAATGTCTCCAGCAGCTTTTAAGGAGAGGTTTCTGCCCATCTCCCAAGACATTCTGCCATTGGAATCTGCCTGACTTTGGAATTTGGTGTTCCAAGTGTTTTGTGGAAGAAATCTTTTGAGCAAGTGTGTTATTAACTTCTTACCTAATGAAAAATAATAAAAGAGTGATTAAACAATTAATACTAGATGTTGCTTAACAGTTGTAAGAGGTTTACTTAATAGTTTTCTGACACATTTTCCCCCCTAATTTAGGAATAAAATAGACATAATTGAGCATGCTGTTCTGAAGCTCCAAATTACACTGTGAAGAGAATTGAAGGAAAGACATTTCTTTGATTTGAATATTTTTCTCATTAACAGGACGTTCAGAATAAAGCAGAAATATTTGATGCACAGAGCCTGTGGCAGTATCAAGTTAACACTGGCGTGCTCCCGCGTTTTACCTCATGTTTACAAATCACTCCGAAAAGAAAGGTCACATCTTTCATCACAAAATGGAAACTTTTTCACAGCAAACAATTGGATTTTCAGCACTCCATTTGAAGTGGAGTTCAGTGTGCAGAGTGAGAGCCCAAGGCAGTGGGATGAGGTAGCTGAGCAGAGCTGTGCTCTCGAGGGGTTGGGTACCACAAACTCTGAGTAAGGGCTCTCTCAGCTGTATCAAGGCATCCTGCTGTTCTGAAACAGGGAATCTGAATTGAAATTGTTTGGAGAAGAGAATAAATAAGGTTTGAGTAGGTGTTGGAGTGCAGTCTTGGCTCACAACCATGTCAGGGTTGAGACACTGCTGCCTGTCTGGCTCAGGATGCTGCAGGACAAGTCAGCCTGAAGGGCAGGAGAGCCACAGTGACCTGCAGAGTGTTAAACCACATTCCTCCTCTGAAGAGTCTTCTCTGTTTTATCTCCTCTGTGCCTCCACCATGGCCTTCTAGCTCTATTCTTCTTCTGATTTTTTTTGTGTGTTTTGACAAAGTGAATTTACTTGGCAGCTGGAAAAAAAAACCCAATTTTTTTCCCAGGTAGAAAATACAGCTTGGTAGCTCCTCAAGCAAAATACTCCCCATGTAATTTCTTCTGTTTCTCTCTCCCTCCCATTCCGTCTGCTCCAAGCAGAGGAGCAGCCCTGAAGTCCTTTTTGTCTGGGTGAGGGAATTTCTGCCTCCCTGGGAGCAGTTCCCACCCACCCCTGGGTGCAGACAGGAGCTGGACCAGGGGCTGTGCGTGGATGTGACCAGAGCTCAGTGCTCAGAACTCCTCCTCACCCTCCCCTGGGCTCTGCTGAGAGTTACTCTTGAGACAGTGAAGTGAAATCAGAGGAGTGACCAGGAAATATCACTGGCTCTGTTCTTCCTTCCCCTCCACTGGTTGCACAGAATCAGCTGCCCCCAAGGAGTCTCCCAGGCAGTGACACTGAGAGGACACAGCTTTACCCCTGGCCAGCCTTTACACCTGGCTCCTGGAGAAATCACTGATATGGGAAGATGCACAGGTTGCCTGCAGCTCTGGCACATACTGCATGGCATGGCACACACGTAAGTGAGATTGATTCGAGTTCTGGGCATCATCAGTACAATAAAAACTGTGATTTTTTTTCTTTTTTTTAGTTCAGACCTACAGGCCATTGCAGAGAAGAGTAATCATAAGACAGAAACGAGTTCCCTAGTTAAAAATTAATTCCCTAGACTAAAAATATAATCAAACGATGTCTACAGTATTTTATGAAGAGCTGGGAGGATAATAAAATTTAAAGCAGTGCAACATTTGCATTTTGTTCATTTCTATCCATATTTTTCCGTAGACTGCCTTTCTCTGTGCTTGTTAATCATATGCACTGCTACAGTCCTGGCATTTTAAGATCACTGTTCACATCAAGATTGAAAGGAAACTAATTACAATCACATTTCAGGGTGGTTGTTCAAAGCTCGTTCGGCGCCGGCTACAGCACGGGAGCCTTGACCTTTATTTGTAAGCATGAAAATAAGGTAAAGATGAAAGATTGGTTTTCCTGCAGCTTGTACTGAGGGATCAGGAGGCCCTCTGGAGAGGCAGAGGTGTGGGAAGCCTCTCTCCTCTCCTCCTCTCCCATGCTGGCAGCAGAGGCCAGTAGTGCTATGCAGAAGCTCTGCTCCACTGCAGCGAGGGGTGAACGAAAGCTCCGCGGTGTTTTTCAGCTCTCCCTCCTGCTGGAAGAACGTGGGAAGAACCAGCAGAACCGAGGAGTCTTTTTGACCCCCGTGCAGAGCTTTGCAGGGATTTGTTTGCAGCGCCTGGTGCTGCTCTCTGTGCTCTGGTGGTTGAGGAATTGGCATGTGGCAGCTCCAAGCAGTGCCACAGCCTCTTCTGCCACTCATTCCAATACCTAACAACACTCTCAGCACTCAGGTGGATGCACTGGGGCACAATAAGGTCCCTCAAACCTTAGGGAGTGCCGGTAATCCTAATGCAATCCCTGATTTCACTCAATGGGAATGCATTGAGAGTGTGCTGGATGGCAGATTTATCCCACAGGTTTCAGCTTCTGTGCGCCTGAATTCTCCAAACTGCTGTTTTATTAAATTTGTGCTGTGCTGAGAACGAGCTGAGGGTTGGTGACACAAATGGGTTTCAGCCAGGAGCTGCTGACGGGGGGTTGTTCCCAAATGCTCCTTTCAGAGTCGCTGCCCACTGTTCAAAGCTGAGCCACGGCGAGTGCTGACCCCAAAGACCCTCTGAGCTTCCACCCATCCTGGATTATCACAGGAAGGAATTAATTGAGGAGAAGTTCCCCAGCCCTGAAGAGAAACAACCCCATTCTCCTCCCACTGTGTGTTTGCCCTGCACAATCACTGCTGTGCCTGGCCCCTTGTCCAGGCAATCTCTGCTGCAGCCCTGATGTCCAGTGGGTTTTTTGGCAGGATCTGCCAGGTAATTTGTATCTCCTGGCTGGAAAAACTCTATTTAGGGCACCAAGCAGTGAGAGAAGGGAAACTCATCTGACACCCACCACCTCAGCCTGCTGCAGGCAGAGGACACAGACCTTGCATGCTGCTGGGACCCGGGATGCCACTCAAACCGAGAAGAAAAGATGATTCTGCAACACTTTTTTGTGGTGTATTCTCCTTCTTTCTACATTCTTCAAAGCACAGATTTACCCAGGCAAATATTTACAGAAACTGAAGGAAAAAAATAGACTGGTGTTATAGACACTGCAGCAGTGAACTTCTAATTACAATCCACGAAGTATTTATGAATAAATTTATCTATTATTTGTCTAGTTCGAGCACTGCGTACACTTTGCCTTGTACCATTACACGCTGAAGGAAACAATATGCAGCATGAAAATGAAAACAATTTGACTTAATTATTTACACCATTACCGCCACTTTGAATTAGGCCTTCCATTTCTTTGGGATTTTGTAAAATTTAACTGGCAATTACGCTTGCTTAATTAATTTTATTTATCTACTACTACAATGTGATCAAAACAAAAAACCTACCAGAATGCAAAGTACAGGCTGTGTCCCCTAATTGTAAATGTTGCTTTTAAGCCTTTATGATAAAAATGTAGTATTTTGCACCATTTCATTTCAAGCGTATCTGGCCATGCTCCAGTACTATTTAAGTGTAAACAGGAAAAGCCTTGGAGGACGAGTAATCACACTTAAATGACACAAAGATCATTATAATGATGTTCCAAAAACATGGCAAAATTAGATATTGCAGAACTGTTTTCTTCTCTGAAGTGTTCCACCAGATGGTGAAGAGTGCTGAAACCGTAGATCCGCGAGAGGGGAGGAAAAACATCCCCACACTTCCCTCACGCTCCCGTCCCAGCTCGTCTCAAGTGGCACCTCACACCTTGGCTCTGTCAAACCTCCGAGCTCGAGATGCCACCGAGGTGTTTGAGTGCTGAATCACAGCCTGGGGAAGCCCTGCTTTGTTCCATTAAAGTTGTCAAGCGGATTTATTTGGAGCCGAGGAGGAACGAGCGCGTCAGCAGAAGTTATGGCGGTAATTTGTGAAACTCTTAATGAGATATTTTCAGAGCTCATAAAGAGGAAGAGCCGTGTCATTGAATTACTGCACAATGAGTGCATTTTGATACAGGAAAAGAGTTGGGCTTTTATCTGAGATGGCACTGCATCAGTGGGGATGTGTCAGGGAGTATTTAAAAGGGTCTAACAAGGGTTATGTAAATGTGGTTTATATAAGTGGGGAGATGTCTCTGTGTGTTGCTGCTCTGCAAAATGGCCACAAATGAGGTGAGTCTGCACCTTTATCACCATTTCTCTTCCTTTCCAAAAGACTTGACAAAGTTGCTTTCCACAGGACCTGCTATGTCTTCAGATGTCATTATATTTTTGTTATTTTTTTGTTATTAGAAATATCTGAGAAATATCTAGAAAATTGGAATTACTCATTAAAGGAACACCTAATTTTGTTACTTTAACATTGGTCAGGGGGTTCTACTTTTAGAAATATTGGTGTACCTCTAGTACCTGCCATCCATCCATCCATCCATCCATCCATCCATCCATCCATCCATCCATCCATCCATCCATCCATCCATCCCCTCCTGAATTTCTAATCTCTTTTAATTTCTATTCTGGGGAATCCATAAATGAACAAGGTGATTTATTGGGGTGCTGTGATTTCTGCTGACCCATTCCCAGCCCTAGCTCCCTTTGGAAATCCTGACATGTCCTGGGGGACAGCGAAGTAACAGTGGGGACAAGGGCTGTGCTCTGGAGAAGATTTGGGCTGGGATGCACTGAACAAAGGAGAAGAGAGTGTAAAACCTTCCACCTTCCTGAAATGTTTGATGTAAATGTATTTCCAAGCCTTCCACCTTCCTGAAATATTCATTTTCTTAACATTTCCTCAGGAACACACATGACAAATCCAGATCCACAGAAAACTCGTCCTTTTTCACTGAAAGATCCTGAAATGGAAGGTGACTTCATCCCCGACTGGCAGTCATTCTAATTCCATGCTGAGCAAGGGAACAGCCTCTTATTCACTGTGTTACAAATATTTTTGAGCTGAATGTTCACAGTGTCCGAAGAACGGCCCACATGCTGCATTTGCTGCACTTCCATTATTCAGAGCTAGCAATAAAAATCATGCAAAATTCTCACATCTATCCCAACTCAATGGACATTTGGAAATGGGGCTTGCAAACGGGAGAGGGTGAGTACAATATCAGCAATCCAGTTTATCCGTTTGCATCCAGCTCATCTGCTTAAGTGAGAAGCCTGTGCATGGCTGGTTTTCAATGGCCTGTGTTAAATGAAGGCTGATTTCACCCCCCTGCCTCGAGGACAGAGGACCATTTGCTGAGCAGCCACTGTAGGTGACATTAAATGTCATCCCAACCACCCCTCCCAGGTGGCATTGGATGGAAAGTATCCCATAATCTTAAAAATTAACTCTGAACCAGCGGGAGCTTGCACTGATCCCACGTTGTTCCCAAGCGAAATGACTCGATTTTGGAAAAGCATTATTGTCTTTTCGCTCGACACGGATTATTCTCTTTTTAAAAAGGCTCTTCTAGCAATGCCAAATCTTTCCAAAAACTTGATTTACCAACAAAACCACTTTACAATAATTAGTAACCTCCCTGTCTTGAGGAAGGCAAAGGTTTTATTCTGCTGTCTGAGCTTAATTATGTTTTCAGAGCCGTGTCATGGGCGCTCAGATGAAATTCTTGCTTTGTGTGCAAGAAAGTCACACCACATTTGCATTTGTTTGACAGAAGCCCTGATCTCATCCAATATGGAGTGCTTGAATTTGGCAATGCTCCCGTTGGACATCTATTTTATATTCTGCCTAAATTCCAGGCAAAATATCATTCCTTGCACTTAAATGCTGCTACCTTTGAGGGAGGGAATAAAGCCTGGTCCATGCAAATGAAATCCTCGGTGGGGCTGTGCATCAGAGCTCTGTCTCCACCAGCCAGCAGAGGCTGCTCTGATGCTAATGATTCATTATTAAATCATTCATTATTTTCAGTAATAAAGCACACGGAGGAAATCAAACACAAATATTGAAATGATGAAACCATCGATGAGCCAGAATGCCATGGGATGTGCCATGTGGGAGTAGGTTGGGAAGCAGCAGTCCCTAACCCAAGTCTTCTGGACAACCTGCTGCCCACGGGATTTTCCAAGGCTGGGATGTGGCCAGGTGGGCTCCAGGAACAGCAGAGCACATTCTGCTTCTGTGAGATGGTAAGAACTGGGATTACTCTTCTAGCATATAAATTCTGTCACTCCAGACCTTAAAAACCCAGGGTTTGCTCAACGAGGAGAGCTGTGGATTTTAATTGGATACTTGAAATAAACGGATTGTCTGCCCTAACTTAGCAAACGGGATTTTTTTTCTTTCCCAGTTATTAATTTCCTTAAATGTAAAGTGACATCTAAAATGAAAACAGTTTATTGCTTGCCAGGAGCAAAGCCAGCCTAATTTAAGAAATCCAGAATTAAAGCTTTTGAAGCATATCGGGGCATGTTTATAAAACAATTATCATTGCAAACGTTCTCTCTGCTCAATGCAGCCTCTTCAGGCCACCTCCAGAGCCTGAAACTTCATCACCAGTCATCCCCAGCCCGAAATGTTTCATCAATTCCGTAAAATCAGGTCATCCTTTGATTGCAGCTTCCCTCTGTAGACCCAGGCGTTGAATCCCAAACTGAACTCACCTAGAATATATTTGATGCCAAAAAAAAATTAGCTCACTGTTTAATATTAAGTATTAGGCACATTATTAATAACTGACAGCAGACAAAGGAGTGCAGTGACCTCTCCAACAGAGCATTTAAATCTTTGCACAACATGCTCTGCTTGTGCTAGGCTGGTTTCACAAACAACAGCTGTGGAGTTCGTTAACATATGAATCCCCTTGAGGTAATTTGGAGGAGCCAAATGTGCTAAACTAAACACCTCATTAAAACAGTACTTTAAAAAACAAAACAAACCAAGAAAACCCAACCCCAACCCCAACCCCAAACTAATTTCACATTCCACTTCCACATGTGCAGGTTCTATTATGTGGAATTCATTCAGCTTGGTGGCTGGAAATAGTGGGGGTTAAAATCAGTAATGTGAGTTTTTCTCTGCTAAGATGCACTTGAGACTAAAGTGCCTTTGAAGTGTGTTTGTCACAAAGAAGCAATTAACTGAGGACAATAATGTTTTCTTTTCCTCCATGTTACTGAGCACGGGACACAAGTTTGTACTCAAGTATGCAGGACCCCATCTCCCTTGAGTCTGGGGAGAGAACGGAGATAACAAAAGGGGCTCTCACAATTTTTATGAAAGTTTTTTGAAAGTTTTATGAAAGTTTTAGCTTCCATATTTTCCATATTCTGTACTGCATTAGTATATAACTCTGAGCTCCATACAATGTGTTCCAGGTTCTCCTCACAGTATTTTCAGATTTTGAAAATTACCCAAAAGGCAAATAACTGGGAATTTTTTTGGATGCTAGAGTCTTATGAAGCAACAGCCCATTTTCCTTCAGGATATTGTGGTTTAAGGTTCTCCTGAATGGTCTCGAATTATGGGATGCTATAGAGCTCTTAGGTTTTTTATTTTTTTCCTCAGAAAAATCTTATTTTAATGCTCTATTTTATGTTTCCTTTATCAGGAAAACATCAACCTAATTAGCAACGATAATTTGGAACTTCCATAAGAAACCTTTCACATGGATAAAAACAACAGAAGTTGGGTAACATTGAGACACTTATGCATGCTCCATAGTTTTTATTTTCCTTTTTAAAACCTTTATTCCTGAAGCTTATGCAAGGAACTTGGTTTTAGGGAGCTGCAAAAAAAAAATCTTATGCCTACAATCTTATTTTTGTTCGCTTTAAAGCATAGCTTTATAACATGCCGGAATTTCCTCAAGGTTTTGTAAATACTCGTCTGAATTCCTCCCAGGTATTAGTATGTCATCCAAAAACCAGAAAATACTATTTATTCTCTGCAGGATTCAATCCATTCGTCTTTGAAATCCTGCAGGTAACTGGCTCCCCCCAGGGTAATCTTTCCCACTTCAATAGGCACGAATGTGTGAGTTCAGTCAGAATTAGTGTGTTTTTAAAATTCTGATTCCTACGGTGCTGCCAGGCTTTGGGCAGGCACAGTTTGGAAAAGTCTATTCCCTCTGCCAGTTCCCGAGGTAAATCCTGTGGTTTGGGGATTTTAATGGGCACACAGAGTGCAGAACCTGCCCTGACTTCCACATGTACAATCAGTCCCACTCCTCCAACGCCTGTTATTGCTTTTGCACGGTGCCTTTGCCTGTGTTCTGCACAATTATACCTCTAACAAGTGGAAATATTCTTGCCACTTTTCCTTCAGCACAGTTTTTGGCTTGGTAAATCCAGCTTTCACTCCTCCCCTTGGCATTATCGTGCTGCTTCTCAACCTGGCTCCAAGTTTTTGCCCGATTTTTGTAATTTAACAGCTTTAACAGCGAAGGTACCAAGAGCTTCCAGTGCTCCTGCCCTTCCTGGGATTTGTGCATCCCATTTTCTGGGGCAAACGCTGTGTGATAACCTCTGGGATGATCCAAGCAGTGCCTTTAGCATCCTCACTCTCTCCCAGCCTGTGAACATGGTGTGACCAACATTATTGATTTTTAAATGCTGCCACATTTGAGAGGCTTAAACTGAGCTCCACACATTCACCACTGGCAGTTCCTTCATCCACCCAACACCCAGCAGCTTCTTTCTCAGTTTGGGGAATTATACACAAACAACAAATTGATTTCTGAAAGTCTTTCTCGTAGAATTACCATAACAACAAGGACAGTCATTTAAAGCAAGCCAAAAATGCAGAATTTCTGGGCTGGCTCCTTATTTGCAACTTAAATTGTTCTAAGCAGGAATTTGTGGTAGGCACATGATGTTTTGCAGAGGCTTTGTAAGGACTTCAGAATCCATCTTGCTGCCTTTGGAAAACCCAAGGCTGAGCACTGCAACTGCAGCATAAATCTTTAAACTGTATTTTTACTTACCAGTAAAAATTTCTTTGCATAGATGTGTTTTCGACAGCAGTTGCATAAAATACTGCTCATAATAAGAAGGTTTTGAAGTCTTCCACTCTTTTCATATATCTGGAAAGTCTCATAAACGTCTTTTTATCTATGAGTTTATTTTTTAAAGTCCATTTTTCAGTGCTGTTTTTCTGATGAGCTAAAAAAATAACCATCAAACCCCACAAAACAGACTGAAAAGACAGTGGCAACCTAAGAAGGAGCTGCTCCAAAGCTGAAGGTTTTTAATGGAAAGCTCTAATTTTGGATCCTAATACAAACCTGAGAATCGGCTGCCACACAATTGCAAACTTAAATCATCACCGAGTGAAACCAAGAGGTTCAGATTATGCCTTTTTTTGAGTTAAACCCTTGCCTAAGTTCCTCGTGCCTCTTTCTGCCTGCAGTCAGTGCCTCCCAAGAGCAGCTCTCTCCTTTGACAAGAGACAAATTTGGCTCTCAGAGCTGCCCTGCCTTGCTCTGAAAGATGAAATTTCATTTGAGGCATTTCCACCAGCTCCTGATGGTGTTTAACCATCTTTCTCCCACGCTGGAGCAGAGAGCAATAAAGGAGCAGGTCACCACAAAATGGATTAAGAGCAAACTCACATGTGTCACACCAAAGTTCACCGTTGACTGAAAGTAAAATAGATTTAAAACTCTTTTCAGGGCAGCAAGATTCTAGAGGAACAGATCAAATTACTTACTTTTATATTGCCATAAAGCTACAGAGACATTTTCTGTCTCTTGTGTGTTTTGAAAGCATCACAATTTTGTCTGAGGGCCAAATGAGTTAATAATAATAAAAATAATAAAAGTGATATTAAAGCCAAGCAAGACTATTAGGAAACAACTGAGAATTAATAAGCATATTTTAAAAATAAATGACTGTGACCTTTTACCTTACAGAGTTAGGTTTAATTATAGTAATACTTTCACCTCCAGATTATTCAAATTATCAATTTTTTGATTTTTAGCAGAACTTCTACATTGCTCATAGAGTTCTATTGGGTATCTCTGTTATTCATGAAATTAAAGAGCTAAAATGATATTAATTAAGGAAGAAACAAATATATTCAGCCCATAAAACAAGCAGGGCACGAATGAAAAAGAAATATAGAGAGGATTAAATTCTTGCAAGTTGTTCAGTGCTGAATTAAGTAAAGGACTAAACACAGGCTTTTCTTGCCCTCCCTACTCAAGATTTACTCTACTAATCACCCAATTTCCAAATCCTTAATATATGAAAGCATTTGCCTTTAAGGCAGCAATAATTTAGGACTGCCTTCGAAATGAATGTTTTTTCCATTAGGCAAAATAATTATGTCATATATCCCCCCAGTGTCTGTAGACTCCCATCTTGGTGTGAGGGAAAGCATCAGTCAGCTGAGATTGCACTGAAAATCTTCCCCAGCAGCTGCTGCATGGAAGGAAAGCGAATAAAAAGTGACTTTTTCCATGTGAGACGGGAATGGGCAGCCACAGGCCAGGCCCCGCGTCGCGGCGAGGCCTGGTGCGCTCGCAGGGAGGTGTTGAAGTTTTATTTACACGTTTGGAAGGCAGCACCTGGGCGGATTGAAAACCTGCAGCTCTGCCCAGCAGAACTAACTCGTATATTTGGCTTTTCATGGGGCTGTAACGGTGAGCACAGTAAATCTTTACGGGTTGGACTCCTCGCCTGCTGCACACCAGGCCTCTGAGGTGTTTTACTGCCCCTCACTCATCCACAACAAACGTCAACAATTTCTGCTTGGGGTGTGCTTCAGGATTCACCCTCAGGTAAGAATTTAGGGATAATCAAGGGGGTTCATTTATTGCCCGGCTGGTGTTCTGGAAGGTTTGAAAAAATCATATTTTCTGGGTTTAGCTGAAGCTTGTACTTAGGGTCACTGCCACCATCCCCATCATTTGCTACCCTGAGCAAATCCTTTGAGCTTCCTGTGATTCAATATCTGTTTATCTCTCTTTGGGGAGCAGCTTGGTCTGTGGGGAAGCTGCTGTAAGGCCATCCCAGGTGATCCCACACAATCCTTAAGGTTGGAAAAGATCTCCAGGATCGTCAAGTCCAACCATTGACCAAATTCCATCAAACCCACTAAAAACAATGGAGTTTAAGTGCCATGTCCACTTGTTTTTTGAACTCTTCCAGGGATGGTGACTCCACCACTTCCCGGGGGAGCCTGTTCCAATGCTTAACTCTTACTGTAAATAACTTTTTCCTAATATCCACCTGCAGCTTCCCTGCTGTAACTTGAGGCTATTTCCCCTTGTCCTGTCACTTGTTCCCTGGAGAAAATCCTGACCCCCACTTGGCTACAACCTCCTGTCAGGCTGAGAGCAAGAAAGTCTTCCCTGAGCCTTCTTTTCACCTGAATAAACTCCAGATTTACATGGAATTCCGAGGATGGCCCTGGCTGCAGCCTCTCCCAACATCACTTGGAGGTGTTGGGAATTAATATTCATATGAGCATTTCACATGGAGGCTGAGATTTGACCCTGTTTGTCCAGACATTTGGGCTCGTTCTGCCCTGTTTAGGAACTACCTCGTGGGATTATTATTATTTTTTTTTTTAATTTATCATAAGCAGTGAGGGGTCTGCTCTCACTTCTCATCACAAGAGGTGACCTCCAGGAGATCCTTTGGCACATCCCTGGGGACCAGGTGTGGTTTTGGAATGAGAGGTTTGATGGCACAAATGCCAGTGGGAGAATCCCAGGAGAGAGAAGGGCTCAGGAAAGAAGCAGAGCCACTGGTGTTTGCACAGATCTTGGTGTGTTTGATGGCCACTTAGCAAATAAATGATTGTCCTGCCTTCCTGTGGGATATGGGAAATGGAATATGGAAAATGGAATCACCACAAAGCACTCACAGTTGACCCTCTGACAGCTGGAGTCTTCTCAAATGTTGGGGTAATAAAAAATAATTTTATATCAAAACTTGTGTCCAGGGGTGGGTTCTGGTTTGCTGCTCTGCCTAGTGTGACAATAAAGGATTTTAGCACAAAGCAATTAATACAAATTTTTAAATTTTCTTTTTCAATTTATCAGAAGTTTTCTCAGAAAAACAAACCCCATTTTTATCAGAAAATCAAATCCCGTTTTTTACAGACTGTTTAACCTACTGGTGGGGGAGGGCTCTTAAATACAGATCCCAAGCTCCAGTTCCTGTCAAGGATCCCAGTCTGAGGATAAACTGTGAGAAAGCACCACTAGAGGTCACTCAACATTAATTGTTACCTAATTAGCACATTCTGACCCTGCATTTTAGGTCATTCTAGCACTTTCACACTTAAAGCATCATCAGCTTTGACTCCTCAGCTAATTCTGCCAAAACTCAGAAAAGCTGGAGACAGAAAATTTTCCTTCAGCTCTTCCCTCATATGACTCTTCCCAAGGCTCCCAAATCAGCTTTGCCATAGACTCTGCAGGCAGAAAATAATTCTTTCCTCAGCTTTGAGCTTAATAAAGCTGGCAGTGATGGACCTCTGCAAGCGCTGGGTTTAGAAGCACTCAGCCCTGGCTGTGTTATCTCAAATAGCTGCTCACCCATTTCGAAAATTAAACCAAAATGAATTTTACAAGTGAGGGAAATATATGGGAAAATAATGTCTTCAATGTTTTCAGGTTCTTCCCTAACGACATCATAGCCCTGTACCTCTTTAACCACTGATAAATAGGAACAGAAGTAGATCTTTGTGATAACTGACTAATTAAAAAAGAGGTAAAACAAAGTTTAAGTTTGATTAATGGGTATCTGCTGAAATCTCTCTGCATGTGTTTAATCAAAAGCAGATGTTCTGTTTGCAGGGATTTTTCCATGATCTCAGAAAACAATGGTAGCAATTTGTTTGCCCAAGACAACAGGGAAAGGGAGAGGTAATTAGTCAGTTCTGCAAGGTTAAGATCAGCACTGCTGGTGCCATGCTCATATGCCCTGGTGGATGTTTTTAAACACACTCAGGCCACTGAATCCTCCCATCTCTCAGCTGATAATTGTGCTCCATCAAAGCCAGATTTTCACTTCAAACCCAGCTCAGTGCAGGCAAACCCTTGGGCAGCCAAGCTCTCCTAAAGGGTGCTCTGTCCAAAATGACCAATGCTTATTTAATTTCTCTTTTTGAGTTGCTGCTGATCCTCTCCTCCTCTCCCCCTTCCACTCAGCTGAATTGGCAAAGGCTGGATTAGCCACTTTATCCTTATGGATGAGCATGACAACTGTAAAGAATATTGCAGTTTCCTGAAAAATCATTCAGTGTTTCCTGAAAAATCATTTAGTAACCTCTCAAGACCAGCACATGTGCAGCTGGAGGAGAAAACATTAACCACCATTAGCTATCACTGCTTTGAATGAGAAATTCATCAGAGGCTCTGGTTTTCTAGTTCTTACATCAAGATGATAAATAAATAGATTATCAGCATCTGAAAAGTCACATGGCTTCTCTCTCCACTTTGTAGAGAAATTAATCTTGCAGAGGTATAAAGGTATAGAGGTATAAAGCTGGCACAACCATTTGCAAGGACTTCTCCTTTCCCCCCCCTACAAGCCTGATTTTTATTCTTATCCCTCATCATAAAAAAGCTCATTTCCAAATGACAACACCTAAATGCCAATCTCATGAGGTTCCTCTCAATCCCTTGCACAGTTTTAAAAGAAATATTAGAAAATGAGGGAAAAAACAAACTTTTTTTTCTGGTGGAAAACATGCACAGCTGTTCTTTACCCAATATATGGATTAGATAATGCAGTTGTCAGTGACACACTTTTAAATCAGTCTTTTAAAAGCATCTAATGCTGAAGAATAAATGAAGTTTTTTCAGTCAATGTTAAAATCTTCATCGAGAATAAAATCATTTCATACACATAGTGGGGTTTGGGTGCTTTGATTTTTTTTAATAATCCAATAAAAGCTCAAAATGACACTGGAAATGAAGGGAAATCAACCAATTCTGATGTATTAGTGAAATTATAAAACACAACTCACTGTGGGCACTATAATTGAGTGCATGGAGTGAATGAGCAGCTGAACTCATCTGCCATAAGTTTTTTATTTCAAACTAATCCATAAACTGCCTTTTCAATTCTCTAAAAGCACATAAAATACCAACAATTCTTTTAGAGTGTCCCCATCAATCCAATAAAAAAAAAAATCCTGGGTTGCAAGTGACCATCCATAGCTGTGATACTAAAAATATCCTGGTTATCAATCTAAAACTGGCTTTGCAATGATGTTGGCCAGGATATTTTGCCTCATTTCTTCATGCTTCTCATTCTGTTGTTTATTGTCCTGTCATCTTATTTTCATATCATTTGACCTCCATCTTCCACAGCAATTAAAAATGGTATTTCTTTAACCCTGGTTTTTCTGGTGCTTTTCACACAATCCCTGTATTGAAATTTATTGTCACCACCAGTCTCTGTGCAATGACCTCTTACATTAAAAAAAAATCTTTAAAGACTTGATTTACTCCATCCTTTGTTTTGGTTGTTTCACCATGATGGGAGATGTGGCTCCATACACAAACTTTGGCACACACAGTCACCACCCCAGCAGAGAGACCCTGGAAATGCCTGATTTCTGGGTGTGGATTCCTTTTGTCACTGGACATGGTAAATCCTGGAATTGCTGCAGCTTGGAAACTGTCCCAGACAGGGCACACAAGGGAGACAGGGATTCATACATTGGAATCAAACTCTGTACATTTAGTGACAAAATCTTGGCCATGGGAAGCAAAGAGGGGCTCAGCCAATATTATCTGGTAATGTGAAGATAACCACTGCTAAAAAGGGCTTCATGTGTCCAGAACAGGAGCTGTTAGACTGGATTATGTTGGATTGGGACAGGAAGGATTAGTGGAGAGGAGGCCTGACAATGAATTCATTATAATCTGCAGTAGATGTTACAAAGTGCTGCTCTGCTGGTTGCATTCATCCAAAGATCTTCCCCAAGAGCTGTGTGTATTAGGGGTAGTTTGGAGCTCAGTTTTTAGGGTTGGCTTTGGACATTTTTGGGGGCCCAAATCTGGAGTTCTGAAACCCATGGAGAAGTTATCAGTAATTCAGCACACGCTGTGTGAGGGTCACCAGTGGCTTTACCTCTCTCAGAGGAGTAACCTCTAAAAGTTATTTCACTGACAAAGCATTTCCACCCACTTATATTCCCACAAGGAGGGTTTTTTTGTTTCACCTGGAAAAGCCCTTCCTCCAGAGGGTGCTGGGCACTGCCCAGGCTCCCCAGGGAATGGGCACAGCCCAAAGGCTGCCAGAGCTCCTGGAGGGTTTGGGAAACACTCCCAGGGCTGCACAGGGTGGGATTGCTGGGGGGTCTGTGCAGGGCCAGGAGCTGGGCTGGATGATCCTTGTGAAACCTTTCCAACTCAAGACATTCCATAATTCCATGATCTTTGCATGGAAGTGCTGGGAGGCACAGAGAGGTTAATCTGCACGACAGGGATGCTCTTTCCCTGTCTCATATTCTTTGCCAGGTATCTTGAACGTTGGCCCAGCTCTGTCCCCCAGCCTGGAGGTCTGAAATGAAATGACAATCTGCTCCTCTCCTGGCTAATTGGAACTGGAGCAGAGATATTTCACAAGAGAATAATGATGAGCTGCTTTCCCTGCATCCCTCTTTGTCTCCATTTTTATTTTTGCAGTGTCTCATCTGCTCTGCTGAGCTGCCAGTCAGCTCCTGGGGACACTGTCCCTCCCTGGGAGCTCCTGGGACTGTCTGACTGTCCCCCAGCTCCCTAGGCTGGGACATTCCCTCTGGAAGCTGGACACTGTGATGCTCAGAAAGTCCTTCCAGTCCTGGATCTCCTCCTTCCCCCCTGGCAGCTGGATCTGAGCTCGGAGGAGCTCCCTGCTAACAAGGGAGCTCCATCCTCTGATCCTCTCCTTGCTTGGCTCTGGTGGCTGAATTGCCTCTGGCTCACCTCAATCAGCTCCATTTATTCCAGGGTTTTGAGTAGCTGCATATGAAAGCCTCACTGATGGAGATATCACATGGCTTTGCTTTGCCTACAGACAATGATTTCATCTTAATAAAGTCAGATTTTGGCTCTGCCTGCTGCACTGCCGAGTGAGCTCTTCTACAAGCCCCACAATGCAGCAGCTTTGTGAGGAAAAAAAAAAAAATACTGGACAGAATAATTTCTTTTTTGCTCTCAATAATCCTGAAAATGAGCCATGACTGGCAAGTGGGAGCAAGGAGGATTTGAAGCACTTGAATTTCTTTTTCCAGTGTGTTTTATATTGAAATTGTGGATGTGACTGTCACTGCAGGAGGAGTTATGAGAGCATTTAAAGGGTTAAGACCTTCATATGCCTGAGGACACTTTTAAGCCCTGGTTTTCTGTACTGCTCTGTCCTATCAGGTTTCTTTCTCCCTCTGGTCAAAATAGTAACTTATATAATTGCCTAATTCATATGAATTTGCAAGACAACAAATGAAATGAAAAAGCTCTTGGGAAACAGCAGCATTGCACAAAAATACACATAAATCAAATAATCACCTCCAACACCTGAAGTGACAGGTAGCCACATGGAATTCCTGCACTGTAAACTGCTCAGACCACAAAATAGAATAAAAAAAATGCAGAGCACAAGGCCAAGATGTGCCAGCCAGGCTCTTTAGGAGGCTGTGCATACCCCTGGCTGGGGCTGCTTTGCATTTGTGCCCCTCAATTCTTTGACTGATTCGTTCCTTGGGTGTAACAGCTGCCCACAGGTTGTACCTGCACGGCTGAATCGAGTGTGACACCAAGCCAGAACATTGTGCTGCGTTGTTTCTTGTCCTAATAAATATTTCAGCAGAAATCCTAAGTGCTCCTTCTGCAGCACCCGATCCTTCTCTGCTGCAAGAGGCAGGAACAGCAACTGGCAAATTGCTGCCTGTAATGGGAAATTAAAAATAAAAACCTTGGTAAGCTTCTGGTAATGGATCACGTATTTTAAATTGATTTTTGTTGCTTAGGAGGGTTTGAAGCACTTGGGTTTCTTTTTTCAGGGTTTTTGATATTGAAACTGTGGATGCCACTGTCACTGAGGGAAGGGTTATGAGAGCATTAAAGGGTTAAGGGTTCACATGCCTGAGGATGCTTACAAGCCCTAAAATTCCTCCTAAACCCTAAAACCCTGAAATTCCAAAGTTGTTTTTTTTTTCCTTTTTGTTTTATTTCTAACAGCCAGCCCTGTCCCTCTACACAGGTCAGCCCTGAGTGGGCCACACTCCAAAGTTCTGTCCTTCATGGAATTTTTCTAGGAAGAAGAAGAAGAAAAACATCTCAACTACTCAAAGTTGGAGCATCCTTCTCCTGTCTTCTCCTTTCTAGTGTCAGGTGAGAGATTTACCCCCCTCCCACCCCAGTGATGCCTGACAGTAAAATATCCTGGCTCCAAACAGCATTCCCCAAACTCAGCCAGCTCCAGGATTCTGGGATAAGCAATCCCAGCTCTACCAAGAACTCTGCAAATAATATTTGTGCAGCTCCCAGGACAAACAAACAGGGGCAGGAAGCATTTACAAACCCAGGCTGTGTTAATTGCTTTTGGGAGTGTCTGCAGATGACTCTACCTGAAAATGTTGGAGGGTTTTGATGAAAACTCACAGATTGTGGCATGCAGACAACAAGGCAAACATTTCCTTCATTTCCTGGCTGGATTTTGAAATGAAAAAGGAAAAGAGCCATATCTGTGCTCAGTCACCATTTCCAAGCTCCCCATCCATGTGTTGGCTGCCATGGCTGGACAGTATGGATTGGGTAGGTCCTAAATTTGGGATTTACCCCCAAAACCTCCAGTGTTGCACCTCATGGGGTGTTTATTACTTGGAAATCAGGAATTTGGGAGGAAAAAAGGGGAGGGAGGAGAATTAACTCCATGTTTCCTTCTAAGATCACCCTCCATCCTCAACTCTCCACTGGGATTTGGTTTGTGGGAACATTTTCCTCTCAGTTATGGTAAATCTGTGGTGTAAAAGTTGTTTGATTTGCTGGCAATATTCTTTCCATCAGAAGAGCCTCTTAGTCAGAGAATAACATTCCAAAATAGGGTTTTATGTGGCAACATCTTTACTTATTAAAAAAAAAAAAAAAGGAGTAAAATAAACTAAAGCACTGGTTTTACTTATATTTATTTTATGTGTTGGGAAATCCTCACTGTTCCAGTGGGAACTGGAATTATCTTCAGCCTCACTATAACTTTTACTTCTATTATTGGGAAATACCCAGTTATTTTTCTCAATTGGTGAAAACAAATTAACAAATGTAAATACACTTCCTTATTTCTGGATGCTGGTGTGCAGTTAGTTTGGGGAAGGCTGGAAAATGCTGCTAAAAATTCTGTGGAGGAAAAAAAATAAAAATCATAGTTTTGTGTTTTATGATTTATGAATCCATTCTGTTTCATTGCAAGCTGGAAAGGAGTCAAAGTGACTCTTTGGGTGCTGTGATCTTTATTTTGGGTAATAAATTCGTGCAGGCTGGAAGAAGGCAATGAAGCATGGCTTGGAAATATTCCCCAGAAATGTATATTCTAAATAAATGTCAATTCCTTTTAACAGAAACCACAGGTGACTTTCTAAATATCTTTGTCACTGTTCCTATTAGGCTTTATTTCACTAATTTAAGCTCACCCCAAGAATTTTCCCTTCATTTTTGGTGGGAATTGCCTAAAATCTTGTCAATACTGTATTTCTAATACACTGGGTTTCATCCTGGGATGTTTGGGGCTGTGATTTTTGGGATGAATCAGAAAATATTCTGATCCAGCCTCAATCCATGTGGAAATCTCTGTTTTCATGCATCCCGTCCCAGGACTTTCAATGTGGAATTTCATGAGTAAATATTGGATTGAATGTGTTGAATCCATGCAGTGGATTTTTGCCATGGAAGTATTTCACTGTGGAGGGTGATTTAAGGGATTTCAATGTTGTTCTCACCCTCGGTGTTATGAAATTCATCCATCCACGCTCCCAAAATCCCTTCCAGCTGTTTCAAAAGAGCATTTATTAACATCTGCAGCAAGGTTGGTTTTGCTCCACAGGAGATATCAGAAGAAATCCCATGGAATCAGTCAGAACATGTGGATCTCAGCACCAGAGATTAATTTTTTAGGAGAAACCCTAAAAAATGCCGTAGCACAAAATCATTCCTCACATTTTTTCCATTTGAAGAAATGAAAATAAATATGAAATGACCCAGCAGTGAGCCTGTGCCTGACACAGTTTGAATGTGGGTTAAGATGACCAAAAAAAAAAAGCCACAATAATTGTTATACCTCACAAGACACCCTCAGAGTCAACACTCCGTGAGGAAGTAATTTATGTCGACATATCAACATTGCAAATCGTCAACGTCCTCTTTAAAAAAACCCACATTATTTGTTCTAAATTTCCTTCAGATGGAAATGACTGATCCCCAAAAATGCAAAAGGACCTTGAAAGGAAAGGCTGCTGCAGTGGCTTGCAGGGACACGCTCCTCCCAAGCTTCCAGCACAATTATATGCTTATTACTTCGGAAGAGTTCGAAAACAAGCAAGCTGCAGCTTTTAATGAAGCTTTCATAGCAGTGAGAACTATGAAAAAGCATTTAAAGCAGCTCATCTCCTCCTCTATTCAGGCTCTCTTTCATTTCCAGAGGCAGTTGCGAGGAGAAATTGGATGCCATCCAGTTTGGGTTTATAAGGAAGCAGAAAAGGAGATAATGGCGGAAGTTTGTGCTTTCTTCCCCCATGGAAATTTGATCATCTTCAACGTTTGATCAGATTTTGAGGAACACAAGACAAAAAAAAAACCAAAAAAACCATCCAGCAGATATTTCCAATCATGCATTTTAAAAACCTCAAAAGAGCTTTGCAGAGCCTCCCTGCATCCAGAGCTGCTTCAGACTTTGCTTTTTTATTATTTTGGTGGAAGATGTAGAACATAACCAGTTACTTAGCCCTGGCATCTGATTATAAAACCCTGACTCAGAGCATCTCCAAGTTCTGCTTACAATGCACAGACATACATCCAGCCCTTTGTACTGTCAGGCTGCCTCCCTAACAAGCCAGAAATATGTATGTGAGTGGAGAAGACATTCCAGGATCAGAGGAGCAGTCGCTTAGCAATATGTCATGGAGACTGATCCCTTTGTCAGCCCACAAAAGCTAAATGTGACCCCAAAGGAGACATCTTTTATTAGGGGGGATGCAATTTTCTTGCCCTGTTATGGTGTTTTTTTATTGCCAGCATTATTCACAATTCCCTAATTAGAGAGGAGAACATTGGTACACAGGTTTTTTTCTCTTCAGTTTGGGTGCACACAGGTGTATTTGTGCAATAAGATGGAATAATATTGTTTTTCCTTTCTGTTTTTCTGTACAGAGTTCAGTGGGCCATGATATTTTTCTCTCAGTCTGCTCTAATGCTGTGATCTCACATATGCACTCAAAAAGATGAGGCTGAGCAGTCAGTTCATTTGTTTTCCAGTTTAAAAGAGCTCATTTGAAACTTTGCAACCAAAGATTATTTCGGGTTTTATTCCTAAAAGTGCACTAGACCCTTGCAGTAAAAAATGCAATGACATGGCAAAATTGTCCAAATTCAAGCACCTGAATTCAGGATCCCACCTTGCCTTTGGTGCTCCTGGCTTTGTGTGCCAACATGGAACATTTCAAATCCCCAGTGTGAGAAAAATAAAGCCATTGCTTTGTAGGGCCTGACACTTGACAGGGGAATTTACAAAGGATGTTGTTTCAGCTTTGTTTGCTGTCCACAGCAGAGTATAAAGCCTGAACTTGAAAAGAACAAAACTTGGGATATTTCTGGGTTCCCAAAAAGTTTCTGTACAATTCTAAGGTATTGACAGTAAGGAATTGACACCAAAGAGTACAAAATTTTCTTTTTCCAGACCCTGGAGAGTTCCAGCTCTCTGGCATTTTGAGGGAAGTTGTGAACCAATTCCCTGCTCAGGATTTCACCTGACAGACCCAGCACAGCCCTAAATGTCAGCTGTGGGGAAGTGATTCCTGTCTTTGTTTGTTTGTTTGTTTTTCTGTCCATATTTCACTGCCCAGAAGCCAATGAAGGGATTTCACAGCAGGGCTGGTGAAGTTCTCCAACTACAGCCCAGCTGTAAAACACACAGCAGAATTTTCTCCTTTTTACTTATGAGTTTTGATCCTGTCAGTTAAACCCACCTCAGAGAAGGAGAAAGAAAGAGAGAAATGACTGCTCAGTGAATCTCAGAAGAATTATGGAGTTGTACAGCCCCAGAAGGATTTTAGGCAGTTTTATATTGCCCAGCTCAGCTCACATTTATTTTGTCTGTCTCAGTGCCTGAGCTATGTGCTGGGTAGAGAAAACTTCCTCTGCTGACTGATGGATCTGAGCAATCTGGTGTGGATCTGCCTGGATGAAACAGAAGAGAGAGTTTTGCTGCAGAGAAGACCAATATCTGTATTTTATTATATACTTATTTTAGTATGCTGTAATACATTTAATGGAAGTAAGTGCTAGAGAGTGTTAAAAATAGCTTTTACCTAGAGAAAAAAAGAAAAAAGTAAAGAATTAAGAATTTTTTTAAAAGTTAAATGTTTTTATATAAACTCAGTTATGTCCAACTGCTTGAGCTCAGAGGAGGAATAACTGCAGCAAGCTGGAAATTTGTGCTGCAAGTGTAACTCTCTTCTAGATAAAAACATAAACATACCCTAAATCAGAGTAATTATCCAATTGTGGGGGTTCTGACTATATGAGACACTCAAAATCTCCCAAGAACCTGGAGATACTCTGAGCAAAGTGTTCTGCCAGTGAAGATTTATCCACACTTTTACCTGATAAGATTTTTCATCTTGTTTTGAGCAGTGTAATTTGCCCTCCTCAGCACGCTGCCTTGCATTCATATATGTAGAGAAGAACTGGATTGATTATCTTCAGGCTTCCTGCCACTAAACTCAGCAAATTAGCTGCTCATGATTCCAGCAAATGACTGCTTTTTTTATTTATTTATTTTTTTCCCCTGGTGCTCTGGGAGAAATTGAACTGCAAAGCTTTGGCTGGGAAGCCAAGAACTTGTTCAGAAACTCCCCAAAGAAGAAAAAGCTGGAGAGATGCTGTTAGGATTGATCAAGAGGTACAGGAAAATGTGGGATGGTTCTGGTGTCCCAGAGAATCCAAGGAAATCAAACTCTGAGTCTCTTGGTGTGTTTTCTGCAGAGTGAGGTTGGGTGCTGTGTCCCAGTCAGAGAATCGTGGATGGTTTGGGTTGGAAGGGACCTTAAATCCCCTGATGGGGACCCCAGCACTGCCCTGAGCAGCTGTGCCAGGGCTGTACAGCCCTTCCCATGAATAATTTTCCCAAATATCCAACCTGAGGCTCTCCTCCTGTCCCTGTTCCCTGGAGCAGATCCCCAATCCCCCTGGCTGACCCCTCCTGTCAGGGAGTTGTGCAGAGCCAGAAATTTCTCCTGATCCCCCTTTTCTCCAGGCTGAGCCCCTTCCCCAGCTCCTCAGGAATTCTCCAGCCCATTCCCAGCTCCCTCACATGCTCCATCCTCTCCAAGTCCTTCTTGTGAGGAGCCCAAAGTGACCCCAGGGTGTGACCCCAGGGTGTGACCCCAGCGCAGGGGATTTCACTGCAGGCACAAGCAGGGTGCCATTCCTCAAGGGACCACGAATCAGGAGCAAACTCAGCCTACAGAAATCAGGGTTTGGGTTGAGCTTCACCCCACCAAGCCTGCATTGCTCAGGATTTCTTTCCCTCGTGTGCACACCCAGCCAGTGTGGGGAGTGAAGCATCTCCCAAAGCCACAAAGCATCTCCAGCCTCAGCTCAGCCTTCCAGCTGTGGCATCTGGGACAAATCACTGTCATTTTGCCTCCTGGTTTTCCTTTCACCTGAACAATGCACTTTCTGCCATTAGGGAGAAACTGTTTATTTCCTTTGGCTGTTGATGGACTTTGAGTCCAAATGGGAAATTATAATCTGTTATTTTTCAACTATGCTCTCTGCCAAAAAAAAACCAAAAACAAAACCCAAAAAACAACAACAAAAAAACACCCACAAAAAAAAACACAAAAAAATTCCCCCCCCCCCCCCACGTAAAAAAAACAAAAAACAAAAGAAAATTAGGGGAGAAAAAAAGTGTAAAAAACTAATTCCAAGCTGGGAGGAGCTGTGATTCTTCAAGGAGTAAAGACATCTTTCAGTTTTGAGAATATTAGAATATTCTTCTGCAGTGTCCCCAGTGGAAGGTGCTGAGAGCAGGACAGAGCTGGCCTTGCTGACCCAGGGTCCTTGATGGGAGTGCATTTGAGGGAAAATCTCACATTTCAGGGAAAATATGGTTGGAAATGGTGCAGGGAGAGGAAAGCCCTGGGCTCCAGCACTCTGGGCTGCAGCTCTGGGCATTCACTTGATGTTTCCTTGAGAAAAAGTTTACCAAGCTCAGCCTCACCATTATTTTTCCCTCTCTGACCATTCATTTTTCTGAACAATCCCCTCTCTGAATATAAATTTATCAGATGAGGTTTTGGACACTGAAGAGGGAGAATGAAGCTCTGTGTGTGGTGGCACCCAGCACAATTTGACCATTTCCCTCTCATTTCTCCCCAATCTCAGTAATTCCAACCCTCCTCTTCTTCCTTTGCCTTTTAAATGTTATTTGTATCATTTTATCCTCCCTGTTCATTTTTTTTCCTCTTCCATAAAACCCAATAAAATATTAATGTGGCATAACAAATCTGTCTGTGCTGGGAGTCTCTTGGAACTATTGATGAAGCCATGAATAAATTATGAATCTGGATTTTGCTTGTGGTATATCAGATTTCACGTGTTTATTACATTTTTTGTGAAGTAAGCTCATCCAACAGAGGTTTTGGTTTTGTTTGCCTGCTTTTATTTTAGGTAGCCCTTGATTTATTAACCTTTGGAAAATGTAATGTCAGGTGTAGTGTAAGCTAAACTATGAAAATTTTATTTGGATCAATTTTTTTAGTTTTTGTTGTCTGGAAAAGAAAAAAAAGGAAAAAAAAAAAAACTCCAACCTTCATCTTATCCCAGAAAAAATAAAAAGAAAAATATATTCTTTTTCCTTATGCTGTTGAACTGCAATATCACCTTGGCCTAAGGAAAAAACTTCCAAATGTGATGAGTAGTACTCACTATAAAAAAGAAAAAAAAAAGAAAAATCTCCAAACCTTGAGTATTGTTGCAGTAATTCTATTTTCTTTGGGAAATATGTCTCTCTTTAGCAATCTTACTCAAGATTCTTATTCCAGTTAGAGACTAATTTAAAAGTTTAAGTGTGGGTTGCTCTTTATGAAATTACAATTATATGTTAGTATTTTTTTATTTCTTTTGTTTTTTGGGTTTTTTTGAGGGAGATTGATGGCAAAATAAATCTGAAGTAGTTTTTTCTGGAGATGTCTGCACTGCTGAGAGATTTCCTGGTTTACTGACAAAGGATCTTCATTTGGGCATCTTATTCCTGACATAATCTGATAAGAGTTGTGTTTTTTTTTTTATAACATGCGTTTTCCATTGAAGGGAGGCAAAAGAGAGTTTGGAGTTAAATCTCTGATAAAAATGCTCTCAACTCACAAGGTGAAGCAGAGCTCCAGGGGAAAATTTAGTGTTTGGCTCACAGTCCTTTCAGAACATTAATAATTGTTATTAATTATCAGTAAGAATGATAATTTGTTGAAAACCCAAACACCATAGTGAGAGGGCAAAGCAGGACAGAGGATTTTGGTGTTTTCTTTGTTTTAAGCACAGTGCACCTGCACAACACCTCCAAAAAAATGTTTTTCCTTCATATATTCCAGTAATTAATTTCCTTAAAATGCAAATCAGAGGATTAATAATTAGGAACAAATATCCAGCTGTAATTCTCCAGGGGTGTTCCCTGTTTCAGGTGTGCAGTGTCACTGCTGTGGGTCTCCCAGCACCTCCCAGATCTTTGCATTACAGGTTGCAACGAGTAAAGCACTTGAGAGTTCTCACAGAAATAAAGGGATTTTGCCCCACCTTCCCTGGGGAAGAATGGATAATTGCTGGGTGTCTTGGGTTCCAATATAGGATGTGCTCAAAGGTATCTATTCTATCACCATCTGCTGAGGGTGGGGCAGTGATCCTGATCTCTGTGGGAGATATTCTGCTAATGGGCATCCATTGAAAACAGCTGGGGCAGTGTTCTTTATCTCCATGGGATATCTCCTGTTCATGGCCATGGTTTATAAACCAGCTGGGGCAGTGTTCTTTATCTCATGGGATATCTCCTGTTCATGGCCATGGTTTATAAACCAGCTGGGGCATTGTTCTTTATCTCCAGGGATATCTCCTGTTCATGGTCATGGTTTATAAACCAGCTGGGGCAGTGTTCTTTATCTCATGGGATATCTCCTATTAATGGCCATGTTTATAAACCAGCTGGGGCAGTGTTCTTTATCTTTTCACAACCCATCCTTCCTCCAGCCAGTCATTTTCTGCTCATGGCCATTGAGTCCCACTGTGGCACTGATAAAATTACTGCATCCCATTGGGAGTTGCTCCAGCCAGGGGGAAGAGCCCAACATTTCTTACCAAGATAAAAACAGAGGGTTTGGGACACTAAGGGAGCCCCTTTCTCCACTGGACTCCAGAGGAAAACCGGATTTCTCCACATCCCCACTGGAGCTCCGGAGGGAAACTGCACCTTGTACAGGAGCACTGCTCCAGCTGAGCCACATCTGTCACTGCAGGAGGATGCAGCCACCATGGGATGGGACTGCTGCCAACACCCTGCCTGACGGGTGTCAGGCTGTACTCTGACTGTGTCAGGGTTTGGGGTTTGTTCTTTGTAGTGCTGTATTTCTATTTTAATTTCCCTAGTAAAGAACTGTTATTCCTAATTCCCATATCTTTGCCTGAGAGCCCCTTGATTTCAAAATTATAATAACTTGGAGGGAGGGGGTTTACATTCTCCATTTCAAAGAGAGGCTCCTGACTTTCTTAGCAGACACCTGTCCTCCAAACCAGGACACTGGGTGATTTCAATTTCATTCCCAGACCCTTGGGAGAGGGTGCAGCAGCATCTCCCAGCACCTCTGCCCTTGGTGGTTCTGCTGCCCACCTCTTCCCAGAGCCTGCAAGCGGCTGAATCCACAAACCCCTGACCATAGGGTGGGAATTGTGCAGCTGGATGAGAAAAGGCAGCTCAGAGGAGAGCACAGGGAATGCAGATGAGCTTCCCCAGTGGCCTGAGCGTGGCACAGAGGGATTTTCCTGGAATGAATGTGAGAAGTGGCCAGTGCAGGTACAAGCCCAGCTGCAGCCCCCCTCAAGCACAGGCACAGGGGCTGCTCTGAGGTCACTCCCTTGACCACTCTGCTCACCACAGGAAATAAAAGATGGTGATAGCATTTGTGCTACCTAAAAAAAATGAGTCAAATCTGCTGGGCAGTGGGAAAATGCATTGCATCCTCTTTGAGAGGAGAAATCACAGGTTTCCACCTGTTTTCCCCCCTTTATTTTTGTGGTGAAATGCTCCCTAGAGGAATGATGGTTGTTGTCTCCTGTGGATCACAGACAGAAGAAGCTGCTTTATCGATCTGCACTCCTTGCTGCAAAGTTCTAATTAAAAATAAGTATTAAAGCTGATTCCAGCCTAACCTGGCACTCCAGAGCTGGCTGTGTACAATAAAAATCACCTCATGTTCTCCTCGTCAGGAGAGCCCTCACTGATCCAATTTCAGAGTTCTGCAGGGGTAATTGAAGGCTGCAGGAGGTTGTTCTGCACAAGCTCAGATTAGGACTCAGCTGAGAACGTGTCAGGTGCAGCCACAGCTCAGCCCCATCTCCTGCAGATTTTGGGGAGGATCAGGACAGGGCTGAAGGTGAGAAGTCCAGCACTCTGCACACTCAAGAATTAAGAGTGTTTGAATACACCAGGCAGTGGATATATGTTGTTTTTAATTAGCAATTACTTATAGAAATGGTATTAATCTTTTATAGTGCTAACTTTTGTGTTCTGACAGCTTGGTTGGGTTTTTCTGGCTGGGAGGAAGGATGATAACACTGCCAGATGATCTGTCTCTGAGACAGGAAGATCATTCTCTGAGTACATAAACAGCATGAATATATATGCCATGAATATATTTATAAATATGGTCAGGATAGGATCTGTTTAAACAGGAAAGGTCAGGATTGAGCCCTCAGGAATCTCATTTCAGACAAACCAAAGCCTGCACTTCCATCACTGTTTACATGTGCTCACTCACATCTCACTGTGGAAATTGCCTCTATTAGAGTTTATTTTATACTTCGCTTGCAACTGGAACTGAGCAATTTTTTAATATATTGAGTTCTCAGACCCTGGGATTGCTGTGCAAGGGTGCTTTGAAAAGCACCTCAGCCCTTGTGCAGTCTGTCCTGGAACCCAGCACCACCCCAGAACCCCAAATTTCTTTTTAAAAATGAGCAAATGGGCTGTGATCTTATCCAGCTGCTGATTTGTGTAGCTGCTGATCTTATATGCTTGGGTGGCAGATGGATGGTGCAAGCTGTAAAATACTAAGGCAAAGAAAAGGGTAGCCTGTGAGATTACTAATCAATTTTCCAAAGAACTGTCTTGCAGAAGGGCCAGCTGTAAATTGTTTCATATTTCTTTTTAATTTACACAAAACCATCTAAGGTGACCTGCTGGCATCTGTCTGTGTTGACTTTCGTGTATTTTATTGGTCTTTTAGCACTGCTTCTATTGCTCATCAGCTACTCTGAATGTGTCTGTGAAGTTTCCCAAGGAAAATAAAGATGCTTACGGTGGAGATGATTTCCCTCATTTTGGGACACATTACATTTATTAATCTAATGCTGAATCTCTTCATATTTCTGCTTTGGAAAGTGTGAATGGCAATTCAGGCTCTCTTGTGCTGGGTGCTCTGCTTCTTAATGGGACATACCCTGACAGCCAATCTCCTGCACTGGATAAAAGAGATAAAAGATGGGCAAGAAAAATTATCAGCAGCCTCTTTCACAGATACAGAGCTGAGTAAGGGAAGACTTGTTCAATTCACATGAAATAATCTGTGGCATGGTCAGGGGCTGAACTTTGATGTTGAGCTCTTCTTCTCAAGGCCAGGCACACACTCATCCATCCTCAGTTTCAAAGGAATAAAGATGAATCTCTTGGGAAAAGCCAGAATTAATTGAGAGGAAGCAGATATCTGCTAAACTGGAAATTTGAAAGTTACTGTTGATGGGAGAAACATAAAAAAAATCTGTATATCACTTGCATTTTCTAAATATTTCAAATGATAGCAGCTTTGATTTTGGAGTGTGGGGAGGATGATCTGTCAGCTTCTCTAAAATTTGCTTTGTTTCTCAGAGAAGAAAGAAGAACGTCTTGAGGTTTAAAAACAATAATTGAAGTTTGTTAATTTGCAGCTCTTTGCTTTTGCCTTCAAACAATTGCACTGTAACAGCTCTAGAAGGGTGTGTGATAGTTGCTGCAATGACACTTCTAATGAAGTGATTTGCTTTTGCTATTAATACATCTGAAGAAATCTCAGCAAAGCTTTCATAAAAGCTCATTGGACTTTCCTATCTGTGTCTACAACCCAACATCTGATTTTTCCCTTTGTTATTTCCACCAGGCACTAATAGTGTTTCACGTGGCTTAAAAGCTGAGGACAACATCTTCAGCTGCTCTGAGAGGGAAAACTGCCTGGGCTCCCTCAATTACACCCACAAGAATCTCCCTCCTACCTCAGACAATAAAACCCATTTCTGTCAGCAACAGCAAGATGCTGCTTCAACAGAAGGAAAACACCTCTTACATTAATTTATTTTCTCTTTAACTTCCAATGTGACTGTAATTTTTTTATAATAAGAGGAAAATCCTGGGTAGGACAAATGGTTTAAATATTTAAATACAGAGATTAAACTGGTTGTTTTGAGTTTACTGAATCTGGAGAAGGCAAGCAGTGAGATGATAAAGAGAATTAGGGAAGACACAGCAAGCAGGAGCAGGAATTAGGGATGCCAAGCAGCAAAGCTTGGCAGCACACTCCTGAATCCACATTGGCTGGGAAGTTTGGATCTGTGATCAGTGACACCAAAACCTCAGGTGATTTATTCATAAAGGCTTTGCTTAGCTTTGAAGTCAGAGAGAATTTTCCCTTACTACAGGCTTCAAGACGAGCCCCCAGATGACAAAAGGCACTGGATCAAGGAGGGTGCAATAAGTTAGTGAAATGCAGGATGTCACTTCTGCTCACTCAAAGACATTTCCCAGTCCTGGGCCAGGCTGGGTGCCAAGCAAAGCAAGGCCTTCATTAGGGATGAATCACAAATTTCAACACCTAAAGACAATCTTTAGCTCACTAAATTTATGGGAAAAAAAACCCCAACCCTCCCCCATGACCAGCTGAATATTACAATATTTACAGCAAGGGGTGTAAACCTTGGCAGGGGGGTGGTAAAACCAACACCAGCTCTTTCTTTGCCTTTTATACCCCAGCCACACCAGTGAATCCTAATTTTTATTGCACTTAAGTCTCACTCAGCCCTGAAGAAGAAGAGGAGCAGAGGTCCCTCACATCAGGATGATAATGAAGGGTGTGTGCTTTCCTCTGCAAAGACCTTGTTAACTTGTTCAGGGGCACTTTTATTTCTGGCATGTGTCTGCTGCAATATCTGCAGGAGCTGGAAAATGAAACCCCACTTCACACAAAGTAGTTCTTTTCCCTCTTTCTTTTCAGGGCTGCTCTCAAGGACAAGGGGCTATTAGTGGCCTTTCACTCTCCAGGGCAGGAACTTTTCAGGCTTCAGAAATTTTTACCCTGTTGAGTGAATGCAATCCATTGAATTTCTTTATTGCTTTCATGTTGCTAAGGTCTACCTTCGATTTTTGAGAAAATAATTAACTGCTACTCAAGCCAGGAGAATGAAGCTGGGAGCGCAAGAGTAACACAAAGAAATCCTCAAATAACCCCGGAATAGTATGAGCTGATTTTTTATTTAGCTACCAGTTCTGAAAAATCGGGGGAAATCATTTTGGATTGGCTTTAACAAAAGCATTTGAAACCCTCTTCAGCCAAAAGTAAAACTGGAAGTTTGCTTGTGAAATGAAATCCTGCATTTGTTCCAGGCTTCTAAAAATTTTGAGATTATCTAATATTCACTTTTTTAAAGTGAATACTTTTCATTTAGTTAAAATTTAAAATTATTAGCTTGAACTTCTTTTTTTCTCTACAAATTGCATCACCTTTTTTCTGACTGAATAACTAAATGCAACTGGCAAAGTATTACATTAGCAATACAAGTGGATTTATCTCAGTGCTTTTGGAAAAGCAATAGGCAAAATAGGCAATTTTTTTTTTTTTCCTAAGAGCAAGTCTGATCAACAAATCAGAAAAGAAAGACTATGTGTGCAAGGTTAAAAAATGGATTTTGTTAGCAAGTCCCTTATCCAGAGATAAAAATTAAGAAATACATGTTTAATTTTGTTGTCCCTGATAAATCTGTGTGTGTGGACTGTGAAACAGAGCAGGAAAAATTTTTCCATATGGAAGGAGTCCTGTGCACATCCTTTTATTTTTGTAGGGATGCACTGAGGAGCAGAGAACTCAGAGGGAGCAGAACACGATTTCATAAAGGGAAAATAGTTTTTTATTTGGAGGTGAGGAGAAGAGCACTGGACAAGTGCTGAGGATGCAATTCCCAGCACATCCTGACTCTGGAACATCTCTGGGTTTGTGCCATCCCCACTTACACCCAGGTACTGCAGCAGCCTGGTATTGACAGGGATCTTTCTGCTGAAAACTGGGGACAGGACAAGCCTTTCACTTCAATTTAGCAATGAAAAAAATATTCTTAGAGTTGCTTGCATTGTTATCTAAGGCTCAGTAAGTGAAACGTGCAGGTGGAAAAGTAGCAAGCTGGAATTATTCAGAGCTCCTCTGAATTTGTGCATCTTTATTTCCATGGAATTTGGAATGCAAAAGGCACACACTGGGATGTCTCAGCCCAAGGAAACAAGACACAAAACCAGAAATGCAATCCATGCATCAGCTGTGAGTTACTGGGAAAGGGCATTTGGCAGACTGGTAAAAAATATTTCCAAGTTCTTTATACAACAATATTGGTGAAAGTTGCCTAAGAATCCACAGAGGTGTCCAAAGCATTTCAACAGGCAGTGATGGGGGACAGCAGTGAAAGAATTTGGCCATCAAATGTCCATACACACATCATGGAAATGTTCAAAAACGAGTGGATGTGGCACCTCACCTTGAAGGTCTTTCCCAGCCTCAATGATTCCATGATTCTGTGGGATGGGTCACTCAGGAAAAGGCAAATCTGTAAATTTTATTGGCATTTGCAGCTGTCATAGCAAATACCTCAGTACTTCACAAATATATTTTAACCAAACTACACTTCAAATCATTAGGTGCATTTTTCTTCTATTTTTTTAGCAAGCAAGTTCCTAATTCTTCCTGTTGAAAATCTAATAATCCTGGCTGTATTTGTTGTCTTGCAGTTTAAAAGTCTTAAAATTTAGAAAATTTCACTTTTTTATATTGCAGCAGTACCCTTGAGCTAATAGCCTGCAAGTCAGCTTCAAGAAATTAATGGTACAGCCAGGGAGAATCAGGTGTATTTGACTTTTCATCTTATTGAAAAGGTTCAAAATACAACCTACAGGAATTGATTTAAGTGTCAAAGTTGGTATTATAAAAAATGAAAATTAACTGTCAAAGAGTAAATAAAAGGAAGAAAAGATGTGACACATCCATTCAGGCCTTGCTAACACAAGCCAGGGTCAGCTGTCCTGAAAGCAATCTTGGTAGATGTTCATTTAATCATATTTGAAAGCCTTTTCTTTGCTAAAAAAAATATATTTTCCATAAGTTACTCCAACTTTTAGCCATCCTTACTGTTAACAAAACAGAAAGATTGTCCTAATAAGCTCTCTTTGGGGTTCTTTTATCCAGGCAGCAAAACCCACTTTATTTAGGAAATGATCCTGAAATTATTTAATTCCCAATGCAATTTTTCCAGCCCCACCCTGCAAAGGGCACGGTGTCTGCCATTCCAATTTTTACTACATCCAAGCAGCAACATTAAAGAAAATATCCCATTTTTGGGTTGGGGAAGAGCCCTTGGGCAGGGTGGTGGGGCAGGAGTGGGGTCAGTGGTGGTGCTCAGGGTGTGAGGGTCAGCTCTCACAGCACTCCAACCTCTCCTGGCTGTTTGTGCCCTTCTCCCTCATCCAGGATGGCTGCAAAACTCGAGCAGGAAGGGCTCTGAGCCCTTTTTCCAACAGCTCTGCCAATTCCTGGATCTCCCAGGGATGGGGATCCCCCACCCTGTGGGCTCCAGCTCAGGCTGGGCTTGGTGGATGATCCAGAAACTCTCCCATCAATCCTCATTTGACCTTGGATGTGCTGGGATTTGTGTGACCAGAAGGGCAGCTCCTACTGGAAAGTTTCATTCTGGGGAATAAATTCAATCCAGACTTGTAGAATGTGTTTAAACTTTGGGGCAGCAGAGAGCATTTGTAAATAGAGGCACTCAAAGAAGTGTTTGGGCTGTAGTGGGGACATCAAGGGACAGCTTGGGGATAATATATTAGAATTATACAGCAATCTTCTCATCAGTGACCCAAGAATGTTCACAGGGCTCTGCTGAGGCTCTCTGAACCAAAGTGCTGTCCAGAATAACCTTGGCATGAACAAAACCAGGAGCAATTGGCTGCCATTAATTATGGATTTGTGCAGAGAGGATATAGCTTTGTGCAAAACCAAACCATTCCAAAACTCCACGGAAAGCAGGCTGCTCTGTCAGCAAATGTGCTCCTTGCTTTACCTTCCTGTCTGGGTGATTGAAGAGGGGGAAAATGAGATTATTGTGGATGGAAGGGAATGGCCAAGGGCTCAAATGCCAGCAGGTCACTGAACTTGGACATCAGAACCACTGCAAATGATTGTGTGGGGTCATCAGCTGTAAATGGGACATGAAAAATGTTAAAACATCAGGGTACAAAATGACACAACACACCAGGTTACAACAATCCAGGAGCTGAGCAGGAGGAACCATTATCAATATCAAGGAAAAAAATATTTCATAGCAATGCAGCTGATTTAGCACACTGAAATATGGGATTTTAAACTCAATCGTTGTCACAGTGCTAAACTCTTTCATTGTCACAGACAGACAACCATGTGATATGGAAAATGATGTTTAAAAATGCTAAACTGTGCATTTTAATGGATTTCATCTCAGAATAAAGGTTATCATGTTTTGTGAGAGATAACAGGATGGCAGGCCCATGGCAGTGGGAACTGCATTGTGTCACCTGGCACAAATGTCATGAGAGAATAAAAGGTGAAGTATGTTCCTGTAAGAGACAGAACTTGAATTTTCATATTTTAATATTATAGCCTGATGTTGTTGCCATTATCAATGTTTTGCTTGGATTCAAAACCGAAATAGCCATTAAAATTGTCTTCCAAGGAGAAATTCCAAATTCCATTGAAATTCAGTGATACCATTTTATCTTGACACAAGAGCAGGGCCAGACTTAATTTCTTAAACCCCACTGGAATTACTGGAGGTTTTGGGCAGGGTCTCTTGGGGAAGCCATCAATCAACCCCACTCATTCTGGCCCAAATGTTTATCATTAAATTGTCCCCAGAGCTGTTTTCATTGTCTGCCACCTGACAACTAAAAGCTGATTTGAGCTCCACCTCAACTTCCTGCACCACCAGCTTCCACCCTCCTGATTATTCCACACTGGCATGTGCTGTGGATTATTTGCACTTGTCCAGTAAGTGCTAAAAATGGAATTTAACTCCCAGCCAGAGTGCTGGTCTGGCTCACAGGGCATTGTCTGAGCTCTGTATATTTTGATTTCTTCTTTCACAGCTGCTTTTTTTTTTTTTCTGAAAAGCAGGACTTTCACACAATCTTTTTTTTTTTTTTTTTTTTTTTTTTTTTGTTTTTATTTGGGCACCTGTTACTGTAGAGCTGTGCCATTCTGTGTGAGAGCACACCCAGCACAGCCAGGGCTCTGATTTTTCTCCCCCCTGGTGCACTAATACAGAGTGCAGTGCTGAAATCAGCACCAAACCCACCCCAACTGCAGCAGAGCCCTGAGCTCATAAACCCAGATAAAATACAGCTCCACCAGAGCTGGCTTTAACATGCTGGCTATTAGTGCCTGGCAGTAGATAAATATCAAATATTAATATTTTTATTAACTGAGAATTCAGAAAGTAATCTAATTAGCAGCCTAATAAAGAAAAATATTTGCCGAGGAATTAATCACACCTTGAGAGAGTTCACTCCATTAGTTCTGACATCTTCATCTGAAGGAGCTGCCTCTGCATCCCAGTCTGGGCACCATTAAATGCAATTAATTGGGTGGAAACAGCTGTTGTTGTATCATTTGCTATGACCAAGACAGAGATGGGATTGCAAAGCTTTTTGTTAGAAACATTTTCCAGACAAATCCTGATTATTCTGGAAGTCAGCAGGCTCCAGCAGGGGAGTGTTGGGAAATCAGGGAGGGATTTCTCCACTCTCTGCTGGCTTTAGGCCACCCCTTGAGCTTGCTCATGCCTTGGGGTCTTCACAGCAGCTTGATGGGAGTGGAAATGAGGGTTGTGAGCAGGACAGATAATTTCCATGTTTCCAACAGCAAGAACTTGCATGGTCATGTCTCAGGGAGCAGCACAGCAAACAGGAAAACAAAGGGATGAGGTTTTTCCAGCCCACCCTGTGCACACTCTCAGGGTTCTTTCCTAGAATAGACATTAAAGTCAATTTTCCAGACGAGTTTTGAGACACCCAAGTGATGAGATACCCTGAGGGATTTTTTTTATAATACTTCTTTACCTCCCGTCCTGATGTTCAACCTTCATTTTTCTTTTTCTTACTCTTCATGAAATTACCCCAGGTTATGAAATTTTGCCTATTATATCATTTAATTGCTCTCTCCTCTGACTCTGCAGCCTTAAAAGCAGCAAAAAACCACCAGCAAAATTAAACTAACAGATGTTGTAGTTGAAATAAAGCAATGCTAATTATTTATACTTTATGAAAAAAATCCCATTTGTAAGCTTAATGCTACACCACATCTAAATATTGGTAATAATGGAATATAGAACCTTTCTAGTCTGTAGGCATAATTGGTTTGATTTTTTTTTTTCATAAAGATAAAATCAATTGCAGATTTTAAAGGAATTGAGTTCTTGAAGAAGGAGGGGACAGAAAGTCCCTGCTCCTGCTTGTCCCTTTGCCCTAAATCTCACTTTTCTCCTTGTAATGCTCCAAACAAATTCATAGGTGTGTAAGTTTAAATGCTACACCACATCTAAATATTGGTAATAATGGAGTATAGAACCTTTATAGTCTGTAGACATAGTTGGTTTGATTTTTTTTTCATAAAAAGAAAATGAGTTGCAGATTTTAAAGGAATTGTTTGAGTTCTTGCAGAGGGAGGGGACAGAAAGTCCCTGCTCCTACTCATCCCTTTGCCCTAAATCTCACTTTTCTCCTTGTAACGCTCCAAACAAATTCATGGGTGTGTGAATCCGTGTCAAACACAGCCTGCCATGATCTGAGATGTGTTTGTGCTTCTGATTACAACAGGAGAACAATAAAAGCTAAACACCTCTAAAGCCCTGAGGCAAAACCCAGAGTAAGTGGTGTTAGATGAGGATGAGTTTAAACAAAACCAAAATGTTTGTATGAGATGACAGGGAAGATCCAAGGAATTATCTTCCTTGCCAGGCTATAAAATTAAGTGGGAAGAAGCATCCATAAAACACCGAGCAGGAAAGGTGGTTTCATTTCTGCGCTGCTTTGTAGAGCTTTTAAGCTGCACACCTTTGCTCCAGCCCTACCCAGCACGTCTGCTGCCAAAGATAGAACATGATTTAAATTTCCTCCAGGCTCCCCAGCCTTTCAGCATCACTGATAGCAGAGCAGCAGTAATCCTCACCTCCTGCCTCCTGCGTTTGCTCCCAGTCTCTTTAGTGGCTCATATTCGTGTTTTTCCAATAATGAAGGCTTTCTGCTGATAATACTATTACATATTTAAATGGCATTTTCAGGCAAATGTAGTCTCCTCTTCTAAACTTCGAGGCAAAGCAGGCAAAAAAGAGCCCAATTTAAGGGAAGAGACTCAACCAGATGGGTAAAATACATTCTCTGTGTGCCTGCACTAAAATGAGAGGAGATATAAAGCAGCATGAATTGGTCTGCTAAAAACATCTTAATGCAGTCTCTTCACTGTCCTTTTATAATACTTGAAAAATGTTGCATTTTTTTGTTGTTTTTGGGTTTTTTTCCCCTCTGGCTGGAAGTCAAGCCTCCCTCCAATCTCAGCTGCTGTGTCCTGGGAATTTTCAGGACTGCAAAAACTCTTCTTGAGAAATTTTGCCTTCAGATTGCCAGAGCCACCTCACTCCCAGTCCGGCTGAAACCTGGGATTTGGGGAAGTGGCTCTTTCAGGCAGAACTTCATGTCAGCCTTCCAACACCCAAAGAAAAGTCCTAATTCAGTGTGGTGCTGCTGTGCTCTGTTAATGAGAGCACTCAGTGAGCCACCCCAGCGCTTCTGGGAGTGGAAATTGAGGCAATCATTCCCCAAAATTTTGCCTCAAAAGCTTTGATTGCTTTGGTGGAAGCAAGCTCTCTGTAGAGGTGTAAAAGCACATTCTGGGGACAAAGCTGACGAGGAGGTTTTGATGCAGAGCCCAAAGAACAATTCCTCTCCAGCAGGATCTTGTCCTGAATGGTTCACCTTGGAAAAACAAGGTTTTAGTGTTTGGTGTTCCAGACTTGTTGGGAATGTTGTGGAAAAGAAACAACCAGGGGGACCTGGATTGCTTCAGGTTCTCTCTGGGGTCAACAGAGAAGCAGCAGAGATTATTCTGAGAGGCACAGAGAGACAAATGGAATGCTCAGAATCTTCTCCAAACCGTTTTCCACACAAACAACCAGTCAATAAACAACAACAAAGGGCTACAGAAAATTTTTTCCCCCTAAAATCACAGGAGGTACCCTTGGTCCAAGAGACTGATATCCATTCTACACCAGGACAATGTGAGCTGACATAAATAATATTCCTAAATCTCATCAAGCCCCGAGTTCTGGTGCAGAGATTTCCCCATTTTTTTTTGGATCTAAAGCAGATCTGGTGGAATCAGAGGGCAGCCCAAGATAAATAGCAGGATATTCAGGCCAAGTGAGAAAGAACAGAGAGGGCAAAGTACAAGCTGGCTCCAGGGAGAGGGGAAGGGAAAAGAAGCTCAAAAATAACATTGAAAAATGTTTTTTTTTTTTTCCTTTTTCCTTTCCTATCCTACTGCTGAACACACCAACAAAAAAAGGCTCCCAAGGGATGGTCAGAAGAAGATTATTGTGGAAACTTCACAATGCTTTAAAATGCTTTTTATTTCACCCTCATTCATCTGAGAGACTGGGAAAAAGAGATAAGGAAAGGAGATGAAATGGTTCAGGGAATAAAATATTAACACATACACAACATGTCAGAAGCACAAATACTGCAATATCTGATATTTGACTGTTTTGAGCTTTGTGATTCCCCAAGAGCATTTCATTTGCATAAATTAAATGTACATTAATATCTTTCCTTCACGTCAGATTTTAAGGAATTTTAACAGCTTGGGCGAGAGGAATCACCAGTATTCACATGGTGGCATGACAAGGAAATTCTCCATCTTTCACTCTTTTTCTGACATTTCACTACTTCTCATTAGAAATTTTAGGAAAATATTCAATGTGATTCCTGGACCTACCACCACAGGTTTTATTTTTTCTGAGGTATTTTTAAAAAAGTCAATAAATAATAGGGATTACTGAGGAAGACTATCTCTACCTGCCTGACACACAAAACTCCCCAGAGGACATAAATTAATGTAATTTAAAATTATAATTTTGTATGTGTTGTTCATTTGTACATGTGTTTTCATCTATCAAGCTACAGAGCAATGAAATTCATTTTAATTTTTTTACTTTTTTCCACTTCTCTTGGATGCAATGACAAAGTTAGGCTGATTCAGCACACCAGGAGTAATTTTGACACTTGCAGTTACCAGATGAGGTTTAATATAGGAATTCAAGCTGTCAGGGGAAATCTGCAAGTGTTTGCAGATTCATGGGTTTATCCATAAATGTTTAAGAATTTGCAAGTATTAGAGGCCCATTTTCAAATAAAATGTAAAAAAAAAAAATAGAAGAAGGAAAAAATACATTTTAATCATTAGGGGAATTAAACAGAACACAGCTAAGAAAAAATTCTCCTCACTGATAGTAAAGCTGAGGCACAGAAAGAGCTTTATTAGAAATATTCCTGCTTTTCTCTGAAGATTAATGATTACATCCCTTTGTGAGATTGTATCTGTGTGCACATCTGCATCTCCCCCTCCCAACACAAAACCAGCCTGGTTTGAGGTTGAGCCCTTAAATTCTCTCCCTACATTTTCCCAGGTGGATCCACTCTGTTAAAACCCTTGAGAAAACATCAGATTGGGGTTTTGGAGGGAAAAAAATAGGGAAATGAGGATAAAAAATCAGCAAGATCCTGAGCCCTGGCCCCAGAGTCCCAGCATAAATAGAAATAGAATGGGAAATACAGAAATAAATGGGAAGCTGCTGCTGCTTTTATCTCCTCCAGAATTTTCTCTAGGATCTGTCATCCTTGAGCAGCAGGATCCACACTCCCCAGTGGGACCAGGTGGCAGATTCTCACAAACACGTGATAAATGATATTATCAAAGGCTACATAAATAAAAAAATCAACAGCAGAATGAATTTCAGGGCACCTCAAAATATAAAGAGGGTTTGTGCTGGGTGGGGTGAGCTGGTTGTACCTCAGCAGGGAATAAATTAAAGGATTGATGCCTGGGGGTTGTGGCAAGGGCTGGAAGAGTTTGCTGCAGGGGGAGAAGGGCTCAGGCTCTCTCTGCTTTCCCAAGCACGATGATAAAACACCTGATTGTGTCTCTGGAGGTGTTTCCACTGGAACACACCTGCATCAAACCTGGCTGCTGGTGCTGTGTGGTGAGTGCTGACTGGGGAGTAGTTTCCCTTGGAAAAGGCTGGTGGAATCTCCACACTGCTGAGAGTGCAGCATATTTGCATGGAGCCATGGAATCATGGAATGGTTTGGGTTGGAAGGGACCTCAAAGCTCATCCAGTGCCACCCTGCCATGGCAGGGACACCTCCCACTGTCCCAGGCTGCTCCAGCCCCAGTGTCCAACCAACCTTGGGCACTGCCAGGGATCCAGGGACAACCATAGCTGCTCTGGGAATTCCATTCCAGCCCCTCCCTGAAGCACTAATCTTAGAGAAATTAGGATTTTAGCTAAAAGTTAGAAGAAACTGGGCTTGAGTTAGTTACTGAAATTTAAATAATTGATTGCCTGTCAATTTATGTTTGCTCAGCTGTGCTCACAATGGGAAAGGATGAAACCAGCGGGTAGGTCCAAAGAACACAAACAATTGCAACCAGAAACTCATTCTTTGCAAAACTGGAGTTGCCCCAAAAGCCATTTGTATTGTCATTGATAGAAAAGGTCAGGGTGAGGAAGACTCACCTTACTTCCTCCTTTTAAGACCCCTCCCACAAAAACGAGCCCAGACTTAATTCAAGAAGCCAACCACGCTGCTTAATTGCCATTCCAGCTAATTACCATGGGAAGCAGGGATGGGAGGGGTTGGTATTATGAAAATGTATTTGTTTGAGTCCTTTATCAATAAACAGACTCTGTGACCACCTGTGATTTTGCAGTGTGTATTAGGGGGTTACCCCACACTGCTGCCCAGCCCTGAATGAACATCCACTTTCTAAGTTTAAATTGTTAGAGAGTCTTTGGTCCATCACAGTTGAGTTTTGGTATTAGACCAATATTCATATCTTGATAAATCACCCCCACCCTCAAAGGGAGGAATTCCTTCCCAATATCCCATCTAAACCTCCTCTCTCCCAGTTTAAAACCATTTAATTATCTCCATTCCCCATCCTAAACCTGGGGTAGAACTATCAGGTGAGGGTTAGAGTTTTGCTTAACCTTGAGGATGGACTTTAGAATAAAAAAAATAAATAGCTTAAAGCTCCTCCAATTTTTCACATTCCCATCATGAGACGACACACAGGATTTAAGTCATAAGGTCAGGTTTTTCTTAATTAATTTGTAATCTCAGGTTTAAAACAAAGGTGGTCTTAGTGCACAGAAAACCTGTTTGCAAATGCTTCTCCAGTAACAAAAAATATGGGGGATGTCTGACAGGGGTTAAAAGCAGCAACACTGGCTCAGTGTTTTATATTTCATCTAATTTTTTTTTTTTTTTTGGTGTTTATACAGTGCTACGACTCACACATTTCAAACACTAAGTGCAAATCATTTCTCTTCTACCACTGAGTGTTCCCATTCATCATCTGCATTACCCTTTCCTAAAGCAGGCAAAAAATAAAAAACGTTTAAAAAAACAACCATGCTGAATTATTATTTCTTTATGCTCTTGAAAAGAAGGAAAAGAAACCTTTTTTGTTGTGTGAGGGCAAGAGGTATTGGGATTAAATCATGGGGAGATAATTCTACTCAGGCATTACAGAATTTTTGGGCAGTAGGAGTTCCATAAACACGGAAGGATTTTTAGCTGATCAGGTCCTAGGGAAGAGAGATGGACTTGATGACTCTTGATTGCGTGACATTTTCCTAAATGATGCTCTTGAACCCACTTTTTTTTTTCCCAGAATGTGATGCCAAATTACCTCAAGGAAGCTGAAGAGCTTGTAGGCAGAAATGTCCAGTTTATTATTAAAAAAAGGGCACAAAAAACAGAAACCAAAGAAAAAGCGATTTTATGATCTAGACAGCAAATAGCATTTTGAGGTCTTTACTTATCCTTTTGGTATGGAAATTGTTGAAAGATTGGACTGATAAAGTCTGCTAATTTTGAGATGTCCTGTGAAAAGGAGACAAAATTGGTCAGAAATGAAAAAAAAAACCAAATTAAATCTTGGGTATTCAATAAATTATTGTCTATAAGCAACAAATGTTTATAAAGGGACAAGGTCCTGTGTTCTTTAAATGTGGTTTGTATGATTTTTTTAAAATGTTATTATATTTAGATTATTTTAGAACAGCAGAATTACTGCCAATGAAGGCAGTTTTACCCTGGGTAGGGCAAACAAGGTGGAAATGTGTCCAAAATCCTCAGAGGATGGTGAGTTCTCCCACACTTTTCTCCTTGCTGACCACAGCTCCTGCTCCTGGGATTTGTGGCTTGAGCCCTTTTTGGAAGGGGTTGGAAAGGAGCAGGATGAGGATCAGACACAAAGTCCCTGCAATCAATAATTTTCCTCTTGACCTCAGGTAGCTCATGTTTTATTTACAGGCACAGTTGCAGGCTTGTCAGGAGCCACTTGAGAAGGCACAGTTTAAAAGGAGGTTAAAGTAGCTCTGGTCTTACAGGAAACTCTCCCCTTGGATATTAGTCACCATTCCTGCAGAAATTGCTGCTCCAAGGCTTTGGCAGATCCACCTTCAAACCCTCTGCATGCCCCAAGCAGTCATGGATCTGCATTCTAGGGTTCCTGACCAAAAATATCTCATTTTTGGGATATTTGTAATCTTTAGGGTAGTACATTACCTAAAGAAGGTTATTTTTCCACATCCAGTCCCCTGTTCCATTTTTATTGTTCCTAAAGCGTGAAAAATGAAAGGGGGAAAGATGAGCCAACAAATATCTTGTGGAGAAATGGATCTGTTACAAACACAGATTGGGCAAAACCAAAGTCTTTAATTTGTTGAAAAAGTGTGTGAGGCAATGCCAGAAAGGTCAGAGGAGATGTGAGCAAAGAGCTCCAAGTTTCATCCAGCGAAATGTAAAATACAGGAGATGTGTCAGTGACTTGCTCCCTGCAGGAGCATCCAGCTCCATGGTGAATTAGGAATGCAGAACACGGACAATTAGGAGGTTCATTCTGCTAAATTGTTTAATTATTCTTGGCAGAGACAGAACAATCCGCTAAGAGTTATTTATGATTTTTTTTTTTTTTTGTAATTAATTGAGGAATTTAAATGAGGCACTCGAAACAATAGTGCACTTGATTAAATATGCACAGTGCAACTGGCAACTGAACCCTGGAGCTGGAGGCTGAGGTTGTCCAGCCTGGATGGCTTCCATGCTTTTCTGCACAGGAATTTTAAACATGCAATGCATTTGTGCTCATAAATTTCACAGAATCACAGAAGGGTTTAGGTTTGAAAGCACTCAAAGATCATCTCATTCCAAAGCTCTACAATGGACAGAGAACCTTCCACTAGAAGGATTTCACTTGGTGATGCTTTGCTTGAAGGTTTCAAACCAAATTAAGTCTGTGATCCATTGGAAAATTATTGGAACCCCCACACATGCTGCAGATGAGATTTTTCAGGAGCACCCAGAATTTCCCTTCCCTTCCCTTTCCAATCCAAGAGAAAAAACAATTGGTTTTGGTGGGAGCAGTGACTTCTGATAGTGTCCCTCTTAAAAAGATGGACTGACAACACTGTTGGGGGAGAGTTTTATGACAAAAACATTCTCATCTTAGAATGTGAAGCTCTAATTTGAAGAGCTCATTCAGCATAATGTCTTGCCCAGTGAATTGCCTAAACTTTTAATTCTCAAACACACAATTTTCAGTGTGTAGTGAAAACAAGATTTGAATCTCATTCAGCCAGGTTGCCTCATACAACCTCACAACCCTCTTCTTTCTAAACCAAAAATAATCCCTTTATTAGTGGTGAAACAAAATTAGAGAAGAGCATTTCTGTTGCTAAAGAGCTTAAAAGCTAAATAAAAGTATTCCCATGATTCCTATCCCCCTACAAATAGGTTTAAAAAAAAATTAAAATACATTTAAAATGATGTCATTGAAGAGCTGCAGAAATATTTTGGAGTAGAACACTGCCTTGCAAGATGCTGCAGGGTAGCTCAAGGTGTAAAGCTGGCAAGGAGAGAGGATTTTAAGGTCCTAGTAAAAAAGTGTTGGTTGAAAATGTTTGTGTTTGAATGTTTAAGGTTAAATAAAACAGAAAAGAATTTAAAGGGTAGAAATAGAAATTTCAAATAGAAATAGAATATGGAGAAAAGCAAAAAGAGAAAAGAGAGAAAAGAGAGAAAAGAGAGAAAAGAGATAAAAGAGAGAAAAGAGAGAGAAGAGAGAAGAGAGAGGAGAGAGAGAGAGGAGAGAAGAGAGAAGAGAGAAGAGAGAGAGAGAGAGAGAAGAGAAGAGAGAAGAGAGAAGAGAGAAGAGAGAAGAGAGAAGGAGAGAAGAGAGAAGAGAGAAGAGAGAAGAGAGAAGAGAAGGAAGAGAAGAGAAGAGAAGAGAAGAAGAGAAGAGAAGAGAAGAGAAGAGAAGAGAAGAGAAGAGAAGAGAAGAGAAGAGAAGAGAAGAGAAGAGAAGAGAGAGAAGAAAGCTACAGAAGTGTACTATAGTGAAAGACTGGACAGACTATTTTACTTTTTGAACTGTTGTAGAAACTTTTATGGAATATTTTGGCTTTGTTTTCCTGGTCATAAAAGTTTTAAACCAAACCAACATCCAGCACTGGAGGAGGATGCACCTTTCCATTTCACCAGTTTTATTTTTCTCTGATCATCAGGTTTAGTAGCATCCTTCCACTGTCCCCAAAATCTAAAAATCATAAAATCACTGAGGTCTAAAAGAGAACTCTTTGGCTTCTCTGGAGCTGTGCTGGCTGTTCCAGGCTGTTTAATCCAGGATCCAAACCTCCATCCCATTGAACAGTCCATGAAGATCACATTATCCTGCCGATGGATCCATCCTCAAATCCCTGCACCTGGGATCCCATGGGGGCTCTTCTCTCTCACATCCAAAAGTCACCAAAGCCACCACACATTTCAGGCTAGGTGGTTGGGTTGGCGAGTTTGGGGTTTTTTGGATGCTGATTTATGTTTAATAGAGGAAAACGCTTCGTTAGCTGGTTGTGCATAAGAATCTTTGTGACAACAATTGTTTAAACAAGTCATATTTCTCAAAATTTAATAATCACCAGATAAGAAGCAAAAAGACACATAAAACTTGAGGGATGCATAAAAAACTCTCTGCAATGTCTAGTCCACCATTGGATTTTGCTCCTTTTCAAACCTTAGGGCATGCAGTATTAGCTAATGGATTTTAAACTAGATATAGCTCAGTGGAGAAGGCTTTTCAATTTTATATGCAGCAGAAAAAGTGAGTTTTCACACAGAATTTATATTCCTTGCTGAATTGGAGTCCATTTGCCTTTGATCATCATAAAGAAATATAAATCAGCTGTAGCCTTCCTTTTGATTCTTTCCCATCTCCCACAGACCCCTCAGGCAGGAGAGACTCGTGTTTGACTCTTGATTAATTTGCTGTTGTATTTTTAAAGGCGTGTGCCTGTTGTGGATGTGGTAGCAGGAGCACGAGGGATTTTTTTATGCTGGAAGCAGTGGACAGTCACATCGTTTGCTCTTATTAGTCCCATTCCAGGAGAGGTGCAGACAGCCATAAACCACCAGCTTTAAACAAATGAGGTGGGGAGTGGTGGAGATGAGGGGGTTTTTATAGAGCAGCTATTATTTTGCATTTCTACTGGGAAAAAAAACCCCACTGTAATTTCTCAGCATTGCTCATAGGCACTGTTAAACCCGGAATTACTTGAAGTTAACCCACTGCACATTAATTAGAGATTGCTTGGGCTAAGCTGGACTTTTCTGGAATCTTTTTAACATATGGAGGGGGAAAAAAAATCCTTAAAAATTCAGCTTCAGAGAAAATGGACAGAAACTGTTGCCTCCTTCCTGCTAATTTACAGAATCCTGTAAATCCTGGGTTTTAGGGAAAACCTTGCAAAATGAGAAAGGCAATATTGCATTGTAGGGGTGAGAAAGTCTCTTTTTTGTCCGCTGGAAGGAGGTGGGTGAATGCAGATGGAGACAAGGAGGGGGAATGAGTGACAGGGAGCATCCAACTGGATCTCAAACCCTGAGCCTGGAGGAGTCAAGGGCACCTAACACAGGAGACACTGTCCCAAAACTGCCAGCCCTTGCCTGCCTCAAACCACAAACTCTGAGCAGCAGAGTCAAAGAAGGAATTCTGAACCCATGGTTCACATCAGTGCTTTGCTCACAATTCAAAGGCTTTACTTAAGCCTCATTGAAACAAAAAAAATATATAAATTTGCTATATTTTTCCAAATTTCATGCATTAAATACATTCCAAATTGCCTCCTCTGATATCTTTTAACATGCAAAAAAGTCACCAGATGGCAAATGCGTTTCAGATGTGTTGACCACCCTTCCTGAATTGCTTGGCAATGCCTGGGAATTTTTACTTTCTCTTAGCCACTGGTAAATGATGTAGAGTAGAGAAGAAAATGAGTTAACAAAGGATGGATGGATGGATGGATGGATGGATGGATGGATGGATGGGCAACTAAAAATTGCTTGGATATGTTTATCACTCCTCAGTTTTACATAAATCTCTTATAATCAATAGTAAATATCCATGTTGTTGAAAGAAAGAAAATTTTAGGGTGTGCAATTGATTTTGCAGGTGTTGCCTTGAAATTAGAAAACTCTCTTCTGCCCTCCCCAGGTCTGTAATTAGGATTTTGCAAGCTTGGCTTTGAAAAGATCTGAAAAGAGAGTGGTGTTATATATACACTCCCAAGATGCATGCAAGGAATAAAAATGTTATTCTTGGCCACACTGTTATCACTGAAGACAATATTAATGCATCCAATGTTATTAAAATGTAACTATTAGTCAATATATTGATGTTGCTGACTGTCCAAATTTACTCCTGCAGAGTTTAAATACTTGAGGCTGCATTACTGCTGGCAATAAAGATATTTAAAGTGCAGGAAAGTCACACATATTCAGCAGCATTTTATGAGGTTAATCTAGAATATTTAGGTTAAATTAAGTTAAATCTGAGTGTGAAGGTGAATGGGTAAATTGATAAAGCAATGTCCTAAAACAAGAGTGAGGCCTTGAGCCATTAAAATGAGCTTATTTCACTTATAATGGTACCTATCAGTGTCCTTTATTCTCGTGGAAAGCTACCAGACAACTTTAAAAGAATTTCTGAAGTTCTTAGACATCAGTGACCATCAGGAATGTGGGAAAGGCAGGTTGGATTTTGGGAGTCAACAGAGACACGTGGGAGGTTTTGCTGCCCTCTGGAAAACTCTTCCTTGGTTCTGATCAAAACTTTATTTGAACTATCAAAAACTCAAATCTGCAAAATAGCCTGGAAATCTCTTGAGAAAAAAATGACCTCTTGTTGGTTGGGGTCCTTGTTTTTGATTATGACAGGAAAAGCTCCAAACCATCAATTCAGATGGTGCTGGATTTTCCTTTGGCACTGCTGTCCCCTGGGAGACACTCTGCTGTCCCGTGAGGAAGTTCCTCTAGGAGTTAAAGCACTGCATTTATACCTGAAGGACAGTCCCTCACCCCAAAGATTTGCAAATCAAACAGAGCAGACTAAAGAACCTGTTGTTATCTAATTTCTTCTGTGTTTTTTTTCTTTTTAATTGAGAAATTAATTCAGATTTTTCTATTGTGCAGGCCAATGACTGCCCAACCTGCTGCTCATTCATTCTCTATGAATACATTGAATTGTTTAATATAGCTAAATATAAAATTGGGAGCTATGACAGGGATTTTGAGGCAGGATTTCTGAACTGGAGGTTGTTGCCAGCTGATGTGTGCTCTGTGTGAGACATCTGCCTCCACCAGCAGCAAGAACAAAAATCCTGCAGGGTCAGCTCTAACAGTGGCTGCTGCTGCTTTGCAATTCCTTGGTGACAGTGACAGATTTCAAACAAATTGGTGCTTAGATTCCAGGGGAAATCTCCCCAGCAGATTACAGCACTGTCAGGAGGGGTCAGAGGCAGAGCCTGGTCTGTGCCATGCCCTGGCACTGTCACCCTGCACAGGGAGTGGCTTCCTCCTCCCCTGCCCCATCCCATGGGCTAAATGCTGAAATATTGCCCCTTAGAAACATTCTGGTACATATTCAGTGCTTTTTCTGTTTGTGTGGGAGACAGAAAAGGAAAAAAAGGAGGAATCTCATCCCACAGGGACCTGTTTGTCACCAGTCCTTTGGTGTGCCACAAGCCAAGACCAACAAAAAAGAAAATAGATATAAATTAAATTATCTTATATGTTATTATAGTAAGTTAATAATAAATAAGTTAAATTCTCTTATCTAAGCAAGACCCACACTTTCAGAGAGACCATCATGAAGGAAAAACAAAATGAGGACTTGTCTTGCAGCAGATCAGAGAATCTTCAACTCCTACAGGCACCAATAGATAATTTGTGATGTACTAAGGGAATTTTGGGAAGCCTGATTTTGTGGCACACATTTGGGGCACTGAAATCTGCTTCCCCCCTGCCCCAGGTGTTTTTTTAAATACTGACAGGATGCACACAACTTTCTGATAACAATGCAAGCAATTAATTGGCCAAAAAATCACCAAAAATCTTCCAAAAAAGCATCATGGATCCAAGAAGGAAATTCATAGACGAAGTGAAGGTGTTGGCAGCACCTAGGACAGAGATATTTTGTCTCTGCTGGAAAGATAAATGTGCCATCAGTGAAAACACCAAATGTGCAGCAGAATGGGGGCTGTAATTCCTGGAGTTCCTCTGGAGCAGGGCTCTGATGGCAGCAATAATCAGGTGTTGTTGTCCATGGTATCCAACACCACTGCAGCAAACAGAAACAGCCCTAAAACTGAATGCTGTAGGAACTGAGCTGATTGTGAGATCAGGGCTGCTCTGACACTCAACACAGAGAACCTTTGGGGTAACCTGTGCTCCCAGGGCCTCTAAAAACTGTACTGTGGGGAAGAATTGCTCTCAAGGGCAGGACAATGCATCATTTCTTGCATTTTGAGTTTATCATTAACAGAGACAAGCCCAGTTTGTGATATTCAAGCTGTTTGTGATGATTCCCATCCATCTGGGGTGAGACTGTGTCCTGGTTTGGAGGACAGGTGTCTGCTGAGAAAGGCAGGAGCCTCTCTTTGAAATGGAGAATGTAAACCCCCTCCCTCCAAATTATTATAATTTTGAAATCAAGGGGCTCTCAGGCAAAGATATGGGAATTAGGAATAACAGTTCTTTACTAGGGAAATTAAAATAGAAATACAGTACTACAAAGAACAAACCCCAAACCCTGACACAGTCAGAGTACAACCTGACACCCGTCAGGCAGGGTGTTGGCAGCAGTCCCATCCCATGGTGGCTGCATCCTCCTGCAGTGACAGATGTGGCTCAGTTGGAGCAGTGCTCCTGTACAAGGTGCAGTTTCCCTCCGGAGCTCCAGTGGGGATGTGGAGAAATCCGGTTTTCCTCTGGAGTCCAGTGGAGAAAGGGGCTCCCTTAGTGTCCCAAAACCTCTGTTTTTATCTTGGTAAGAAATGTTGGGCTCTTCCCCCTGGCTGGAGCAACTCCCAATGGGATGCAGTAATTTTATCAGTCCCACAGTGGGACTCAATGGCCATGAGCAGAAAATGACTGGCTGGAGGAAGGATGGGTTGTGAAAAGATAAAGAACACTGCCCCAGCTGGTTTATAAACCATGGCCATGAACAGGAGATATCCCATGAGATAAAGAACACTGCCCCAGCTGGTTTATAAACCATGGCCATGAACAGGAGATATCCCATGAGATAAAGAACACTGCCCCAGCTGGTTTATAAACCATGGCCATGAACAGGAGATATCCCATGAGATAAAGAACACTGCCCCAGCTGGTTTATAAACCATGGCCAAGAACAGGAGATATCCCATGAGATAAAGAACACTGCCCCAGCTGGTTTATAAACCATGGCCATGAACAGGAGATATCCCATGAGATAAAGAACACTGCCCCAGCTGGTTTATAAACCATGGCCATGAACAGGAGATATCCCATGAGATAAAGAACAATGCCCAGCTGGTTTCAATGGATGTCCATTAGCAGAATATCTCCCACAGAGATCAGGATCACTGCCCCACCCTCAGCAGATGGTGATAGAACAGACACCTTTATCACATCCTGTATTGTAACCCAAGACAGACTGCTGTGGACACGTGTCAGGAATTCCAGACTGGTTGTGGTTGGCACCCCAGACTCGCCCCGGTTGTTGTTCCAGGCTGGAACTGCTGCAGCCTCTCCCAGCTCCAGCCTGCTCAGGAGAACATCTCATTGCTGCCTTCTCCACCAGCTCTAAATTAAAGCCTGGAGCCCCTCTCCCTGTCCCCAAGGAGCTCTGGAGGTGCCGAGGCCAGGGGGAATGGTGATAATTTTGACAAGGGGATCACAGCAAAGCTCTGTGTTCTCCCAGAGTAAATCACACTTCATCGTGGTAATTGAGAGGTGCATTTCTTCCCTCTGATGACTTCTATCTTTGGAGAACTGCTTTTCAGCCTGGAATATTACTCATTTCCTTCCCTCACCGACACCAAATGAGCAGGTGGGGAGTTTTATCCTTTGCCAACCCTATAATCTGCTGTTATTTCCGCCAGGTAGCCCTTTGAGTCAGGTATTTCAGCGCCAGTGATTCGATTCCTTGAGCAATGTTTACATAAATAAAATATGCCAGAGCAATCCAATTTGGGGCTTACGTGATTGCCTTCCCTCCCTTTGATCCCCAAACACTTGGAATGTGATTCCTCTCCTCAGCACAGATCTTGTCAAACAGAAACATCTCCGAGCTGCAGTCAGTCCAGACCCATCAGTTTTAACAACCTTCACTCAAAAAATATAAAATATAATAAAATAAAAAAGAAACTAATAACCTTATTCCTAGAAAAGTGATGAGTGGAACAATTTTTTTTGCGGCTTTGAATTATTGATTGCCCTTAAGCATCTCATTTCAAGCCTTTTCAAAGGGGAAGCAAACAAGAATGTAATTTACAAATAAAAATCAGTTTAATGAAAAAAGTCCATCGGACAAATTGATTATGATTCTGGTATGGTTTTGATGAAGAATATTTTAAAATTATTTTGGAAACTAATATTCGAGTTAGATTCCTGTACTCGTTATTGACTGAACTTCCCAATGTACATAGAGATGGAAACTGAGAAGAGAAAGCTGATTAGAGAGCGACAGAGATTTTCTAAAAGGGAGATTTACTGAAATGGATCCTTACTTGCTAAGGCTGCAGAATGTATTTATATAAGTGATTCACCATACGGATGTGGGAAAATGTTCAAATATTTGTGTATCAAGTTTCAGACTCCCATAAATGTTTGCTACAGAAAGTAACACCGACTATAAAATCTCTGCTATAGAAAGCAACGCCGCCTATAAAATATCCCTTGGCTCCAAATCACTCATTTAATTCAGGAAACCCAACATGACAGCATGAACCCAATGCAGATGCATTTTTTTTGCTACCTGGGTAGTAAAGACCCACCATGAGTCTGAATTCCTGATGAGACTCTTCCTGCCAAGCCCATGTTTCCATACCAATTCCTGCATCCAGCGATTTTCAGATGTTGGAATTACAGATCCTGTTGGGACTTGGCCCAAAAGTCAGAACCAGCAGCAGCTTGTGAGGGGCTGAGTCTGCCACAAGAAATCCCAGTGGTCTTGCTGAAAATTCCCCATCCCAGGGCAGGGGAGAGGAATCCTGTCGTGGTTGTGGTGCAGGACCAGTTGCTCAGGTTAGGAAAGGTGGAGGAGCTACCAATTAAAAGATAGATTTTAAAAACTTTTATTTGAACAATATCTACCAAAAGTGTCTGTGGGGCCAGGTCCTGCAGCCAAAATCTCTCTGGATAATTGGGATAATGTAGAGCTACCACTCTTCTCCCCTAGGATAAAAAAGAGCCCAGGTGGAACAGAGCTTGACTGAAGCCAAGACTGCCAGAGCATCACCAAAATTGCACTTACATCTCTGGAATGATGGAATGGTTTGGGTTGGAAAGAACCTTAAAGATCACCTTGTTCCAACCCCTTTCCATGGGCAGGGAACCTTCCACTATCCCAGCTTGGCACTGCTGAACAAATCTTAGTAACAGCAAAACCCTGTATATTCAAATGAAGCTATTGTAAGATTTCCTCTTCTGTTCTGTTTTCACTCTGCAATATAACAGATTGTTCTTATCAGCATAATGAAGTGGAATAATAAGGCAGAAATTGAATATCTCTCAATATTTTTTACAGTTTGGAAAACAAGAACTTGAGGACAAAATGCAGTGCGACATAGCCATTGCTGCAAACATTGTGTGTGAATTTTGATAACTGAAAATTGCAAGACAACATAATTATCTGAAGTAGTTAATTTTAAAAAAATACTGCTATTGCAGTGTAAACTTAAAAAGTGCCTAAATTTGGGAATACCATTTTTGCTGAGAGGTCAGGGCAGGGTATTACCAGCTGAAAATCATGTCATTATTCCCAGGGGTAAAATATGACACACTTTAGCACCAAAAAATCATAAAAATCCCTTTGAGTCATGTAATCACAGGTGTTTCTGGACAACTTCTTTGTCCTAAAGAAGAAGTGAGGATATTTTGGAAAACACATCCACTTTATGTCTTCATCCAAGGAAACAACCACAAATCAATTGGATTAGAGCCGTGCCTGGGCGATCCAGGAGTTAAGGTTGTGCATGTCAGCATTTCTATTAGGCTGATAAGTAACCTGCTGTGAAAAACCTCAGCAGCAGCCTGCATGGGCTCTGCAAATAAGTTGTCTTATTATTTCCTCCAAATTTTAAATCATCGGTCATTTGGAACTCGTGTCAGCTTCATTTTGCTGCTGTGAGCCTGCCAACTTCAAGAACATCCTTGGGCAGATATTTATACCTGAAATACCAGGTGTGGATTGAATTTATCTGCACAGGATGGGAAAATGAATGCTCAGCTGGTCCCTGCTGGTGGTGATGGAGGAGTTAAGGCTCCCAGCAATTTTGTGGAATGTAAGCTCGAAAAATTTATTAATAAAAAATAATCCGGCAAGTTTAGTCATCCTGGGTTTCTTTAATGAAAATATCTTTAAAAATATAACACATAGAGTAAATATTCAACTAAAAATTATTCACAGATGCATTTTTAAGCTTTTGTGACAGGTTTTAATATAAAGCTTAAACAAAATCACCAGAATAAAGCTTGTGGATATTGAATTCCTGACTTTGTTATTCTTTTAAGAATATATGATCTGTTCAGCGACAGAGATAAAAAAAGTATTGCAAAATAGACAAGATCTTAAACAGTCCAAATTAACCTTGAAGGGAGAAAAAGGAAAAGCTCCACAAACTACAAGGGGAAACTGAAGGCTCAATAAGTCACAGGATGTTGTTTTGTTTCAATACATCAGACATGAGGGAAAAAAGGGGGAGATTTTAAACAAAATATTTTCCTGTGGAAATGAGGTCCCTCTGGGGGCTCATTTTCCTTGGTTTCTTTCTGCAGGCAACAACTAGCAGAACAAGAGGACACAGCCTCAATCTGCATCAAGGGAAATTCAGGTTTGATATTAGGAAAAAGGTTTTTATGGAAAGAGTGATCAAGTACTGGAATGGTCTGAACAGGGAGGTGCTGGAGTCACCATTCCTGCATGTGTTTAAAAAAAGATTGGATGTGGCACTGGGTGCCATGGTTTAGTTGGGGTGTTAGGGCTGGGTTGGATTTGATGATCTTGCAGGTCTCTTCCAACCCAAAATTCTGTGAATTCTGTGATTCTGTGATTCTGTGAATTCTGTGAATTCTCTTGGGCTCAAGCACAGCTTCACATTTCCCTTCTCTGGTGCTGGGGCTCTTGGCCATCCCTGGGCACCCTTGGGAAGAACTTTTGGACCATCCCAGCTCGCTCAGCCTCTTGCTCCAACCCCTGAATCATCCTCAAGGCTCTTTGATGGAATTTTCCTGTCTGTCCTTGCCTTCCTCATGCAGGAGACATCAGCCCTGGACTTTGATGGACTTTGTGAGGTTCCAGTTGGTTTCTCCAGCATTTCCAAGCCCTGCTGGATGGCAGCCACTCCTCCCAGCCCTGTGTCACCTGCAGACCTGCTGAGGTTGCATTTTACCCCTTCCAAAGTCACTAACAAGGAGGTTAAACAATGTCTGTAGCAAGGGAAGAACCTGCTGTACCCTCAGATATAATAAATTAGATTCTACATGAGATAAATGTTCATTAAATAGAAGTGATGCACAACCTTTCTCCATTTTCCTCCTCACTGGCACTACAGAATAGGACACAAGTGCACCTTCAGAAACAAAATTAATATATTCAAATAAGGGTTTTGCATCTTGAAAACAAGCTCTAAATAGCCTTTAAAATACCTTCAATCTCTTTAAGCTATCAGGAAGGAACATTCAATTTGTTAGCCAGCTAACCGAGCAAAAAGAATTTACATAGAAATTTTTAACAATGCTTTTGGAAATTAAATCTGGGTTGTGCTGACCTCTGCCTGTACTAAGTTCAGGGACCAACTCTACTTTTCACTACTCCCACCCAGAAAAAAAAGGTGCTTTTGGCAAAGTGTCTTTGGAAACGCTTTTCCAAACTGTGCACGGGAGTTGAAAAATAAATTTTAATTGTTGGCTTGTGGTTCGCCCCGCAGAATATTGATAATAATGTTTTATCTAAGATAGTTATAATTGGTTTCTTTCAGGAAGCCACATTATAATCACATTAAGACACTTCAGGGTGTCTGCCCTAACAATGGCAGGTCCTGCTGGGTCTTATTACTTAAATGTGCTCGCAGTGGCTCTCCCTGCTGCTGCCTCATTTATCTTTTCTGGCAGAGATTGATCCCAACTTTCCCCAAGTTGTATTTATTTTGCTAAGCAGAGCACTGATCGATGCCATATGAGCTGAGACAACCAAATTCATTTTTTCTAATGAGAGATTTTCCAGAAAGCCTCGTGAAATTTATTTATTTGGACGATACCTTAGAGTTAATTACTCCATGCAGAGAGGAAGATCATAACCAAAGGATCAAACAAGGATAATTGTTTCTCCCATTTGGCAAGACTCTGCAGGAAAATTTGGGTATTCCTGGGAGGTTAATGGGAGTCCAGGCTCATGGACTGCTCATCCCACAAAACCAGACATGTCCAGTTGGGCTGGTCTGACACTTGTAAGAAACATTGATTAACTGGGGAAAAAATATTTGGGAATGTAGCACTAAATACCATGGATAGAGAACAGCCACTCCTTTCTGTGGCAGCCCTGTGTGAGCAGATGGGAATGTGCTGATGTGAAAAGGGGCATTAAACACTTCTCACTGAAATACAGACACACTCCCCTGTAAAAGTGCATGGAAAAGCAACCAGCAGCCTCCAAAGTGCTCCAGCCAGATTTCTGACACCGTTTTAGTACTGAAATTATATTCATTTAACCAGTTTACTTAAGGTAATTTCAAGGAAGAAAACAGCCAGACACAATAAAGTGTGTACAATTTTAAAGTTGCTTTAATATTTGAATTTAAAGAAATTTATCAGTCAAACAAAGCCACTCTGGGTCACATTCTCCATCCCTCCTCCTTCCTGAGTGGGAATTCTCCTGAGCAGTACCCCAGAGGTACCCACCTGAATTCTCAGGTGTCCAATAAAGGGTGAATTTATCTTTATTATCAGTGCCAGCACTAAAATCCTTCCTCTTCTCCAACTTCTGGCTTTTACAAAATAGCAGGAATTTAATCTCTCTGGCTCTCCATTTCTTTGTTAAATTCCATTATAAACACTTCATGGCCTAAAAACCCACTAGTGCAGATACCTGGGGAGGTAAATAGACACAGATGTCCAATTACATATATATATATGTTTATAGTTATATATATATATTTATAGTTATAGTTCATATCTGTAGCTCACCCATCTCTAAAAATAGATTTCACCTTGGTCCACATTACCAATATTTTCCTACTTCTCCAGGAACATTAGAAAGTAAAATCCTCACTAGCAGCAAGTGCAATTAAAGGTAATTTTGTCTCAGACTCCCTCTCCAAATGACAAAGCACAAAGGCTCATTCTGCACAGGTGAAGCAGCAGCAGTTTGGAGATGACGTGTTCAGGCAATTCCCTCCTGGTTTGTTCACTCAGCATGGCCTAAATTAGTTCTGTACCTCCCTTGTACCCCCAGCCAGGAGCATCAAACACTTAGCAGAGTGTAGAAACCTTTAAATAAATATGCAGCAAGGGGTAGAAATGAATTCCTGATGTTCCACCAGGGTGGCACCACTCTTCTGGGGCTGTAACCCAACCCAAACTGCAGGGCTTCCAAAGCTGAAATGGGGAAAAAAAACTTCCTAATGTGGGATAAACAATATTGCAAAACATCCTGATGTGGGATAAACAGAATGGCTCTGAGGATCTTCTACAGAGAAATTAAAATGGAAACCATACATTCATGCCATTAATGGCACTTTATCTGAGAGTTTTCTTCGTGCTGCAGGATCCAAGGGCTCAAATTCCACATTAATATCTGTTTTATGGTTCCCTCTGCCCCAGAACGAGCCATAATTTCATTATCAATTCCAGACATCCCTGCCTGAGATGTATTTTCAGTGTTTACAATGCTTTCCAAAACAGAACTAATGAACTGTGTGTTTTAAAGGATTCTGGGGGGTTTGAGGGCAGGCCTGGTATTAGAGATGGAAAGGAAATGGCAGCAATAAAGTTCAAACGATGCCTGGTGTACAAATAAAAGTTGCAAGCAGCAAGTGCTGTGTCTTTGCATAATCGTGACTCATCTGAGCTCTCTGTGAGCAGGGAGGGGAAACCATGAAATGCTGCTTGATGAGAGGAAGGAAGAAGTTCTCTCTGAGAAAGGAAGAAGTTCTCCATGCTGGGATCATGTGTGCCTCAGATATCCAAACTCACCCAGAAATTATACCCTCAAATTCAACATGCACATTGAAAAATAAAGAAAAATTACAGATATTTGCAAATTTTTTTTTTTTTTAATCCTAGAAATTCTACTTTAATCTGATTTCTTTCCTCTCTGGTTATTTGTTGTGTCTATCCTCCCTCCTTTGCCAGATTTGAGCACAGCTAAGAACAGAGATCCCACTTACATCTCTACTTCTGATCACTCTCAGGTCTCTCTCTACCCCAGCTTTTCACATCTCTACAGTCTGTATATCTGCAGAGATGTTTGTGATAGCTCCATGTGTCTCTTTGCTATTTCATGCTTGGAATTATTTTGTTTTCTCATAATGCAAGAACCTATTCTTCCCTCATCTTATCTGGAACATTCAAATACCTTCTTTTACACAAACTATTTAACTGCTAGTTCTTACACCACTTACATCCATTTGCAGGTCTAATTGTTTTATCTGAAATATTCTACACATCTTCCTCAAAATTTGGGTTTTTTTTGGTTTTTTGTTTGGTTTTTTTTTTTTTTTTTTCTGTTTGGTTTGGCTTTTTGCATTTAACATACACAGCAATATTTGGGCAGATTAGACTTTATGGGAGCAAAAACGATCTGCAGCACCCAGATGCAGGCTGCAAAGGCACTCAGCCAGGAACATGGACATTAAACCCAGCAAAATTAGAGAAATGTGCAGATATTGTGGGAAATGCTGACCTTGAGCTTGTGTGGCTGGTGAGGGGCTGTACACCAGGCTGCAGAGCTCCAGCCTGGGCTGGATCACAGCATGTTCTGTTATCAGCACCTTTGGAGATTGACAGGAGAAAAGTATTTTTGCAGGATCAGTTCAGTCAGCCTAAACAGACATTTAAAATAGGTCAAGGAGCTGTAAGTTACAGCACTTAGCACTCATTATTTCAGTGATCAGCTCAAATGCTGAGTCACTGTCTGCACTGTCAGGGGGATGGGTTGGTCAGACAGAGCTTAGTGGGATTTCCCTCCTAGGAGCTCCTCTCTCTTTTCATCTCATCCACTAACAAACATTTGTCCTTGGCTTTATGCTAGAAATCCTCACCAAGACACACAAAAATTGCAATTTTCTGCACCAAATCACAGGGAGATGCAAGGGCAGGGGATCCCTCATGGAACTTACAGGAAAACCCTCAGTGCTCAGCCCCTGTTTGATCTCCCAGGTTTATCCAGCTCTCACCACCTGGACAGAAGGTTATGTAGAAACCTTGTCCAACCACCCTGTGATTCATCTTCAAAGCAGTTCAGTTCTGCCTGCACAATCACAACCCTTTTTTTCTGGCGGAGATCAGTGTCACACTTTGTTTTAAACGTGTGGCAGGCTGACTTTTAGCTCCCCTAGCAGCTGTGAACACCCTCAGAATTATGTTCTGGAGCGTGGTGGGTCTGTTTTGCCAGTAATGGATGAGCTGTTTCCAGAGGGAATCATTCTCCAGGTTCATGTGTTTCTCTCTGCTTGTTTAGCTCCAGGACTTCTCCCCAGTGAGCAAAGCTTTCAGAGGTCACTGTCTGTGTGTAGATACCTAAAAGTGCTCCAAGATCTCACTGCTGCTTGTCTGACATCCCTGCAGTGGGGCATTCTCCTCCAGGTGAGGCCAGCCCTCATTATCGCTATCATTATTTTAAGGAAAGCAATTTAGCGATGCTTTCCCATCTGGAGGCTAAAATACAAAATCGACTCTGAGACAGGATCATTTTATCAGATTAGGGAGAGTGCTAGGAGTGATGTGGGATTTTTCTGCTCAGGAAGGATTTAACATGAGGAATGGCCCCTCCTGTGCTGCTGGGGTGGATTCTCTCAGGTGAAGAACACGCTGTTAATTAAATTAATTTTGTTTTGTTTATGCAGGGATCCAAATTGGAAGTGTAGAAGACGTGGAGACTCCCAAGGACAACCAGGAAAAGCTGGAAGGGCCAATTATCAACATCCAGACCAGGAATGCTGTCAGAGAGAGCAAATGGAGAGTCCACACTGGGATCACTCCACACCAACACATCCACTACAGAGCATTGATTTGCAGAATTTTAAATTGCTGTCTCTGTATATTCCTTAATCCTCTTCCTCCAAAGGAGATTATAACTAAATGTATCTCAATGTTCCCCATCCAACCATGTCCCAACCCCAAAACCAGAGGAATTCTCTGGAGTAAAACTCTCTGAACCTGCATCAGGCACACAGGGGTGAGAGGAGAACAAAAGGAGACAATCAGGGTCTGCCTCTGTCCAGTCCCTGAATAAATTGGGATCCAGACACAGCCCAGGGTAATTAATTGCCCTCTACAGCTCCATTAATTTCTTTAAGCACTTGCCTGTTAAAATTCTTGCCCAAAGCCTGTTTTGGCATGTTTTTTAATGCTTTCTTTTCCCGTTTGTGTAGGGAAGCCCTGCATCAAATAAAACCCCCAGGAGACAAAAAGAAGGAGTTGGTGGCAAAACACCCTTTTGTTCTGAGAGAGCTTGCCCTGAATTTAGCAGATTTCTGCTCCCACTTTTCAGAGGTGATAGGACTGGCCTCAGTCTCATGGGAACCTGGGGAAAGCATTTTCCTTATGGTGCCTTCCTTGGATATCACCCTGAGCTCAAAAACCAAAATCCCCATAACCACTAATTTATAAACTAAAACAAACAAGTTGAAACAAACAGCTTGAAGAAAACTTTCAACTTATATATGTCTCCAGTGTTATGATTTCTATCATCATTTTTACACAGCTTGAGTGCCCTCAGAAGGAATTTCTGGACTTGGGATATTTTAAGTCCCTCCTGCTTACAGGATGCTTGGGTTATTTCTTCTACCAGACTTCCAGGAATATGATTTTTAGAGAGATATTTCATGTATTAAATTCTCAAAAGGAGGAGTAAATAACTTGCTGCAGAAACAAACAAACAAACTAGGAAAAAAAATAAACATTTACAGCTGGATCCATGGAGATACCTGAAGAAAGGAGAAACAACAGAAAAATGAAGATGTCCAATGTGATAAATATCATTCAGTATTACCCATGTTTCTCTCCATGCACACATCACTTCAAGTGCTTTTGACTTTGATGTTTCATTACAGATGCTTGCCTGTGATCACTGCTGGTCTCCCAGCACTCTGCAGTGCCTGCACTCTTGGTTTTCTGTGCTGGTGCTGCATTAGGTCATTTACTGTCCCCAGCCCAGCCCTCCCAGGGCTGAAGGGACGTGCACAGCCCTGAGACAGAAGTCTGGCACAACTCAGAGACAGCTCGTTAGGGTTTTGTCCAAAATAGACTTGTCTGACTTATTGCAGATTAAAGGAGCCTTGAGGGGGCTGGTTGCTGTGTTTATTGAGGAATGCATTTGGTAATGCTGTGATTATAGAAACAGACACTTTCACTTAGTTGACCTGTCCTGTTTGATTATTTTCCTGAGCAGCCAGGTGTCCTCAGCAATCAGTGTCAGGTTCCTGATGGCCTCCCCTGGCACCAAAGGTGCCTCCAGGTCTGAGTGACCTCTGTGCCTCCATCCATGGGCGTGCAGAGCCTGGATACTCTGCCTGCTCTTCCCAAAGCATCCCCAGGTCACAGGATGAGCCAGGGCTCAGAGCCTCAGCTCCTGACAATTGTTTGTATAGAAGGCAGGATGATCTGAATCTTCATTTCTTCCCTGGTTAAACTCTGGAGGAGTTCCTCAGGGCAGAGGTGGGGTCACAGAAGGTGCTGTGACTCCAGGACCCACCAGGATCATTAAATCCATCTCTTCAGTGGATGGCTTGCTGAGTTGAGTGTTTTGGTGATGTGGTTTAGTGGGCAGGGGGGATTAAGGAAAAGGTTGGACTTAAGGAATCTTGGAGGCCTTTTTGAACCTTAATGATTCGATGATTTTATGGTTGGTGCTTTTGCTCCAGTTTGGGGCTGGAGCATGTGTGGGGAGAGCTGAGATGAGGGCAGGGATGGCCAGGGCTGGATTTGCTGGGAGCTGCCCTGGTGGAGTTCTGCATCCTGCTGGCTGCATGGGACAGCCAGAGTCAGCATGAATGTACCCAAAATCCCCCCAAAACTGGGGTAAAACATCAGCTGGATCCTGCCCCAGGACTCACATACAGCTTCATGAGTCAGAGAGCAATGGAACCATGGAATGGTTTGGGTTGGAAGAGGCCAAAAACTTCTCTTCTCCCACCTGTGGCCAAGGGCAGGGACACCTCCCTCAGCTTCTCTCTCTCCACCTTTGGATATTTGTTATTAGGGAATATTGTTGTTACTTGCAAGATTTTTTGGCACATCATTTCAATTTGCAAAGTACAGGTGGCCTTTAAGGGAATGAGACCCAGGAGATTTGAAGATTTCCACATTCCTGCTCAATTTGAAGTTTATGTTGTTTAGCATGAGGTCCTGGTGGAACCTCAGCATTCTTAATCTACCAACTGCAGGTCCTTTAAAACAGAGGGACTCAAGTGCCCTCATTTAATTTAGTCCAGGTTTGAAAGTTTTTGCAGGATATCCTTTTAATTCATTTTTAATTCCTTTATGCATTTTTAATTACATTATTACAGTGCTTATGTTGAAATTCACCTGGAGTGCTGCACAGGGATAATTAGTTAAAATAGAAGGAGAAAGCCTATTGTGTTTGGGGCTGTTGAGGATTACTGGAATTCAAAATATTCTGGCTCTTTAATGTCAAGATTGTGCACTAATATGGTCCAAATGCAAATCTGCAAACACAATATTAACCTGGCAAGTGAATGGGAAAGGACAAAAAGCCAAGCAAACACCCACTTTTCCTGAGAATCACAGAATGCTCATTATTAGACCTGAAGCAGTAATGACACTCTATCTGAATCTTGATTAAAAAATTAATTGCTGTCTCACTATAAAAATAAAAACAAGAAGAAAAGGATGAAAGGAACAAGAAGAGAAGTTTTTACAGGGCTGATAGTACTTGAAACACAATGAACTCCCAAATTCTGCAGTGTAGAACTTATCCTAACAGCCTGAACACTCATTTCCCACTCCAGCTCCAGAGCAATAAACCCTGGCAATGGCAACAATTCCAGACACATTCCTATTTCAAACAGTCAGAGCTAATTTATTCTTTATTTACATCTGAATTTGATAATGTTACATTTATGCTGTGGGCCTGTAAATGTTGATTTTACTGTTTTGTGTCCCTGAATTTTAGGTGGTCTCTTACTTTGCAGTGCAAGACAAGTTTGGTTCCTTCTGGTTCACCCCAGAAAAATTTGCTGCTTGGGAAAGCTCAATTTGTTTTTAATTTTTGCTCCCCTGATGACCATGCCTCTTAATTGGGATTAGCTCAGAGTTCAGAACCTCACTGCTCACCAGAGAGGAGTGAAGTACAAATCAAGCTCTAGGAGGGACTTCAGAGAAAGAGTTTGGAGATGATCTTGCTCAAAGCTGATATTTGGGCCAGTTAGGAACTTTAATACCATTTTATTTCCCTGGGAAAACAACGGATTTCACTGCAGCCTGGAGCACGTGCTGCTCCAAACCTGATAGGAGGAAATGCTGCTCGTTCCTGGTGAGTTCTATGCATGATAAATTTAAGGAGATGTTTGTTAGAAACTCCCTGACTCACTGATCTCTTTTAAAAAAAAAAAAAGAAAAGGAAAAATGAGAAAGAATAGAATCGAGTCGTGTTGTCTGTGTTTTACACAAGTCCTCAAATGCTGCAAGGGGAGGAAAGGAGCAAAACAATACCTGGAATGGAAGATATGAAAATGTTAAAATCTCAAGTGCCTTGTTATTTATTTACACCCTAAGGCACTTCCAAAAAATAAAAGATAGTTGAAATTAGGTAAAAAGTAAGTGAAACCTACAGAGTAGCAGTTAAGATTTTTTGGAGTAGAGGGTTTTGAAATTTGGAATTTTCAAAACAATTTGGAGAATTGAATTTTTCTGATCAGATATAAACACTGAGATTTAAAGATTAAGCAGAGATATTTCTTCAGAATTATAGTCCAGGCATTTTTTGGTCCCTCCATCTTCAGTGAAGCTTCATTCAGACCTCAGTTTTGATGAGGTTTTGTATGAGGTAACTCAGCAAAAGAGGGTCTCAGAATTGAAGAGAAATTCCTAATTTTCCACTGAAAACCTCTTTGCTCATCCATTTGAGATTAACCACTGCCTTTCTGTATATATTCCCTGTATTTCTTCTCTGTGGTTTTACCACTTATCCTGATAAAACAGTTTTGGAAGAGAATTGAAGTGAAAGATCATCCCCCTCTGGTACCTTGCTCTGTCCAAGGACAAAGATCAAACCTGGCAGAAAGGGAAATTCCCTTCTCTCCAGAGGATGTGAGTATCTGTATCCACAAAAGGATCTGCAAACTGAATCTTCCTTTGGACACCAAGGTATCAAGGAATCCTTGGGGACTACCCATATTCCAAATTCAGTATTTGTTTTATCTAACAGTCATAAAAAGGCCAAAGGTCCATCAGAGATGACCAGCACTCTGTGATTAAAGCCCACCAGCTCCTCAGTTAAATACTAAAATATTCTGTGGGTACCATAAAATTTCTTTATCTTTTAGCCACATCATTCACAGGACTCTAACCCCACATGCTTCAAATCAAGTGAAGAATTTGTCCAGCCCATGGCTACAACGTGGAGCTCACAGAAGGACAATTAAAAGGTACCTTCAAAGCTCCTCCTGCGTGGGGAACTTGGTGGATCCTCATTTCCCAGGCTTTGTGCTGGACCATCCAGCTTGGACTCACTTGCACAAGGAAAAGAAAATTAAATCCCATTTCCTATATTTTCCTTGAGGTGGCTGGCTTCTGCTGTGCAGCAAAATGTCATTTACAAGGACATTATGAATTTGCAGAGCAGAAAAAATCCCCTTTGGGGGATGAAGGAGCACATGGGATGGGGGAATCTCCAGCTCCTGAAGGCTCCATCAGTTTCTAATGGCATTGGAAGGGATAGATGGTGTTCCTGTGGCAGCTGAGGAATTTCAGGGACATTTTTCAGCCTGTACATGACAAATGTGCCAGCCCAGTAAAGCCAGGTTTGTTTGTCACTGCTGCATTAACAACTACCAGTAAATTTGAATTGCTGGCATGGGCCTGATTCAGAACCTTTTAATGCCTTTGCAAGGCCTGCCCGTGCAGACAGCTGGAAAAGAGAGCTGCTTTTCCTTGACCTGTGTTCTTTTTTTCGAGCATTCTGGGTTTAGTTTTTATATTTGTGGCAAGCTGAAATGTCAGAATTTCAGATCTCCACCAGACAGGTCATCAATAAATCATAAGGATGTAACGCGCCGGCGGCTGTGCTTGTAAAAACTTCTAACCCCAACAACTCACACTTGTTGCCTGTCTGAGGCATTTTAATCCTTTGGGAGTGAGGGAAAATCATCTCTGCAAAGGTGTGATTAGAGCTGGAGTCTCTCCCCATCCTGCCTCAGAAGATCTGTGTAAATAAAGGTTCTCAGGCTATTTCTGCATGAGCAGCACACTCCTTGTATTTGGCACGCCATTATTTAATTTTCAGATCTCTCCCACCCCTTTGGGTAACCAGATTTTGCTTTGTTGGGTCGTTCTTCACCTTTTTGTGGCCCCTGACCTGCCTGGAGCACTGTTCTGACCTCATGGAGAGCCATGTACGTGTGGATCAGCTTGGGAGCATTCCTGAGCCTCCGCTCCCAACTTCAAACAAAAGCTCAAACTTCCAGCTCAGAAGTTTGTAGCTTTGGGTGCCGGCCAGAAACGATGCTGTCAAGCTGATATAAACCATCTGCTATTGTATTTACCATTTTTTTTGGCTCTCTATAACTCTCTGGTTTGGAGAAAAGTCCTTCAGCACAGTCCTTGAATGCTAAGCCTGGGATGGAAGGGACAATATCGTCACAAGCCATCAATTTAACTGAGCTCAGGGGAAGTGAAATAGCAAAACACCTCCACAGCCACCTGGGAGATCCTGGGCCTGTGACACACACAGGGGGCTGCACAACCTTGGTTCCCCCAGACTTGGAAGGAAAATTGCTTTTGTGATGACAACAAAGACACAAGATTCAGAGCTTTGTCTTTTTCCTTACGGAAATTTAAATCAACGCTTCCTTAACCAGATAAAAATATTGCCAGTGGTGGAAAGGTGCATCTCAGCTGGAGGGTTTCTTCAGAATGTGAATATTTCCATCAAAGAGAACATGAGAAATACTTTTATCACAGTATTTTGGCTTTTTTTTTCTCTCTTTCAGTTGGGGTCAGAAAGGGAAAACACAAACAATGCTGTTGCTACTGAGAACCTGCTGTACTTGAAGGTGTTCATTGTAGAGGGGTTGGACTTGAGGGGTATAAAGGTCCTTTCTAACCCAAACTATTCTATAAAAAAAGCACAATGTGCTCTTGTAAATTAGTCCTCTTCATACACATTCTTGAAAAAGCCCAGAACAGCTTGCATGGCCCAAAACCACGACCAAACTCCTCAGCTTTTCATAGGCATGAGGCTGGAGTGAAATGATACCCTAGGAAGTGAAAAACTTATTTTATTCAGACACATCACCTGGCTATCAGCTTTTACCAGAGCTGACAGAAGGGTGAGAACAGCAGACTCAACATGATGACTCTGGAAAATCCAAATAATAATCAAAATCCATGAGAAGTAATAGTGCATTAAGTAATCTACTCCAGCAGACTTTGGAGCATGCCACTCTCTAATCTCCACAAAAATAAAACATCAGTATTTATCTGTCAACACTGCTTAATCCATAGTCAGCACCCTCAGAAATGAGCCCACATGAAATAAAATCTGGCACAGAAACAGAGCTGCTTTCCATCCACACTCCTCAAAACGCCACGGGGTGACGTATGATTGTATTTTGCTGCATAAACCACTGCTGTCCAAGCACTGGGATTTAAACAGACATATTTATGTGGTATTCCTCATCTGGCCCATCAGCTAATTAATTTTCTTTTTTTTCTATTTCTATTTTGGAAGAGTGTTATAAAACTTGGGAGAATATTGATGGGTTTGTCGTGATGTTTTTATCCACTGACTCCACTGTGCTTTAAGGAATCTTTTGGCTAAACAATGCAAGAGAATGGAGGCTTAAAACTTCAATCCTCTCCATGCACGAAGCACAGAAATTATTTGGAGCCCAAACATTGTCTCTGAGTGTAATAGATGCAAAGCCAGAGCCCTTTGGCATCTCTGGCACTCACCAAATTTGGGCTGGAGATTGCAGATCCCCCCACACAGTTCTGACAAACCTGATTACTAAAAATGATCAAATCTTTCCCTGTCATGTGCAGCACAGCTATCAAATGTGAGCCTACAACAGCTTATCTGGCAAACCCTATTTCTCACCCTTATTAGCAAAGGATAAACTGCTAAAACAAAGCCCACCCACTTTTTAAATTTTTTTTGCTTGCTCTGGGGTTTTTGGATAAGAAGTTTTTCTATATTATTTTCTATATTATTATTTTCTATATTATTATTTTCTATATTATTATTTTCTATATTATTATTTTCTATATTATTATTTTCTATAGATCTTTATTATACAGTTATTTAGAGGGACAATTTTGAGAGCATGGAGTGATAGGACAAGGGGGAATGTCTTCAAACAGAGACAAGAGGTTTGGATGGGATTTTAGGAAGAAATTCCTCCCTGTGAGGGTGGCACAGGGTACCCAGAGCAGCTGGGGCTGCTCCTGGATCCTTGGAAATGTCCAAAATGGAAATGGACATTGGGGTTGGGACAGTGGAAGTGTCCCTGCAAATGGATGGGGTGGCACTGGGTGATTTTTAAGGTCCTTTCCAACCCAAATAATTTCATGATTATCTGAAACAAGCATGACTGGGGAGAGGAAGGGAAAGGAGCAATTTTAAATATGAGATTTAAAAAACTACTCGGCAAAAACTTAGAGCTACCTAAATTAAAACTCAGTGCCTGCTGTTTCCAGCTCAGGGCCCTTCCTTCTCCTCCATCTCCAGCCCCATCTGTGCCTCCTCTTGGATCTGTGCATTTGATGAAGGGTGATGCTCAAAGCAGAGCTTCAGCACCATTTGCTCCCATTAAATCCCACTGGTGTCAGTGGTGAGTCAGGGCAGAGCCATGAACCAGGTAAATGGGTGGCAAATGTTCTGTCAGGGGCTGCAGTCACACCAGCTCACTTTGCCTCAGCACTCATTTTTTAAGGAGTGGAGCTGGAGGTGTTTCAGCAACGTTTTATCAAGACAAATGGGCACAGAAACAATTTTTAAATTACCGGTGTTCAGGAAAGCTGCTTGGAGATAAAAAGGTGAGATGCATTTGTGTACTCAGGAATCAGCAAGGAGGATACAACTGCTAGGAAAAGCAGAATGAAGAAAAACAAACCCAAACAGTCCTTTTATCCAGGATCTTCCTTATAAACAGTCCTAGGTACATTTTTAAAGTTGTTATGAGAAACACTGCATTGCTGGACAGCAAAGACACAACACAGCTGCACTTTTTCTTGTTGCTAACCATCCTTTAGTACCAAAAAAGCTGAATCTTTGTCTGTTCTTTATTTCCTGAAAGCAGGTAAAGGAAATGCTGGAAATTTCACCTAAGGAAAACATTTTCTATTCTCTAAGCATGTTACTTTTCTGTCCACACAGACTGGTAAATCATATCCATTGCTTATGCAAGGCACAACATATCCCCCACATTGCACTCCATAGATCAACACTGCACTGATTGTTTTATTAACATTAAAATCAAATTATTAATGAACAATATCAGCAGCTTCTTTATGTTAATAATGATTAATTGCACTTCTATTTTGGAAAACAGCCGACCTCCAGCAATGGATGAGAATAACATTTGGTGCTGGCGTCTCTCCTGCAAAGCTTACAAACAATTTGGTAGAGCAGCTAATTATCTGACAAAGCCAATCAGTCATTAATCTCTTAGGAGATTACATGAGACCAACCTTTATAGAAGTCAATCATTATTAATTTATTTTTTGCTGTTTTTCACTGGGCAGAGTGATGTCTCAAAATCTGGGGGTGCTAAATCACGAGTTCTCCTCAGTCTGCCTGGTTAAATCCACTGAAGCTGCACCATTTTTATTAAAATTAAACATTTCTTGAGTTCTGAAGTTCTTAAAGGGAAGTGTGTGCAGAAATTAATTAAAAAATAATGTATATTATATGGAAATGTTTTTCATAGGAATTTAATGCTTAGTACATAATCAAGTGGGTTTCAGCCCAAATACCAGAAATTTAGTTTGGATCTGAGGTACACAAAGAGATTCAAAATAAGAATTATCAAACACTCATCACAGAACTGGTCCATGAAATAGTGGATAAAACTTCACAAAAACTGCTCCTCTTCTCAGAAGAACGCTTCCATATTAATTTCCCTTCCAAAATAGGTCACTCTTTGTTATTAAATAACTATTGCTTGATTTCTTTTTTTAGAGGACAAACTACAAGGCTGACATGAAACTTGGGAGGTATTTTTGACTGGAATGTGCTTTTAAATGAGACCTACTTCTACTCCTTCTATTTCTTTTCTATTTCTTGCACCAGTTCCTCTTGTTGAACTTTAAATTCAGGAGGAGATTATGCCCTCATTTATTCCCTCTTGCTCTGGGTTGCTTGCAGAACCTGATTTTCCCCACTCTTCATTCCCATCACTTTTTCAAAAGGAGGTGGGATGAAAGGGGTGTATTTATGGAATCCTTTGTGATTTATTATATATTTTTAAAAACGTGTGGAATACTGGTTTAGATCCATAGGTGCACATCTGCAGATGAGGAGCAGGAGAAGGAAAACGAGGCTGGCAGGTGGACAGCTAAAAGATTTACAGCATCTCGAGGGCAGGGGTTGTTTTTTACCCAATAAATATGCAAGAAAAGAGCAAAACACTGAGTTGGATGCAATGGAACATAAAAAACTCACTGATTTTATGTGTGAATATATCAAAAGATGCTTGGATGGAGGTTATCCAGGCTGGGGCTGCTCTCCAAGGGACCTGCAGGAGATGCTCAATCTCCATGCAGATCCCAAATTTCAGCTCCTCCAATGGGCACAGTGACCCACAGGCAACATCCCTTGGGTGCTGTCCCCACCACCTGCACCCCAGAGATGCTGATTCTGCTCCATCACAGCTGTTTGGAGCTGAGGAATGAATTCCCCAAGGCAGCTCTCCTGCAGCCCAGAGCCAAGAACATCCCTGCAAAGTTGGTACCCAGGGAAGCCATGGAGCTGCAGAGCTTTACAGCCCACATTTCTGACAAAGTGGTGGCAAAGTGTTTCCCATATCTCTTCTAAAAGCAGCAGTTATGGTATCTCCTGCACTTCAGCTTGCAATAAAACACCTGATTGTGGAAGTTTTTGGGAATGCCTACACACAGCCGCTGCCACTCGGAGTTTTTGGCCTCATAAACCCTGTCACTGCTCACTTTGCTTTGCATAACTGCTGGCCAATTAATTTGCCTGAGCAGGAACACGCAGTCCCCAAGGGAGTGATGCATTGCCTGCCCTCCCTGTTTGCTTCCCCAAATGAGCTGTGGGCACTCCAGGCGCCCAGTGCAGCTCTAAATCTCCCAAGCTGTTCAGGAGAGGTGGGCTGCAGGTAGGATGCAATCCAAAATTTCTCCTAAATGCACTGGGATGGAGCCATGAGGGGGAACCCTGCAGAGAACTTGTGTTTGGAAAAGGGAACTCAACCACATTCCCTGGAGGAATTCCAGGAGGTTGGAATGAGATGATTTTTAAAGTCCCTTCCAACCCAAACCACTCCATGATTTCTTGATGTGTTCTCCACCAGAATCTGTATTAATTCCAAGTGTTGTCAGGTCACTTTTATAAACAGGGGACATATCAAGATATGAACAAGGAGTTATTTTCTTGTACCTCAGCCATGTAGAGGATGATTGCAGAGCATCCATATGGTTCCTCTTCTGTGCCTGGTACAACTACACCTGGCCCAAAACATTTATTGGATGTAGTATCCCAGGAATTATATGGCCCCTGAGGCAGTAGAGCTGGTGTTTCTGCCAGGGTAAGTTATGTTACAGCTAAATAATGCTACAACCCAAAGTTCATTGTGCTACAGGAAGTGTGGGAAAAGGTTTAAAGGGATCTTTGCTTTCCCAAAGGAACTATGTTTCTTCACCTTCCATCCTTGCAGTCTAAAAATGTTATCTCTATTACCTCAACAATCTTTTTTTAAGGCTTTGCTGGTTATTTCTGTGTGCTTGTAGTTTTGGTGGCTTTTTTCCCTCTTTACTGCCTTTTATGTGTGCATGAAAAATGAATAAAAGCTGTGCAATAAAAGATATTTCATTAATAAAAGCTTTTCAGATCTTTATTAACCACTAGTGCCATTAGTCAGGGAGAGGAGAAAATTCCTCACAGTCAGAATTCCCAAGCTGATCCTCTGAGACAGCAAAAAAGGGTAAAAAACTGTTGCAATAATTAAAAAAAAAAAAAAAAAAAAAAAAAAAAAAAAAAAAAGTGGAAAATTCCAAGCTGCTGCCTTCACTGCTTCATGATTGTGTTACTTACATTTATCTGATGAAAACAAACCCTGGCTGTGGATGTGAAACAACAGGATCTGAGGCAGTGCTGGTGCCTGGCCCTCAGTGGAAGCATTTCCACCTCACAGGTTGCAGTTATTGCAGCACACCCTGCTCTCCCCCTTATTTTGTGTTTTTGTGACTAACCCCACACAAATGCTTCATTAAGGAACTTTTGATTAGTCATGAATGCTTTACAGCCACCAAGAGATTTGCTGAATATTAAAAATTTCTTTTCCACCTCACCATGAAAAAGATTGACATATTTAATAGGAACAAACAGTCACATCATCGTTTTGGAATCTAAAATCCAATATCACACTAAGAAATATTGGAATTAATTTCCTAATTAATTTCCTCTTTTACATCCTCATTATTTACTTAAACATGATGTTTGTTTCCTAAACACAGGAAGACACAAAGCCATCTCTTCACTTGTGATCCCTGCACCAAACTCTTTTTGGGCAATTCCTGAAGCCCTGTGGAGGCTGTGCAGCAAAGCATTCTCATAAAAAATTTGCAACTGCCCTGCAAAATAATTTTTCTCTTCACAGGAACTCTTAGGATGCAGGGAAATTCCTGAAAATTCTTTCTCTAAAGGAAGAGAGATACCAAAGGTTGGCTGTTCCATGAGCTAAAGAAAATGTTTTTTATGAGCTGGTTAATGTGGCAAAGTTAACTACAGTTAATCAAACACAGGCATGAATGACCAAGGTTTTTTGGGGATAATTCTGAAGAAAATGAACTACAAGTTGTCAAAAATTTGGACTTAGGCTTCAACCTCTGGCACAGGATTTGGTTTTAGATGAAATGAGAGTCTTATGATGATTCTTGTCATGATAGTTGAAGTGTTAAGAGAAGAGCCATAGGAAAAATACTGTGAGGAAAATACTCTGGTGCTGTAAAAGTGAGGATTATATTGAGGTTCTGCAGGATGAAGAGAAGAGTTTTCGACAAATTATTCTGAATACTTCAAACAACCAATCTTGTAGGCACTGATCAAATTATAGTAAGGAAAGAAACCAAATATTTGATTTCTCTTGGCAGTTTCCCCTACTAGAAGACTTCAGACATCTCTGGTGGTGCTCCCTGACCTTTTGTACCATGGACAAAATGTTGTGTTGTGCTTCAGTGGAGGTGAACACACACATTGGAGACACCTCACTCTGCAGAAACAGGAGCTGATTTCCCACTAACTGGGATAATTCCCCCAGCTTCAGTGGAGACCCACAGTGTTTGCAACAAACTTTGCTTTTTGCCTGAAATAAAGCAGCCAGTGCTGCATTTGCAGCAGGAGCAGCCCCAGCCTCTGTCCCATTGATTTTCCATGCTGTTGCAGGTCAGGAATATTGCCTGCCCTGCTCAGCTGGAGGTGCTCACTGAATTTCCAAGATTTAAATATTTATTGCTCTTTCAGTAATTTCTCAAAGTTTCCCTGAGTGTTTTTTTTTTCAATTTGTCTGATCTCCTCCTATGGGGAAAAAAACTTTTAAAGCTGCCAAAAGCCAAAGTATTTTTAGGGAGGGCATCAGGTATTGATTATTGCCAAATCTCCATGGACTAAGACACTGTGTTATTGTCAGCATTTTTATTGCTGCCACTGCCTTTTCTTTTTTCCCCACTTTAATGGTTACAAGTGAGTCTAATATATTTTAGGTCAAACTCCTCTACCAGCTAGAAGCCACTGAGAACTTTCCATAAGAACCATATCCAGCTTCAAGAGGCAGAAAAATGAATATATGTGCTGTGTTTCTGTTTCTATCAGCCATTGCAGAGAAGAAGAAATGCTATTTCTGTTTGTTTTGACAAGCAAAGAGAATAATCTCGTTCCTCTCTTGATCTCAGTATCCCTTCACAGATTACAGTTATCTCATATGTAATGTAAAAATCTTATAGGAATTGAAATGCGTGAAGGGGAGACAGGAACAGGTCTCTCAGGATGCATGGAAACAGGAATTTGTCAGGGGAATTGGGCCCAGAAAACACAGGGATAATTTGTGAACAACCAAGAACCTGCCCATCTGGAAAATGCTACAGAAAGTTCAATTGGATGCAGATCAGAAAGGCAAAGCCCTCCTTGTTCTGCTCCCCTCTCTCTGCAGCTTGGTCAATATTTACCCTCTCAAAACCAGCCCTGCATGGAGCACAAAGACAAAAGAGACACCAGGTCTGGGGCTCTGGGGTCATTCATGGTGCCATGGGGTTGAGGGAGCTGGGATGGGGCTGGAGAATTCCTGAGGGAGCTGGGAAAGGGAATCAGCCTGGGGAAAAGGGGGATCAGGGGGCTCAGATTTGGGATTTTATCCCAGGGAATAGGGATAGGAGAGGGAACGGCCTCAGGGTGGGCTAGGGAGGCTCAGGGTGGAAATCAGAAGGAATTTCCCCATGGAAAGAGTGCTCAGGGATTGGACCTGCCCAGGGAGGGTTGGTGCGACCATCCCTGGAGGTGGCACTGAGAGCTCTGGGATGGGGACAAGGTGGGGATTGGGCACAGCTTGGGCTCCATGATCTTGGAGGGCATTTCCACCCTTAATGATTCTGTTATTTTATTATCTTCTTGGCCAGTAAAATTTTATTTCTGCATTTATCTTCATGAAGCAGCTTTTTATCTCTCCTGCATTAGTTTATTTTAAAAAAATAAAATCATATCAGAAATGTTCTCCTTTCTTCATGCCATAATTTGGCACAGACTCTGACATTAAGCAGACCTTCTTTTTTAGATGCTGATAGCACATTTCTGTTCCCAAACATCCCAGATAACCATGGCCACTGCTGATGAGAGGCTTATCTGTGGTGTTTCTGTCAGAGAAAGTGCAGTGTAACACAGGTCAAGCAAGCCAGGGTTTGTGTGAGAAAAAGGGAAAATTAATTGCAAAGCCCAGCTTACACCATCTCCAGTAATGAACTCCTTCAGCTCACTGTTCTCTCTGATGGTGAAATTCAGGAGGCTGGGGCTGAACCTGCTGTGCCCCAGCTGTGTGCACAGCATTCCTCCCCTCAGGAATAAATGGGATTTTTATTCCTTGCAGCCCTCCCTGCAGGTCAGAGCAGGGGATGTCAGTGGGGATGGTGTGACAGATCAAACAGCAGCCTCAGCACTCCCGGATTTCCTGCAGCTGGGACGTGCCATCCCTGTCCCATCAAACACCCTGGGACTCAGGGAGTCCCTGGGACAGGAGCAGGAATGCTCAGCTGCTTCCCAGGGCACGTGGAGGGAGCAGGAACCACCCCAGAAATGAGGTGTGAGGAGAACCCAGCGCCACTTGAAAGGACTGGGAGAAAACTCAGAGCTGCTCGAGTTACTGGAGCTGCTCCATGCCAAGGCAAATCCTTGGAAAATGGGGTGGGAATTGCCAGGCACACACGTTACCAGCACTGGAAAATATTTCTTCTCCCCTTCTCTGGTGTTTCCTAAGGCTTAAGAAAGGGGAAGCTTGGAGTGAGAGCTGGAGCTGTGCAAACTCCAGGGATTTTAAAGCCCATTTGCTGATGTGCTCTGGGAGCACCTTTCCAACACCTCAGCAATATCCAAACCTGGCACTGTCATCGTGCTCATCCCTGTAAATAACCCAGATTATTTTAACCAGCTGGGCAAAATCTAAACTCCTCCATGAATTTTACACACCCTGAGGGCAGTCCCAGAGCCAGTACCATGGCTCACATTGTGAGTGTCCTCACTAAACTCTGCCTTTTGCACAGCACAGGCCAGCAGGACAATTCTGAATTTACTCAGCAGAGTTCTCCTTTCTGCATTTGTTACGCACAAACCATGTACAAATAACATTATTTTATTTTTTTTCCCTTTGCTTGTTATTCCCAGCGGCTTTTTTAGTGCTATTTTGGCCATTTCTCACAAGTTTCTCTGTGCTGTAATTATGCCAGTCTGCTTTCCAAATATACTTTTTTTTTTGGTGCTGAAATAGAAAGTTTGGGACTGCACAAAAGAAGGGGGAATAATTTTCACAGAATTATTTCGGCGGCTTCAGGGACTGCACGCGACGTTTTTACAGCTTTCCATAGATTTCCCTTCTCCCTCCACTTGCACATGTTTGGAAATCACTCAGGCAGCACGACATCCTGACTATCCCAGCCCAGGCAAAGCAACTGCTGTGCCTGCAGGAGTGGATATTTTACATGAGACAAGTGGTTATTGTCAACGGGACTGGGAATAACTTGCCTGAACATTTCCAAGCTGGCTCCGGCTCTGTGTATGCAGCACGAGCAGTGATGGAGTAGCTGCAATATTTCTGCAGCAGCACAGCTCCCTGCAGACATCAGCAGGTTTTATCAGGCTCACAGGGAATGTTCCCACTGTTTATTGCACTGGGGAACTTCTGCCTCCAACAGCTCAGCCCAGATTAGGCTTTTCAAAAGCCCTGATTCTTAAATTTTGTATTTTAATGCTTTCTGACTGGAGGGGTTGAAGGGGTTTTTTGGTGGATTTTTATCTGAAGCAAACAAAGAGGCAAAATATTTCCCAGAGACTGCTAGAACATCCATAATTTGATATCATTTTGGGGCTGAAATGTGCACACAACATGATTAGGCAACATAAGAAATGCCACATAAGATAAAAAACCCAAGAACTAAGTTCCTAATATTCTGAGATGACTTTGGGGCTGGTGATATTTAAAGCTATGAACTCCAGCTCTCTTAAGATAACCAAGAGAAATCCACTGCAGCTGTCTGCACCAAGGTGGAGACTCAGGGATATCTCCTTTAAAATCTCTGTTCATCAGTATGGAGGCCAGCTCTCCTGCCTCAGCTTGGAACTCTCCTCCAGCAAGGTTAGAGAGTGGCATTACAATTTCATAATAAGCCACAGGATGAGCACAGCATTCCTGATATGTGCAGGGCTGCTTGGAACTGAAGGCACGAGGAGATGCCTCCAATTAAATGATGGCAAATTGCAGAGCCCAGTTAAAACACTGACTCAGAACTTTGTGCAGCAGAACTCCAGCTCAAGCCCAGCCTTTCCCAGCAAAGCACTTATTTCTGGGGGCAGCTCTCAGTTGATTTTAGGATGGCTTTGCTGCCTGGATGTTTGTTGAAACTAAAACCAGGGGAAGAGTTTAGCAAAGGCCACCCAGCTCTCCTGGCAGAGGGATCAGCTCTGACATTCACAGGGATGAGATTCTGCATCTCTGCCTCTCCCTGAGCTCTCAGCTCGTTTGCTGGCCGAGGGACAGGTCTGTCACCGTGCCAGCCTGGGGAGATGTTTGTGCCAGGGAAATTCTGTGCTACGTGACCTGAGCGTGGCATTTCTGCCATTCCCTTCCATTTCCCAGGATAACTCTGTCAGCACTCCTTGCAGCACAGCAGGGACAGAAATCAGATCTCTGACCTCATTTCCTTCCAGGCACCTGCTCGAAGCAGGATTAGAAGGATAACAAGCTAAACCTTCCCCTGCCAGGACAAATATTCTGTCCCACACACGGTCCAGGATTGCAGTGATCCTGCCCATGGCAATTAACTCGCACACATAAGATAATAAAATGACCCAATGAATAAACAAAAATCCATATTTTGAAGCCACAGCCCAGCAGGTGATGTCCCCAGTTGGCACACTGGGTTTGGCAGTGTCACACATCCCTGTTTGTGAGATGGGAGAAGTTTGGATTGTCCCACCCTGGGGTTTGTCACCTCCACTCCTCCTGACACAAATCCTCAGGAGAAGGATGGAACTGCTGAGGTCTCTCTGGTCTGTGAGACCCTTCTGCACCTTGTTATAATATATTATTAATGTCATAGAATGGTTTGGGTTGGAAGGGGTTTTAAAATTCATCTCATTCCATCCCCTTCCACCATCCCAGCCTGCTCCAAGCCCTTCCAGCCTGTTCTTGGACACTTCCAAGGATGGGGCATGAAGAATTTAATGTGTCTTTAAAAGCAGAAGACTCGCCCTTTTTAATAATAAACTGCTCCAAAACAAATGAAACCAATGAGAGGCAGATCTCAAGAGTGTTAAATCCAGATTATCCACCCCAGATGAGCACTGGAGTTGCTGATGGCAAAAGATTTTGGTCTCTGAGTTCTCAATTGGAATTCCCTGGCTGAGTTGGTGGCTGTATTAGAGCACCATTTACAGGCATGGTGTGGAATCAGGCATAATAAATCCAGAGAAAGAGCTCCCGAAATCGAGAGGGGAATTTGCACTTCATTGAATTCAGTGTCAGCTTCCATTAAATTCAAAGGGACAGGAGAGTCTTCACGGGGTTACTGAGCATCTGTAAACACTTCCAAGCATGCCCCAAGTTACAGGTTTATTTTTCAGTTCAAAAAAATTGTCCAGGCGAAGAACATTTATTCTTATTACAGAAATAGGACAGCAAAGAAGAACGAGCCAAGAGGCTTCATAAGTGAGCAAAGACATCCAAAAAATTCATCTAAATATTATTATATTTGGGGTGTTATGCAGTGTAGGAACTTCATTGGATGTGGGAACCTAATCTACTACAATTTGTTTTATTATTTGTCACTGCTCTTGGCAGTGCATTTTCATTCCAGGGTGGCCTCAGAAGCACTTGAATCCTCACATCTCGTGTCTGGTGTGCTTCACCTTGAGGCTCTGGATTAATTCACCAGGATGGTTCAGGTCCTCCTGATCACTTTGTGCAACCCTTCTGCTCAAGCAGGACCACCCAGAGCCAGCTGCCAAGGTCAGCTTGGATGGGACTTTAGGGAACTGGGTCTAGAGAGTGACACCCTGCCCAGGGCAGTGGGTCGGGACAAGATGGGCTTTGAGGTGCCTTCCAACCCAAAATATTCCATAATTCTGTGACTGTGTCCAGATTCCTTTGGAATGATTTCATGAACAGAGACTCCAGAACCTCCCTGGGCAGCTGGTTTGGCCATCCTCACAGAAAATATGTGTAAATTAGTGTAAATTAGTGTAAATTTGTGTTTGGTTATCCTCAGTGTAAATGTATGTAAATTTGATTTTGGTCACCCTCACTGTAAATGTGTGTTTGGCCATCCTCACTGTAAATTTGTGTAAATTTGTGTTTGGCCATCCTCACTGCAAATGTGTGTAAATTTGTGTTTGGTCACCTCACAGTAAATTTTGTGTAAATTTGTGTAAATTTGTGTAAATTTGTGTTTGGTTACCCTCACTGTAAATGTGTGTAAATTTGTGTTTGGCCACTCCCACAGTAAATTTGTGTTTGGTCACCTTCAGAGTAAATCTGTGTTTGGTCACCTTACTGTAAATGTGTATTTGGCCACTCCCATAGTAAATGTGTGTTTGGCCATCCTCACTGTAAATATGTGCAAAATTCGTGTTTGGTCACTCCAACAGTAAATTTGTGTTTGGTCACCTCACAGTAAATGTGTGTAAATTTGTGTAAATTTGTGTAAATTTGTGTAAATTTGTGTTTGGCCATTCCCACAGTAAATTTGTGTTTGGCCACCTTCAGACTAAATTTGGTTTTGGTCACCCTCACTGTAAATGTGTATTTGACCACTCCCACAGCAATTGTGTATTTGGCCATCCTCACTGTAAATATGTGCAAATTTGTGTTTGGTCACTCTAACAGTAAATGTGTGTTTTGTCACTGTCACAGTAAATTTGTGTTTGGTTACCTCACAGTAAATTTGTGGAAATTTGTGGAAATTTGTGGAAATTTGTGGAAATTTGTGGAAATTTGTGGAAATTTGTGGAAATATGTGTTTGGCCATCCTCACGGTAAATATGTGTAAATTCGTGTAAATTTGTGTAAATTTGTGTTTGGCCACTCCCACAGTAAATTCGTGTTTGGTCACCTTCAGACTAAATTTGTGTTTGGTCACCCTCACTGTAAATTTGTGTTTGGCCACTCCCATAGTAAATGTGTGTTTGGCCATCCTCACTGTAAATATGTGTAAATTTGTGTTTGGTCACCTCACAGTAAATGTGTGTTTTGTCACTCTCACAGTAAATTTGTGTTTCCTGTGTCCCTGGGTTTCAGGTTTTGCCCACTGCCAGGCTCTGCCACCTTTGCACCCTCCCTTCAGTGATTTACAAACTGATCCCACTCAGCCTTTCCTCCTCCAGGCTGAGCAGCCCCAGATTTGTTTGGACACTTCTTCCTCCTCATCAAAGGCAAAAACTGTCAGCTCCTCTCCAGGCAGGGGCAGCAGGATCACTGGGATTTGTATTAATTAATCACAACTTTGAAATGTGGGAAAAAACACTCTCCCTGTGATGAGGTTAAAGAGCTCTTGTTCAAATAAAGCTTCTTGCTTAAATATCACAGGGAGGAAAGAGGAGGGGGAAGGTAGGTAAATATTTCCGTGATAAACCAGGTTTAAAGGCTGTGCCTCTCCCAGCAGAAATGGGAGAGGCAAATGCTGCAAAAGGGAAGTTGGCAGCTCGCTCCTTCCTAAATCTTCCTGGGGAATGCTATGGCCAACAAAGCATTGCAATTCCTGAGCGTGTGGGACTTGCTCAAACATCCAACTTCAGCTATAAATAAATGCTTAATTGTTCTGGAGTCTGTGAGTGCCTCAGTCCCGCTGCTGAGAGGGCTGGGCTGGCTCAGCTGGTGAATCAGGGCTCGCTCCAACCCCAACTGCAAGGCTTGAGGGCTTCAACCACCTTTAGAGGAGGTTTTTAGTGCAAAATGTTGGGGTAGTTGGCAGCAAAAAAAAAATCTTAGATAGTGGCATCAGAAGGTGGTTGGAAATAAAACCATAAAGTTTTTCTTGAATCTTGGGGTTTCATTGCTATTGAGAGCTCAAAGGACCAAGACAGAGCTGGGGAAAGGGAAAGCTCTTCCAGGCTGAAGCTTGAAGAGTTATAAACTACTTGGAGTGGTAGGAGAGGCAGGATGAAGAAATTATTGCAGCTGAAGTCTGTTATGGGAACACCTTGGCTGGCAGCTCTATGGAAAATCACCTTGTCTTTTTTTCATCATAAAGGAAAAGGACAGAGAAGAATTGATTTTTCAAAATTCCCTAACGCTGAATAACAGTCCAGGCAACACAGAGAGGAGACAGAAAGGAAAGGGTAAAAAATAAATGAGTAACTGAAGCTTACCTGATGCAATTTACTACAGGGATTAAAAAGAAAATAGAGAGATTACTTAATGATTGGTGAGAGATATTAATTAGTGCAAAACAAATATTACCTAAGTGTTTTTATTATGTGAATTTGGATTGAAACTGAAAATTAAATTAAATAAACTCTGGATTCTGATGGTAGAAAATTTTGTATGTGTTCAGATTGTGTATCTTGCTGGATTTTAAAAATCTAAATATTGACCAGGATAAGTATTATACACACACATTCACAAAAGAAAGGCTGTTTGATCCGAGAGAATGGTTCTTCCCTCTGAAGATTTTCTTGATAAACGAATTTCTTCCTAATGCACATTGCATGTTGGTCACAAATTTCAGGTCTGGAGTTCAGGAGGGTTTTTGGTGTGGTTGCTGGGGATGGTGCAGCTCAGGTTGGGGTATTTGGGTTATTTCAGATTGGGATATTTGGGATATTTCAGGTTGGGATATTTGGGATATTTTAGATTGGGATATTTGGGTTATTTTCAGTTTGGGATATTTGGGATATTTCAGGTTGGGATGTTTGGGTTATTTCAGGTTGGATATTTGGGTTATTTCAGGTTGGGATATTTGGGATATTTCAGGTTGGGATATTTGGGATATTTCAGATTGGGATGCTTGGGTTATTTCAGGTTGGGATATTTGGGTTATTTCAGATTGGGATATTTGGATATTTCAGGTTGGGATGTTTGGGATATTTGGGATATTTCAGGTTGGGACCAGCCAAGGAAGCAGCAGAAAGGAGGTGGAAGAGAAGGAAAAAGCGAATTCCCTGAAGAGAGAAGGGAAGGTTGGTGTGAGCAGCTCTGTGGTGGTGCCATCAGTCAGGACTGAGCTCCTCCTGTGCCTTGGAGCCCTGGACACCACCAGGTGAAGCCAAGCAGCCCAGCCCTGATCCCCAAACAGCTCCTGGGAAGTTCCATAACTCACCCAGAAACACCCTTGGAGCAGCACTCGTATTTATTGCCAACCACAACTCATTTCTTTGTGTTTTATTTCACAAATTCTCCATTACTTGCTTCAGTTACGCTGAAATGGCCTCCTGTATTTCAAAGTATTTCAGGCTGATCCTGTACTTGGCTTTTCTGTGTCGAGAAATCTTCAGACAATTGAACAATCAGATTACTGAGAAGCTGTTAAGTGCCTCGTGATGCAAGGAAGTGTGAGCTATTTAAGAACTAATGTGAAAAATGGCAAATTATATCCTCCCAGCTAGGTCTGAAAGGGAAAAAAGGAGGAATAAGTCAATATGATTAGACAGGACTATATTCAATAAGCACAATTTTGGTTTGAAATTGTGCAAGAAGAATTTTATTCCTTTGCAGATTTTCCTTTGGATTATAAAAGATACCTCTGCTCTGCAAGACACATTTTGCTTTTCCATTCCTCATATTTATAAGATAACCTGATGGAAAAGAATTGGATGCACAGAAATGAGAATTTCTTGTTTTTCACCATGCAGATATTAAAATGGATTCTCTGTATTAAAAGCTGCAAAGATTATTTATACAAGAAGTGCCCAATCAATCATTTTCCAAGCAGAAAAGCTGTCAAAAAGAAAAATCCTGCATTAATGATCATTCCTTGGCAAGTCTGCACAGGTTTCTCTGGAATGAGAAGTTGTTGAGTTCATTTGAGTGGACACAGCACAAAGCCATTACTTTAAGCAGCTGGTAACTTTGGCCAAAGGACTGAGTGAGCATTTGCAGAGAAAAGCTGAATAAATTAACTGCAATGCCTGTGTTTTGCTGCATTTTATTGATGGGGATCTACCAAGTTCTGAACGAAATCTGTGGTTAAAAATGTAAATATTAACAGAATAATTCCCTCAGCATCAGGTGGAGGTTTAAATGAGAGTATTCTTCTTTTGCACAAACTCTGGAGAAACCCAACAGAGTCAGAGTCTCAGGGATATCCTGGTCGCAATAAATTAATTAAATTCAGCTTTCAAACACTGAGGTTCTGTTCCAGCTGCCAAACTTTTGCTCCCCAGTCCCAAAAATTCCCCCTTCCACAGCACCATCATTTCTGGGTTGTACAAGTAAAAAGCTCAGGTTTATCTTCCTAAAATTCTTCCACTCTAAAACTTATTCAGGTTGTCTGAATCTGGCTCAGAAGGGAGTGGGAAACTGGAAATGCAGAATATTCAGCAATTTGTGGGTCATGTGCTCATGAAGTGAGAAAAGCTTTATATCAGAAAATATTTTTGTAATATTTATATATAGATATTATTATATAATATAAATATAAATATATAAATATGTATAAATATTCATATATTTATATTTATATTTAAATATAGCAGAAACTCTGTTTTTAATAGAATTCCCAGCATAGAAATTCAATCAATGTTTAATATTGGAGGAAGAATTCCAAGTGTTTATGGTATTAAAGATGGAATCAAAACAATTTACCAGACTCCCCATTTCCATTGAAATGTAAGTCAATGACAAACTATTAAGACATTTTCATGAAGCCCAAAGGATTGCAAAGAAAATGTAAAAACACTTTTAATTACAGCATTTTATACCATTATCTATATATTTACAGAAGTAGCTGCGCCCTAGAGAAAGATGGCAAGTGTTTGTATGAAGGAAGGTGAAGAAGGTCACAAAAATTGCACATTCTGTGAAAATGGGGAATGTGGGCTCTGTAATTAATGGATCAAATTGCCAGGGAATTGTAGAGAGGATCAGAGGGTAAAAAGATAATTAGCAGATCAAAGGGTGAGAAGGAAAGTGTTGAAATAAAGTGTTGGTAATAGAAACAGCTAAAGAGGAATTATTGACCAATAATTGTATTGCTTTGGGCAATGTCTGCTGTGATAGAGCTGTTATTAAGGAGGTTTTTAATGCACTAATCTGCTTTTATAAAAGTGGAGTTCTGAGTGTCAAATGCCATGAATTCACTGCAGAGCTCTGACTGCAGCCTGGTTTTTAGGAGTTTGTACCCAATGCCAGTGGGAAGAAAAGGGATTCAGGCTGCAGGGGTTGGACTTGTGGTCAGGAATCTTCCTTTAAATGGAGAAATAACAGAGTGGGATTTTCAGGGATTTTGGCATTTTTCTTGAATCAACAGAACTTTCAGAGTTTATTCTGCAGTGGGGGAAATGTTGGCTGAAAGCCTCCACTGCTCTGAGTTTTATCCCTTTCATTCCCTTCCCTGCAGGCTGAGTTTTGTCTGAGATCCCTCTTTGCACCCTGGACTAACAAATCCCAGCCTTGGGACCACCTGGAGAGATTTGTTGTCAAGACCCCTCTCTAGAAAGGAATTTTTGGATGTGTTGGTCCTGATATTTGAGATGATTCCTGCTCTGAGTGTGGAGGAGGATGGGAAATGCCACAGAGGATCAGATTTATGTGACAATGACAAAAACCTGTGGAGAGCCTTGGTGAGCAGAGGATCCTCAGGTGGGCTGCAGACACTGCCAGTTTCTCCAGGGATTGGCAGAGGATAATTTTGGTTTCTGCTTCCATTTTTCAGAGTCTATTTACTCACAAATAACAGCAGCGTGGAATATGTAAAGGAAATGGCATTTGTAGGCAACGCCTAATGGATTTTCCTCTGCAAAGAGGAAATAAACACAATTTGTTCACATCTTTACTCTCCCGTTTAGCTCATCATTAAGAGAAATCTGGGGGGGCAAAAAATGTGCATTCTGAGGTGTGGAATTTCTTTTGTTAAATAGTAAATACCTCCCAGATTGTGAAGTGATAAGGAAGATTGAAAATGTCACTCAGAGGAGCTCTTGTGCTGCTGCTGAAGGCAATGACAAAATTTAATTAACTGAAAGTCACCCAATGATCAAGAATGGGAGTGCTGTGTCATTCCCAGAGATAAATGGATAGAGAAGTTTTATGGGATGGAGGCAGTTGTGAGTGTTTGTGGATAAAATTGTGATTTGGTTTGTAAAAATCATTTTTATAACCAGAATTGTACCTGCAGTGAGAGCTCCAGGGTCAAGATCTTTTTAAGAGCAGAGATGGGAAAATTCTAACTGGGCTCATCACTGTAGCACTGAAAATGAGACATGAAATGGGATGAGGGTCTGGATAAGAATATGCTGAAAAATAAAATGGGAGCTATTTCCTTTTTTTTCTGCAGTTATAACTTAATTAAAAAATAAAATAATTAAAATATATTTGCTTTAGGTCATGAAAAATGAGGCTCGGTTAGGGTTATTTAATGACTGGTGTAACTTCTGCTAACAGTACCTATAAAATTTATATCTCTGTAATTAGAGAGTGAGAAAAGTTTAATATTTCAGAAGTATCCCTTTGGATGTGTAATTTCAGCTGGTTCTCACAGTCCTGAATTATTCCTTTGAATTAATTTCTAAACAATTCTGGATAAATGATCACTCACATCTTTTGTTGCTTTCTCTGGGTTGAAACCTTAATTTTCTCACGTGTGAGATGATCAAATCAGATCAGGATTAAAATGCAGTTGAAATGGAGCAGCTCTGTAAGAAAAGGTGCTGCACAGGCTGTGCTGAGAGAGGCTGAGGAGCTGATTAAACATCCTGCAAGGAGGAATTTCATTTGGAAGATTGAGAGCTGTGGTGAGAACTCCTCTCTGCCTACACACTTGTACCACTTCTCACTCTAACTGAAGATTTATAAAGAGTTTATAAATTAAAAAAATTAACCCCAGAACTCCAGACTTGCACCTTTCACACATGGTTCTATTAATAGTGGATAAAAATTAAATCCTGCAACCAGGGCATATATTAAAATGGAACAGAGTTGGAATGATCAGGAGCTGGTGTTCTTTTCCAGGCAAATATACAGATTTGGAAGGAAAAGATGGATAATTTGCAGTACAATGATGATTTAGTACAATAATAATTTCCTGGCTAGCTCCAGATCTCTGAAGAGGATGCCAGGCTTTTAAAAAGTGATACATGTCATGACCAAATTCAGTAAAACCCAGAAAACAGCACCCACATCCTCTGGAAGTGTCCTCAAGCTGTCAGGGAGGGAACTTTTATCATTGTTCACTCTGTGTAGAAGACCTTGTGCAGGAATTAAACTCCTTTTATTTTTTTTCTCCTGATTCTCCCCGAACCAACCCAAACCACCACGAGCCTGAAGCCTCTTACAGCACGCCTGCAAGCCTTAGCTAATCTCACCTGCAATCCAATTAAAAGCCTCTCAAAACTCTGCACCTGCACTAATTGTAGATTCACATCATTGCTTTGCAGTCATTAAGTCCACGAGTTAAAGTTTTGATGAGTGCAGCTAATCTGGTTTATCAACAAAGTGCTGCGAGGTTCCTGTGCTAAACCAGGGTAATCAGCAGGGGTCAGGCAGGAATTATCTTGTCTCGCCAAGCATTTCAAAATGGCTAATTATGTTTGTTCATAAAAGTTGGACCCAAAACAGCTGAAATACGAGGGAAAAGCTTTGGATCTTTTAACTGCGAATAACTCATTTGGCTGAGGTGTTGATTTGTATCAGAAAGTTCTGTGAGGGTTTTATTCTTCAGCCAAACAAAGATCCTGGGGTTGTGTTTTCAAAGTGCAGCAGGTAAAACACCATCCCCATGCTGCTGGACCCACATTTCTGTGATGTCTGTGTGCATGGATGGATATTCCCCAAGAAACACACAGTGTGGTCCTCCCACCTCACAGAGTCAAATATGAACCCTGTTGCCAAATTCCTGCTGTGCATCCCAAAGCTGCAGCATCCAAACTTCCATATTTTACCAGAGATATTTTTTTTAAGAAGTTTCTTTATGCTCATCCAGCAGCAATGGAAAACCCACCTAGAGCTGTAGATGAGGATAAATCAAAACAGAGCATCGATAAATAAATACTTGTAATTCAGCCAGGAAGGTGTTTTTTGTTTGGGTTTTTTTTGTTTTGTTTTGTTTTTTTCTGAAGGATTCTTACTCCCAATTCACCTGGAGGAGAGCAGCACACCTGTGGCACGTGGAACAGATGGAGCAGGCACGGCCAACACCTCCAGCTGCACAGATCTGCTGCACAGGTGCTGGGTTCAGGCTCTGCCTGGCCAGGGGCACTGGGGCTTTGGCAAATGCCCAGGATTCCAGGGGCTGGAGGAGAAAAGACAGGGAGAAAGGAGCAGCTGGCAGCAGCATCTTCCAGAGCAGCCCCCAAGGCTGAGCCAAACCTGCCCTGCTCATTCCTCACCCCGTGCTCTGAATCACTGTCAAATTCCTAAACTTATTTGGCAGTTCAGGGGGAGGAATTTTTGGCTGGAGTTATTGGAACAGAGACTCTGGGATACTTAGTGCCTCAGTGGAGGGTGTTAAACCTTCCATGGTCGATAATTCTGGGGCAGATGCTCTTGTGTGAGGTCTTTTCATTCCTTCCCCCTTATTCATTTGGGTTCTTTTGACTTTTTTTTTAATCACTTCTGTTTTCTGCCACACTTATTCCCTCACCTTGCTTGTGGGACTTTTTCCTTCCTTCCTTCCTTCCTTCCTTCCTTCCTTCCTTCCTTCCTTCCTTCCTTCCTTCCTTCCTTCCTTCCTTCCTTCCTTCCTTCCTTCCTTCCTTCCTTCCTTCCTTCCTTCCTTCCTTCCTTCCTTCCTTCCTTCCTTCCTTCCTTCCTTCCTTCCTTCCTTCCTTCCTTCCTCCCTCCCTCCCTTTCTCTTTGGTGCATATATTTTTTTCCTTTGTGGATGTTTTTCTTCCTTTTGTTGTTTTTGGTTTTTTTGTTGTTGTTTTTTGTGGTTTTTTTTGCGGTGGGCTTTTTGGTTGGTTGGTTTGGTGTGGATTTTGTTCAGTTAATTTTTATTTTCTCCTTTTTTTTTTTTTTTCCCCTTCCTAATTTATTTTCCTCTCCTTGTTTTTGGGATGTTTATTTTCCCACTGGTGACATTCCCCCCTCCAGCTGACAGTGGCAGTGCCAGCCCAGGCTGCTCTCCCCTCTCTGGACACTGCAGGTGTAACTCAAGCATGGTGATGTTTGTTGTGTCCCTCTGAACAGCTCTGCTGATGGTGCAGAACTGGTGCTGAGCCAGGAGAAATGATAAAACATCATCAAATCCCAGAAGACGAGGTTGTGATGTTGATAGAGACAAATTTCTGTCCCTCCTCTGTTATGTTCAGATTAATCCATTTGGTCTCTGTGTGTTATAGAAACCAAACCACTTGGTAATGACCTGGGACAGGAACATTAAAGGGATGATTCTTTTATCAACTAATTTTCTCTCCAAACCTCTAATTCAAATAATATTTTTTCTGTTAAAAAAAAAACCAAAATCAACTTGAATTCCTTGTGTTGAGAAGACACCCTTCTGGCTGTGAGCTGTCTCTACATGAGGATTTAACTGGGTACATAAATCCCTGTGTTTATAGAGCAGAAATCTCTGCTGTGTAAACAGACTGAGCCTCTCCTGACCAAAGAAGGCCAAACCCCAGCCTTGCACTGCCATAGAATTTGCCTTTTTTAGTGTGATAACATCAGGGTGACAGCCAAGGTTTGGCATGGCAAAGCCTGAACTTCCATTCCAAAAACACCCAAGCTATGAGGGGTAAAAAACTGTGGGGGTTTACAAGTGATGAGAGTAATATCTGCAGCTGGGAGGAAGCCTGGGGATTTTGGGAGGTTCTAAGTTGTGTTAGAGATAATTTTGGGCTCTGTTGAAAGCCAGAAATCTTCAACATTGGTTGGTCCAGCTCTGCAGACCAGGCCTGGATCAGTTTGACACTTCAGCAGGAGAACAGATTGGATGTCACACAATTAATGCTTAAATTTACTGAAACCTCATCTAACAAACATTTCTTCAGACAAAACATTCAGAAAGTGAAAAAAAAAAAATGCTGGGTTTAATTGCTGGGAAATGTCTGACTTCAGTCCTCCAATATCTAAAATAAGTGTGAAATATCTGTCATAAAACCTGGGAGATTATAAACCCAATGACAACTGGTTTAATGCCAACGTTTTTGTTGGCACTGCAGTTCATTTTGTTCTGGTCTTTCATCAGCTCTGTGGCTGAATTCAGAATTCTTGCTTTGGGTATCAAGGATGGTAAGAAAGAATCAACACATTTTCTCAGGTTTCACAGAGAAACCAGAGTTTCTTGGCTGTCAGGAGCGAAAATAAAGCATCAATTAACAACACTCCATCTTCAGGAAGGCCTGGGTGAGATATCCCTCTAATATATAATCATCATTTTCAGCAATCACAGTCTTTTTTTTTTCCACTCTTCATTACCTTAACCATTTACATCCAAGCACTTCAGGCTTTTCTTGGGGTTTTTTTTGCAGTTTTGAGACATGAATGACTACATGATGTATTGAGAAATTATTTCCCAGCAGGTGAATAAACACAAAGCTGGCAAGTCACACCAAGAAAATCAGTAAAACCTTCAAAAAGTGGTTTAAACCTTTGTTTCACTCAAACAAAAACCACCTTTGCAGCCAAATATTTCATAAGCTCCTTCAGCACCTTTCCAAAGGTTATTTGACATTTTAATTGGCTCAGATATTTTTCCCCCATTGATTAGGCTGATCAGACAGATGGATAAGGAAATGTTGCTGTGAAGAGGATAAAAATTAAATCTGCTTTTGCTGGGGTTGTCAGGACTCACTGTGGCACAGCAGCACCCATACCCATGGAGAACAGCACAGAAATAAAATGGGGAGTGCCAGAACTGCTCAGGGATGGGCAAAAAGTTCACCCTTCTGTGTTTATTTTCAGTATTCCATTGTTAGCCTGAAGAATATTTGATAAATACTATGCTAATCTATGCAATGAGCTAATTACCTGGTGTATGAACATGCAGTGATGCTTAAAGAGGAATTTTGGATCCCAGACCATTTCAAGTTTTGATCTGCATGCTCAAAACTGATCAGATTTTTTTTTTCTCTGTGCAGGTTTGACTGCAGCCTTTGAAAATCCTGTGCTAAAAGGTGGTTTTCCGTAATGTAGTCAGGGAAATAATTTTGTTCTCTTAGAAATAACTGGAAAGATGATAAGCCATCCTCTCTTGCAGAATGTGTCCTTCATTTATAAATAAATCCTCTCAGTGCAGGGATCCTGTGTGGTCAAACTGATTGCCAGGAAGAGAACACTCTCAGTTCATTATCTGGAGTTCTTCAGCTCAATCCAAGGAGGCATTTTGCAATCACTAGCACAGAAAATAGATGCACTGAGATGCTATTGCATTTACAGAAAGCTTCAGGATAATTTATTTACGAGATGGCTTGTTGCTCTTACATACTACTTACATTCATCAAACTCTTGGCATTTATTCTTCCCAGTTGGGCCAGTGAAAAGCAACCAATTAAGGTGGTGCTCAGGCAGAAAAATTCCAGCCCCATCCAGAAGCAGGGAAGCAGGAAGAATTATCCGTGGGTTTCTTTAGAAGTTGTTAATAGGTTCAGCAGGTGGGAAGGAGTGTGGGAGATGCCAGCTCACAGGGCAGGGAGCTCAGCTGGCCATGGCAGAGTCCTTGGGGTCATTCCCAGCAGCATCCCTCCAAAAGGATCCCCCTGCCAGCCCTCCCTCCAGCAGGGTTCTGGCCAGCCCCACTCCCCAGGCAGGTTTTGGGGCTGGGGATCTGCTGGCACAGAGACTGAGGCTCTTCTGCAGGTGTCAAACCCTGCCCCTGTTGTTCCAGTCAATCTGGGCTGTCCCTCTACCAGGAGGCAACCAAAGGGACAAAAAAAAAAATCATAATTAAATCTTGCCTCCATAGGAAGGACATGCCTGAGCTGGAAAGGTGTGGGTTCATCATCTGTGAATCCATAATTCTTTACTCCTTTAAAAATTAGGGTAGTGGGAAAGGCGTTGGGTTTTCCAGCTTATTTCACTGTAGCACTTGATTTAGGCTTTAATACACAGCCCAAATCCTCTCCTACCATGGCTTGTCCTACAGAAAGAAGCACTGATTCACACTTTTATGGCAGTCTTAAAACTTTTTTTGGTCTAACAAGCAAATATTGCCTGGTGCCTCCAGCAAAGTTATTGTATCTTTATGTTTCTGTCGATGAAATTATGTCTGAATCAAGGCTTGAGTGCGGCGGCCTTGCAGTTGAAGATTAAATCTGATTGTGTTCTGCATGGCAATGCTGTAAAACTGCCATTTCTGTTTTGAAAAAATTCCATTTCCCTCTAACAGATTTCATTGTTTCTTTGAAGGGTGAATTTAAACAGCAAGTATTTATAATATGTACATCATTAATCTCCAGCCTTTAATCTCCACAGTCCTACTTAACCCAGGGAAGCTTCAAAGCGTGTGGGTGCCTTATATTATTTTATTGAGAAAGGAGGTAAAATATAAATGAAAGATCTGAAATCAGAATTGTGTCTGTAATATTTCCTTTTAATCTGTATAACATATTTAGTGCTCAACATGTTGGGAAGCTACCTGGACATTTGCCTGATGAACAGTTCTAGGGACAAACTGGAAAGAGTAAACATATTAATTAGAGACTGCACAGCTCCTTCTTGCTGGTGTAATCATTAAATTGATTTTTCCAGTCTGACATGTAATTGTTCCAGCGATGGAATCCTGCTTTCCACTCTCGTTCTGCTTCATCAATATTTCCTGTAAAACATGAAATGGGTTACATTAATCTAAATTTGAATCTCTTTGTATGCTAATTGGAAAATAATTTTGATTATCAATGTCATCTGCTCCAAATACGTTATGGGATGGTCTTTTGCTTCTTTTCTTAAACCTGGAATGACTGAAAATTCAGTGATTAGCATTTTTTCCTTGCATCAGACAGGAAGGAGTGCAAAGATATCATTCTGACACAGTAATAAAAATACTTTGGATTTTTTTTAGTATGTATATATTAATATACATTTTGGATAATTCTGTCCATCATAATCATCATTTTAAAGTAATTATTTTTTTCCTTTTCTTAACCTCAAAATATTCCTTTGGTTCAATGTACCCTGAATTGAATCCCACACACCCTGAAGACTAAATAATGCAAAAGGAGAGAGATGTCTGTAAAGATAAGGTGAAATCACAGCTCTGTTTAACAACAGGATTTCCATTGTTTTAATGGGTTTTAATGGATGTCCAGGATCTTGACCTGCCATGGAATAAATCCCCAAATTTAAAGTATAAAGGACACAGATTTGCAGTAGGACACTGCCAAATGTGCATATTGTCCACATGAAACCATCTTCCCTTTTCTTTTTCATCCCCACCCTTAAAGCATCCTGAGTAATCCTGAGTCCCAAGGAGATATTTATTGCCAAATTTGTTATAAGCATGGGAGCAGAGGATGAGGATGAGAAGAGTCATAAAAACACAGAATTTCACAGGATTCCAAGAATATTTTATGGACAGGGATCCCTTCCTGCAGCCCCTCTGTGGCCCTGCAGGAACATCCCAGACACCACCAAAAATGTGATTAAACCTGCAGGCTCTATCAATCACTGATTGCTTCATTTTGTATCAGCTGCAGACTTTAGGAAAAAAAGTTCAGAACCACTGATGATGTGTGAATGCTTTATTCACTCTGGTGTCCCACCCTGGCACAGCTTAGCTCCAGAAAATCTTGGTGATGCTGTAACAGCTCCGTGGTCTCTTTCTGCTCCTTTGGTTATTATGTTCTGCTGCAGAAGAGCCTCTCCCTCCATAAATACACCCCTTCCCCCTTTTTCACAGTGCTGGTGATGTGAAAATGAAATACTTCTGTGTTTTACACATCGCTGGAGAAAATATTCGGGAGAGAGAGTTCACTGACTCCGAGATTTAGCTTGGAGAAGCATCCAGTAATTTGGTCGCTTATCTGCAGTTTAGCTCAACGTTTCCAAACCTTTTTGGTCTGGAAATCCAGATGGCAATTTAATGAGACTTTGAAATGAGATTTACTTCTTGGTTCCAGTGAGACCAGAAATAAAACCAAGATGCTTTATCTCCGGGAAGTCCTGTACTTTTACATGCAGTCAAAAAGAAAATTGTGAAGAGCAAATATGGGGAAAAATGTCAATAAATTAACCACATCCTTCTCCCTCAGCTCGAAGTTGTAAATAAGCTTGGTTGCAGCAGAGATTAAATGAAAGTTCAGATACTTTAAAAGTTTTTTTTCTGCAGGCCACAACTGCCATTAACTCAGAGATGATTTGGAAGTGCTGGTAACAATAAAATCTCATTTTCATTGCTAAGCTATGCAGATTGAACTCAGAAACATGGGGACAAAACATGCACAACATTCTGCTTTCCTGAGTCTAGGAACTCTCCTTTGCACATATTTAATTCAAAGATGCAGTCGAGGTCTCAGGCAAAGCCAAATTTTTCCCATTAAGTCAAATGGATTGGTAATTTAGTGTATGAAGCAGTAGCAGTATTATTTGGAGAAAACTGCCTGAACTGTATTTCTCATTCTATCCCTGATTTTGGGTGTTCAGTTTAATTTATTCAGGTAAAGCCTCCACTGATGAATTTAAAAGGACTCAAAAACCTCTCTTCTTCAATTATTCAGGCGTAGAGGTGTTTAAAGTCTGTCCAAAGACATTGGAAAATCTCTACCATAGACACATCTTGAATTAAAAGTCACCATTCTGGAGTATAAATTATGAGGCTTTTCAGTCCTTTTTAAAGATTATGGTGAACAAGTGAGCCAGCTAGAGGAAGAAGACATCAAAAAAATTCAGAGCAGCCACCATTATGAATCTAAAAGACAAAAGGGGATGGAAAACACTGAAATAAGAACTTGGATTCCCATTTGTTTGCTTTTCTTCCCCCCAGTGATAAGATCCAAATTGAAGTCACAAGTCAATGCATCCCATTATCACCAACATCATCAATCTCTGGGAGGCAACCACCCATGACTTGGATGAGCTGACAGCTGGGAGGCAGCAAAAAAAAAAAAAGATTAGAGAGTCCAAGCTGACCAATAATTGCAGCTCAGAGCCCTGGGTGCCTGCAGAGCCAGCTGACAGTGACAACAGGGAATTTTAGTGACAACAGGGAATTTTCTGTCAGCCACTGGGGCAATCCCAAACTTTACCTTAATTCCTGTGAGCCCCATGCAAAACCCAGTGAGGCTGACAGGGAGAAAATGGGAGATTCTGTAGGTGATGAATCAGTGCTCTGAAAGGTTCCAGTTTAACAGAACAAAATTTTAAAAAGGTTTTTTTTTTGATTCTTCAGCAATGCCAGCACAATCAGCTGGAATTTCCTCTCATTCCATCTATCCCTTGCTTTAATGGTGCTACAGCAAAGTTAAATTTATCACCAACCCATCCTTTGAACTGCTGGATGTGCCAATAAAGTGCTAATCTTGATGTTAACACCCAAAACTACATTTAGCATTGGGATAAAGGCCATATAGCTGTTAATTAATAAGGGATGACAAGTTAGAATTAATTTTTCCATCCTCAACAGCTCCTGATTGCAGGTACCTGCAAGGTTCAATAGTATGATAAAATACACAGATTTAGGCTGTAGATTCTCATGGTGAAAGTTTCTTCCCAAGTGTCCAGAAAAGAGGAAAAAAAATATATCTATGTTGAATGTTCTTTAATCACACTCTCTGGATATCAAAGCTCTGTTAGCCACAGCAGTATATTCATTTTCACATGTTTTTAAGGACTGCAAAATCCTTTCATTTGTTTTTTCAGTTCTTCCAGAAGTCAGCAGAGCTCTCTGGGAGATGAATTATTCTAAGGGTCATTATCTTTCCAATGACATGGAATGAAATGTTGGATAAAAATCAGATGGTTTAGGTACAAAAACTTCCTGCTCATGGGTGCAATGACTAAAGTCTTTGTTTGGAGGTGTGGTAGTATTGATGAGGTTACTTGTGATTAATTCACATTTCCAGCTCTGTGGAAATTTAATTTAATTCTGATGGTGAATTTTCTATTTAGTCAATTTTTAAATATTCTTACCACCCTGTGTATTTATCTCTGCAGAATCCAGATATTGGTTGGAGGATCACAGCAAATACAATAATTTTTGTTGCTTTTTGGTCGAGAGGTTGAACATTTCTCTGCCTCCACATTAAAAAATCTTTTTAGGGTGATTTTAAAATGTAATATATTTATATGACCAATCTTGATTTCTTCACAGATGATACATGATTCAGTAATATCAAATAAAATAGGAAAATGTGTATTAGGCACACTAAAATAGTAATGGAAGAGTAAATGGAAAGTTTGGCTGCCTGCAGCGTTCAATCAAGAGGAAACGGGCTGATATAAATAGGAAGGGCTTTAGATCCATTAAAGGTTGTGTTGAGGAGGTAAAGTCAAACACTGAGGCTTTTATAATTAACATATGATTGCTCTAAAAGCCACTTAAAAGCCACTTACTGTTTACTGTCCCTGCAGTGTCATTCTCTCAGCAGAAACTCTTCTGGTTTCAAAATGCAATGGGAAATGCTGAGTGCTCCCAGCTTGTCCTGGGCTGGGCAGGGTGCAGGAATTGGGGAAAAATCCCTGCAGGAATTGTGTCTGGTTGCAACTGAACTGGGGTAAAATTCCTGCAGGAATTGTGTGTGGTTGGAACTGAACTGGGGTAAAATCCCTGCAGGAATTGTGTCTGGTTGGAACTGAACTGGGGTAAAATCCCTGCAGGAATTGTGTCTGGTTGGAACTGAACTGGGGTAAAATCCCTGCAGGAATTGTGTCTGGTTGGAACTGAATTGGGGTAAAATCCCTGCAGGAATTGTCTGGTTGGAACTGAGAGCCAGGTCTGCTTGTCCAGTGTTTGTTATCAAGCTGGACACAAAACTTCAGGTTCTGACTCGTGTCTCTATTTATGGATTTATGAGTTGGAACTTGAGGAGGAGACATTGAGAAACCTTCTAAAATCACACAAACTACTCTAGAGGTATCAGAGGTATATTTTATATATGGTTGTTGCTCTTGGGTTACTGGGAGAGCCTTATTTTTTCCTTATTATTTTCCTACACCACAACCATAATAATTTTTAAAAAAATATCTATATGTTGCTTGAGGAAAATGTGACTTATCTAACAGTAAAGATATATGTTTGTAATATATTTAACTGCCTCAGGGGACTTGTCTTACCCAGCCTGTGATGGGAACAGGCTGGTTCAGATCCAGGACACATTTGGAGCTGGCCTTTAAAGGCTTTAAAATCCCTGTGTGGGTGGCAAGGCTTGGGCTAGGGGTGGGACAGGAATTAAACAAGGGGTTACCAAGCACATCCATGGCAAATCCTGATCACTGGAGGCTGAAAAATCATAATTTCTGCAAAATAAGTCGTTTTGATTGTCCTCTTTGGATTCTGATTCTGACAGAATTCTGCTTTGCCTATCTGAACCCTGCTTGAACTTGTAACAATGAGAACATAAAAATTCCTTACTTGTTCCCTGTCATCTTATATCACCTCATGTTAAAGCAACCTTCCTTTCCTGAGAATATTTCATGAAAGGAGTAATAGAAATGAGAGAACCTCAGAACAAGAGGAAATCTCTGCATTAATGGTGAGCACTGTCCTTTGGGCATAAAAGCAGAGAGAAAATGCAAAAGAATATTTCAGTGAAGAGAATTATTGTAACATAAGCTATTATATCACACTTGTACACAGGATTTTAAAGGGTTTTCTGTCAGAATTGGATAATATTGTGAAGGGAACATAATGGAAATACTCTGCTTTTATTATTGCAATGTTTCAGGGACTGACAGATGATCCAAAACAAGGCAGTGCCACTTGTTGACAGCATTCTTACCTCAGTTCTATATTTGGACCCAGACACGACGATTCTTCTCTTTTTGCTAAGAATACACCCATGAATTTCTTTTAATTAAATTATGCAAATTTATGTTGTGAATTACCAAATGTGGCACAGTGATGCATTTATGTCTGCTGGCACATCCTGAGTGTTGCTCCATCATCCCTCACCCCACAGCACCAGGCAGAGCAGCTCTGCTCTCCTCCAGGATCTGCTGAACTCTGATAATCTGCTCCCTCCTGCCCCACACGGGCTTAGTTAAGCTCAGCCCATTTGTAGGATCCACATTTTCCCCAAGGGTTTCCCAACCAGGTTAAAGGAATATGTAAAAGAGCTCAGTTCTCCCGGCTCAGCACAAAGTTGTCACAATCTTTGAAACCTCCCTGAAATCCACCCGTAATTGGGAACGCTGTGATTTTAAAATCACACAGTAGGCTTCATAAATTATTCATTTTACCTACTGATTCCACGTCTCCTGATTTAATTGAAAAGCATCTGTTGAACTGAGAGGGGATAAAAGTTGAGCCATAATACAGTCACAGACTCAAATGAGGAAGGAATAAATTATTTCAGAAGGAATCATCTGTGCACCATGACAGTTTACATATTTTTAAGGCTTACGTGTTTTTTAAGATGAGCACTCAAACTGAGTCTTAGAGAAAGATTTTAAATTACTAATTAACATCTTAAAAGTGTATCTCATTTTTGAAATGAGACTTTCCCTCTGTCAAGCTGCAGAATGTGATTCCAGAGCTGCAAAATCACTTTATAAAATCAATTCCTTTTGAAATCCAGAGCACAGAGGCTTCATCTGTTGCTGGTCTTTGGTAAAACAATGCCATTGGTCCTCAACAAATTTGGGTCTTTTGTGCTCAACTGACCTTAAAGTTTCACACAATTATACTTTTCTTGGCAGTGAAATCTGATAAATCCATTGTATCTATGGCCAGACACAAATCAATTCTGTTTTCTATAGGTAAATCCTGCAACTCTGGGCTGTCAGCAGTGACACTCCAGAAATAAAACACAGAGCTCTCACGTGAGCTGGAAACCAGAATCCCCTCTTGGCAGTGGCAGTGCACTTCATATCCTCAGGGGATCAGTTGCATAAAATAGAATCTCATAAATAACAGATAATATAAGCCAAATAAAACATCCTGTAACATCCCACAGTTTATACAGAACATCTAAATCCTCCAGAATTCCCAGTGCCAACTCTCCTTTAGCACTGATTTTCCTGCTCTCTCCAGCACCCAGGAACCCTGGTGGCACCAAGATTATTTCAGGGGGTACCAAAGAACTGATATTTCAGCACTCAGAGTCTCACATTGTGTCTGCATCTGAATTTTGGGATGAAAAACTCCACATCACAAAGTCCTGGCCCTTGGTGTGTCCCCAGGTTTTGTCCTGGTACAAAAGAGGGTGGTGACCCCAAAGCCAGAAGCACAGGTCACGTTCTGGGGTGCACCCTCAGCACATCATGGACAGTTTTATCCAGCACAAATTCAGTTTTACTCAACACCAATTCAGTTTTACCCAACATAATTCAGTTTTATCCAACAACAATTCAGTTTTACCCAACACCAATTCAGTTTTATCCAACACCAATTCAGTTTTACCTAACATCAATTCGGTTTTACCCAACACCAATTCAGTTTTATCCTACACCAATTCAGTTTTATCCAACACCAATTGGTTTTATCCAACACCAGTTTGGTTTTACCCAACACCAATTCAGTTTTACCCAACATAATTCAGTTTTATCCAACACCAATTCAGTTTTATCCAACACCAATTCAGTTTTACCCAACACCAATTCAGTTTTACCTAACATCAATTCACTTTTACCCAACACCAATTCACTTTTACCCAACATAATTCAGTTTTATCCAACACCAATTCAGTTTTACCCAACATAATTCAGTTTTATCCAACACCAATTCAGTTTTATCCAACATAATTCAGTTTTATCCAACACCAATTCAGTTTTATCCAACACCAATTCAGTTTTAGCCAACATAATTCAGCTTTACCCAAAATCAATTCAGTTTTATCCAACATAATTCAGTTTTATCCAACACCAATTCAGTTTTACCCAACATAATTCAATGTTACCCAACATAATTCAGTTTTATCCAACACCAGTTCAGTTTTATCCAACACCAATTCAGTTTTATCCAACACCAATTCAGTTTTATCCAACAACACCAATTCAGTTTTACCCAACATAATTCAGCTTTACCCAAAATCAATTCAGTTTTATCCAACACCAATTCGGTTTTACCCAACATAATTCAATGTTACCCAACATAATTCAGTTTTATCCAACACCAGTTCAGTTTCATCCAACACCATTTCAGTTTTATCCAACACCAATTCAGTTTTATCCTATACCAATTCAGTTTTACCCAACACCAATTCAGTTTTACCCAACACCAATTCAGTTTTATCCAACATGATTCAGCTTTACCCAAAACCAATTCAATTTTATCCAACATAATTCAGTTTTACCCAACTGGACATCTCAGTTACAAACAGGAAGGTAAACATCTGAACTCAATTATCACACTAACATCCAGCAAATGATCCTTGCATAAAAGTTTTATTGTAAAAGCATCTAGGAAAGAGTTGTTACCTGTCATTTCCACGACTTTGGGGAAAAAGTGTTTCCAGAATCGACACTGCTGAGCTTGTAGTTTTGTCAGTACCACAGAAGTGTTGGTGTTCAGGGTCAAATATTTTTGTTCAGTACTAGTGAAGATTGGCCATCTTATTCCATTAGTCAGGGTCCCATTTGGAGCTCTAAAGGAGAAAAAAATCACTTTGTTTAGAACAAGAAACCACCTCAGCACACAATAAAGCATGATTTGGGTTTATTTATTAAATAAATCCCAAGTGTGGAATGACTGATGTGTCCTTTTGGAAGTAACAGGGGAAAAAAGCCAGATAAATTTCATTTACCCTCATTTGAAGAAAAAAATATCCACTTTTGAGGTGTTCTGGGTTCATCAAAGGGAAAAACTTAATAAATGATCGTGTTCAAACAACTTTTTGAATCTGGAGATTCTCAGAGAAGCTGTGAATTATTAGGGATGACTCTAGAACCAACCAGCCTGCCAGTCTGAGAGGTTGGGTGGTTTGTGTTTTACTTTGAATGTCTTTGATCCCTTTAGATGGACAAACAGATTGGAATAAATTACTGGAATGAACCTGCAAGTAAAGGCAGAAATAAAGTCTGAACTGGGATAAGATCTGCACTGGGAAAGAGAACAATTATTCCTCATTAAGAAGGAGCTGTCATCCTGGAGTCCTGTTTGTGGAGGGTCAAATGGGAACAATCTGAAATCTTGTGGAAACTGGGAAGAGGTACAGAGGGCTTGACCCTTTATAAAACCAGCTCTGCATGTGAAAGGAGCACAGCTGTTGGTATTAAAGGAGTTGTGATAAATATTTATAACATAACAGAATTCATAAAGCTCAAAGGACAGGCATCCAGATTTCACCTCCAGAAATGACAGTATCTGTATGAGGGGGAAAAAATGGTTTAAATGTGTAAGAGAACAACAAAATGGGCAGTGTTACATTAGGGAACAAAAAACAGAACATGGATTTGGGGGGAAATTCGTAGATTTGTATTTTAAACAGTCACAGATCACCATTAGCTCAGAAGAGGTTAGGAATAGAAATTAAACATTTTATTTCAGTGCAAGCACAGGGAGCTGTTCTCTTTCCTGGAAGCTGATATCAAGGAATGTGGGATTTAGGGCAGAGCAACAGCAACTGATGATTCTTGGTGGGATAAATTAACTCTGAGCTGAGTTCATTTGGTTCTCTCTGCTTTGCTTCTCACCAGGACTTTTCCTGGAAGGCAGAAGCCAAAGAGGAGTCCTGGGAGTCGGGTTCTGCTTCCCAAGAGGGGGAACAAGGCAGGAGTTGTGGTGGGAGCACTCAGAGCACAGGATGCTGACCAATACCTCTCGGTTAATTCCAAATTAAGTTTTCAGCCCATGTTTTTGTGCTCTGGGGTCTTTAGCACTGGAAGCTTCAAGAAGAAGTGTTGGAATAAGAACTTCAGGCAGTCATTTCCTGGACTGCTCCCCTCTTCACTGATTTTTCCTGCCTAATTCAGCTCCAGTTAACCCATGGCACCTTTTTAAAGTGCACATTTACTTGTGGCCCCTGAGAATGACGACTTAAGCAGAGCTGACTTGCACTTCAGTTCAAGATCAGGACGCTAATGGTGCTGTCAGTATTCATTTAACAGCTTTTATGCTATGAAATAAATCATGACATCCCACATTATAATTTACAGGTGTGTGGGGGGATTACACAATGCCTCGATGGCGACAGATGTATTTTACTGAAAAATGATTGAAAGAACTGTCAGGTGAACACAGCACTTTGAAGCCCATGAACCTGCTGATTATGACAATCTCTGCATTTCTAGGAAGTTTACTGTTCAAAGAAATGCCCAGTAATTTCCTCCTTGGCTTATTATTGAAAATTTCCCAAGTTAAAAAGCAGCTCCCAGTCGGAGCAGAAGGGAGATCACAGGAGCATAATTTGGAACAAGTTATGATTATAACCTTGTTGTTCCCTCACAATTACTGTGAATTCCTTCTTACTAATAACTTCATGATGAGAATTGCAGTGCCCAGAATAGGCTGTAAAATTCCCTGTTCTTTGCACCAATATCAAAGTCTAATAATATCCAGAGCAGTGGAAGTATGGTGGGAATATCTTCAGTGGGCAGACAGGAATCCAACTCCCTGCACAAACTTGTCGCTGCCCATTCAGGTCTGGATGGAAAAATGTTGGTGATCAATTACAGAAAGTTGTTTGTACTGAAAATTAAATGTTCCATTTGCATGGAGACCTCCATTTTATCATCTTTTATCAATTCTTGAAATCCCTGTTCTTTCATCTTCTGGTATTGCTTAATGATCTCTGCTTCAGTAATTCCAGTTTGCCACTTCAGTGCTGGCATTGGGGCCGGATGGTGTGTCAGGACAGGCTTCCAACTGTGGTTTTATCTTGCCAAATCACCTTTCTTGGACAAGATTTATTCAGAGAACACCTTAGTTTTGTTTGGAGAAAATCATCAAATAGTATGGCTTGGAAGGGAAGATCCAACCTCCTGATATGAGCAGTGAAATCTTCAGCTCTACCAGGAATATGAGCTCTGAAGATCTTAAAAAGAATCTTTTTCCTTTTCTACCCTTTTTGCCATTTGCAGCAGTTCTGAAGGCAATGAAGAAATACAATTCTTTGAATTCTCCCAGAAAAGAAATGCCAGACAGAAAAACAAAACAGAAACAAAAACAAACTCAAACCACCTGTGTTTAAACTCTGGTGTAAATAGAATTTGTCTCATTCCTGCAGCTATGTTTTCTCTTTGCATATGCCCTGAAATTATGGGCTGGATTCTCTCTATTCTGCTAGTGGCACAGCAGCTCATTCATAGTAAATTATTTTGTTAAGATAGGTCTTTAAGTGGAAATTTCTTGGTTGTGCTTGTTGTTACTTAGATCATGTTCTTGCCCCTTTGGGTTTTTCCATCCACAATTGCCAATTACTTTTAGTTTTCAAGATTAATTTATAGCAAGTGTACTAAATTTGATATAGGCGTGAAGAGGGTTTTGGAAGAGCTCATTCACCAATTATTTCTCTGTATTTAATATTCATCTTCAGCAACTTCAGAAAGAGAAAGTTAATTTCATTCAAATGGAAAATGCAACACGAACAGAGCTCTGTTAATCATAATAAACATACATACATTACCATTCTCATTAATATGATCAATATAGCCTGAGAAACAATAGCAGCTCACTGCATTTTTATTAATATTCACACAGCATTACCTTTACAAATGGTTTATCACACAGATACACAAAAAAATATGTAATTCATCATCTGAGTGGTTTTGGTAAACATTCAGGATTTAAAGTACCTTGAAAATATTCTCTTTATTTTTGTGAGCAAGTTCTGAATAGCAGAGTGAAAACTCATAGAGTGAATTCCATCATTACCACTGAGGTTATTCTTTTGTAGTGTTAAATTGTACTTTGAAGAAGACCAGAATGGGAAATATTTTCTGCTAACCCTCTTGAAAACGTATTTAGGTGCTTTAGGATTTACCTTTGTAAAACAGGTGTCCTACAGCCTAGCTTAGACTGTCCCAAGCTTTCTCCACCCTCCTGCTCAGCTGCTCTGCTTGTAACTCAGGTTGTGTTTCTCCAGAGGACAAGAAAAGCAATCCCACATCTCAGTGCCCACTCAGATGAATGAAAATTAATGAAAATTAATATTAATGATAATTCTGCTGCACCCTCTGCTTCCCCTGTGCAGGAGGAATTTAAATCCAAGAAAGATCTGTGAGTGGATTGGCATCACCCTGCTTGGAACTGCTGATGTTGATCTCCAATTTGGCCCCTTTTCTTTTAAAAGCTGTTTAAAGGCAGGGGAGAGGGAGTGAGAATCCCTTTTATTGGTTTTTGTGATTCCTGGTGGCTGCTGGGCAGCACTGGCATCAGCTGGGTTCCATGGGCTGGTGTTTTATGGAGCGCTACCATGGGCACAAGGAAACCAGGAGGGGGAATGGCAACAGCAAAAATAACCCCAACTCTTGCAGACTTCCTGCAACTGCAGCACAAAACCTCTGAGAATTATGGAAACAATCAGCTCAGCATCAAACAAGAAGGAAAACCTCAAAGTTTCACCCTAAGGGTAGCTCTGGGAGTCAGGGGTTCCTCTGCACATCTGAAGGTTGGATGATCTTAAAGGTCTCAACCAAACAAGTGAAGCTTTTCTCTTTCATTTTTTCCCCCTCACATTTTGGAAGAAAACATTTTGTTGTTTTTCCTCTTTCCCACTTGGACAGGAGGATGCTCCTAATTAGCAGGAATGTTGATGGGGAGCTCCAGGCTGTCCTGTGCTGTCCCAGCCCCACTCTGGAGGGATGGGAAGTGCTTGTGGCATTAGTCAGGACAGCACAGCAGATGTCTCACATGGTTCCTGAAGGCCAGCATGGGTGATATTTATATCTGTGCTCGTTTTCCCATTGCTGGCTGCCAGGTTAATCTGAATTTGGGGGGCTGGTGTGGTCCCTGGGGGGATGATGGGGCAGTGACAGCAGAAGGTTTTGTAAGGCTTTGCTGGGATGGCACCATGGACGAGATAAAATAGTGACCACTTTCTGAAAATATAGGTAATTAAACATTTTTCTTCTAATTGATTTAAATTATCATATTACTGAAATTTAAAAATAAAATCTCATATAATTGTTCCATAAAAAAGTACCAAAATCCTGATTTTGTGGCATTTGAGCCACGCTGGGGCTCCCACAGTAAGGCAGGAAAGGGCTGCTCTGATGAGCACTACGAGTGTGAGGGATGTGCAGCCTCCAATCCTTCAAACTCCTTTTTAATCAGCTCTGGGAAGTTCATTACAGCCTGCTGTGCTCAGCTCTCACTCCAGATCACACACACGAGTCCATAATCCAGTGAGTGCAGAGTGTCCCTGAGCCAGAGCGGAGGGAAACTGCTCTGCAAGTCCTAGCCTGGGTAAATATTATTCCTTCTGCTGATCCCTGAAGAAAGCAGCAGGATCCAGCTGGCAAAGTCCTTAACTGAGAGAAACTGGAGAAGAACCTTTGCAGCCAGGCTTTCTTACACCTGCACTAAATAAAGCTCAGGATATTCCTTCCAGATTCCAGCCTGGACACAGCAGCTGCCTGTTGAGATGCCTTTAACTATAAATTATCATGGGATGTGCTATTATGACCAATATCAGTTTCAGGAAATGAAGCAACAAGCTGTTACTCCTTTTTTTTGTTGCTATTATTTATGCTCTTTGTTATTGTGTTTTTTTATTTGGTGTTCTGCTCCAAAGAGCCTCGTGGAGCACCCATTGAGCTGAAACAATTCTTGCTCGTCCATGTCATAAATCCCTGCTGTGCACAAGCCAGGCCTCAAGGAATTGGCCATAAATAATGGAGCATTTGGGACATTTAGATGCAGGATGCTCTGCCTCAGCTCTTTGCTGAGCACTGAGGAGCTGGGTGCTCCTGGACAGGAGCCTGCTCTGGTACCAGGAGAAATAATGAGTTTGAGCCAGAGCTTCAACCCCTGCCTGCATTTCTGACCCTCCTTCACTCTGAAATGTTCCAGCCAAGTTTGGGGCTCCTTCATGAACCCCAAACTCCACACAGAGCATGGATGAGATGGGATTTCATCACACCAGGCTGTCAGAGCCACAGGGATCATTTCACACCTTCTCCAGGACTGGTGTGAATATTCACATTTCACATTTACATCACTTTTTGGACAGACATGAGGCAACCCTGCAGCTTAGTCCTTCTTGATGCTGAAGGAACAATTTTACCTTTACTTTTTCCAATGTCCCTGTAAAATTTTTTGTAAGATCCTTCTGCCCTTTTGTGTGGTATCAATTTCAGCTTTCAAGGGCCACTTTTCAAAGCTGTTATTTCTTAGCAGTCTTGGCTGCAGGAAGAAATCAAATGGAACTATAGCTTTTAGTCTTAACTTGTTGAAGGGGGATATTTGGAAATGGGAGAAGGTCCTGAACCCCACAGAGACCTTGAAGGAGGAAGAACCTCCCATAACAGGTAAGTAAAAGGATAAGTAGACAGGAAGGCATGTGGCACTTGGCCTTTTTGTCATCCTCTGAGGCTGTTTTATCTCCTCTGAAACCCCTCTTCCTCCTCTTGACCTGGAAAAATACAAACTTACACACCAGAACTACTCCCTGGAACAAACCAGGGTTTCATCAGAAACAAAAAAGAGGGTGTGAAGGGAGAGAAAAATATTTTTATAGCCATAAAACTATTAATACTCTGTTTTAAATTCCCAGTGTCTTTGGTAAAATTTGTCAGCCCAGCTGGTTCTGAGAAAGAGTAAATACTGTGCTCATGGATATTATTGCTGGTTCCATTCCTTCCCCGCTCTGCCATTAATAAAGTTCATCCCAGGCACTCAGAAATTGTTGGATAAATGTGTTTTCAATGCTTTTCTTATCTCTAGAGACTAAATTTGCAATTGAGGCTGGGTAGTTGATACTACGCCAGGAGATGATATTTGAGATTTGTTTTCAATGGAAATTGCCCTAATCATGATTTATTTTCAGGATGGATGCTCCACAGAGCCCTGCACCAACCAAAATCCTCTGGATTCGTCGTGTCCTGATGGATTTCATCACAGTGGCATTTTTCTTTATATTTTCTACTACTGTTTTATTTCTGTGAGTGGGAGGAAGTGCATGAGTCACAAACTTTCACGACCATGTAATCTAGGCCAAATTGAGCAGTCCTAAAAATGAAACTATTGGGTAGCTTTCAGGAGGGGGAATTTGTGTTACTGCTTCATCAGAAACAGAACCACTGCAGCTTCATGCTGGGAAATGTAAACAAGAAGATAGAGTGCTCTTAACCCCCTCCCCAAATATATAATAATAAGAATAAATAAATAAATAAATAAATAAATAAATAAATAATAATAATAGTAAAAATACATTTCTTACAGTATAAATTCATTGTAGGTTTGACATTTACAAGTTACACATGACTATATAAAGATAAAGAAATTTTAATTATGTCCCATTCTTGTAAATTCTTCTGAGTCTGTTTTGAGCTGCAGCAAGGGGGAGATCTCCAAATAGCAGCAGGTAGGCTGGGAGCCAGGGAAAGGCTGCTCTTAAAAAGAAACAATATGAAAAGAGAGGAGTAACCTGTTTAAAATTATTTTCTTTCAGAATTGAGGGGGGTTTTGTGGAAATTATGGTATGCAAATTACTTTACTACTAGGAAAAAAACTACTGTTAAACATCCAGCATTTCCAGAAAATTCACTTGGAGGTTGCACCATGAATAAGATCCATGAGAGGCAGATATTCAAAAGTTCATTTAAATAAAAACTTCATTAGAATTTTTTAAAAATTCACTGTATTTAAACAGCTGTTCCTGCAGGAAAAGGATCTCTCAGGTGTAAATTTGAGGCAATGCTCTTTAGGTTTGCATTTTATGAAATTTAGAAGTTCCCTTGTGTTCCCACAAGGAAAGGTAGAGGACACAGATGGTGGCCAGAGGTGCCTGGGAAGGCAGAGAATGGCAGCTTTCAATTTTATATTTTTATAGAATTGTATAACATCACCAACTGTGAGCACAGAATGCCCAATTTCTACCATGGCTTCACATTCCTGGGGACAGAATCTCCCAAATCCCAACTCTGAATCTCTAACTGCATTTCCCCACCCCTGCCCTCCCCTGAGCTGATTGGAAACAGAATTAAACACCACATTGAGCTCCCTCCAAAAATGTGGTGTTAGGCACCCTCTGCTGCTCCTCATTTCTTCTTTTTCTACTTCCCTGGAACAGCCAATCTCTGGAGTTGGGCAGGGAATTAAAATGTGCACTGGAAGGTTTCCATTCCTCCCACAAAAACTCTCAGCATCACTCCAGATTAGTGTTCCAGAGCCTCCTGGAAAAATGGGGTTTGCAGCCCTTTCAAACTTCCATTTCTGCCTTCTGATGGTGAAACAAGGTCTGAGCTGCAGAAAGGCAGCAGGGAAGAAGAGTGGCTCTTCAAAAGGGGATTAACATTAATTAATTAATTAATTAACATTAATTAATTTCTCGGTGCCTTCTGGAAGCATGTGTTTGTAAAATACATTCTCTCTGAAGTGCCTGGCTTTATATGTGGACCTGCCTCAGACACAACTCATAATATAAATTCATATGTGCCCTTCCTTCATTTCTCTGTTCTCAGATTTGTTCTCCCCCTCAAACAGTTTGCAAGTCTTTCAGGCATTTTCTGCTTTCATATTTCAATCTCTTTTTTGTTCTTTTTTTTGGCATTTTTTTGGTCACCTGATGTCTTGCAGCAGTCACATTTCCCTCTCTTGCTTTTTCATTTTCCTTACTGCCCACCAAACACTAAATTGTTTCCATCCAGGCTTCTTACACCCACTCCCAAATTCGAGGTGGCAATCACACCATGGTTTTACTTCCCTCTTGAAACCTTTATTTCTCTCCATGCCTCTCCTTTCCCCAGAATGTGTCTGTGTAGACTCTTTGCTGTCGCTTGGGACAGCAGGGAACTGCCCAGCACAGGCTCTTCAGCCTGTCTCAGTTATGAGGAAAGGTGGATTTGGATCCACAGAATCACTGAATTAGGTTGGAAAAGTCCTCCAGGATCTCAAGTCCAACTGCTGACCCAGCTCTGCCAAGGCCACCACTGTCCCATGTCCCCAAGTGCCACATCCAGGAGGGTTTTAAATCCCTCCAGGGATGGGACTGCACCACAGTCCTGGGCAGATTTTACTGGGGCAGGACATCCCTTTACAGGAGAAATTTCTCCTAATATCCAACCTTGGTGCAACTTGAGTTCAATCAATCCCAAATCCCCCTGGCTGTCCCCTCCTGTCAGGGAGTTGTGCAGAGCCACAAGGGCCCCCCTGATCCCCCTTTTCTCCAGGCTGAGCCCCTTCCCCAGCCCCATTTCTTTCTCCAGCCCCTCTGATCTCCCTCTCTTCCAGGGCTCAGCAGTTCACCTTGCTCACCCCACGTGGGTTTGCTCAAGGACAATTGAATTTGAGCACTGCCAGCGCTCTCTTCCAGTCAATCCTCTGCATTTCAGCTCTAGGTTTTAGTTTTATTCTCACTCAAAGACTCCTACAATATTTGGACATTTCCTTAATAGATGTTCTCATCTCCTGTTTGAAAATAATGGTTTGACTCATCTGTTGGAGGGAGTGAAATCCGTGTGGACAGAATTGTGTTTGCTGCACATATGGAAAGGAACGAGACATCTTCTTGTAATCTGCAATGTTTGTAATAAAATTAAACCAATCTCAACAATTTGTATCCCAGGCTTATTTTCAAAGGACATCTGAATCAAATACTCCTGTTTTCAGTTTTGAAATTCAATGACAGCTTGTTAGCTTGCAAGCTGGGGAGAGGGAGATGCCTGCCAAGGTGAGTCTCTGGTTACTGATATTTTCCATGATCTGCTGTTTCCTATTACTTTGCTAAAAAGGTGTTTCCATTACTGTTCCTGAATATAACAATGGATATAAACTCTGGTAAAGATGATGAGTCACTTTTAAGAACTCAAAACTGAGGGTGGAAAAATAGCAGCAAATTTTCTTAATTTTTTTTTTTCTTTTTTATCCAAGACTACAATTTCTGCAATTTCTTTGCATGGCTCAAAAATTGCTCACATGAAAGACAATGAATAAGAGAGCAAACGTGTCCTTCTGGGTCAAAATGAAAACTCTGATTTTTCCTAACATGCTGAAGAAAGACTTTCCATATACATTTTTTTTTATTTTTGGGAACCTCTCTCCTGCTTTGTTCATACTCATTTTTTTTTTTAAATCCAGAAATATTTTCCTCTGCATTCTTGAACTGATCAGAAAAAAATCACTTGAAAAGATGAAAAATTAATTTTTCTGGAAGGGTGTGAGATCTCAGGAGCAGCAGCCTCAGGGAAAGGCTCCTCTTGGTCCCCCTGAGCTCTGGATTGTTTGAAGACCCTGTGAGGATCAAAGTGACTCCAACCCAAAAACTTTCCTCTATCCCTGAGAACACGAGCGAATCTCTGACAGAAATACAGCTCACAGTAAATCCCTTCCCTTAAAATGGCTCAGAGGGACATAAAACTTCCAACTTCCTGAAGTATAGGGAAATTAAAAGTGGTTGGAGTTTTTTATTTTTATTTTTTCCCCACTATATTCAGTCCTTCCCATAGCCAGAGTATATAGGTCCCCAGTTCAAGTGCTGCCTGGACTCTATATGAGGCTGTTGGTTTTGTTCTCACTGCTCTGAAACTACTCTCTATAAACAGGTTGTGATAAGTTGGTAACAAAAGCACTGAAATTTATTATGTGTCTAGCAGTGGAACATCAGGGAAAGGAAATAATAACCAGACAAAGTGCTTCACAGCTTTAGTGGGACAATCAAAGCCTCACAAATTCCCCTAAAACATAGGAGGGAATATTTCAAAGGCTTCACTTTATAGAAAAAGCTGCAAAGATTTGTTTCAGCAGTTGTAAAACTGGCATGGAGACAAGTTTTGCCCGTTTCCTTTTATCCAAAGCATTTTTCACAAAGCCTTAAAAATATTATCTTTGTGTGCTCCGTTGTCTTCTTGAGTTTCCAGCTCATCTGATTTGTCTGGCTCTTGTCACTTTGCATCTCTCATGACTAAAGAGCACAGTTACCAAATCTAATGGATAAAGGAACGGAAAAGGCACCCATGGACTTGGGATCCCATCTAGTTTTTCAGGATAAATAAAATTCCCCCTTCCTAGAGCATCCCAGGGTTGGGAATTGTAGGACCTGTTAGTGTCACCTGCCTGCTTCCAAAGGCTCTCTGAAAAATAGCAAAAGTGTGGCAGAAAAAGGAACTTTAAAAATGTTTAAAAAGAGATATTTACATCTTTTCATTAGTGTGGCTTAAAAGCAAGTGTGCTGAGAAGAATTTAGAGGGCCACTGAAATTTAACAGTATTGTTAAAATAAATGATATTTCAACATAATCATGCCAGACCAGATCCAGCACTTTTTGTGACACCACACTGCAGTTTTCTGCTGAATCCAAGCTGCCCAACTCTCTTTGTCTAACTGTGATGATATCTGGTATTTTATCAAATGATTTGGAGGCTATGAACTGATATTCAACTGCCAATACTCTTAAATGCAAGAATAAGCACAGGAGACTCCAGGTAAGCTGAAGAGAGGAATTTAACCTCAAAGTGTAAATCAAGATCTTCGATTTTGGAATTTGTTCTTTCTTATAACCCAAATATTTTATTAGGTTTGATTTCTTGAGACAGCAGGAGTAATAAGTCTCTTTCTTTCTTTGCTGGTAGAACAAGGATTTTTCAAGGCTCAAATGTATGAAAAAATAAAAGTATTTTATGGGATATCTTAATAGAACTAGGAATGGCTGGAATATTGGGTCACACTTACTTGATACCCAAATTCAGCCATGAAAAAGAATTTCAGCAGGATATTCACAGACTATGTAAATGTACATGGCAGATTCCTAAAAATGACACAATTCCCTGGGATCCAGAAGAGAAATTGGAGTCCAGCAGCAGCTCCAAGGCTCACAGCAGAAATGTGTGTTCCTGTCTGCTACTGAATCCTCTACATCTCCATTCCCTGTTTCTATTCAAAAACAGAAATGCCTGCAATTTTCCAGGAAAAAATGGTCAGTAATCACTGATGTTTATTTCTAGGCAGGATGTGAAATAGGAAGTGATTTGGAAAATTGCATCCACTGCTGCTGGGGGTGGTGGCAGACTGGGAAACCCCTGGGCTGGCTGGCAGTGCCCTTTTGGGTACTGAGAAATGCAGAAATCAAGGGTTTCACACTCTTGGGATGCTGTGAAGGAGTCACTTTCTGTCCCTAACATATTTTCTTTTGTCCTTATGTGACATTAAGGATTTCCCACATTTTTTCTTTGCTTTTATCCCCCCAGTTCTGTCTCCCATCCCTCTGTGTGGGGGAAGAGGGCAGCAGCTTTGTGGGGTTTAACTGCTTGGCTGGGGTTAAACCATGACAGAAACAGAAAATGCTCCTAACTGCATATTTTTAATTTTCCTATCAGTATTTTTATTCCTCACATGAAAATAAAACCCAAAGACCCCTAAAGTCAAAATTTATGCTTGAAGGCTCCTCATGAGAAGCAGCTCTGGCACCTCTCAGTGCCTCCCAGTCAGAAAACACCAGGAAAAAACAAGATTTCTTCCAGTTTTGTTGACTCTGCTTCATCTCCTTTCCTCTGCAGGCTGCTCTCCCCTCCCTTGTGCTTTTGTACTTCAGCACATTAGAATATTAGGTCAAACACCCTCACTAAAAAATATGCTGTACAATATTTCTCATTTTTGCTTGATTTTCTCTTCATCTGCTGGAGACATCAATGGTAATTTCCCCCTCAGAGGTTTGCCCTTTGATCATGCCAGAGTTTCCTATAAATATTATGTCAAAACAGGGCTTCCCCAGCTCCTTAAAATGTGCTCAAATGCACCATGAAAAAAAAAAAAATCCCTTATTAATCTTGGAATTATTAGGAATTTTTATAATTTCCCCACTCCTTGCACATTCTGAATAATGGGATACAGAGCTTTAGGTGTCTCTGCTCTGGATAGTGAGCAAAGGATCACATAATGATTTTTTACTAACACAGAAATTGCTGGATTGCATTGTTTTTCCCAACAGTGATGGTTTGAATCCTCGTGGTGGGAGCAGAGGGAGGGATTATTTGCTGTTTGCTGTGGAAACCATTTCAAATCCAATCTGTGGGGTAATCTAATTAGAGTGTGAATGATGATCACAGTAGGTGACAGGACTGTCTTCCACAAACTTAAACCTGAATGTACCTTATGTTGTCTAATTTTAGGGGCTGCAGTGACAGGAAGAGTGTTTTGCAGAGCAGGTTATTGAAATTTATATATATACACACACACATAAAACTTATATACATGAAAATTAAATATATACATAATCCAGTGGAAATGAATAGTTCAAAGAAATGTAAATATCGCTCTGCAAAATTAAATATCGACCTGGATTTCTCTTTTTTATTTTTTTTCTCTTTCTGGTGGAAGGCGCTGGATGCAAGCTCCTTTAGGGCAGGATGGGGAACAAAGAAGCAGTCCCCAAGGAAAGGTGTCCCAGAACAACTTCCTGGGGCAGGAAGGGTTCCCAAGCCTTTCCCAACATCAGAATTCATCTTGGGCATCTATCAGATGCATTTTTGGCATTGATAGATCAACCTCACAGCTCAATTCCAGACTGTGAGCCCCACTGAAAGCTTTGCTCTGCATCACAGCCCTCCCCACCAAGCTCACACCGAGGGGTGTGCTCAGGCTCTGAGCAGGAAGAGCTCGTGGATTAAATCTGAGATTAAATTTTACAATAATTAAACATGAAAGCATTATGCAGTGATGAGTGCAGCAATTGGTACAGTTGTTTTCTGGTTTTATATGCTCATCTCCTCTGGTAAAAGAAATATTACAAGCTCCAGAATATAAAGAGTATGGGGATTGTTGAGGTAATTATAAATCAAGGCAATCCATGCATCCTTCCATCCATCCTTCCATCCATCCATCCATCCATCCATCCATCCATCCATCTATCCATCCATCATCCATCCATCCATCATCCATCCATCCATCCATCATCCATCCATCCATCATCCATCCATCCATCCATCCATCCATCCATCCATCCATCCTTCCATCATCCATCCCTGTCCATCCATCCATCATCCATCATCCATCCATCATCCATCCATCCATCCATCATCCATCCATCATCCATCCATCCATCCATCCATCCATCCATCCATCATCCATCCATCCATGCATCCATCATCCATCCATCATCCATCCATCCACCATCCATCATCCATCCATCCATCCATCATCCATCCATCCATCATCCATCCATCCATCCATCCATCCATCCATCCATCCATCCATCATCCATCCATCCATCCATCATCCATCCATCCACCATCCATCCATCCATCATCCATCCATCATCCATCCATCCATCCATCATCCATCCATCATCCATCCATCCATCCATCCATGCATCCATCATCCATCATCCATCCATCATCCATCCATCCATCCATCCATCCATCCATCCATCCATCCATCCATCATCCATCCATCCATCCATCCATCCATCTATCCCTCCATCCATCCATCATCCGTCCCACCCATAGATAAGTAAATCTGTTAAGAAAGGGATGCACACAAAAATTAGCAGTGAGTTCACTGTGGAGGATGAGGTGAAGGGTAACACAGGGCTGGGGGCTGGCAGCCACAAAGTTTGGGGTGTCCTGGAGGTGGAGAGAGCCCAGGCAGGGGGGAACATGGATTTGGGATGGAAGGTGGAGCCTTTGACAGAGGGCACTGCCAAGATAACCCCACCAAGCACAAACAGCGCCTGTCTGGGGTGGATAAACAGGGAATATCAGGTTGGACTGGAGGGAGAGGTGACACCTGGAATTACAGCTCCATGGGGATGACACTGTTTAGTTCTGGCAGGGAAACTTCCAACCAGGTGTGGATGAATTACAGGTTTAAAGGTGGAGAGTCATTGTTTGAGAAAAAGCACATTAGTACAAATCTCAGGGGTACACCTTGCTTGTTTAACAAACAATTAAAAAAAGATTATGGATTATTTTAATACATCCTTAATGATCAAACTCTATATGGAACAAAAATCATAAAATGAATCTTACAAATTGTCAAATAAAATGTAAAACCTGGAAAATGCAGAGGTAGAATAGGCAAATTCAGTCTAGAAACACTTACTTTTACAATGTAACATTTTAACTGGAATTAAGATTTAAAACAACCTAACAATGTTCGTTCTGGATTTTTAATCAGTGGAAACATTTTTAATCAGTGGGAACATTTCAGTCTTACCTGTTTTGTGTTATGTGCAAGGTTGGGTAGACTAAATGAACACAGTGGTCCCCTCTGGTTTCTAATCTATTCAAAAAATTAATTAGATCCTGTTCCAATGTTGATTTCAGCTTTTACAAATCTATATATCCCTGACAAATCAAACAAAAGGTCCACCTTAGAAACAGAATTAATGCAGGATTTTAACATTAAAGTTAAAGAAATATTTTTTGAGTGTGAATTGACTGTTTGGTTGTGTGTTCTCCTAGGCACAGATTTTTGTATATATAATTTTCTCAGGAGAGAGCACAAACCAAACTTCTGGAAAGTGACACCTCCCCTCCCCACCATTGGGACTAATCCTACATGGTTGTTTTGGTGGGGGCTGTTTTTGTTACTGCTCTGAAATGTTTTAATTTCAAACTGAGAGTCTCATTGGGAGCCCCCAGCCATGCTGAGAGCAGCAAGGGCTGCCTCATTTCTACTAACTCCAGCTGGAGAAGGGTTGGATTTAATCCATTCCACACACCCCAATGAAGTATTCTTATTTTCTCCTTGTGCAGGCTGGGCCATATTTCACTTCAAGATGAGTGGACTGGAACTGGAGAGCGATTTGTCGTGGGTTTGCACTCACAGCACACAGGAGGAGAGGCTTTGTGAAATCCCAGTCTCTCCATCATGTGAACATAACACACCTCCCTCTTATACACCTGAATGTTCTGAGAAAATTACATCCTCAAGGAAATTGCGCTTTTTTCCTCCTACTTCTACTGCTGGAAGTCCTTTCTAGTGTTTGAAATATTTTGTTTCTAACACTTGAAACCATTACCTGCCTTTGGAACAACCGCTGCCCTGGCAAAGAAATGTTTTGTATTTGCTTTTATGGGTGGATAAACACTGTTCCCTTAAGCTTGTCCAATATAGGGAGCAACACATCAACTGTTTATTCTATTAAAACAGTGGTTTTGTCAGAACTGAAATAGAATTCTGGATAACTGTTGAAGTCAGTGAGTCGGGGGTCTCTTTGAATTCTTCAAGGAAAAATCAGAGTACAAGGATTGAATTAAAGTTAACCCCACAGATAACTGAACAATTAATCCCTTCCCATCATTCCAGTCAGGCTCCAAAGCAGCCTTGGAACAGTCAAGCTTTTTCCCCTGGTGAAACAACAACCAACCAACCAAACTTGCAGAGTAAACTCACCCAGTTTTGGCGAAAGTCGCCCAGTATCTCATCATGGAGCGGCTCAGGAGCTCCTCAGCCTTGGTGTAATTCACCCTCCTCTCCAGGGGCAGCCCGAACACAAACTCGATCTCGTAGCCGTGCATGACCCCCATCCACTCGGGCCAGGGCAGCTTGGAGGAGCGATGCTCAAAGAAATAAAAGAACACGTGGTGGCCCAGGCGGGCGAAGCTGGTGCTGAACTCCAGCGCGGGACAGATGATGTTGTAGTCGCCGACAGCGTCATCGATGGCATCCCGGTAGTGCTCCGGCTTTGCCACGTTCTCCCAGTCCGTGTACTGGAAGATGATGGATTCTATCGCCAGTTTGCTCACTCCTGGGAAGGCCAGAGCTAAAGCTGCTTCAAACTGGGTTTTATTGATCAAGCCATCGCTGTCCTTGTCGAGGCCAGGGACTCCATATGCCAGAAATGACAACCCTTCATCTTTATTGACGCCCACCAAGACCTGGGTCTGTTTGAAAAGACCTTTCTCCATCAATACTTCTGGCATGTCCTCCAGAAAATCCCCATCCACGCTCGGACAGAAATGTATTTGTAAAAGAGAAGCATATGGAACAGCAAAAATTTCATTTTCCAGTATTTCCTTTGGGTCCTTGCCTTGGAGGCAGACAATGAGCTCTGACTCGTTGCTGGTGGGACACTGGAGCTGTTTGGCCAAAGCCACTGCTCTGTTCCTGGCCTCAGAAGAGGTAATTGCAGCCCAGGGGGCATTGGGAGACCCGCTCTGCAGGATGGCCCTGGTGAATAAAGGGTGGCTTCCAGGAGAAAGGAGGTGATAGGCGACAGAGGCCGAGCCAGCGCTCTCTCCAAACAGAGTCACGCTTTTGGGATTGCCTCCAAAGGCTGCTATGTTCTCCTGGACCCACTGAAGTGCCAACCTTTGATCAAATAAACCTGCATTTCCAGGAGCTTTCTGGTTTCCTGGCAAGGACAGAAATCCCAATGCACCAACCCTGTAGTTCATGGAAACCACAACCACTCTTTCCACCCTGGCCAGAAACTTCCCATCGTAGACAGGCAGGGAAGTGGACCCAGACTCGAAGCCACCACCATAAATCCACACCATGACAGTGGCGTTCTTGGGCTTGGGAGAAGGAATCCACACATTCAGGTACAAGCAGTCCTCACTCAGGTTGGTTTTTGGGTTCCACATCTCCGACCCAGCAAAGCCCGGGTACGTTGTGTCTACGTGCTGGTAACAGGAGTTTGCGTGTTTGGTGGCATCCCAAACATCCGCCCATTCCTCCCGAGGTTCTGGCTTTTGGAACCGCAGCCTCCCAACGGGGGGCTGTGCATAAGGGATTCCCAGGAAGGCTGTGACTGTCCCCCCCAGCACCTGCAGGCTGGTCCCTCTGACTTTGCCCTTCTTGGTTTCAATGATGTCCTCAGGCACCACCTTCCTGGCGAACATGGACAGCAGGAGAAACCCCATCAGGAACAAGGTGGAGAGACTTAAATAATTTGCCCAGATCATGATGCCTGGAACACAGGACAAAAAATAAATTTAAAATTAGTGTTGCAATATATTAGCACCCAAATGGTCTGTTAAATAAGAGTGTAGGTCATCCCAGGGGCATTGAAAATAAGAAGGTGCTGCACAGAAAGCACAGAAGTTTTTAACTTATTGGTAAGTTCTTCTTGATTATTTGTGCTACAGAAACTCTGTTCAGTATTTGGCCAGTACTTCAGAAAAATTCTCTTGCTAAAACTGTAGAACTGAGGAAGACAAACAAGGAAAAGGTGAAATCATAAAACAGGCTCTGACCACTGCAGATGATTTACCCACCAACCAAAGCCTAAAAATAATTTCTTCTAAGATCTTGTTTTTCTAGAGCATCTTAATCAAGTTTACAACCAGCAGAGTCAACAAAGCAGTCACACTTCCATTATTTAGAATCAATATTAAGATACTAAAACATCAAGGATTTTTGAATGTATGAAGATGGTGCCTTGGGTACGATCTGCTCTTTCCTTCCTGAGAATTTTTCTGAGTGATAATCAGTATTACCTTAAAGCTAAGTATATAAACATTGATTATGTATCACATTTAAGCACCCTAATAATCGTATTTACCCCAGCCTTTTCAGCACCATCCCCTTGAAACTGAAAATTCACAAAAAGCCTATTTGCATAAATCTATTTCTGTGGTTTACATATCTGAAAATGCTCAACAAAGCTCCCTTCTTTTTTTTTTTTTGCCTGTTTCCCTGTCACACATTGCATGCTCTGTCCTGTCCCTTTAAACAGGCCATTCTTTGTTAATGAGGAGCACTCATGTCCTTAAAAGGAATGAGGATAATTTCTCTGGAAAATACAGCTGTGGCCTAATTTGAGCTCCTCCTGCTTGTGTGCCTGTTCTTGGAAAGAAAATGCAGCAGAGGGGAGGAAAGGAAGATTTTGTGCAATGGGGTTCCTAACTTTGAGACAGCATCAAAGAAGCAGGGAGGAATCTTTCAGGGACAATATTTTCAGCATTCATCTGAATAGACAGAAAATAGATAAATTTTAGAAAACATTAACATTTATGCTCTGGTTGTTTTGTTAGAATAAAATAGATGAGGTGGTGAATGAGATCGATAGCCTTCAGAGTTGGTCTTACACTCCACCAAGTCTTCATTTTGACTGACAGAAACCTGCAATTGTTCCCTTTTTTTGTTAAATATTAGAGATGTGATTTGTCAGCTCACGGGGTCTAGCAGCTCCCAAGGAGTTTGGGTCAGCACAACTCGCCATGGCACAGGCATGAGGCTCAGTCACACGTTCACTGGATTTTGGCTCCCCTCCCTCTGTGCCAGGCATAATCATGGAATATTCGAGTGTGAAAGAACTCCCAAGGATCATGCAGTGCAGCTCCTGTCCCTGCACAGATGCAGGATGTGGGGTTATGGTTGTTAAACTGGAGAAGGGTTATGCCCAGCAGAAGGCCCTGTGGGAATGGCACAGCTGCAGGAGGGACGGTTGGAATTCGGCTGGGGGTGAGAGGGTGTGAGTGAGCAGAGAGCCAATTAGTGACAGTTGGGGGAGATTGTGATTGGCTGGAGGAATGCGTGGACAGTGTGTGAACAGGAAGCTGATTGGCTGGAGGAACCCATGGACAGCATGTGAGCAGGAAGCTGATTGGCTGGAGGAAAGCATGAACAGTGTGTGAGCAGGAAGCTGATTGGCTGGAGGAGCATGTGAGCAGGAAGCTGATTGGCTGGAGAAATGCGCGGACAGCGTGTGAGCAGGAAGCTGATTGGCTGGAGGAACACCTGGACAATGTGTGAGCAGGAAGCTGATTGGCTGGAGGAACACCTGGACAGTGTGTGAGCAGGAAGCTGATTGGTTGGAGGAACACATGGATAGTGCGTGGACAGGAAGCTGATTGGCTGGAGGAATGCATTGAGAGCGTGTGAGCAGGAAGCTGATTGGCTGGAGGAATGCATGGACAGTGTGTGAACAGGAAGCTCATTGGATGGTAGAACGTGTAGACAGCAGCACAACAGCCGAGCCAACCAATGGGTTTCTTTTCTGTTAAATTCTGTTAGGTTCAGTTTGGTTTCAGTTATGTCGGGTAGAGTTTAAAGGTATAAAAGGGTGTGATTTCTACAACAGAAGAATCTCTTTGGTGCACAGGGGGGTCTGTGTCACTTTGTTCCCCATTGCTACACATGGCTGGCCCCATTTTGGACCTATAAGGCAGAGCAGAGTGTGCAGATTGCTCCAGTAGTAACTCTCACTGGGTCAAGGAACCAGCTGGAAAAGGATCTGGGGAATGATCCAGGAGGAGTTCGGGAAGGGACTCAGGAATCCAAAAGTGCACGCACCTCACTCAGAGGGTGATTAGACCAGTGGGAGCAAATATAGGAGGCGGAATATCCCTGGAATAGCACAGGAGCTTGGGCCAGGTACGGTGACTCCCACATCAGCAATCTATTCTGATAGATTTCTGATATGAAACTGAGCGCCTTGCTGCACTGGGTGTCTAATCAAGTTAAAGATTTTCCCCTTAGTGGGCCCCTTCAATCAGAAGCCTGGCAAGAGGTAGGGTAGAGCCTTTTTGATATCACCAGAGTTTCAAGGTTTTTGGGGGACAATTAAAGGAGGTTGTGTGAATGTTGGCCATTTTGTGGCTTTGTGAGTTAATTCCCCAAACCCTCAGCACCACCAGAACCCATATAAAACCCCAAAACTGACCCTAACCCCATGGAATTGCCCTATCCCGAGATTACCCCAAGCCCTGCAGAACTGCCTTACCCTGATACAAATCCCTGCTTGGGGGGGACCCCTCTGCGCTCCCTGCCCAAAATGACAGCACAATAGTCCAGCATTGCCAAAAGTGCCAGGAGGCCACCATCAAGGAGGGTGACTTCGTGGTTGTTACAGCCTGCCCAGTAATGTATGTGCCAAACCAACAGCTGGTGTGCAGAGAATTAGACTATAAAGTAATTAAAGAGCTGAGGATGCTAGTTTAAGAAATAGAAATCCTCCCGTCATACCCTAAGCTACCTAGAATCTATCAGTACCGTGTACATCCTCTCACGCCAAGACAAAAAAGCATAATGGAAATGGTTCTAACAGCAGTGCAGTTTGCAGTCTAACCAAGTACTGTGTACAGTCCAGGTGGATGCTCTGCAGGACAGAGATCCAGCAATCATCATTGCACGGCTGAGGGTGGCCAAGATGCACACACCATTCACTTACCTACAAGTAAAGGTCCAACTTTAAGCATGGACAGAGGATGAGCAGGAAGCTGTTTGGGTGGAAGGGCGCGTGGAGAGCAGCACTGCAGCTGTGCCAGCCAGTGGGTGCCCTTCTGTTAAGTTTTGTTAGGTCTTGGTTTGGTTTCAGTTATGTTGGGTGGAGATTAAAGTATGAAAGGGCGTGATTCCTACAACAGGGATCTCCTTTGGATTCTCAGGGTGGGTCGGTGTCACTTTGTTTTTCATTGCTGCACACAGGCCCCCAACAATCCCACCCTGGGCATCCCTGGAGCTCTGTCCAACCACTCTGGAGCTCTGTCCAAACCCTCTTGGAGCCCTGGAGCTCTGTCCAACCCCTCTGGAGCTCTGTCCAAACCCCCCTGGAGCTCTGTCCAACCCTCTTGGAGCTCTGTCCAACCCCTCTGGAGCTCTGTCCAAATCCTCCTGGAGCCCTGGAGCTCTGTCCAAACCCTCTGGAGCTCTGTCCAACCCTCCTGGACCTCTGGTAGCCTCAGGGCTGTGCCCATTCCCTGGGGAGCCTGAGCAGTGCCCAGCACACTCTGGGGGAAGAACCTTTCCTGATCTCCACCCCAAACCTCCACAGAGACCAAAGCAAGAGCCTGTATTTACCCCAGCTTGCTAAAGCACCCAAGCTTAAATCCGCTATTTTTGAGAGAAACTGGGCATAACTTACGCAGTTTGCTGAATATTTCCAGCCTGCTAAACCAACACAGATTTGGGATTTTTTTTTTTACACAGCACCTTTCATTTTAAAACTTTAAAACTTTAAGGTGATTTAAGACAGGCAGTGGAAGGAGAAATGAGAAGCATGATTTGGGTTGCTCTGTAAATCTTTCCTTAACAATTCATTAGTGCTGAGAATCCCAGGGCTTCTCTCAGCCCCTATGCAAAACCAAACCCAAAATCCTGAAAAACCACCAGAGCTGGGAGAAGGATAATGATGAAAAAAGGGTCCACTTGGGTTTTGGAGCACACAGTAACGCTATGAGATTGTAGAAGTTATTTTTCTAAGTCTGTTGTTGTGACACTGAATTTGATCATGACCAACCACAAGCTGGAAATAATAAGATATTTAAAATATTGTCATTATGAAGAGAGAATGACTCTAAGAAAAGCAGGAGACTTTAAAGTTCCTCAAGATTAATCCATCTAAATAGTAATTAAAATTACTTCTCCTCCTGCACTTTTCTGTTAATTAAAAAGAGATGGCAGGAAAACAATGTAGCTTTGCAAAATATAACTTTGCAAAGCAATAGTTTTAGATTATAATATCAATGAGGAAAATAAAAACCAAAAATTCAGTTCTGTATCTTTAAAATTAGCTCTGTCATCAAAGAAAAAATTGGATCAAGCTTGGAAAGCACAGAAGTTTTGTGCTGCTGAATGAGAGAGCTCATCTACTCTCAGGTCACTCTGCTAATATTAACAAAAGTAGCAAGTGACAGAAGATTATTATTACACCTTGAATGCCTGGCAAATATTACATTTAATAAGGATTTTAATCCTGCTTTAAACCAATCTCAGCAGCGTGAAGCACACCGAGCAAAACAAACATTACTTGATTATTACAACGAGAGTAAAAGGGTCAGAAGATTGCTTTAGCTCATCAACACCCACCCAGCAGAGTTTTATCATGCACCGTATTTGCACATTTTAAAAAGCTGCTGCTGTAGTAGTTTTCCCCCAGCAAAAGTTAAACAGAATCTACTTTTGCATTCTTATTCAGCGAGGAACACCATTTATTTCAATGCCTGTTTCCTCCCCCTTTGCAAATCTTTACCCAGCCAAAAAAAAAAAAAAAAAATCTATACACCGAACTACACAATCGCTATTTAAACAGGAAAGATGGTTGAATTAATAAGTGATTTCTAGCTCAGCTTAATTTACTTAGCCCAGGACCCCTTGAATAATGCCAAGGTCTGCTACACACGCTGCTCACTGGTTCCATTTGCAGAGCAGAGGCAGCTTCCCCCGGAGAGCAACAAATGGGCAGAGCAGAGCATTTCCAGAGATCCCAATCCCCGCGCAAATCAAGCTGAACTGCAAATTATCCTGGCAGGCAGAGACGTGCAAAGAGAGAATCACTTACCCCACTTCTGTTCCAAGAAACCAGAAGTTTTTAAGAGTCAGGCTCTTGGGATCCCTCGGGGGAGATGCAGCGGTGCAGCTGCTGCTTTAAGCCTGTAAATTGGCCAGTGCTGACATTATAATCAACTCTTTCTGACATGGAGCTCGCGAGAGTTGGCAGCAGCCACTTGATCTGCAGGCAGCCTCTGCCTCCCATCCCACATCTGCTCCCAGAGCAGCCGTGGAAATGCTCCAGGGACACCCCCAGGCTGGGCAAAACCAGGCACACAGGGGTTTGTTCCATGCATGGGGCATCTATTTTATAAGAATAAATAGAAATGTAAATATAATCATTCACGCCTCTCTTTCGTCTTGCTTAGAGCACTCTCTCACCTGTAATTTTTAAAATTTATTTCTTCTTTTTTTTTTTTCTGTACTGAAACCTCCTATTTTCGTTGCAAATAAGTATTTATTTTTGGTTTTAACGAGTGTGGCGGATAAAACAGGAATGTGCCCTGCCTGGACATGTCAAACACCAGCTGCATCACTTGGCTCCTGCCCATCCAGGCCATGGCACAGATCTGCATTGTGCCCTTCTGATTTTAGGGTTTAAAATGAGCTGTCACACGCTGCTGCTCTCTTTTCTTAGGCTTCAGACAGGAAAACACCCCTGGTGCTGAGCACACCTGATATCCTCCTGCCTCACAACAGCATCTGCTCTGTAGCTCTGCTCTGAAAAAATTGAAAAAAACCCATTTTTTCCACAATTTAAGTTTTTTTTCCTACTGTCCACATTTGCTTCCCCCTTTAGAGCTGAGCACAATCACCTTCCCTGTTTAATAATGAAACTACAGCTCTGTTTCAATTACACAAAAGCAATATTTGGCAACGCAAAGAACAGGAATAAAGCAGAAATAAAAAGTTAAGGATGAAGTTTATAGACCTTAATATGGAGATTACATTGGGGTTTTTAAAGCCAGCATGGGAATTAGTGTTTTAACAGAGGGAAGTTCAAGAAAGCAGGATTATTTCATTTCTCCTAGTTATTTTACTACATCCTTTAATATCAGAGCTTCCACAGGTATTTACATGGCTATGTTCACTGGACAGAATATGTCCCACTCCAAACCTAAACCACCATGGCAGGGGCTGGAACTGGCTGATTTTTAGGATCCCTTCAACCCAAGCCTTTAGAGGATTCCATAATTCTATGAAAAAACTCCCTAAACTTTCAGCACAGAGCTGTGAGATTTCAGAATTCTTCACCAAAACTGTTAACTCAGAGTAACAGAAATAATTAATAATAAAATAGGATTAATTCAGAGTTATTTCTGGCTGATGAAAACCTTGCAGGTGCAGGGAGCACTGGAAGGTGCCACTCAGGCTGAGGCAGTTCTCAAGGTTTCAGCATTCTCTGCCTTCCTCTGCTGCCTCCTCAGCCCATCTGGGGACGTGCCCAGGTGACACACGCTCCCTTCATTTCTGTGACATCACAGGGATGAATCATGACCCCCAAATCTTGTTAGAGGCCACTTTAGAGCAAATTTCAGATGATTATGGCCATGCTCATGCTCTCAACCTCTTTGCCTTGAGCAGTAGAGAAGCAGCAGGAGACTCAAACACTAAAAATGCTGCTCTGCCTTCATCTGTTTTCAAACATTGTCGTTTTTGTCCTTCATTTGCTGTCAGGGCTGTGCCTTCCCCTCCCTGCTCCTCTTCAGAGAGCCCAAGGCACCCTGAGCTGCCTCCTGCTCCTAGGAACTGCTTTGCTAAATGCAAAATGTGGAGTTTTCTGACAAGGTGACCCTGGGAGAAGTGAATCCACTGTCTCAGGCTGTTTCCAAGGCACCAGGAAATGCCAAGTTCAGCCTTGGGGTTACCTGGATATCTTCAGGTAACTGTCAGACCTCTCCACTACTGCCCTTCAGCCTGACATTACACTATCATGCTGTACTTTTAAAGAAAACTAAGCCAAATTCTGTATTTTTTTCCCTTTAATTAAAAAAATTAACATATAAATTAAAGTTTCACAACTGTGTGCTGTGAGAGGAAACACTTCTTTTAGTTATTACTTAGCTTGCTAAAAATACCTGTGCGAAAATGAGAGATTAAATACATTTAATGCCCTCAGTAATTGTGTGGAGAGTCATCATTTTCTCAGTGATCCTATGGGAGAGTGGAAGAAAAGGAGGTGCAAACCTGTGGGTGAAATATTTTTAAATATACATATATATATATATATATATGCTGTACACCTACATACATATATGTATTTAAACTCCCACTTTTATGGATTTTGCCTTCTTTTTAAAAATATCTCTATTCATCTATCTAATGAGGTTTTATAAGGTTATGTCATATTTTAAATTTAGGGCAAGGTTCTTAAAAATCACCACAAAATATAGAAGTGTCTTTTTGTCATTTCATGTGTACTTGTGAAATCATTGCCACATGGACATAAGGAGTTTGATCAAAGAAATGTCCAAGTGTCTGAAGAAATGCAAGCAAAGTTCAGCTGTAGGGAAAATTAATATTTGTTAGTCTAAGAATCTTAGAGAACAATAGGTATCATACATAAATATATATAGAAATGCATAAAATGTGTATTATAAAAATATAATATTTTATTAGGATTTAGCTTATTATTAACTGCCCTTCAGGATGTTACCTAGGTATTATTAATATCCTAAGTCACACACATCCCATATTATCACAGAATCATGGAATCACAGAGTGGTTTGGGTTGGAAGGGACCTTAAAGCCCACCCAGTGCCACCCCTGCCATGGCAGGGACACCTCCACTGTCCCCAAACCCCATCCATTCTGGCCTGGGACACTGCCAGGGATCCAGGGGCAGCCACAGCTGCTCTGGGAATCCCATCCCAGCCCTTCCCACCTTCCCAGGGAACAATTCCTTCCCAATATCCCATCTAAACCTGCTGTCTCTCACTTTTAAGCCATCTCCTCTTGTCTTGTCACTCTGTGCTCTTGCAAATTCTTTCCATTTATCTTCAGGACTTAGCAGAGCTGAGAAATCTTTGAGAGAGAAAAATATTTGGAAGAATACATATCTCATTCGTGGTGGAAAACACAAGCCTCCTTCCCAAGGTGTTCTCTGAACCTTGCACATTAAGAATCCCAATCACCAGATTTGGTCCTGCCCTTCCAAACCAGCACCTGGGCTCCTGCCAGGATAACTGGGCTGAAAATCTTTGCAGGTGTCACCTCAAAGTACAGAATGTCACACACCAAGAGTGGGCATGTCTGAGGAAATACATGAAAGCAAGAAGCATCCTTATTTTTTTAAAGGCTGAGAGGGAAATCAAAAGGCAAATTATATCCAAACAATATTTGATGTCGTTTCTGTGAAGATGTGGGGGGGCTGTTTTAAACTTGAGCCTTGCTAAACTCCCCTGGGAGGGCTCAGCTCTGTCTCTGATCCCTGGATTTCCACACCGAGCATCTGCGTGACCTTGGCTCGGACCTCTGAGCAAACCAGAACATTGTGAGAAAAATCTGTGAGGGAAACAAGTAAACTGGAGCTGCAGAAGGTCAGGCTGCAGGCAGGGGGAGATTGCTGAGAAGGGGACAGTTAGCAGCTCAAGGACTCGTGGGGAAACACATCAAAGCTGCGAGCTGGGAAATTTTCAGGTTTAAAAAAAAAGCCCACAGAAGGTGGGAGCTCAGCAGCAGCAGCAGCAGGAGAAGGAATTTCTGATGCTCAGCTCTGCAGCCACGTTATTCTACTGTGAATATTAGGAAATAAATCATTGCCTTGTCCTTTGAGCATATCCTGCTTGCAGAGCATCTTTTCATGCCCAAACACACTGACCCCAAAAGGTTACACCTCTCTACCATTTCTGTATTTCTGTTTCCAAATCTCACCTGCATATCCGTGGGTTTAAACCCTAAATAACACCCTAAATAACCCTGGACAGGAAGTGTTGGTACAGATGACTGTAGCTGATGGTCATACCCAGCTGAAATTCTGATATTATTCTGCTTATTCCAAAAGGCCTCACCCCAGAGGGGCTTCCAGGACCAGCAGAAATATCCAACAACAGATCTGAAGGGTAATGTGAAAATATCAGGAAAGCTGTTTCAGATACACACCATGAAAATGGGTACCTATTTATTAAGTATACAGAAGACACTAAAACTCATGTAAGCCATTAAACATGATTATATTTCCCCCTTATTGGTTCAATTATGATCTGCTGTACCTTTCTGCTTATTGCTCTAATTATAGATCAGTATAATTTCCTCTTTATTAGAACAATTATGGTCTGTACCTGTACAAATGTCTTAGAGAAATCACAGCCACTGAGAAAATACAGCCAGTGAAGAGATAAAGCCATTATTATTATTATTATTATTATTATTATTATTATTATTAGTGTTCACATATTCTTAGTCCCTTGTGCTATTACATAGTTCCCTATTTGTCTCATATCGGGATCAGGTTCAATAAAGAAAATAAAAAATTATTAATGTGTACTCAATATGACTTGCACATCATTATTGCAGCCTGGTGTTTAGCTTGCAAGAAAAAAACTAATTAAATTTTAAGTTAGGTTTCACAGATTTCTGCAGACAATTAATTAATTGACTGTATAACTTTTTTCCCTTTCTGTTTCCTGTTTTTTTTTTTTTAACCTATACATAGTAGAGCTCTAATTGTTCAAAATAAAGATATCTGAATTCCATGATCACCTAACCACAGGAGCTTCAAATTCACCATTTTATGTCCTCCCATACCAAAACTCTGTGAATAACTCAGAAGTTTGGTGGATCAACGAGCTCATTTGAATCTCTTAAGTAAAATTTGCAGCTGAAAAGTTGGAATCCTTCAAATTCCCATTTCAGGCTTTGTCTAACATGATCCTCTGCACCCACAAAAGAGACATCTCTGATGGAAATGCCATAAGGATGTTCAAAAGTTCAGCCTAAGCCACTGCAGTTTTCAGATTCCCATTTCATCCAACATGGTGAAAATAGGAATGAAAAATTTGATGCTGACACCAGGACCTGCTGGGAACTGTGGGTGGGAAGTTACAGAGGGAACAAGTTCAGTCTGTCCCAGTCTGTCATCCCATAAAAGGGCTCCTGAGTGTGGCACTTGGGGGTGGTTTATTGGGGGGCTTGGCAATGCTGGGTTTGTGGTTGGACTTGATCTTACAGGGCTTTTCCAGCCTGAATGATTCTCTGATGTGCTGGCCAACCTCAGCACACGCTTTATTTTTCCTCTTCATTTCAAATAAATATTCCAGAGCCGTTTTCCCTTTGTTTTCCAGCAGATTTGTTCTTTTTGGCTGTTCTGTTTCATGAAAGAAATATAACTTTGGGTGTAAGAGATGACCCTGGAAGAGGTTGTGCTTATTTTGTTATCTCTGGAGCACCACATGCTGACCTCTTCCAAAGGATCCCAGTGGGAAATGGGCTTGGGAAAGCTCTTTCCCAGCAGAGAAACAAACTTCTCAGGCTGGGTGACTTTTCAGCAGAAGGCCACATCGTCCTGTGGATGTGCAAGTGTTGTGTAAGCAGGAAAATCTCATTATAAACATCTGTGCAAATTGTTTGGGATGGGCCAGGAGCAGATAATCCATCATGGGGCCATCTGCTTGAAAAAACAGCCCTGTCAGAACAGGTGGATTCCTGCTGAAGTACAGCAGGCTCCCTCAGGTGCTGCTGTGTGTTTATTTATTAAGTACATAACATTAAGTGAAAGATAAGATGATGTGCAAAATATGTCCCTCAGCATGGATTTTGAGGGTACAAATCAAAATATTGAGGCCACATTGATCCCAAAGCTTATCCATGGAGAGCTATTAGGAAATATTTTATTTTAGAGGAGTTAGAATTATCTTTTATCAGTTTAATAACAACACATTCTGTTCATGACCATCCTGCCCTATGCAGATCCCTGATGGTTCACACACCCCATAAACTTCTCTTTCCTTCCTCCCACTTTTATTTGCACTATGGAAACTGTACAAGCCTAAAACACCAACTTTTCCAATCATTTGCCCTCTATCATGTCAGAGCATTTTAACTCCAAAAATGATCCTTGAGTGTTTTTCCCTCAGCAGGAGTTGCAAGAGGTCAAAACAGGAAAGGAAAACTTCAGTGCAGGGCTGGAGAAGCTGGCAGAGCTCACAGACCTCGGCTGGGGAGAGGAGTTTTAGTGGCTGCAGGAATGTTCTGATCCTCTGCTCATTTTCTCCCTTTTGCCTGGAGGCAGGTTCAGTACAAAATGCATGAAGAGAGTCCAGGGCCTGAAAGAATTTCTGTTTAAGTTGTCAGACCAAGGAGCCTGGGAAATTGAAGGATGTGCCTGAGACCATAAGAAAAGGCTGGATTGCATTCAGACACCCAGAACTTCAGGACATTACCATCTTTTTTGGTTTGTTTTAAATACCCCACTTTTATAGAGGCAGTTTTCTAGATTTCCTCTCAATATGTCACCAAAAAAAGGACCTTGGGATGGTAATCTTGAATAAAAGCATCATTTCCATCTATTCCCCTCAGTACACAGAAGTCAGCCCTTGGGATTCAGATTTCCTAGAAATCACTACAGGCACTAACCAAAAGATGTTATCCAGAATATTCCTCAGCTGGCAGCCACCCCCTGGGGAAGGAAATTCCCTTGGGATCACCCTGCCAGGACCTGCCAGTGCTTCTGGAGCCACCAGCACAACTGTGAATCCTGTGTGCACAATAATCCATCCCAGCCAAGGTGGCAGTGAGGATTCTGCCTGGAAATGGATTTGGAAAGCACAGAGGGAACCTCATGGCTCAAACCCCCATCCCTTCATTTTTGCCAAAGCAACAACTCGCTGACGCTGGAGGAAGCCCACAGGTGGGTGGGTGGTGCTGGGCTTCACGTGGATTGCCTTCCCACAGCTTCCATAAAACAGAACCACAGCATCATCAAGGCTGGAAAAGACTCTCAGCCTCTTTCCCAGTGCCCCTGGAGGAATAAAGCACGAGGGTGAGGGCTTGCTCAGTGAAAGCATTCGAGTGATTTTAATTTTCGTGTTCGTGCAAAAGGAAAAAAAAAAATAAAATAAAGAATAAATCCTATCACCAGCTGCTGGAAACACTGGCGGTTTTGAATGTCACACGAAGAATTGGAAGTGCCTGTGGGGTTGCTCCTCTGATTGAGCCCATTTGTACCTGTGTCACAAATGAGCTGCCCTCCCCACTGGAAGGACATTAACCAGTGGCTAGGATTTAACCACTGAAAAGGGAAAAGTAATTTTCTCACCCTCCTGGGCTGCCTTTCCTCTTCTCCTCCTCCTCCTCCTCTTTTATTCTCCACTCCCCTCCTAAAATTTTACTCACTATTCATGTTGCCAGAATATCTGCAGTGATGTTATTCCATGCAGAGTGTAAAACAATTCCTCTAGTAAATGTTAACAGCAGCTGTAAAACAGCAAAATAGCACCAAGAAAAGCAATCAATAAAAATCCGTACAAAAATTAAATATTGGTGCATGAGCTAGGAAAGGGCCTGAATCTGAGTGTTTTATAGAGAAACCTGGAAGCTGTTCCAGAGAAGATGGGCAAGGAGTAAAATTTATCAAATGTTGCTGGGATAATTAAACCAGAAGAGACAGGAAACAAGATGTGACCAAAGGGAATGTAAGGGAATGGATCCAGCTCTTTCCATGCTTCCCAAATCATGGCCCCTCTGGGCTTAGGTGATCCCAGAGTGTCACCATGCAAATGATTTTCAGCTAAAGCTGAGACAGGTGTTTCCATGGCAGGTGCCTGGGAGGGGGAATTTCGTTTGTGCTGAGCATCTGGTGCATGGGAAATGGGGATTCAGTCTTTGGGATCAGCTCTCCAGAGTGGGAAGGGAAAAAAAAATACAAATTAAAAAATATATATAAATAAATAAAAAGAAAGCAGAAGGCCTGCAGTGCTAACAGCAGCATAACATTTTGCTTGGAAAGCTGTGCTGGGCCACTCCATCAGCTGGCAGCAGCTTCAGTGGAAAAATCCTTTCCATTTATGACAAGTGGCCTCTGGTGGGAGCAGAAAGGTGGGACCCACACACAGGGCACCCCCACGGGGATGTCAGGGGCTGACAGAGCTCTGTGGAAATGTTCATGGGAAGCACTGAGGAGCAGAGAGGTGGGACAGAACCAGCCAGAAACGGGACTGGAGATTTTGGCAGCAGCTGGAATCTCACAGCAGTGAAAGGAAGAGGTGGGGTGAGGGCAGACCTTGAGGAGGAATCTTTGCAAAGGCACAGGAAGGGCTCTGGCACCACCAGGATGAAATGAACCCATCCTAACCCAGTTATTAGCATTGTGTCCCTTTGACACCATGCCTGGAGTGTTTCTCCACGGGGCAGCTGCTGGGCTGCATCATGTCAGAGCTATTAATGGCTTTTAATGTGATCCCCTGGATCCTGACAATACCTGCCATCAGGCAGGCCTTAATCACAGATATTGATATGCTTAAACCATTAAGCAAAGACTCAAAATATTCTTCATTCACAGGAAAATTATGAAACTTCAAACTAGAGCACAGATCTAGTGCATGCTGGAAGAAATCTGAATTTTTATTCTCCATGTGTCCACTTTTCTTGGGTTAATGACTGAGAGCTGCAACCAGCTTTTCAAAAATATAACCAATAAATATTGCCTCTCATTTCCCTGGCAGACTGCTTGCATCACTTTAATTTAGGAAGCAAACCGTGTTACAACAACCACAGACATGCAAATCAGGCAAAAAATGGTACTCGTTTTGTTGCTTTCCAAATTTAAGCTGACCTAAATAACTTAATACAAAATTTACAGCAGCAAGAACGCAATTTGGGGGACAAATATGGGAACACAGTGAATTTGTAGGGCAGAATTTGGAAAATATGTGTACTGCAAGCAGCTTTCACTCTGGGGGCAAACACAGTGCAGACCTTCTCCATTATCCCTTAATTTAGTGAGGAAAAAGGAGAATTTTCTTTTATCCCAGCAGGAAAACGGGTTGTTTTCTGAGTGGGTGTCTGACACTCATTTGTCAGCATTTTGCTCTCTACAAATACCTGAAAGGGGGGAGTCACACCCAAGTGGGTCTTCAGGTGAGAGGTGACAGGACCAGAGGGAATTTTGACGGGAAAAAAGGGAAGATTTCCTCACTGGGAGGGTGAAAGGCAATGGAAATGTTCACTGGAAATGTTCAGAAATTCTGGGGACATGGTTTGGTGGTGGCCTTGGCAGTGCTGAGGGAATGGCTGGACTCCAGCATCTGGAAGGATTTTTCCAACCTTAGTGATTCCATGATAGGAAGATGTCCCTGGTAGCGCCTGAAATTATTGCTGAAAAATCCTTTGTGCTATGAAAATACGGAATAACTTTGTGGAGAATTAACCCTGTCAGTGCTGCCCCAGGCAGGAGGAGATGTCAGCCCAACCCAGCTGATCTGAGCTTCTCCACCCAGGCATCAGCACTGTCTCCTGCTCCTGAGCAAAGCACAAACCAGTGTCTGAGTGATGGGTGATGATTATAGAGAGATCAAAGCAGTCAGGCAGGGAGAACTGACATGCCTGTGCTTGCCAAGGATTTTTGGAGATCTGGAAAGTACTCTGGTTCCTCCAGTCAGAAGCAGGGTGTGCGGGAAGCTGAGACAGCTTCCATCTCAGGGGTTTGGTTTCTGTCCATGGTTATGGTTGGCACAGCTCAACATCCTCCCCATGGCTGCTCCAGAGCTGCATCAGCTCCCTGTGCCTCACTGGGATGCAGGGAAGGGCTGTGAACAGCAGCATTTGGTCTTTGATCATCTGGTCCTCTAATTCAGCACTTAAGGAAAAGAATACAATTCTTTCTTTTCTTTTCTTTCTTTCTTTCTTTCTTTCTTTCTTTCTTTCTTTCTTTCTTTCTTTCTTTCTTTCTTTCTTTCTTTCTTTCTTTCTTTCTTTCTTTCTTTCTTTCTTTCTTTCTTTCTTTCTTTCTTTCTTTCTCCTTCCTTCCTTCCTTCCTTCCTTCCTTCCTTCCTTCCTTCCTTCCTTCCTTCCTTCCTTCCTTCCTTCCTTCCTTCCTTCCTTCCTTCCTTCCTTCCTTCCTTCCTTCCTTCCCTTTTTTTCCCCCATTATACATTTTTCCAAAGCTCTTTGTACAATTTTTCAGAAATACCCTCACTGGTGCTCAGAGTGCTTTGTCCTATTTATGTAACAATGCTTTTCTTCTGTAATAAACCAAAGCAGAATAATAAGTATTTTCAAAGTATTTTCATGAATTTCAGCAGAATTCATATGCATTGGGTCAGAATAACAAAAGTGAAACCTAAGAGAAAGCTTAAGAGTCAGTTTAAATGCATGAGTCACACCTCCAGTGGACTCCAGTGCTTTCTTGAGAATGATTGTGAGTCATTCCTCAGCCATGCACTGGGCTAAAGGACACAGAGGAAGCAATGAGGCACTCAGCATTCCCGTGGGGAGACAATCCTATAGGAATACTCACTGCATAAAAATAATGAGCCTTTCACCCCAAAGCGCTTCAATCCTCCAGTGGCTTTGAGAATCCCTTTGCTCTCAGCTCCAAAGGTGAAATCCAAGGTTCTTTGTGGCAGGTTGAGCAGGACTGAGCAGCCTCTGGTTTGGATGAATAACCCAGACAGGTGTGTGTGGATGATACAGTTCCTCCAAAGCCATCTTCCCCTGGCCCCTGGAACTTAAGAATTTGGTCACTCTCTGACACTTTGGAAGATAATTGGTTAGAAAATTAATCTGTGTAATTGGTCAGTTCACCTTTAGAACTTCTCACTTAGATTGGATGCTGTTCTTTGGATAAACTTTTATTGGTTGTAGTTTGAATCCTCCCTGAACCTATAAATGTGACTGTGTGCCCTTTGTTCTGAGAGATCCCTGCTTGACCACCCTTCCCATGAAATAAAGGTTCTTGTGGAACTCGTCAAGTAAGGCCTCCAGTCTTTCTCTGCTGGCTAAATGTGAGTTTTTCTGAGATAGCTAAATGATTTTAGCACTCTCTGGTCCTGATAAATACCACCATGGACCAAAAAGGAAAGCCACAGGTGTGGGCTCCCAGCCCCTGGCAGTGTCCAAGGCCAGGATGGGATGGTGGAAGGTGTCCCTGCCCATGGCAAGGGAGGAACTGGATGAAACTGAAGGTGCCTTCCAACCCAAAATATTCTATAACTCTGTTATTCCATGGAAAAGCCTTGCCCAGTGTCAGGATGGAAACCCCTCTCTAGTCCCAGTCCCACCCTACAGGACCACAAAACGAACTCAATATGTAGTTTACAGCTATTCTGTCCAGCACCCACATCTGCATTGCTGGCAATCACACAGCCTGCGCTTCACAACCAAGCAAAACAGAAAATGTAATTAATTTTATCTGAGAATTCTCTCTGAGCACATTTGCCCCCCCGTTTCATTTCACTGCCACCTCAGAAGTTGCACTCTGACCAAATCACTTACCCTGAAGACACACGAGAAAGAGAATAAAGATTATTATTGTTGTCTGAATATTCAGTCTATGTAAATGCATTACATACTTTGCTTGGCTTTGTCATAATAGAAAGAGCAAGGCAAACTTCCAATTTTTTCTGCTCACACTTTCCTTTTGTCCTTTTTTTTTTTTCTCCAAAAATTTTGCATTGTACATATTGCAAGATGTTTTTCCTCAGTTAAATCCCTCTAGTTATTATCTTGAAAGCAAAATTCAAACATATCCAGCGCCTTGAGGTTTCAGAATCAGGGATGTCGGGAAGCACCTGTTACTTCATCTCTTTTGCATATGCCCTTGCAGTCTGCTGTTTTCTATTTATTCTGAAAACCTCGGGTAAAATGGAATCTTACAAATGAATTCATGAGAACAGGCTTTGCAGGCAACGAGCTGGGTTCTGGGGAAGGGAAATTCCCGTGCAGATCCCGATGCACTGGGATGAGCAGGAACCACCAGGTTGTGCTGTTGCCCTTAAGCAATGCTGTGCTCAGCTCCTGGCTGCAGTTTGTCTGGGAAGACCCTGAAATCCTGGAAAACCAATTCTCAGACTCATTTTCACTTGTGATTATGCAGCTCAGTGTTTTCCCCCGGATTTTGGCTCGCTTTGAAAGCCACCGGCAGTGTTTGCTGGCCATGAAATTTGGGTAGGAGAAAGAATAAAAATAAACAGTAAAATTAAAAATATTAAAACAACGAAAATAAAACAATAAAAATAAAATAATTGAAAATAAATCATCCATCAGCGTAGCCTTAGGATGTAAACACTGCACAGCCCACCCAAAAACTGGCAGGTTTTTTGATAGTTTATACACAACCTATTTATTTTTCATGCAAACTTCTAAACAAAATCAATCTTCTGAGTTTCCCATTGCACGTTTTCTAACTAAACTGAGCAGATTTGTTTCTGCAGGACTGAGCACCTCAGGCAGTGGAGTGACCCAGAGTTATTTTCCCACTCTGACTGAGGAGATGTGTTAATTGCAGAGGAGTAAAACCAGTTTTCATTAAATATTCAGGAATGGTCATGCAGAATCTGAACAAAGGTAAATCAACAAATCATAAAATCATGGAATGGTTTGGGTTGGAAGGGACCTTAAACCCATCCAGTTCCATCCCCTGCCATGGCAGGGACACTTCCACTGTCCCCAATGTCCAGCCTGGCCTTGGGCACTGCCAGGGATCCAGGGGCAGCCACAGCTGCTCTGGGCACCCTGTGCCAGCCCTGCCCACCCTCACAGAGAACAATTCCTTCCAATATCCCATCTAAACCTCTTGGTTTAAAGCTATTCCCTTGTGGGAACCCAGCACATCCCTCTGGGTGCCCTGGACAGCTCCAGACCCAGGCAGGGGTTCAGGAGCCTGGGCACAGAGCCCAAACCCCTGTGCCTTGGATTTCTCTCCCTGGGAAAAATTACCACTCCTACATGAAGAATTACAGGTCACAAAAAACAAGTACAGTGCAAGTTAGACTATTACAAGGTGAAAAAGTAGGTTTTTAAGATTGTTTATAATGAGGGTCTGGGGTCAGGATGGAGGAACCTGGGCGTGTTCTGTCCTTCTTTCTCCTTCTTCCTGCATCCATCTTCTGGGTGATGTTGGCACTTTTAGATTGGTTTGGAGCAGAACCAGACTGTACAATATCAGTGATAGGTGTTGGAAGATAACTGTAAATAATGTTGATGTAGTTTATAGTATAAAAAGATAATCCCAGCCCAGGGTGGGCAGTGTGCCTGGGGCTGAGCTGCTGAACGGACCTGGGCTGGGCAGGGAAAGAACTTTGAGATGAGATAAAATAAACAGCTCTGGGAACAACAGAAGAGTCTCCTGACTCTTGGGCTGGGACACAGAGACTCTAAAACAACACAGGGGGTTGGTTCAGGCTCCACAGACACCACTGACCACATTTCCCTTTGTCCTGTCACTCCACAAAAATTCCCTCTCCACCCTATTTTAGGCCCTTCTTTAGATACTGAAAAGCCACAGAAAGTGTCCCCAGAGCCTTCTCTTTTCCAGGCTGAACAACCCCAACTCTCCCAGCCCTTCCTCCCAGCAGAGCTGCTCCATCCCTCTGATCATCCTGGGCTCTCTCCAGATATTGGGGAACTTTGCAGAAGTAAAGTGGAAGAGCAGGCCAAGCACAGAATTACACAAATAAAACTTTCTAGCCAGCAAAAAACCTACATCTCAGTAAGAGGTGATGTTTTTGTCTCCTATTGCCACTCAGAGGTTTTTCTTCTTTGTGTAAAAAACACGTTTTACTGTTTTGGTAAAATTTAAAAGGTTTAATAAAAAGATAATAGGAGACACACATAAAGCAAAGGGTTAAAACAGCTGGGGGCTTGGCAAGCTGCCAAGAGTACATTTAAATACATTTTACAATACATTAACTTGTTGCATATTTATAATTTTTTATGCATAGTTTAGCTAGTTTAACTTTTTTTGAGAACTATTTAGCATGACTACTTTTTGGGTTTGCTTTTTTAGAGCATGTATGTTTTTTGGCTCGTGGTTTTAAATTTTTTAAAATTATTTTTAAATTTTTAATGATTAATTTTTAATTATTTTTAAATTATTTTTTAATGGTTTTGGATTTTTGTAGCTGGTGTGTTGATAATTGTTGTGGTAGCTGTAGGTTTTTATTACATGTTTACGGGCTGTTATTTTAACTAAGTGGGTAGTTTAAGCATATTATTTTAAAAAAACATATGTTTAACTTTTGCTATTAGAAAAAAAAACTATATTTATAACATTTGAATTCATCTGAGCACTTTTTGCAACCTTGTAAACATTCAGTCAGCATCAGGCACATCTGGCACCAGAGCCATTGCATTAGTGAGAAATGCCGGGTGAAAAACTTCCTCTTTTTTTGCTTTTGAACCCCCCACCTGCCAGCCTGCCCTGTGACAAAGGAAAAAGCAAACCTGGCAAAGACTTGAGGCTGGATCCCCATTCTCTCCCTCAGAAATGCTGGAGATGGGATAAAAGCAGTTTCATGGGTTTGTGATGTGACAGATGAGACCATCCCACCACACAAACCCAAACCAGGACCTCAAATCTTACAGCAAATAAAGAGGCACATTTGGAGATGATTTAGTTGAATTTACACCACTCAGCATCTGATTGTTTATTCTCCTGTTGATATTCCCAAAGATTTTAGGATTCTTCCCCAACCAGCCTTGAACTTTTTCCCTGCTGCTGAGCATTTTTTCCACTTGTGTGTTTTCCTCCTCAACACCCACATCTCCTACCTTCCCCCAAAGCACTCCAAGGAATAAAAAAAGCTTTTAGTTCAGCTTGAAAAGAAGAAAGGGGAAGAATCCTTTTCTGTGTGCAGGTGGGAATACAGCAGCTCAGGAGTTGTTAGAACACAAGGAACACAGCTCAGGTTATTCAGGTGGGAGCTGGGGCTGTCCTGCCTTGTAGAGCACATCTCCAGCAGCAGATTATGTGCTGCACGGGGGTTTTCTCTCCTAAAACAGCCTCCCAAAGGATACAACCACATTTTTAGCTGCTGCAATTCACTGTCAGAGCCTGCTCCTGTCCATCCACTTCACCGAGGTGTGAATCTGTCCTTTCACAAAGAGGGTAATTATATGTTGGGCGCGCTCAGATTTCCTCCTGTCTAAATTATTGACAAGCAGCTCCTGCTCTGTCTGAGCTCAGAGTCTCAGATGGGCTGACAAATGTGAATATTAAACTGCAGAATATCTACAGACTGGGGATAGAGAGGGAAATCCTCGCTCTCCCTTTGGATTTATTAAAAATCTTGCCCCACAGACCTCTTGAGTGCTGTCAGGAAGATCCACAGAGTAAAATCAATCTGAAGGAGATCATCCAGTGGTGGGTATGGAAGGCTTTTGACCTAATCCATCCCCAAAGCCTGTTAGGGAAAATTTGAAAACTGCAGAGTAAAATGTAAATTTCTTCCATGGATTAAAACACATGGGTGAGATAGCAAAAACAAAGCAGAAGAAAAAAAAAGATCTAATTCTTGACCTACAGAGAGGTTAATGTGCAGTGCCCTGAGATTTGCTGCTGGGACAGAATTTTTGTCCCTTTAAATCCCTGGCATAATGCAAGAAGTCCTGGCTTACTCAGCAAATATTCTGCACTTCCCCTGTGCAATAAATCCTTGTGCTTGCTTTAGCTCAGGCTCCCGAGCTGCTGTGCCTCAGATTGTGCCAGCACCCACAAGCCAGGCAGGGCACACGAGGAGGGAGCTCCATCTCCACGTGGTTCCACTTCATTAGAGAGGGGATTCTGTATTACTTGTGATTTCTCAAAAATCACAGCAATTTTTATTTTTCTCTTTTAAACATCCTGCTAGCCTGAAGCTCTGCAAGGTAGATAAAACATATTTTCCCCTTGTATATATATTTTTTAAAAATTGGGAGCTGTGCTGGTGCTGGGGAAAATGTTGCTGCTCTGTGTGAATGAATGGCATCAAAAAGATTCTTTAAATCTAAAGTAAATTTTGTCTTGAAGGTTTAAATGATAACACACGTGTGCAGATGTTCAGCATGGAAACAAGCCAGAAAGTGGAGCCAACTGGAAAAAACAGTGGAGGAACTTTCATGCAGATGAAGATTTATGGGTCTACCATACTAATGGATTCAGAGGTGGATGTTTGATTATTAAAAAAAAAAATAAAATTAAACAACTCAGTAAAAGTGTCTGCTTATTCTTCCAAACTAGTCCAAAAAGTGTTTCATGGCAAAAAACAAAGCTAAAACCCCAAATAATTGTTTGGTGTTGTTACACATCCTCTTGATTTTGAATTGTTTCAGTCATGAGACAGAAAATACAGAAAACAATCTGAAGGAGCAGACAGGGAGAGCAGACAGGAATGTCTTCAGGGCAGCAAGAGCTCTGAAAAGCCAAGCAGCAGTTTTACACGAGGTTCTGCTCCTTTTTGACCATCTCAGCTGTGCAATGACCCCAAAAGCTGACAGGCTGCCACGGGCACAGTGGGCAGAGAAACCTGGCTCAAATATCCAGGGCACACAAAGCAAGATAAAAATCCTGAGTGCTATAAATGCTCACTATTCAGAACATAACCTGATTAATGGCCAGTCCAGCCTAAAAGATCTCTTGGAGTTGTTGTTTCATAGGCACCACGGCAGCAGGAACTGGCAGAAAACAAAGCTGAATATTTAATTTCCATTGTCAGTTGATGCAGTCATGATCTCAGAAAATCAGCTGCCCTAAACCCACCTGCACTGATATGTGGGACTCTGGAATATTTTCATTTTGCATTATAAATAATGCTGCCAGGTGGAGAACACCTAAAACACCTCATTTTTCTAAAAATGTGTTTGGGAGCTTTCCCACCTTACACAGTACTTTTACCCTTTGGAGAATAATAAAGAACTGAAGTCAATAGTTGTATTTTATTTCAGGTTTTGTGTAGCACATGCAAAGAATTCACCTTCTATTCAAGATTAGCAGTTGGGAAGTTTTGATGATCCCTTATGGAAGAGAATTTGACAATCACTCATGGTTGGAAACTTTACTGCCCTTTCCAGATAAATCTACACAAATATCTTTTTATTATAAATTTTACAATTTCTTCCCTTTCTCTATGTTACACTCATATGAAGGAAATGCATTTCTAAGCCACTTCAACTGATTTTCAGCTTTTTGGGGATAAGAAAAAATTTACTTTCCCCCCATCATCCTTTGTCCACCTTATCCTTGTTTGAAAGCATCACTTTTGATGTGGAAGGATCAAAAATATTACATCATTATTTTCATTTTATTTCTCTGAGGTCAGGCTGATAGAGCACAGGTCACCAAAAATGATAGAGCTACCAAGACATAAAAAAATAAATAATTTGTGTAAGATACACACACTCAGTGGAAACTTGTCCAGATACAATTTCTCTTCAAAAAGCTGCTTTATGTAATTCCATATTGACTGAAAGGATTTGCAGGGGAAAATACATCCAAATTAAAATCAGCCACTTTAAAAACATGGAAAGAAAATTGCTGTGTAACAGCCACACTTCTGCCAGAGAAACCCGAGTGCAGAAAAGGGAAGAGAAGCCTTTCTGAGGGTTTTACAGCTGGGAGAGCCTGGGAACTTTATTTTTCAGAATTCTTAGAGATGCAACGATTTGCTGCTCAGTGAAACACGAGTGCTGCTTATGGAAAAGTGTTTATGGAAAAGCAGAGATTGAGAAGATGAGGAGCTCTGGAGCAGCCTGGCTTCTCCAGGACCCAAAGCACAAATCTATAAAATGGGATTAATCCTGGAGGAAGAATGCAAAGGTTTAAGCAAGCAGCACTGCAGGATCACAGGTGTTATCAGCTGAGTTACCTGCAGCAGGTAATGATTAACTAAACTGTTAATAATTAGAAAAGGGTCACAGGTTTCACACTTTATAAGTTTGGTCCATTTGCACATTGGGGGTTCATCTCCCAATTACAGCTCCAGGTAATGAAGTCATTTACCCCAAATTTCCCCCCCAAGTCACTTTTGTTCCATCTCTGGCCCTGAGGCAGTGAGGTGTCCTTGATTCCCAGCCTGGAGAGGAATTGTTGTGTCTGCCCCAAATGGGAGAGCAGCAGTGACACTGGATGGAGTTTAGAGTTACACACTGAAGAGCTGCAGGGTCACAAATAGATGGAAATATAACAGCTCAAGGCATCAATATCAGCAGGGCCTGGCTGAGCTGTGACCAAGGAAAGAGCCCTGAGGAGCTTCCCCAGCCCTGAAATCTCAGAACACCCCCAGCAGAAGCAAGGAGGAGGTTGGAAATGATGGCAAATCTCAGTGGCACGACCTCAGCACAAAGGGAAACCCTCCTGAAACACCAACCAGCCCTGCTGTGCCCTGGAGGGGCAGGAGATGGGCTCAGGAGGGACTGCTCCACTGCTGGTGTTTGTGACACACCTGCACAGACCCCTGAGAGTGGCAGCAGCTGGAACAGCTGTGAGTGCATTATTAGGGCTGGATTTTAGTGTTGGGGAAACTCCCAGTGGGTTCCAGCTGACATATAAAATATTTCAATTCCACCTTGATGTCCTGCTGATACTCTAAAGAGAAAAGAATATGTGCAGTTTCATTTTCTCTTTAGTCTGCACCACCCAGTGCTAATTGTCCCTCCAATACTAAGGTGGACATTGATTTTTATTTTTTTTTTTGGACCACGTTAGATTTAGATGATGTCTCTTCCTTTTCTGTGCCTGTTCCTACACTGTTCCCCTTTGCACAGGGGTGACCCCCCATAAGCTGGGTGCAGCATCCCCTGGCCCTTCCCTGTGCCTGGACATTTTGTGGAGTCTCTCAGCATCCCCACAGAGGTGTTTGCATGTCCTTATGGGTTTGTCTAAGATGAGATTTCTCAGTGTTAAAACATGACTGTAGAATATTGCAGCACATTTAAGCTCTTATCCATTCTCCAGAGCATTCCTTGAGCATCTGATCCAGTGGTAGAAATTATCTTTAAGGTCCATTGCAGATCAGCATTTCTAAGGTTCTTTATTTTGCTTTTAGAAAGGACCAACCCCATGACATTTTTTCCCCATCAGCAATCAGTCCTTTGGGCTTCCCACAGAGGAGGAACCCCCCAGTTTCCTCCTTAACTTTGATCCCTGTCCTGTAAGCAGCCCAGACCTGGCTCTGGGAGCAGTTCCATGGTTTTCCTGGGTTCCTGGGGCTGAGCAGCTCTGACCTGGTGCCAGCCCCAATCCCCGTGGGGACAGTGCAGAGTTCAGGGCTCAAGGACACCAGGGAGGCACCAGAGCCCCTCCAGCTGTGCTGTTCTCACCCTGTGCCCACTGAAACCTCAGAGCTGTGCAGGTGGCACCAAATTAACCCAGAAATTCAGAGGGGACAGCAGGGCTTGGTTTGGTCACCTGCCTGTCTGATCACATCTGCACTTTGAGCTCTCCCCCTTCTAACACCCTTGGACCTGAAAAAGAAGCAGAAAAACACAAAAACACCGACCTTGAGAGCTGGATTTCCCGTCTGGCTGCTTCTTTCTTTGAAAAAAAAAAAAAAAAAAAAAAGAGTTTTCCTGGGCCAAGAGCTGAGCACCAAAGTAGCCAATTTTTTTCTGCCCAGAATTGCTGGTCAACCTGGATTATAACAGGAAGCTGAGGAGTCAGCACACCACATGACTGCAAGGATGTGCTATTTTTTATCTGTAAATAATGTCCTGGAGTAACAGCACTTTGGCAAACAGGTGAGTGAAGCACACACATTTCTTCTCAGCTGTGTTTGCACATCTGTGCTTTTCCCACTTTGCTGAGACCTTTCCCTGTTATTGCATATGTTTTACAGGTCCTGATAGGACCACATCCAGTTTATATAGTCACTGATAGGAACATATGCATGTTATTGCAAATGCTTTATTTTTTGATAGGACCAGGGTTTTGTATTTGTATTGAAATCCTTTCCAAGCTCACAAAAAAAAGTACATCTATGTTGATTTAATTGTTTTATAAAAACCATCTGGAGTTTTAATTCACAGGGTTGATTGTCATTTGTGTGGAATTTAGATTCCACGTTGCTTTTATTAGAAATAAAGAAGCATTAACATCTAGAATAACTCAGTTATTCAGTTTTCATGCCTGGAATTTCTTGGCTGTTCAAGTGTGGGACATCAGCTTGGTGAGAAAGGGCTGGCTGTGCTCAGGGAGCTGCTGGAACATTGAGCTACTTCCTTTTCCACTTCCCATTTTCTGACAAAAAAGAAAACAGTTGTTGGTTTTTTTTTTGTTTTTTTTTTTTTAATATTATTTTCTGTGAGAAAATTAATTGAATATAAAACCTCTGGAAAGAAAAGGTCTGAAAAATAATCCCAGTGTAAGAAACTGCTGTTCAGTTCTCATCAGATCTGCACTTGTCACTCTCTTGTTGTCACCTGATTGTATTCTCAGTCCTGTGTGTATTCACTATCTGTATTTCTAAACCTGGATTCTGAGGCAATTATTTGCTCCTGAATTTTGGCCATCCAGAACAACCCAAGAAGTTCAGCAGGTGACAACCCCTGGCTGGCTCCAGCTGCACACACAACCACTCCCAGCCCAAGGAACTTGTTATCACCCTCTTGATCCCATAAAATGAAACATTAAACATCTTAAAAGGTTTAAAGGTGTTCATGGCCAACGTTGGAGAGAGGTGTGACCCTCAGGAAATGCTCAAAGCCAGGCCGGAGGAGATAAAAAAGCTAAAAGGACCCCAAAGAAGTGTCCCCTGTGGAAATCCTGGGGAACGTGATGGGAGCAGTGTCTGGGAGGAAATTTGGGCCAGGGAAATGGGTTTGAGGTTGAAAAACTCATCAGGAAACCAGACTGGAGTCTCTCAGTTGTGATTTCTATTTCTACAGTATATAGGAAAATGTGGCTTGGATTATGTAATTTTTCAGTAAATATTATTGCACCTAAGTAATGCTTCACTAATGCCAACAGTGCATTATTTCATATAAGTAACTACTGGCATTTTTATTTTGATTATTAGTGTGTGAAAAATGTTCCCTGAGACCACAATATTTCACCTCTGGATATCTGACTTTTGCTGTGCACATTAAGACATCTCTGCCTTTCAGTATTGTAATTTGGAAATATAATCTACACACACTTCACAAGAATTTACTGTCTCTCTTGATCCTTGACCTGTTTATATAGTAATTATTAACCAGCTTAATTCTGAGAACTCTGCACATGTTATGTTTTTGCACAAGATATCTTGGCATGATGAAATGATGCCTCATACAAGTCAAGGTTGTTTTTGCTCAACCAGAACAGCCACATTAATTCTAAATTCAGTGTAAACAAGAAGCAGAATAAATGTTTTCCAAGTAGAGCAACAAACCTGGCAAGGAATAAAACACATTCATGCTTTTAAGGTTCATAATACAAGTGTGTAGAAATACAGAATCTTGGTTTTCAAGAATGTCAGGCATTTTACAGTCCATGGTTTATGTATTGTTTTCCCTTTATTTTTGAGCTAATTCTTTCCTTAACCAGCCTTAATCCTTAATCTGTTTCTTTTCAGTTATTTATAATTTGTGTGTGTATCCAAGACTGAATTGAATTTGGGTCTGATTTGGGACTGATCCTGAGCGACTTTTCAGGCAAGTGCAAATCAGAGCAGTGAATTTATTGAGGAGAAAGCAGCACAGAACCTCCCAGACCTGACTCCCAGAACTGTGATGCTCCATCAATGCCAGTGCTGCTCTCAGTTTGTGCAAGGATCAGAAGAGTTACTGCTTTTAATAACTTATTTTTTCATGTTTTCTCACATCTGTGCTTCATGAAAGTAATTCCCTAAACCACTCCTATAATCCAAACACATTCAGCTTCATAACTTTCTCTACATAAAAAAATCTTTTCCAGGCATCCCACCTTCCTTTTTCAGAATGTTTCCAGGATCAGCCTGGAAATGAGGCTGCAGAATTAAAGATTGTTCCAATAAAGGTCTCAGCAATACTCTGTGGGCAGATGCAACCTCTTCCCTTCCTGTCCTGCTTTTCAGGAGTTGTGTCCTTGCCTTTCCTGCTGCACTGCACTGACACTGAATATTCAGCTTCTCATCTCTGATTTCTGCAGTGCAGGACATGTTGATTTTTCCAGGCATAAATTTATGGCATTGCAGATGTATAAAACGTGTTTTGCTATAATAAAATATATTGATTTATCCTAAGATATGGGAAACCTTCCCCTGTGCTTCCTGAATCCACAATTCATTGGGCATTAGTATCAAATCAAGACAGAAATGGCCAAGAAGTGTTTTTAATGTGTTCTGCCATAGACTGTAGCAGTGTCTGAAGTCTAAAAACTGATTTATTGTTGCCTAAGCTCATTATTGATCATTAAAACTGGTACTAAAGTGAGCGAAGTCCTGTAATTTACCACACACTGGAATTTTCAAGGGTATGGATTGTCTCCCAGTGTGAACATCATGCTCAAATCAAAATTAATAAACTTGGGATCATTTACACTGAGTAAGAACTGGCATTTGCCATGTTTACAAATATTTAGCTTTATTTAAAATTGCCTTTTTCACACTGAAAGGAAAAAAAAAAAAAGCCTTCCTGATTTATCATCTGAAATTTGTCTTTGCTTCCTACATTTGGTGGAGAGCTGGGAACCAAAATGCAGGGGGTGGAAAAAGGCAGGAATTGCTGGATAGAAATAGCTCCCTCCACTACCGTGGATGGTGTGATGGAATAAAAGTCAAATTTCTATATTTTTCTCTTTGATTAATATTTTTAGTCAAACTCTTTGCTATGCGAATGAGTGGGAACATGCAAACAAACAAATTTACTAATGGTCTTTAGTGTTAGTAGTTTTAGAATCTAAAGACCTAAGGAAAACATGAAAACTCCAGCAAAGAAGTCTTATACCACCTCTAGACAGTATTTCCAGCAGGAAAAAGAGTATTCTGAGACAAACTGAGGTAAAAAATATCCTCTGCTAATAAATCTCTGGATTACTGCCACAAATATCGCCATTTCCCACCCCAGTAAATCTTTTTTGCCTGGTGTCTTGGGTTACAATACAGAGTGTGATCAAAGGTATCTGTTCTGTCACCATCTGTTGAGGGTGGGGCAGTGATCCTGATCTCTGTGGGAGATATTCTGCTAATGGGCATCCATTGAAACCAGGCAGGGCAGTGTTCTTTATCCCATGGGATATCTCCTGTTCATGGCCATGTTTCTAAACCAGCTGGGGCAGTGTTCTTTATCTCATGGGATATCTCCTGTTCATGGCCATGTTTATAAACCAGCTGGGGCAGTGTTCTTTATCTCATGGGATATCTCCTGTTCATGGCCATGGTTTATAAACCAGCTGGGGCAGTGTTCTTTATCTCCATGGGATATCTCCTGTTCATGGCCATGGTTTATAAACCAGCTGGGGCAGTGTTCTTTATCTCCATGGGATATCTCCTGTTCATGGCCATGGTTTATAAACCAGCTGGGGCAGTGTTCTTTATCTTTTCACAACCCATCCTTCCTCCAGCCAGTCATTTTCTGCTCATGGCCATTGAGTCCCACTGTGGGACTGATAAAATTACTGCATCCCATTGGGAGTTGCTCCAGCCAGAGGGAAGAGCCCAACATTTCTTACCAAGATAAAAACAGAGGGTTTGGGACACTAAGGGAGCCCCTTTCTCCACTGGACTCCAGAGGGAAACCGGATTTCTCCACATCCCCACTGGAGCTCCGGAGGGAAACTGCACCTTGTACAGGAGCACTGCTCCAGCTGAGCCACATCTGTCACTGCAGGAGGATGCAGCCACCATGGGATGGGACTGCTGCCAACACCCTGCCTGACGGGTGTCAGGTTGTACTCTGGCTGTGTCAGGGTTTGGGGTTTGTTCTTTGTAGTGCTGTATTTCTATTTTAATTTCCCTAGTACAGAACTGTTATTTGTATTCCCATATCTTTGCCTGAGAGCCCCTTGATTTCAAAATGATAATAATTTGGAGGGAGGGGGTTTACATTCTCCATTTCCAAGAGAAGCTCCTGCCTTTCTCAGCAGACACCTGTCCTCCAAACCAGGACACCTGGGCAGACCAAAGCAGTTTGAAAATATTGAGTTGAGTGCCCCATTGGAGGAAAGGCTGTGATCTCAGACAGACAGGCTGGGATCAGATTGCACACTCAGAACATATCAGGAGTGTTTATTCCTTATTAAGAACAATTTATCCTCTGATATTTCTCCATCTCCTGCTGTGGGCTTTAAACCATGTGGAGCTTGCACAGGAGAAGATCCTAATCTTTTAAAGGCAGATGCATTTCCTGGTGTCCTGGGGAATTGAAAAGATTCCTCTCTGCATTTCAATAGCTGGCATTCAGTCTGAGTTTCAGAAATCCCAGACCACAGGACTTCCATCTCCTCTATTATTCAACAGTTTAGCATGCAGCATTTCCTGATATTTACATCAAATGCCTTTCTTCCCTCATAATATATTCCCTTCACCTGTTAAACTCCTTCTGCCATGTAACAGACTGAATAATTATTATCCTTTATACAAGCTTATGTCCTCAGACATTTGAAAGCTGTTATTGTGTTCCTGCTTATTCCTTATTTGGCCAAATTATAACTGCTTAATTCCCTTCATTTTTCTTCCCACTTCAGTTCTCACAAAACCCCTTCATTTTTAATTCTGTCTCCTCTCTGATTTGCTGCCAATTTAACATCTTTCTGGGAGAGCATCTCATTGCTGCATGCAGTGGCCAGAACAGGGCTGCAGATAATCCCTGCTTTGCCCAAAATCCTTTGAAGTCCAGGGCTGCACTTCCATTGGATGCAAAGGCCACTGGATCCTGAACTTGTGTTTCACTTTTTATAATCCCTGTAGCATCCTCCTGCTCTCTTATCCATTGCCACTGTCCCATTCCCTAAAAGATAAACTATTGTTCCTCTTTTGATTTACTCTGTGCTGGTTTTGTGTTTGCAGTAAAATAATGTTCTTCCCTTGATGAATCTATTTTGGTCATGTTCTATCCATGTTTCCTATCAATCCTTTTTCATTTCACTCTCCTTATGGAGACTTCAAACCTTCTAGGATGAGCATAATCTGTGTATTTAATTGTGATCTTGATTATATCTTTTTTCTAAGCCATTACTGAAGATATAAAGTAAATTCACAATCAGTGTGTGTTACCCCAGTGGACATTTCCACCCATCTTGTGACCAGCTGTTTATTGGCATTTTTTTCATTTGTGCTTTAGCCAGTATTCAACCCACACACCATTGTCTGCAGCCAAGCTGACTTGAATTAATTTTTCAATTAAGATTTCATGAGACAGTGTCAAATGCTTTACTAAAATTCCAAATATCTGTCAACTCCCATACTGAGATTTCTTCTGGTTTTATCTATTTGAATTTTTTTTCTCTCACTCCTTCTGTTTAAAGCTAATTTTTCATACAAAGACATCAACAACTCTCCCATGTCTGGATCACTTTGGAATTGTGCTTGTCAAAGGTAGAACTGTGTGTGCCCAGAGCCCACCCAGCTCAGGGTGTGCAGAACATGACAAGACTTTGCTCTCCTTCCCTCTGCAGTGGCTGGGGTGAGCTGAACCAGGATTTTCTGCCCAAATCCTCTCTCAGATTCCCACTTCTCTCCATTATTTTAATTCACACAGCCAGAAAACACCTTCTGTCCATCCCTTTTCATACAAAAAGCAGCAGATGAAGCTGTAATTCCACTCACTGATTTTTATGCCAATGAGAGAAATCTTCACCTGGTGTCTGTGGTGTGCTCAAACTACCAAATCCAGGCTTCTGAAATCTTCTTCCTCAAAGAGTCCAAAGAGCTGAATTTATACAATCTCACTGCTGGACATCAATCCTCTGTTTCTGTTGTTTTCAGAGGGACTAATCATGCTTATTGTTAATTAAAATAGTCCAGCCTTGATGTTTTAGAGCTACTTTCTGCAGTTTTTAGATATTATTTAATATCGAGTTAATTCTTTTAATTCACTGAAAAAATAAAAATAATTATTCTTGTCTTTATTAACTCATTGTATCCTCAGTCTTCACTAAGGAACTTTCATGTGGTTAAATAAACAACAACTTTCTATGAACTTCCTTTCATATCTGAGTAAATCTCCAGGATGAATTTCTAATTAATTCATAGTAACCAGTTATAAGGTGTTCCTTCATTAATTCTGGAAGGGTATTACCAGAAAAGCATTTTATAATATATTCAAACTCCTGCCAACAGAAAGGAACCAATAAGCAAGTTTTGAAGAATTAAAATGCTTTCTCCTTCCATGAGAAAAATACAGGAGAACCATCAATACCCAATTTTTTAGTAGCCAGACACTTAGATTAATTACTGAAGGATTATGTATTTCTTCTTAACAAACCAGATTTGAATCTATGAAAGATTTAAAGAGGCTTTTGAATAATGGAGAAACTCACTGAAATTAAAGAAAGCCAATGGCTTCTATTTTATTGCAAACATATTTTAAGGCTTGACAACAGTTGCAGTGTTCCCCTAATTTTTGCTGTAAAAGGGAAGTAAAACAACAGTTTATTGTGGCAATACTTCATAGTGCCCTACTTCTGTAAACTGCCTTTAAGCTCTAGGGTAAGGATGGAACATTCATGTTTTTAAATTGGATACAAAAGCTGTTTCTGTGCAAGGGCTGCTGGAGCATATATTGCCATACAGAGACTCCCAGATTTATCCAAACACACTGATGCTCAGCAAGCTGGGAAGGTTTTTCTGCCTTGCTTTACCTGCTTGGAACTTGTTCTCTTTTGAATTTTATTTTATTTTATTTTTTTTTTTTTTAATTTGGGATGCACAACACAGGCTTTGAAAATGTTGGAGGAAATTCTCCTCGAAGCAGCCCCGTCCCGAAGTTCTGCAGGGTTTTAGCATGGCTAATTTATAAAATAAATTGGCTGAACCCGGTGTTGCTGCAATTCTTTATGAGGACACAGTGTTCCACACGCAAAAATGGGAAGAAAATGACATTTATTAAACTTGCATGGGAGGGCAGCAGCAGGGCAGGAGCAGTGTCACAGAGATGCCACCAGGCAGGGACCAAGGAGGGCTTTGCCTCACCCTCCATGGACAGGTGACAACAGGTGACAACAGGTGACAGCAGGTGAGGGATTTGCCCTGTGGGTTTGGGGCTGTGGGGCTGGGGAAGGTCCTGGGAGGCTGGAACAGAGAGCAGACAGAGCAAAAGGAATAAAATCAGCATTTATTGGAAGGATTCACCTTGGGCAGTGCAAGAGCCCGGCTGGGGCTGCACCCAAATCAAATCCCAGATGGATCCTGGGCACGAGTTTTACACTTTTATCAGTTTTGGTTCATCCACACACTGGGGTCAATTATCCACGCACAGCCCCAGGCTATGAAGTCTCAGCCCCTGCCTTGCCCCCTTTCCCTCACTGTTGTTTCTGATTTTTGGGTACCAGTTGTCCTTGATTCTCTGCTAGGAAGGAATTATTGTGTCTAACTACCCTGTGAAGAGAACTTACTAACACCTAACATGAAGTTCCAGAGTTACACACCAAGCAGCAAAGAATTATAAAAACATATGTCCTTATATAAAATATATGAAAATAAAAGTTAAAACCCAAGGCATCACTCCTGCTGCTCCATGCTCCAGCTGGCACCTGGAATAATTTCAGGGATGGGGAAGGAGAAGGGGAAGGGACCTCTGCCATTGAGGAGCTCCTCAGTGATGCTGAGCAATTAGCCAGTGAATTATCAATTAGCCACTGAATTAGTAATTAGCCACTGAATTAGCATTAGCCACGGGATGGAGATCTCTGCTGCAGATACCAACCAGCTCTGGAAACTCCTTCCTCGCTTGTGCTTCCATCACATTTCCTTTGCTGCTCATCACAGGAGAGACTTTTCACTTTTCCATCAGAAGGAAAATACATTTTAAGGCTGTTAAGTGCTAATGATCAGATTGTAAGGACGTGTTTCTTTATTTACCCACCTATCTATCTATTTATTTATTTTAAGGCCCTGCTGTTTATTTATTTATTTATTTTAAGGTCCTACTCTTCTGGTTTTTTTATTTATTTATTTTTAAAAGTCCTACTGTTCTTTCTTTCCTTTCTTTCCTTTCTTTCCTTTCTTTCCTTTCCTTTCTTTCCTTTCTTTCCTTTCTTTCCTTCATTCCTTTATTTCTTCCTTTTAATCTTCTTTCCTTATTTTCCTCCCTTTCCTCCCTTTCCTTTCTTTCTTTCCTTTTTTTCCTTTCTTTCTTTCCTTATTTCTTTCCTTCCTTTCCTTCCTTCCTTTCCTTCCTTTCCTTCCCAGCACAACTCCCATCTTTGAGAAGTTTCCGTGGGTTTAGGGCTGCTTGCAAGAAGAATTTTGCATTCCCAAAGGAGAGGAAAGCCACTTGTCAACTGCAAGATTAGCAAGGTATTTTAAATAATAGGAGAGATTCCAGAACATGAAAACAAATTAAGCCTTGCCATGGATGAGAAAGCCTTACCTGAAAATCCTGTTGTGTATTCAGAGCTCAGCAACAGATTCTGCACCTGGAAAAAAGGGAATTCACAGAGAGGTGCAGAGCTGGCCCTGCACTTCCCCCCAAACTGCTCCAAAACTCCCAATTATTGCAAATTCCAGCACAAGGAATGTGCACAAGCACCAACAAGCAAGGGGAAACAAGAACACTTTTAAAAATAACATAGCATGTTCTTATTTGGGTTTAGTGCCTGGGTGTGAGGTTTTTTATTTATTTTTTTCAAACTGGTTCATGAAACCTTGAATTTGTTACAATAGGAAAAGCAGAAGTTTTCTTTATTGCTGTTTTCTGCTTGGAGAAATAAAACTGAAAGACATTTCTATCAATGTTTTTACATCAGAAGAGACAGCAAAAATAACCTTTTATTTCTTTTTTGGAACAGTTTTTAAATCCTATTTTTTAATAAATCCGATTTTTCTTCATAGGAAACTTGGTTGTCCCTGATATTAACCCACCTCAAAAATTATTTCCAACAAAACTGAAAGTGTTCAGACATAACAGCCATACACTGTTGATAATTGGATTATGTCTTGGACTCTCTTTAGGAAAGAGAGAGGTAAAACCCTTTTTAGGAACTGGGCCTACAATGGATTAAACCTCAAGGCTGGGCTTAAAGAGGATGGAGCTGTGGCAGGTGAAGCTTTTCTCATCCTCACAAAGATAAGGGCAAGCAGGGGAGAAAGGGTGGGGAGGTGAGATACCCACAAATCAGGTTCTGAATGCACCACTGTACAAAAATTGTATTTCTTACAGTAAGGAAAAAAAAAATCTCATCAAGTGATTTTTCTCTATATTTAAATATCTTATGTTTTTTCCAAAATAACTTTCCTGAGGCTGACAGTGCTATATTTTACTGCAACTCTTTACAAAGTCCATTAATTTCTAATGACATTAAAGAAAAAAGTGAATTATGGGCAGCATGCTCAGTTTATTAATCTTTCCCAAAAGAGTCAAGGGAGGGCTGCAAACATTGGTACCTCGGGCTAAGAAAGTTTGGTCCAAAATATTCCAGAAATGGTGTCCTGCAGCAGGTTTTGGTGCTGTGGAATGATTTTCCCTCAATATTGGGTGCATTGTAGAAAAAAAAAAGGTGCTCCCAGAGAACAAACTGCATTTCCCACTCACTCATAGGATAATAACAGGTCAGACAATATCAGAGCAATCCTTTATCTTTGGTGGGGCTTTCCCTGGATGAATTCCTCATCTCTCTGTGATGATCAGGCATCAAATCTCTGCTCTTGTCTCATCTTGGCTGCTTTGGGCAGATAAAATGGACAGAAAGCAAAGAAAGTTCCCTTTGCAGTAAAAAACCTGGCCAGGGAATGTTCCATCAACCCACATCAGCACAAGACAGGCATTTTGTGCAGAGCTTCTTGTGAACAAGGAGTTTTATTTATTTATACATTTATTCAGGTAAAAATCCAGAAGAGTTTAGGTGAACATTACAGATGTAGGAATTTCTGTACATAGAATAATGGCTCTTATCTATCTGTCTCCATCACAATAAGAATTCCCAGAGATTCAGACAATTTATTATTTGAGTAGCAAATGCTGATTTCCAATTTGTGAGGTGTCCCAGGAAATCACAGCAGAGTAAGAGTGTCCCTCTCACAGACCTCAGCTGCAGGGGAAGCATTTTCTGCTCTCTCTGCAAATCCTGAAGTAGATTTGTCCTCTGTTGCCCAAGGAAGAGGAATTCTGCATTTCCCTGGCAGCAGAAGGCACAGAGGTGATGCTCAGATGTGTTTGTTCACCACGAGTGAGTGCAGAGGTTTCATCTCTGGGAAATCTGCCTCCTCCCTTCCTCTGCTGCAGGCAGCTCCAAAACAGCTCTGCTCTTTTATTTTGTGCTTTCTAAATAATATCTAAGAAACTGATAAGAGGTAATTTTATGTTTTGCTGTAAGTGTGCATCGTTTTCCCTTTCTGTTGTGACATTGACTTGGGTATTATGCCAGGAATAGAAAATGTGTGTGGAAAGAGCAGCAGCATCCCACACAAAACCACTCAGTTCAGCCATTCCTTAGCCTGGAAAGCCACTCACAGGATTTTAAATCACATCACAGGTGTTTTTGCTTTTACACATCACCTTTCATTACAAGAGAAGATTCTATTTTTTTTTCCACAGTGTCCTTCCACCTTCGATTGATCCAGTTCTCACTGCTCTGTAATACAGCCATTAAATATTTACTGTAATCACTGCTCTCTGTGGTTGTTCTTGATTCCTCCCAGGTTCACCACTCCTCCCTTTGGTCACCATCAGAAACTTTCCCTGTTTTTCAGAGCAGGAGGGTCAGGACGAGCCCCTTGCTTTGCTCTCTGCAGTGGCAAAATCTGACTTTGGACAAGGGCATGGAGTGACAGGAGAAGAGGGAACAGCTTCAAAGTGATGGAGGGCAGAGTTCAGGGGGATTTTAGGGAGAAAATGTTCCCTGGGAGGGCAGAGATTCCCAGAGAAACTTGGCTGCCCCTGGAAGTGTCCCAGGACAGGTTGGAGCAGCCTGGGACAGAGGAATGTGGAATGTGCACCCATGGCAGGGGTGGCACTGGATGGGATTTAAGGTCCCTTCCATCCCAAACCGATCTGTGACCACGAGTAATTAGTAAATAAAACGTGAGAGAAGGGTCAGCACAGAGAGGGGACAGCACAATAAACTGCCAGCTGTGTTGTCACCTCCTCTGGATTCCTGAGGAGCATCTCTGTGCACGCTGGGGTTTGAAAATCTTGTTGCAGAGCCAAATTCGTATCTGGGAGATATTTTTGTGAGGGTTTCCCTACGTTAAAAAGAGCTGTATTACATTAAAAATGCCGTGAAAAGCTGCGCTTAAAATGTCCTGGGTGTAGCAATTAGCACATTCCTGGCTAATGCTGTGTTAATGCAACATGAATAATTCCATTCCCTGTGCTTGCTGCTCCCGGTCAGGGACAGTTCAGCACAACAGTTCAGGAATAGTTCAGCACAAATTGGTTTTAAGAAATACCAATTCATTTAGTGCAGGTATTTTTTTTTTTTTTATCTCTGTATTTATATCTGTATCTATATATATGTTTACAGCTCGTTCCATCACACAGAAATGGTGTTTCTCCATAAAACAGCCCTGAAAGCAGCTTCCCTTCAACTCACAAATGTCTGAGGTATTTTAGAAAGCAGATGTTGCTTAAATACTCCCAAGTTCAGCCTCATGGAGAAAATACCCCTTAATAATTTGGGTTACAACAATAAAAGCAGATGAAAGTGAGTCCTTCCCATAAAAAATTCCAGACAACCACAAGTGCAGCCCATCAGAGAAAATGCTGAAATGCTTTTGAACCCTGTGCTACCATCTGGTGATTTTTACCACACGTCTTCCCAGATATTTCCCCTGCAATTCATAAAAATCCACCTCTAAAGGTAACGAGGTGTCAGCTCCACTTCCAGTTGAGACTGTCTGTTGATTAAAAACTACTTCACAACAACATTAAGCTGCAAAGAACAACTAAAATAAAAAAATAAAAATCATAAGCCCAAGCCACGCACTGCCTGTCCCCATAGATTTAAATTTAATTAAATGAGAAAACTGCAGGACTCTTTTTGTTCACACTGAAGATTCTCAGAGCTGTCCCAGGAGCTGGGCTCAGTTATTGCAAGGCACGGGCTCAGCCTGGAATATTGTTTGCTCATTAAGGCTGCCAGGCTCTCCCCATTAGCACCGGCAGCCAAAATGCCAGAGTGGAAATAAAAGGGCTTGGCCTGAGGATGGAGGGGTGGGATCACACCAGCTCACTCATTTCCCAGGTGCTGGGATGTGAAACCCAGCATTGGGTGCTGCTGTTTTGGGAGGTGCTGCCCTCCTGCTCTGGATGCAGCAGAGCCCTTCTTCATAGCACCAAATGTGGGAATTGTGGACATGGAAATGCTGTTATCAGGATGCTGTTATCATGATTCTGTTATCTCCTTTGCAACCCCCATGGCACATCCTGGGAGGTAATATCCCACTTCCTCCTAGCCTTGCTCCCCAAATATGGGTAAATGCTGCCCATACTGCCAATAAATCTGATATTTCCCCCCCAAAAATACAAGAAAGAACCTGGAATCGCTTCCTAACCCCTGCAAATAATCTGTTGTCCTTTGAAGAATGGAATTATTCATCTGACATTTCATCATGTCTATCTACCAGCATCCTCAAAAAAAAATATGACATCTTTAAGCCCAGTTTTCTATTTTTTAAATTCATTTTAGCTTTAATATTTTTAGGTTTTTTTCCCTTCTCAAAGACAAATTAGGAAGTAAATGAGCCTGCAGACCAAGCTGAGAATATTCTATGTGATAGCAATAAGGCAAAGAAATGAACACGAAAATGTCATCAGCATCATTGCCACACACCTCCTTGACAATATTTTTTTTTTTTTAGAAAAACTGGTTTATAGTGTTGGAGAGAGGAAGGAAAAGAAGCTGAGGAGATGAGAAGAGAAAAAAGAAAGGGGAGAGCTGGACAAACTGACCTCCCCTGTGCCTCTTCATTGCTCCAGAAAAAGGTCATTCTTGTCTTTGTAACTGCTGAATTTTTTAAACCGGCCTGCTCTGACTGTGAGGAACTGTCCTTTTGAGCAAATACTGTGACTTTTGCAGATTAAAGGCCAAACCATGTGTTCATGAATTTTAATGTAAACAAAATCCGCTCTGTTTTTTTTTATTTTTTTTTTTTATTTCCTTCCCCTGTTTTTAAGATCTCCCTTGGCTTTGTTGTGTGGGGTGAAGGGCAGAGGAGCAGAATGGCCAAGGGGTAAAGCTGCAGCCGGCTGGAACATGTGTTTTCATCTCCTGCTGCATCTTATCCTCCATGCTCTAAAGAGATCACACTCACAACAAAGAGACCTGAGAGACTCACCCCAAACCAGCACCTGGAGCAGAGCTTTTCCAAGCCACCACTAATAGAAAAGGAATGGCAAATGAGATTAGCCCTGCTGCTCTTCGCAGGTTCCTCTGAATCTGCCCAAGTTTGTGCTCCTGCTGCAGCACTGATCATTAATGGCACTCATGGCCAGACCTGTTTGGGAAGAGTAAAACAGCTCGGACCCTGCTCACAGAACTCCCAGAGATGCCCTGGGAGGGTGAGGAGCTGCCAGCCCCATCCCAGCTGAGCTCAGCCAACACCCAGGTGAGAGCCAGGGCAGCTCAGACAGGACTGTGCCCAGAGCAGCTGCACAGCTGGGAGGTTTTAAACCTCCAGAGCTCTCCATGCACCCTTCTGTCAGGTTATCTGAAATGATTAAAGAGCTAAAAAGGTTATTTATTGTAAAAGCACATAACACAAAGTCACAGCTGTTAAAGTCTGTGCTCAGTTTTGTCACACCAGAGCCCCAAACAGAAGCAGGAGCTGCTCCTGGCAGGCCCTGGGAAGCTGATGGAGCTGCAGCAGCTCCTCTCTTCTGCTCAGGGGATGGAGATGCTGGCAAGCAAAGCAACAGGAAAATGCAAAGCAATGGCAAAGCCATGGCAGAGAGCAAAAGCAAAGAGCAATGGCAAAAAGCACCAACTCTCCCCAGTACACAATCTTATATAGGATTTTTCCTACAAGCTAACACGTGAATTCAAACCACTACCTCTTAACCTATGAGAATTCTGATTTCTTAGCACATTAGGATACATATGAACCACGTACACAATCTGTCTTGTTCTATCTGAAAAATGTCAGCAATATCTCACTGGAGTTCTATTTTGTCTAACAGAGTTTTCCAAGGAGCTTCTAGAACCTTTACTGAAAACATCAGTGTGTTTGTCAACCTTCACTGGAACTTGTTCTTCACCCTGGCATCCAAATCTTTTACATACTAAAAACACTGCAGTTCTCACTGAAACTTACTGACTGACTTATTTATCCTAAAACTCGAACTTACACCTCTACTTCATGTCTGAGTAACTTAACATATTTCAATCCAACCAAAAACTTTAATTCAATCCCTGCACTGTGATTTCTCTCTGAAGAATTCAGAGAGACCTGGCTCACTGACTCCAACACAGAACAACCTGAAATTCCCTCTTTTCTGCCCCCTGGGCTCCTCAGACACACCACATCTTCCACCCCAGGATTTTAAGCAGAGCTGATTTTGCAGGGTGACTCCCCTGCCCACATTTTCACTTTTGAAGCTCCTGTGCTCACGGAGGATGCTGACACACCCAAAGTGCCATCTGTCACCTGCTTGTGAGCAGCTCCTGTGGCAGGGCCAGGGACATCCAGGCTTCAATCCCCCCCTCAATCCTCCTCACACACCTCTCCTGCTCAGATATTCCTGTTCGTGCATCTACACAGCTACAGCAGCATCAGAAACATGCTCTGGGAATTAAAAATGCAGCTGCAATGAATATTTTTGGGAAAGAGCACAACTCCTATTACTTCACAACCTCACTTTGAAATCTGCCAGACAAGAAGTACCTTCAATTTATTTTATCGCTGCACTTTAAGGGTACTTTTTTTTTTTTTTAATTCTTATTCAAAATCATGAGTCTGGATGAATAATTACATTTTAAAGTGTATTTGCTCTGAAATAAAAGGAGTTATGCAACTGGTTTTGACACCTGCAGAGTAAAGGTACTGAAACTCTGAAACTGTAGAAACTACTATAATTTCTTGTAATGCATTGAAATAATTTTAGCAGTCTGCAAAATTGAGGTCAAGTCACCAAAATGGAGCTGAATTAATATTTGACTCACTTGAGCTGGAAGTGCTCGTTCCAGCCTGGATTTCTTCAGCAGTTCAGGAAATCCCAGGATGGTTTGGGTTAGAAGGGACTTTAAAGATCACCCAGAGGCACCCCTGCCATGGTGACACCTCCCACTGTCCCAGGTGCTCCAACCCCAATGTCCAACCAACCTTGGGCATTCCAGGGATCCAGGGGCAGCCACAGCTGCTCTGGGAATTCCATCCCATCCATCCCCACCCTCCCAGGGAACAATTCCTCCCCAATATCCCATCCCTCTGCCAGTGTGAAGCCATTCCCTGTGTCCTGTCCCAAATCTCTCCCCAACTCCCTTAGAGCCCCTCTGTGTCCTGGAAGCCTGGTATAAGTTCCAAATGACAGCTTTTAAATAATTCTCCCAATATTCTACCTCCATCTCTCCAGATATTCTTATTTTGGTCCAAACTCCACTTGACACCTGCAGAAATCTGCCCAGCTCCAGCAGAGCTCAGCTGAGCATCCCCCTGAGGTGCAGCTGCTGTTCTCAGCCCTGTTCACTCTGCTGGGCTGGGAAAGGCAGGGGAGGATTCCCCAGGAGCTCAGGCAGTGCCAGGATGAGCTGCAGCCCTGCAGGATCCCCCACAAAGCAGCAGCCCTGTGTTCTGCAGGAGCTCTCCTGGCTGCCCCAGCCCAGCACCAGCACAGCAGCACCACTCAAGGGCTCCTCTCCAACCTCCTCTTGACATTTCTGTGCTGTGTCTTAAGAGCTGCAAGTTAAATTTATTCACACACTCACCCAGCTTCTGTTTGTCATCTTCATTTCAGCACAGCTGAAGTCATGTTAATCTGGTTTTGCTACCAATCAAACAGAGGTAAAATTAACCTTGTCTCTCCATTCTGCACTGGTTTTTGGACAAGTCCAGCCAGGTTTGCTCATAGGGAAATGCCAGGAGTTGGTAAATGCCAAAATCCAGACCCTAAGGAGACACAGGGGTGAGGATGCACAGGAGCCCTGGATGCAACAGCTGCATCCTGCAGCTCCACTGAGGAATGCAGTTTTTATCTGATTGATACAAAATTGACCCAGTGACACAAATCACTGAGGGATGATCCATTCAGAATTGATTCAATGACACAAATCATCGACATGTCATCAATTCAGAATCAATTCAATGACAAAAATCACAGGGATGATCAATTCAGAATCAATTTAATCATTACAAATCACTGAGGGATGATCAATTCAGAATCGATCCAGTGACACAAATAATCGAGGAATGATCAATTCAGAATTTATTCAATCACACAAATCATTGAGAGATCATCAATTCAGAATCGATTCAATGACACAAATTGTTGAGGGATGATCAATTCAGAATCAATTCAATGACAAAAAATCACAGGGATGATCAATTCAGAATCAATTCAATCACACAAATCATTGAGAGATGATCAATTCAGAACCAATTCAATGACACAAATCATCGAGGGATGATCAATTCAGAACCAATTCAATCACACAAATCACTGAGAGATGATCTATTCAGAACCAATTCAATCACACAAATCACTGAGAGATGATCAATTCAGAATCAATCCAGTGACACAAATCATTGAGGGATGATGCATTCAAAAGCTAATTCAGTGATACAGATAATTGAGAATTAATCAATTCAGAATTGATTCACTGAGGATTTACTCACATCCTGTGGCTGCCCAGGTGTGAAAGCTCAGCCTGGGATGAGTACACTTCTGGAGCATTATTTTAGAGCTTGTTAAGTATTTTAAGTTTCAGGCCTGAGATATCAAAGTGATTTTAATTTGAGTTGTCTTTTTTTTCCCTAAAAAGGCTAAAAATAGGAAATATCAACCCCCACCCCATCCCCTTCCATGGAGAGAGCTGTTCTGGTTCTGTGAACCTGATAAAATTAAAGCAGTGTGTGTGTGTTATCATTCTCGCATTCTGTTCACCAGAAAGGTTACACAGAGTATAAATAAATTTAATGAGAAAAAGACATTGTAAAACAAAGCAATGCAGAGCACCTGCTTTTAAATTACTCTTGCTCCTCGTTTCTGACACAAATAATGGCCAAGACACGATGCTCTTGCACAAATCATTTCCATTTCAATGAATCAGCGCTTACCAGCAGGACAATATTTACATCTTTGCTTGTTCCATCAGCCCCAGATTGCAAAAATCACCTCAGAACAGCAGCTAAGCAAAAATCTTTTGGGAAGCTACAAAATGGAAAAGATTTTCTTGGCCAAGAGAGAGAAAAGTGTTGGGATGAACTCTAACATCTCTCATTTAGTGGGGAAGGACGGCAGCAGGGTTGTGCTGAGTGGACAAAAATTATTTCCATTCAGTTCAGCCGCCCAAACTATTTTGGTTCCAATTAAGCAGAGAAGAGAAAATGCAGAAAATTGGACCCAAAAAAAATTGACAAAAAGTACTGATTAGCCCAACTGGAAAGGGCAGGATGAAATGGCCCAGCTCCTCAAGGGCACAAGAGAAACTTGAATCTATATTTGGAAATGACAAGAACTAAAGAAGAGGGTGGTTATATTTACTTTGGTTTTCACAGTTCTCTCCTGAAATATTTTGAGGCCAAGGCACAGGAAAGTTTGCCAGCAAGAGGTTCCATTTCACTGGCCAATTATTTAGTTCCTTTATAGGAAAAATAAACCCAGCAAAAAACTTAAAAATAAAATAATTGTGGCCTTTAATCTCTCATTTTCCCTATTGATACACCATGTAATCATTTTATAAAACAGAGCAACTGTTCTTTCATCCTTTCATTGGATCAGTTTATTCCTTGTGCCAAGAGGGTGATGGAACCACAAGTGGAAAAGTGGTGGGAATGAGGAAATTGGTCTGTGTTACAAATTCCTTTGAGTCCCTTGCTGAAGCTGTCTGGGTGTTCTGTCATACGAAAATGAGGGAATTCCCAGCTGGATTGATCCATCTAGCTGCAGCACACCATTAAAAAATTACCTATTGTTTGATGTTTCAAGAGGTTCCTTATCCATTAACATCACATTCCTATTATCTGCTATATAAATTCAACTTAATCTAAATATTCTGCTTGAAAATTCTGCTTGAAAAACTAAAAGACAGCCACAGATAATGCAGATCCCTCTTGGCAAATGCTTTTTCCACGTGTGTTAGTGTGGAATTTTTGGGACATTGCTCAGCCACAAGGTGCTGTTGTGTCACAGTGTGGGCTGTGAATAAAATCCAGCCACAAAAAATCAGAGTTATGAGCAGATCAGGAACTGCCTGAACAGCAATTTCACCTCCTTCCTGGTACTGGTCACCCACTGAGCAAAATGTTCTTTATGGAGAAACCTGTCATCATTTTCAGTTTTACTCTACCCTGAACAAATCTTCATCTTAATTTTATACTCTTGAATAAAATTAGACCTTCCTGAGTACCAAAATCAGATTTACTGAACAGTGTCTACTGCACATGGAAATTCAAATGATGGGGAGGGCATTTCTCTACTAAGTTTGCTGGAGTCCAGTGAGAAAAGTATTTAATAGGACTAGTTGGGAAATTGTTCAAATTTTAATTAACAACTCAAAAGAGTAGTTTCACATTAAGTTTTCCATCCAAAAATGCCGGGTTTTATACTAAAACACTTCAACTGATTGTGTTAATCAGTTGTGTTGATTGCTAATTCTGTTTTCCCCTTCCAAATGTTTCACAGCTTTGGGGCTTCAAAGCAGAAGGTGCAGCCTGGGCTTCTGAAGTAGTCACAAAGAAATGCAAGTTTATTCTTGTTCCATTCTTATTTCATTCCTATTTTATTTAAATTTCATTTCCCCACATTGTTTTGTTGAATGGTATTGCTTTTGTTTGCTGCCATAATCTTAATTTCTGCAGCGTTTTTGGCTGATGTGATGCAAAGAATTTGGATACCTCTGCCTTGCACGTTTTTGCTGCTTCTTGCACTGAAAGTGGAAATCTGAGCTGATGGCTGTGGCAGGAGCAGCACTTTTATCAAAGATTTATTTTATTAAAGAAGTTGGTGCAGTCTGTTTGCTCCATTCTGCCTCCCTGAGCACTTTCCATGGAGGCACAGCAGAGGAGCAATCCCCAAACCCCCCAGACTCTGGACCATCCTTCAAAAGCTGGATTTGGACCAAAGCTGTGGCACTTTGACACCTGTTTGGTCACTTGGACAAACAAAATTAGTGGCCTCCATCCAGTTACTGCTGGAAGAAGGCACCTGCATCCAAATATTTAGATTAAATTAGCGCCTTTATCTGGAAATGTGGGCAGAGCTGTCAGGGCTGAATGTCAGGGAGATTTGTCTCAGGAACCCAAGTCCTGCCTTCAGGGATAACTCCCCAACTATTTCCAGGATGTGGGCAGCACATCTTCCCATTTTCTTTCCATCTGTCCATTCTAGAGAAAAGTGTGATAATGATCACAGCCATCACTCTGGACCAGGCGCCACAATATCAGCTCCTTGCTTTGCAACTCATTTATTTGGGATTTTTGTTGGGCTTTTTTTTGGCCTTAATCCCCCAGCTCTAAGAAGCCTCGAGGATAACATCAGCACTGCTCTGACACTATCTGTGAATTTTCTCATTTCAGTGAATTTTGCACCTCCAACTGCCCCCCAGCTCCCCAGGGATGTGTGGAGCTCATCCCTGGGATGGGGTGACCCCTCTGAGCTCTCCCCATCCCCACCCCAGCGTTATTTTCTCCCCAATTTTCATTAATTAAGCCCTGCTAGCAGCCTGGTGTAAGGGAGCTGCTGCAGCCAGGCTGCTGGCAGGGCTCCAGTCCCTGGCTGGAGTGAGTTTATTCTGAGTTTATTCACTCAGGGCTGTGTTAGTGCCTCGTAAAACAGGCAGATAGCACTATTATCTCTTAATTATGCTCCAAGCTTCCTCAGACTTCAGTGTCTGCCATCCCACATCAGCCCCAGCACATTTCTCTGAACCCCAGAATGTGTAGGAAATATAAATTGCTCTGTTGGAACACGGAGGAATAAATCCCAGGAAGCTGTTTTGTCAGTGCTGGGAGATTTATCAATGTATTATACTCAAATGTGATAAATTGCTGCTTTAGAACAAGCCAACGAATGCATTCCTAATAGAATTAATTTTAACAGATAATTCTGACTCATCACCTGTAATACCTTACAGAAAAAAAAAAAAAATCCCTGCAACAGCAATGGGTTACTTATCTAGGGAATGAGGATTCACTGAGCAAAAAAAAAAAAAAAAGCTAAAGAGAGAAAGAAATGCTGAAATTTAAACTGCTTTATCATTAACTCTAACTATTGGGATCTGCAATAGGTATTTTTGGAGGTAATTTCAATAATAAAATATGTAAATGTCACACATAACTAATTTATTCCAGGATATCAAGGTTCCCAGCTGTTTTTTTCCTCATTGATGACCAACAGACTTGGTTTTTTGTTGAGGCACTTGTAAAAACAAGGAAATATTGGTAAAAAAGATGCAACTACAAAAGCTAAATCGAAACAACATCATTATCTCCTAAATCCTGATTATTTTAGGTAAATTTAAGCCATAATGACACATTAATTAGTGTAAAACATAGGATTACTTATTTTATACCTTATATTTATAGTAACTGTTATTCACTGAAGATGATAATTTTTTTTATTCAATTTTAAATTCATGCTGACTGAACCAATGTCTAAAATGAAGTAATGAAGTTGGAGCCAGGTTTATATTGAAATGGAAGCTTTTACAATATAAAGATATTAAGTAATCCATATCTGTCTCTGGATTGGCAAAACTGTTAGGAATATTGGCTGAATGTTTCATTTCCCTTGAAACAGGCTTGGAAATGGAAAGATTCAGCTTAAATGATTAAAGAAAGATTCACACAATTAAGTTTAAGAGTTATAAATGAAGGGTCTTTTCCAGTTGTCTTGGTTTGATGAATTATTGGATCCATCAGGTCTTTCAGGTCCCTCCTGTTTTGGTGTGGGATGCAGGGCAGGTGAGTTCAGGTGGGAGAAGAGAAGGAATAAAATAAATTAAATAAATAAAATAAAATAAATTAAATAAGTAAAATAAATAAAATGCTTCCCAAGCAGTAAATTCTGGGCCAGGGAAGAGCTGCAGGTATTCAGGAGCAGAGCACACATGGGATGCACCAAAATTCCCTCACTGGTGGCATCAGCAGGGAAAAAAAAATCCATCTGTACCCTGCTAGGAAATCCAGGATCAGCAGGCTCTGCTGCTTTTTCACCATGGAAAATGTGAAAATAAAATTAATAACAATAAAATTACAAATAAAAATAATAAAATAAAAATAAAATAAAAGCCAACAATGTCAATAAAGCAATAAAGTTCAGCTGCTAAAACTCAGCCCTGCCTGCACCATACAGACCCTCCCTTCATTAGCATGCTAATGCTCATTTGCATATTCATAAACCGCACCCAGCACTTCAGCATCCACCGTTATTTCCTACACAGCCTAAACTCTGTGAATTCATCTTTATTGCACCCACAGACCCACCAGGTGTTCCACTGCTGAGGATTTTACCCTCAATTATTCCTCATTTTGCAGTTCCTGCAGCACTGTGCAGCTCCCAGCCAAATTTATCTCCAGGTACACATTTCCTAATTTGAGATGCCTGGAAGCAGAAATGATTAAAGCCCAACAGGAGCTGATTCTGGTGTTAGGATTTAGGCAGGGAAAACAGTTCAAAAGATGTTGGTTTTTGTTCTGAGCAGTTCTGGTTCTTTGAGTCCCTCTGAAAAGATGGAACTTCAGAGAAGCCAAGGCCAAGAGCTTGGCAAAAATTGTGGAATATCTCCTAAATTATTCTCTCCACAACAACATCCATTTAATTGGGAATGAAACTGCCCACAGCTCACCACCAAGTTGTTCTTTTTCCACTCCCTTTTGCCCTTTCCAGTGTTAAATATAGAAACAGCAATGCATGAAAAGCCATTTTTTATCCTTTATTTAAAGGAATCAAGAGGTATAAAAATAATTGTGAATGACTAAAAGTTTTTCTCTGGTGAATTCCCAACAATGCAATGTGAGTTCTCACTGCACATCACTCACAGGAACTAATTTTGAGAAGGGAAGCTGGAGAAATGAGCATTGTTCTATTCTTTGAACATTAACCTGCAAGTCTCTACCTATGTCTAAGTAAATTGAATATTTTTTTCGTTTTGTTTTCAGCACTGGGATGAACATGTCAGGCTCCCTAGCCTGAATTAATGTCCTAGGAAAACTCTAATTTGATTATTTGTTCTCGCAATGGAAAACTTCAAGGTGTTCATTGCCATCTACTACAAGAGGATTTTGTCTTCTGTGCCTGAGAATTGATTTGAAAGGGAAAAATTCAGGCTGGAAACAAAGATATCCAGTGAGAAAGATGGAAATGGAAGCACTCCAGGCTGCAGAGGAGCCTGGCAGTGCTGCTGGGGTCCTGCACTTGTTTCATTTTAGAGGGACATACACGTTCCTGACAAAATAAAAATCAACAATTTATTTTAGCCAAAAGTCCCAAAGGGGGGAAAAAACACCAAGCAGCTCAATAGGAAAATATGTAGATAAACACTGAGCTGGAGGAAATGAATCTCAGCAGGGTTTGTGAAGAAATCCAGGCTGTTAAAGCTGAACACTCCACACCCTTCTTTGTGCTGAAGACATTAAAGAGATGGGTGGGAGACACATCCACACCCAGCCTTGAACACATCCTCCCTTCAGAGGGAAAATACAGATCCATCCCTTTGTGCTGGCCACAAAATGTTTTGTCACTGGAAAGAAAGGGAATGTTAAATTACACTTTCCCAGTTTAATCTTCAATAGAATAATAATGAATAGAATGGAATGGAATGGAATAGAATAGAATAGAATAGAATAGAATAGAATAGAATAGAATAGAATAGAATAGAAGATATAACTTAATATAATACAATATTATATATATAATATAACATAATATAAGATAATATAACATAACATAACATAACATAATATAATATAATATAATATAATATAATATAATATAATATAATATAATATAATATAATATAATATAATATAATAACACAATACAATACAATACAATGTAATTAATAATACAATATAATGAATCTATAATCTTCAATTCTCATCATCAAAATAACTCCCTGCTGTTAATCCCTCCCAGACAACAGCTAAGTCCTTGTCCTGTGAGCAGCCAGGAGATGCTGGTGTTATTTATTTCACAGTTCTAGATCAGATTTAATATTCAGTTCCTCCAGGTAAAAACCATTTGTTTATTAAAAGCATTGGGAACCCTTTGCTGTAGAGATTTGAAGGGATTCATGGATTCCCTTTCATCTGTAATTGGAATACTTATGTGCCTTATGCTTTAGCTGGGAAATATTTAATTTAATGCTGTCTGTAAGGACCAAAATCCATGCTTAATTATGATATTATTTGGTACTAATTGTTCAGCTCTTATCACCTAGGAATTATTTATCATTTTGGTGGTATCTTGGCAGGATACTTTATTCATGAGTGAGCTTTCTGTTGTCAGGCAACAAATGACAGTGTGCATTAATAATAAATGTAATAATACTTAAATCATGATTTTAGCACCTGGATCACATAAAATCTGTATCACAAAAGTGTTACAGTGTGTGCCAGGAAAATATCATATCTCCCAAAAACAGCATTTAAAAGCAAAATTCGCTGGAAAAAAAAAAAAAAAAAAAAAAAAGGCAGTTTTTGATCTAAGGCTCTGTCTAAAGTGTTCACATTATGCTCTATTTATATAAAGTGCTCATACACTGAGCTCAAACATCATCAGCCTCTTTTCCAGCAGATATTTCTGTAATTCCAGAGCTTTCCCTGCCCATTTCAGGTCCCTCAGCTGCTGTTTGTGTTCTTTGAGCAAAGCCTGCTCCAAACGAGGACAGTTGGGTGAGCCATATCTACAAAAGCAAATTTAAGCCCAACTGCTGCTCCAAATGTGAGCTGAAGGGAGTGGAGCTCCTTTCATTGGCAAGGACCTGGCATTTTGTATTCTGGCAAGGCATCAAAAGATTTCTTTGCTGTGAATCATCTGCAACCTGCAAGAGAAATGTCTCAAAAAAATGTGAAGCCTCCCAAATATTCACGTCTCACTCTCATTTAAATAAAACTTCCAACGAAGGAGAAGCCATCCCTCAGGGAGTAAAGAATATTCAAAGTAAATATTGCTTTGGAAAAGCAAAAGCAGGCAAACAACCACTTTACAATTTGTTGCAAAAGTTAACCTTTTATTTAGGATTATGGACTTAGACCTGCTGCCATTCTTCACATGAATAACTCCTTAAATAAGAAGTACAACAGCATTTCAAAGTGTTTTCACTAAGTAAAAAAACCCAGTTGGACTGCAACCTTGCTGTAAGAAACATTTTCTTTTAAATTAAAAAGTGTTTGTGCAGGGGGAAGGATGGCCAATAAATTCCAGTTAAAGCCAATTCTGTTAAAACCTTAAATGTTGGCTCTAATAAAGACTTCAGTGCAAATAAATGGCACCAAACACTTCACAGGAGGGTTCAAGTGCGAGGAATATTTCCAGATAATGAGACCATCCACACCAAGATTTGTTTGAGGCAAAATGTGATTTTTTTCCTAATCTTTCCAAAGTCCCTTCCAGAATGGGTGAGAAACTTGAATTTGAGTGAGTTTGCCAGGTATCCAAGAGCATTATCCTGGGCTCAATATGCAGATTCTCCTGGATTTCAAGCAAATATTTATTCTTGTACAAAAAAAAAAAGAAAATAAAATTGAGTATTATATCAGGTTTCAGCCTTGACTACAGATTTTGTAGGAGTTTAGAAACTCAGCCCATTTATTAGAAAAGCAAAGGACAGAAATTTATTTGTGTGTCATCACCTGATATTTTGATTTGAGTGATCTGAGAACTTCCCCAGTTTATTGAAGCTTTGTAGAGAGGTGAGGGCACATTTTCCTTCAACAAAAAAAAAACTTGTTTTAAAGGAATTTCATTGTGTGGAACGTAGAATTGATTTTGGTAATGCTCAGGTGAGATCAGGGTGTGACTGAGGATGAGGGGACTCGGTCCTTGCTGGGAATTTCCCCACCCTGCATTTAGGAAAGGAGGGAGGGAAATTTGGCCAGCTGGGAACTAAAGGCGAGCAAGGGAAAAATCAGGGAAATCTCATCTCCACTGGCTTTTCATTTGGGGCTGGAGGATTTGTGATAAATAAATCTGTTTATGATGCAAATCAGGGTTTTTCCCTAGTTCTAATAAATGACAATTTATGAGAGGTGATTATGATGAGTTGCCAGGTTACACAAAGCAAAAACTGAGTCTAAACCATGAACATTGAGATATTTCATAGAAAACTGGAGTAATTTTTAAATTTTATTTTATTCTGTTAACTTTGAGCAACTTTACTTGGATTGAAGAAAGAGGAAATCTTAATGAAACAAATCCAAATCCCAAGAGGGGAGCGTATTAAATGCAGAACTCAACATAAAATTTTACATTTCAATTCCTTCTTTCCATCTTTTGCTCACCTATTCTCTTAGAAAGAACAACTGTAGCCATTACAGAGAACATGAAATCCATGGAATCCAGGCAATATCCTCTTTTCCCAAGGAGAGACGGAACATCTTTTCACAGAGGAGCCTTTGGTGTTTAGGAAACCCTGTGGCTGCAGAATTATTTGGATTTAAAACCAGGAGGGCAGCCCATAACTAATATCTCCGTGGGGAATTTTTAACTAAAATTCCTCAGTGCTGAGGAATAATTTAATGCTGCTGGAGTGGACTTGGCTGGAATAGCTGCATGTCTCAAATCTTGCTGAAATTGTTACACTTTATCTTGATTTTTTTCAGTTTCCCCCCGACAAGAGCTGGTTTGTCTGCTGCTGATAAGCTGGAATTGATTCTGGGTCTGTGTGAAACAAGGCAAAGTCCAGGGGAAGATGTTGGAGTGTGGTGTAGGAAAAATCAAAATATGGCAAAAAGTAATATGCAAGGTCTGATTTTGAGATGCTTAGAGAGAAAATAATGAACTCAAACAAATCATCATCTACTTTGCTTAGTGAAGAAGGAGTGAAAATAGCAAGAATATTTTCTGCTCTGTTCTTTCAGTGCTGGTTTAGGTTGGAAGCCCATTTATTAACAACCACAGGAGTTATTCTACGTATTTTCTATATGAAATTTAGATTTACCAGTGTCCTGTCCAGTCCATGGCAGTCAAAAAGTTTTTAGGACTGAAAATTGCTATTTTAAGCTTGGGTTTCCCTTATTTTCACTCTATGGGAAAAAAAAAAAAAAAAAGGAAGTTTTACTCTGGATTAGGTTATTCCAGATTTGCACCCAAACTTCTTTCTTGGAGACTCCAAAAACACAACCCATGATTTTTAAAGGCAGTTTCTCATTTGCATTCACAATTAGCTACAAATATTCAGCTGCCTGCCTGCCTTTAGCAATCAGGCCCAACAAAAACACGAACCAGCCCCTGCTATCCTCTACTCATGTTTAATACAGGCAAAAAAATCCCAAGAGAATAAATTGAATATAATAAGAAACCCATATGTAGATATGCAAATCAGCTTGCTCTGCATTTTAATGGTCAGTAACAGGTTTTTTTGGGATTTTTTTTTTTTTTGGTAATTAATGGGACCAGCTGCTAAAGAGAGTGCTAATACTGGTAGGGGAGTAGGATTCAAGAAGGCAACCCTGTGTGAATAATAACCTAAGTACCCATTTAACTTTAAGCACTTCTTTATGGGCCTGGAGTTAATGGCTTTACACATTTGGTCAAAGTTAAGCATATGTTTAATGCTTCCCTGAATTAGAAATTAGATCTTTGAACTTCAGTTTTGCTTACACTCTGGATTATTCTGTCAGTGGGTTCATTTGGGGAAGACAGGGGAAATAGCAGTCATTCAAAATGATATCTTTTTGTAATTAAACGTTGTCTGTACAGTATATTCAGCACATCAGCAATTAACATTTTTCTTCTTAATGTATATTTGACTGTAAAACAGCCATTAAATGGAATTAACTGTACAATTGTTTCATTAAGATTTCCTCTTTCTCCAATCCAAGCAGAGCTGCTGGAAGTTAACAGAATAAAATAACACTGACTCCAGTTTTCTGTTAAATATCTCAGTGTTCATGGTTTGGACTCAGTTTTTGTTTTGTGTAACCTGGCAACTCATCACAATCACCTCTCATAAATTGTCATTTATTAGAACTATGGAAAAACCCTGATTTACACCATAAACAGATTTCTTTATCATTTAAACACCCTCATCTGCACTGTACTTAATGGGAATTGAGGAGATCAATGCTCTTTTCAATATTTAAAGGCCATTCCACTTGCTGACAGTCTTCTCCAGAGCCAGTTATTCCAGATTTCAATAGACACCTATTTGCAAACATCTCCTGCTTTATATCTGCCCTTAGTTCACAGACCCAAATCCCTTCACAAAGCCAGGTTTAGACTCATCAAATAAACCAGAAAGTCATGTCTGGTTAGACAAAAAACTTTATCTCTCCAAGAAATTGCACAGGGTCATCAGAAGTCTTCAATAAATAATTTGTAGGGCATTTTCTGCTTTAAAACCTGGGAAATCGGGGTTCTGTGCACAAAAATCAGAATTTATCTCCACAAGAACCTGACAAATCAAATCTAAATATTGGTAGGAAGTCCAGCTCCAATTATCCTTACCAGACCTTCCAAGTTTGCTTCATCCTTCTGCCCCTATAACTACATTTGTGTTATCTCATATTAATATTAGACATGTATTGTTATTCTAATAACTAATTATCAGCCTCACAATACTAATTATGGCAATTCAGTTTGTAATCCCATCTGTTCACTTTGCACTGTTGTTTATTTTCCTTCCTGCTTTCAAAATACTCTTGGTTTGTAATTAATCACACGTTCTGACTTTTTTAATGAGAGATTTGCAGGTTGACTTCAAAATTTAGTATCAGGAGGGATAAACAAGGGCTGACACGGCCCTGCAAAGAGAAAATATTTTTGGGGTTTTGGTGACCAAATGACTGAAAAAAAATGTGGCTGTAAATGAGTGAGGGAACAGCTGAGTAATTTGTAAAAAAATAGAGTAGATCCTCTGCTGTTATAAAATATTCCTGGAGAAGACTGAATAAATATTCCTGCTCTTTATGCTCAGTCCTAAAGTGGTGTTTGCATCAGTGTGTTGGATTTTTATTTCAGAACAATTGGTATTGTGCTTGTCCCCACTTGGTGCTCTCCTTTGGAGAATGGAGCTGCTGGGACAGAGGAGTTCTCTAGGAAATGAAAATGTGGTGAAGACCCTGAAGGCACATATTTATCCTTTTGTCTGTATTGTTTATGTTGTTTGCTAGAATTCTGATTCCTACAGACAGGAATTTGCTTCTTACACATCTGGAACAGCTGGGTGTGAGACTCTGAAGGCAACATGGATATAGCAATAATTGTAATTACTTCGGCAGACAATTTGAGCCCAACATTCCCCCACGCTTTTTGCTCCCTTTTGATGAATGCTGAGGGAGGGAAGAACAGGGTGAAGAACTTTCCAGAAAGCTGAAGGAGCACAAGAATGGAAAAAAGAAGAAGGAAAGATGGAAGATCTGATATTGGGAAGGGAGGGTGGGGAGGAATAAAAATAAAAATCTGGAATTAGTACAGGGTGCCCAGAGCAGCTGTGGCTGCCCCTGGATTCCTGGAATATCCAAGGCCAGGTCTGAAATTGGGATTAGAACACCCTGGGACAGTGGGAGGTGGCCCTGGGTGGTTTTTAATGTCGCTTCCACCCCAGACAATTTTGATTTTATGAGGTGCTCCACAAGCCCTGAGGGATCTAAAGGCTTTTCTCATTTTCTCAGGAATTTGCCACCACATTCCCAGATCTCCCTAAAGAGAATTCAGCCTTTGGTTCAGCTTTATGTGATGTTCACACATAAACACTTTCCCCTGCCATTGGTCTCGACATAAACTGTTGAATAACTGTAATTTTCATGTTTATGATACTTTCATGATGATGATAATTCATCTTAATAGCTAAAATGTCAGATTTTTTCATACATAAAGAGCCCAGCCAAGAAAAATCATTATTATTTCACTATATTGATACTTTCTGCTTCTTCAGGTAATATGAAGGATGAAGTGTAATTTCTTAGGGATGGAAAGAGAAAAATAGAAGCTGAAACAGGATAAATTGAAACCTTGGAAAAATGTGATGAGCCACCTTCACCTGAGCCACCTTTCCAGCCTTTAGTCTCCTTTGAACTAAAGGATTGACACAAAATCTGTTGCTAATTTCCTAAACACTTCCTCCCTTTCCCTGAGGATCTTTAAATCCAAAAATATCTACTTTGCTGATCCATTTCTTGTGTTTAATTTGGCTATCCAGAAGGTTAAAACAATCAGCTCTCAAATGGAAAGAGTTTCCATTGATCTGCCAGAGTAATTATGTTATTCTGTTTTGGATTGTTTCAGTAACTTGTACTGAAATGAATTGGAGGTAACAAAAACACTCATTCTCTAATTGTTTTATAGATTTAACTTAGATATTCTTTCTGAAACTCTAAGGTGGTCTAGCAATCTTGTTCTGGTACCTTTTTGCTCTTTATCAAGTTTACCCACTTCTCAATAAGTGTAAATTTATGCTCTCTCCAGCTTAATCTCATTTTCATTAAAGAAAGAGAAAAGTAACAGGATTTGGGGGCTGGTTTGGGGCTTTTTTCTGTCAGTGCTCTTCCAATTTGCTACAGTTTGTAAACTTTTTATAAACTGATTTTCCTCAGACTCTCTGCTCTCTAAGGTGTGCAGCTATTGCTGTGAAGATCAAAAATTCCCCCCAAATCGTCAAAAAAGCCTCAGTCTGGATTTTTGTTCTGCTGGATTTGAAATGTGTCAGTGTTGTAATAAAGAGCAGGAGAAGGGTGAATTTTATTTTTTTTCCTCTAAATGTAGCAGCTCCTGTGTTGGGGTTTTGTGAGGTCGTTTTTATCTCTGAATCTCCTCTGCTGACCACGATGCAAGAAAGTAATTATTTAAGACAAGAAAAAAATAGATCCTTCTCCCTCCTTTATTTAAAATTAATTAAAAACCCCAAGATATAAACCCTTCCTTCAGCCAGTGCCATGATCAGAAAAGTTTCCTTGAGCCTGAGAATTGGATTTAGACCTTGATCTACATTCCCGTGTTTCAATGTGGGATCAAAGCAATAGGTTTGCTATTTGCTACAGATCTTTTATCCATGGTGCAATGTGAAACATCAAACAAATCTCATTTATTTGCAGCTAACACATGCACAGAGAGGCCAAGCCATTGTAATTAGATGTGTGTAATCCAAACTGAATTAATTTGGAGTTTTGTCTGCACAACTGAAGTGTATTCACACCCTCAGTATTCAATAGTGGCCAGTCCTGGGTACTGCTGAGTGTTGGCTCTGAGACATTACCCACCTTTAGGACAGATATTTTTATTTATTTTTATTTTTATTTTTATTTTTATTTTTATTTTTATTTTTATTTTTATTTTTATTTTTATTTTTATTTTTATTTTTTTAATTTTTATTTTTATTTTTTTAATTTTTATTTTTATTTTTATTTTTATTCAGCACCAAACCCCCAGCCCAGGTGGCTGCAGGGAGGGCTGAAGGCAGTACAGTTTATTTATTCCCCTACAAACAACTTCCCAAGCCTGGCCTGTTGTTTGGATCTGCCCCTCTAAGTGTCTGTGTGGCTAATCAGGATTTCTGTGTGTTAACACAGAAAGCTTAGAGCTGAGAAATTCTGACTGTCATCACCAGGGGATTATTCAGATTTATTCAGGTAACTCAGAACAAATATTACTCTGGGAGGTTTAAAACAAGCCATGCATTTAAATTTTCCAGCTTGTCCTGCACAACTAAACCCCCTCCCTGCCCATGTGCTGCCATGGGCAAAGGACTTGATTGGAGTGCAGATTCATTTTTTCATATTTTTAAATATCCGTGGAAAAGGCAATTGTGAGAGATTAAAAATAAAATTTTAGCTAATTATCTAAAAGGGCAGGAATCACTGTTGGAAATACTCCCCACATCAGCCTTGGCTGGGGGCTCTGCTGAGTGATCCCTGGCAGTGGGAAGAGCAAGGGAAAAGTGATAAATTGATGATGATAAATCTGATACTGGTAGATTGAGTTTTCCACCAGGAGCTCTGGGGGAGAACAGCCCCAGAATATGATGTAGGAATGATGGGAGTAGCACAACCACCTGGACCCAAAATTCACCCAAAAATGGGGACTTCTGGCTTCCAAGAAAATGGGGAGGGGAGGTGGAAATAATAAAAACCCTCCTGTCCATATTCTGTGTGTGACCTTCAGTTCTGAGGCCTCAGAGCAGAGGTCAGTGAGCACTGAATTCCCTGGGATTTCTAACGAAGGGACCCAGCTCAGAAATCATGGCTCATTTAATTTTCAAAAGAGGGTCTCGTTTAATTATTTATGCTGTATAAATAATGGGATTCCACCAGTCTAAGGAGTCACTGAAACATTATGATATTAAATCTTTGCAAAGAGGCAGGAGGTGAAGGGAGAGGCTCCTGTGTGTTAGTGTGAGGATTAGCAAAATGGGAATTAGTAAAGGTCTGCTGCATTCAATCCAGAATTAAGGGGCAACTATTTACAATTACTTGCTCTCAGCCTATTACAATTAACTCTATGAGTTGGTAAATAATAGAAAACGTGTTTGATCAAAGAAATGCTGATTTTTTTACTAAGAACATTATTTGAAGTTATTTAACAAACTCCATTTGCTTGTATCCCTTAATATACAGGAGGAAATAGTCAATACTTCATGTTTAAACCTTGAAGAATTACAAGCAGATGGATTGGTTTTTTGTTTTCATAGTTTTTTTTGGTACCTGTGTTGAGATTTGTTTGAAATTAAACTCATGCAAGCTGAAGGGTGTGGGAGAGGAGAAATCCTCTTGATCCTGGGATCCTGAGTTGGGAAGTCAGCACTTGGTTGGCTGTGCTGGCTGCACTAAAATAAAGCAGAGAGAGCTCTCATAAATTAGTGTGGGGTCTACTGAACTGGAAATTGGGCTGGAGTCTGACAGCTGGGAGAGAAGATGTGTCTGCTCCCAAAATCCTGCTGTGGCCATGGAGAGGGGTTTTTTAGAAGCATTGTCAATTCCTCCCAATTCCCAGGGAGCTCTAAACCCATGTGTGACGTGACACCAAGAGGGGGAAAATGTGGGGGAAGCAGGAATGGGCTCCCAGAAAATGTGGGAACCCAGCACATCCCTCTGGGTGCCCTGGACAGCTCCAGACCCAGGCAGGGGCTCAGGAACCTTAGCACAGTGCCCAAACCCCTGTGCCTTGGATTTCTCTCCCTGGGAAAAATTACCACCCTTCCATGAAGAATTACAAAAAATAAGTAGAGTATAAATTAGATTATTACAAGGTGAAAAAGTAGGTTTTTAAGATTGTTTATAATCAGGGTCTGGGGTCAGGATGGAGGAACCTGGGCGTGTTCTGTCCTTCTTTCTCCTTCTTCCTGCATCCATCTTTGGGGTGATGTTGGCACTTTTAGATTGGTTTGGAGTAGAACCAGACTGTGCAATAGAAGTGATAGGGATTGGAAGATAACTGTAAATAATGTTGATGTAGTTTATAGTATAAAAAGATAATCCCAGCCCAGGGTGGGCAGTGCCTGGGGCTGAGCTGCTGAACGGACCTGGGCTGGGCAGGGAAAGAACTTTGAGATGAGATAAAATAAGCACCTCTGGAAACAACAGAAGAGTCTCCTGACTCTTGGGCTGGGACACAGAGACTCTAAAACAGCACAGGGGGTTGGTTCAGGCTCCAGAGACACCACTGACCACAAGAAAACACCAGAGACCAGCAGAATGATTAAACCTTAACTCCTCCAGCACTTGCTCCTATTCCCACAGGTGCTGCCCCATCATTACCCCAATCCTTTATTAGCTCCATTTCATTCCAGTGTTCACCCCTGGAGTTGATGCTCCTGTCACTTGCTTCCCTTCTGGAGGAATTTCCATCAGCAGCACAGAGATCTCAGACACTCCACACGTCAGATCTTCCCTCTTCTTCATCTTGACATGGTTTATAGCAAATGGCATCACAGGGCTGCATTTCAGCTGCTGCTGACAGCCTGGCATTGCTCAATTAACATTTTGGACACCTCTCCTGATTGTGTGTTTCAGCACTTTATGTTCCTGTGGACAGGCTGCTCCTCACCTGCCCAGAGGTTTTAAAGGCAGGAAATTCCTCCAGATGTGTGGAAGATCGTGCTGAATTTATTTTGCAAATGTGACAGAAGTGCACTCAAAAGTTGCAGGTTAACCCAGGGCAAACCTTCCTGGGGAGTCTGAGGGATGGGGTAATTCACCCACTGCTGGAAAATGGCAGAAATTTCTTCAAATTTCCCCACAAAATTCTGGTTTGGGCAAGTTGAAAGGGAAAAGAGCACATTTCAAAGTGTGTTTTAATAATGTCCTTGGCTGTTCTGCTGAAGTACTTACAGATCATCTCAGTTTTGAGGCTCTTTTTCCTTTTTCCCCAGATAGATGTAATTTTTAAATATTGATAAAGAGACAGATGCAGAATCCAAAACCTGTTTGAATTATCTTGCTGAATTATCTTGATGAACAGAGGTAACTGACCTTTATACGATATATAAATACAAAGAATTTTTTTTTCTTTTTTTGTGTCTATATTTGGTATCGAGGGGGGGTTTTTTGGGTTTTTTTTTTGTTTGTTTGTTTTGGTTTGGTTTGATTTTTTTGGATTTTTTTGGTGTTTTATTTGTTTCTCTAAGAAAAAGCTCAGATTTCCACAGAGTATTTTTTGGAATGTACCAGAACAAAACATTTCAGAGTCCTGGAGGAGGAAATCTTTTACTGCTGAACCTTCATGGAATGACTGCCTTTGAATTACAGTGACTGTGAATCAGCTGGAAAACCACACAAACACTTTAATGACACAAAGTCCATTTCTGGATGTCCTTGAAGGGTCTTTCACTTTGAAAGCATTTTCCTAGGCTGGTCAGGCACACTCAGGTACTATTTTGGGCAGAAGGATGAAAATGCTGATTTTCCTTTTGAATTTTTTGCTGGATAAATGTAATCAGTAAAACTCTTGCTTAGAACTGAAACAGGTTGTGCTTCCTTGAATAGGAAATATAAACCCAGCTGTATGCAAGCATCCCATTATAATTATAAATGTACATTTTTCCACAGCCACCACGGAGAAGTTTTACAAGCAAGTGGAAAAATTCTATTTGGCTTTTTCTTTTAGCCAGAATTCCATTTAGTTCTTAAGACAGCAGGTGTAGGCAGGATGCTGCACTGGGGAATAGGCTTTGAATCTTGGATCTCACTTTAGGACAACTTCATCTGTAAGCAGAAGCATGAATTCCCTGTCTGGATCTGATCTGTAATGCTCAGCAGTTTGATTTTCCTCACACTTTCACCAGGGACAGAGACTTTGCAGTCCCTCCCCAGCCCTTTACAACATCAGGTTGTTTTTCCATGTGGAGTGAAAATGCATTTTCATTACACACTCTTTATTTTATGGGAGGAAAAAAAAAACAAAACCACCTGCTCAGCAGCCTTGTGAGAAAGCTGAATGGATGCTGCAGGGGAAGCTCTGGGGCAGTTTGGGTCCTGGGGGCTTCAAGGCACCCTCAGGGCTGGGGAGGCTGTGATGTTGTGAAAAACACGTTTTACTCTTTTGGTGAAATTTAAAAGGTTTAATAAAAAGATAATAGGAGACACACATAAAGGGTTAAAATATCCAGGTGCTTGGTAAGTTGCTAAGAGCACAGGGTTGCTTTAGGAACGCTTTTTTAAATACACTTTACAATACATTAACTTGTTGCATATTCATATATGTATAGTAAAAAAGTTTTGGGAACTGTTTACTTTTTGGGTTTACTTTTTTGGAGCATGTGTGTTTCGTGGCTTGTGGTTTTAATTTTCTTTTTATTATTTTTTAATTTGGGAGGTGGTTTTGTTTTTGTAGCTGGTGAGTGTTGATAATTGTTGTTAGTTGTAGGGTTTTTATCACACATTTAGGGGCTGTCATTTTACCTAGGCGGGTAGTTTTAGCATACTATTTCTAAAAAACTTACGTTTAATTTTTGTTATTAGAAGAAAAGAAAAGAACTTATATTCATACAGAAAAACTATTTTAACATTATACATATAGCATTTATCTCAAAAAAACCAGTAATATTTTATGCACTTAGTGGGAATTCAGGGGGGCAGCAAAGGGATCAAATCCTTCATTTCACCTGATGGATCCACAAAAAATTTCACAAAAACACTGACAAAGTCCCTGGCACTGCTGCCATGTCCTCAAACCCAAGCACAGACTCATTAAAGCTGGAAAAGACCTTTAAGGGCAAGTCCAAACTTCAACCAGCACCACCACGTTCACCACCAAACCAGGACCTCAATCCACACATTTTCAAACATCTCCAGGGCTGGGACCCCAGAGCTTCCCTGGACATCCTGTTCCAACCCTTCCCATGAAGAAATGTTTCCTAATATTTAATCTAAATCTCCCCTGGCAGGACTTGAGGCCATTTCCTCGTTGTTTGGCATGCAAAACATTCCACAGGGATTGAAATCCTGGTGGGATCTCTGATTGAGTGAAATAGCAGAAACACCTCTTGAAAAAATAAATTAAATATTTAAAAACTTACAGCAAGAAACGTCTTTGCAAAAATACTGCAAACTGATTTCAGTGTCTGTGCAAATCAACATCTTTTTAAAGGCAACATTTGAAGTGAATAACTAATTATATTTCTGAAGATTTAGCAGTGTTTCTGGTACTAATGGAGGGGGTTAGGACACACAATAAATCATTGCACACCTGTGTGAAATACAGCTGGGTGTTTATTTTCATGATGTTTATTTTCATGCTTCCTCATATTTTCTTTTAACCTTTCTCTCTTTGTTCTCCCATCTCCTCCTAATTGTACTCACAACTTTTTCTTGCACTAGATAAATTTTATTTCTTTTCAAAGTATCATTATTCCAACATTACAAAGTCCATCTCTCTTTTTTTGTTTTTTTTTTTTTGATGTTCCATTAACCTGAATTATTTCTCATCTGCTACAAATTGTTCTATTTTCAGAGCTTTTGTTGTCTCTGACTCATACATGCCAAGATAAGGTTTGAGATACTTCTGGGGATTTTTTTTTTTTTTTCTTTTACTAGTTGCTTTTTTCACTGTGGTTAGAAGAAATCTTCCTGTGGTGGAAAGGATCTGACTCATGTTCCTGTTCCTTAATAGATAATAATAATAATATTGCCTGTGGCCAGGATTTTCAGGACAGGTAAATTACACCCCCAGCTCCCATCAGCTTTCCTTGGATCCTTCCTGACCTTTGAAGAAACTTGAGCATGAATTAATTTTTATTTTCTTGCTTTGAGAGTCTTACTCTTACAATAACCATTGCAGCCACCAAGCAGGAAGAAAGGGAAAGCAAATGTTTATTTAAAGAAAGGTGAGTGAGCAAGAGAGCACCAGGGCAGGGAACATTTCCTCTGAGAGAGAACTGAGCAAGGGAAAAGATTAAAAACAGCAGTAGAATTTCTCAGAGCAGTAGGAATTATTGCAGGATGAGATCTAGAAAGAGAAGTGTTCACCTTAATATGAATTTGGTGGGAAAATCCAACAAAAAATATCTCTGCAGAACTCTACAAGAAGCTTAAAATATTTTAAGGGGAGGGGAATTTAAAGGTTTGCTCTCTCAACAGCAGCATTTTTTGGTTGTTAATTTGTTTGGGGGTCTTAAAGATATTTCATTTCTTAAATGAAATATTGCATTCTTGAGATAACACCAGGGATTTTTGGGAAAAATCAGGTTTGGATCTGCAATGTTGAGCCAAGAGAGTTGGTTTGCTATTTAGAGGATGGATTGGATGGTCTGAAAGAACCCTGGGTAATAAAATTAAAATTAAATTAAATTAAATTAAATTGAAATTAAATTAAATTTTATCCAATCATTATAATACTGCATATATATTTTTAAAAATAGATTTTTTTAAGGATATAATAAAGAGATTGATACCTGCTTTGGCCAGACAAAACTCGGGACAATTCTACCAAGCAAGTTAAGGAAATTGAAACAAAAGTGAGAAACCTTCTGCACTGTCTTCATGTTTACCATGTTCACCAAGGCAAGAGAGAGGAAGAAATAAATGAGGTGACACTCAGGGGGAAGTGTCTGTGGAAAAGATGTCATTGTCATTGGGACAAGAAATGAGGAGGGCTGACAGGAGAAGAATTAACAAAACAGCTCTTGACTTTTGCTAGGGAGAAAAGAGCTCCCAGCATCTCCAGCCAATGCAACACCAGAGGAGAAAAAAAAAAAAACACACACAAAAAAAAAAAAAAACAACAAAAACTGAGGACTAAAAAAAAAAATAAGAAATAAATAAGAAATAAAAAAAGAAATGTTCTCATTGCATTGAAGAAATAAATTCCAAATTTAGCCCGGTGACGTTTCTGGGTTTAATCAAAGCTTAAAGCAGATCAGGGGTTGGGGACATGTGGGTGACAAATTGCAGCACCAGCTCTGCAATTGGAGCCCCCAGACAGAAAATGCTGCTCCTGACTCCCAGAACTCAAAATTCAAAGTTTGCCATTGAGGGCTGCAGAGGGATGAACTTCAGGGCTGGGATCACTTTTCCTGCTGCTCTTGAAACCTTTGGTTCTGCTCATGTGTTTCTGAATTTCACTGGGCAGTCAGAGCTTGAAAAAACCATTCTGTGAATGGGCAGAGATGGAGGGAGAATTATGGAAAAACCCCAGGATCTGACAGATCCAGGTGTGAGCTCTGGCAAGTCACTGGTCTAAATATTCATAGGAAAAATGAGTATTTGATTACTTTTAAATTGAATCCTTAATCTCTGTGGACCTCTTATGTTCTGGCAGAAAGGGGCTTAGGAAGTATAAAATTACATATTCTTTTAAGCACTTAAAACTATTTAGAGAAAACATTTTCACTTAGGCACAGGAGGGAAAAAAAAAAGTTTAGAAATAGGTACCAGTTCAATTTAAAGCAAGAAAAAGAGAGAACTTTGGAAAGTGCAATTCATTTTATTCATGGAGGACTCGTTGAGATTTATATTGGAGCTCATAAAAGCCAGAACCAGTGTTGCAGCTTTTCCAGCAGCTGGGGACAAGCAGAGACTTTTTGGTTTGGGATTTACTTTAAGTGCCTTAAGTCTCACAAAGGAAATGAAGTGCAGTGGAGCAGACAGTGCTGCTTTGGTCACCACTTCTGCACTCGTATTTCAGCTGCCTTTGCCTCCTGAGCAGCTCTCCCTGGCAAATTGAAAAGTTTATGGCTACAAAATTCCTTGGAAAAGTCGCATTTGTGCTTCACTGATGGCAGGGGTGGAAATTCAAGTCTCCAGCTCATTGTTTCCACAAAGCAAATTATTGGATGTGAAATATCATCACCAAAAGCTTGACAAATATGTTGTGGATAATGGTTGTAACACCAGGATAAATATCTGGCCTTTATTTTACCAAAATCTACAACAATGAGAGGAATCATCCTCTCCTGTGTATGGAATTGAGGATATTTCCAGAATTCCAGGGGAAAATCCATTGTGCATTTATAATTTTGTGTTTCCCAGGAAGCCAATATTTGTTTTATACCCCCATAAGTTGCTATTTGGGCTGGATTTCAGAGGATGGAAGGAAAAAAAATCTAGATTTTCACATTTCTTTTTCTGGTGTGCATTTTCCAGCCACCCAATACAAACCCCTGGGTTAAGGACACATTTTCCTGGAGGCTTTTCTGTGTGAAAAGAAGAATGTTAGCTGCACTGGGAAGTGGGATCCATGGGAAAGGGATGTTTGGAAGAGGAAATCCCAGTAATGAGCTCAGGTCAAGCCCCAGTGTCCCACCAGGGCTCTGGACAGCACAAGAGTTTTTGGCAAAAGTCTCTCCCAGCTGCCCAATTTCCCAGGCAAACATATGGGAACCACATGGACCTCGTAAATATTTGTTTCCAAAATCGGTTAATGACAGGCTACAGAGAGGCTGGTGAAATGTTAATTTGCTGGGATGTTATTCTGAGCTCTGCAGAAAGCACAGGCACGAGGAGCCAGCGGAAGTGGAGGCCAGTGCAGATGAACTTTGCTCCTCAGGGGGAAAACAAATGAACAAACAAAACCCCAAACAAACAGAAAAAAGCCCCCCTCAAACCCAAACAAAACCCCAGATGAGGGGAATGAGCAGTAGATATTAGGCAAGGTTTTAAATTTATGGGAAACAGCAGATGCAGTAAAAACCTTTGCTTTGATGATATTACCAGAGCAGCAGGGTGAAAATAGACTCCAATCCATTATGTTTTAAACTTATAAAATTTATTAGCCCTGAACAGTGATCTTTATTCATGCCAAGCTCTCGCCTGGATTTATGGCACTTGTGCAATCATTACTCAGCCTGTATGGAATCATAGATTTCTATGAATTAAACTGAGAAGCAGTTTGCTAATTAGCATTACAAGTGTTAATGAAATGAAAGATCACATGAGATGCAGGGAACAGAGAGACTCGATATCATCAGGCATTTGAGTCAGACACAGCTGAAACATCCTCCTCCTGTTTTCTGAAATTCTCACTCCCAGAAGCCTCCAGAGTTTAACAGGATCATAAAACTGGAGCAGCATTTCATGGAGTCCCTTTTAGTTAATATCACTGTATTAAATAAAATCTTTCCTGCAAAGGAAAGAAAATGATTGTTCTTTGTCCTAAGCCGCCTGTGTAAAATGTTCTTCAATAAAATCCAAGAAATTAATATTCAATGATTTACAGTAAATCTCTTGAGCACAGGAGGTTTGCTCGAGACAGGAAAAGCAAACACTTATGGGGTACATTATTATGATGGCTTATGCTAATTAAATTGAAGCAGAAATCCTTAATTTATGCTTTACCATCAAGTGCAAAGGGGAAAATTCTTTCTTGGTTCAAGCTTTATCTTGTTAAGAAGATTTACCTCCTTATTTCCTAGAATAAAGAGCTATTTTTGAGACTCTACTGAGAAAGCAGAGGCTTGCAGAGCTTTTCTCCATGTTGCCATGACACTTTGGATCTCAACCTACGGTTCAATACAATAGCTGCAATTAGGTTAATTAGAACATTATCTCAAAGTACACAGCTATTGTACAAAAGAAGAAACATTCTCACTGAATATGCTGCCTAGTCACCAATAAATGATTTTTTAAAATTACATTTTTTTAATTATAATGAATAATTTATTTCTCCTGTGGACGCTTGACATTTAAATATTGTAACTCAAAAAATAAACCATCCAACATCAGCTTAGGACATGTGGAATTTTTCTGACCTTTTAGTTGTTTTCCTTCCATAAAATAATGACAGGAGAAAAAAAAGAACACCTATAATAAGGGATTATATTATTTGGGCTCATTAGTTATTTCCAAATTCAAGGCCCTTAATGCTTAGGAACAGGGTTTAGTGGTGGACCTGCAGTTCTGGGTTAATGGGTGCTCTTGTTGGTCCCAGAGGTCTCCTCCAACCTTCAGGGAGTCTCTGACTCAAATGAACAAAGATTTTAGTCTGCACACACACAAAATGGCAGCCAGGTGTAGACTAGAAAATACAAGAAATTACAAAATTAAAAATTTTTAGCCTGGTAAGATGGGGTGTGAGGCCAGCAGGAGCCAGTTTCTCTTCATCTTTGTGTTGTGTCAATGAAGGAAAGTTAAGTTTTAAGGGGGAAAATGAAATATTGATTCATTTACTAAACTCAGCTCAAGCACAGGAGGAAAAGGTACCAGGAGTGTATGGATGAAATGCAGCTCTGTGAGAATCCATGGGAATTTGGTCACTGGTGCCAAGAGAGGCAGATCCAGGTCAATTATTGATTTTAAACCATTAAAGTTCTGAGATAAACATTCAGCTCCCTGGACCTGCTTTGGCAGTGGCACTCAGGCCATGTGAGTGACCAGCCAGGGCTCCAGCCTGCCCCAGGGAGCAGAAAATCCTTCTGCAGCCTCCAAAACACATTTGAGTTCAGTTCCCATTCCTGGAGACTGCACAGGCTGGACCAACCCCTGTGAGCAGGGATTTCCCAACATCTCATGGATGTCACTGGAAATATCAGATGCCAACATTCCCATCATTTATTTCTGCCTGTTTGACAGGCAGGGGCTTTCTGAGGACAGAACTCCAAACCTGAACATTTGTTTCTGCTGTTCTGTGTCTCACGTTGGTTCCCATTGCCCACCCTAATTATCAATTATTTTCATTAATAATTATATTATTATTATTATATGCCCATATTTACATACTATTATATAATTTAATATTATATTATTAATATATTATATAATGATGAATAATATATAATAATTATAATATACAATAATTATAATATAATAATATGATAATATGATAATAAATTATTATATGATTTTGTTGTTATTATTATTATTATTATTATACACCCATATTTATTTCCACAATCCCCAACTCTCTTCTTGTCACATCCTGGAGATAAGAGAGGTGCAGTCAGATTTATGCAAACTGGGAACATCTCTGGGGTGAAATGATGGGATTCCAGTCCCTGGGAAATGACTGCAAAACTCCCTTAACTTCCAGAAAATGATGTTTTCATTGGTGAGAAAAGTTACCAACCAGCTGCTCAGCTGAGGATAACTCACCCAAGAGCCAATTTTGGTACTTTTAGCTTCCAGGACATTTCCCCAAAGTCAAGGAACACAGTTCACATTTTAAGGGAATTTGGTTTGATATTTAGACCAGTTCAAACCCCTCAAGGCCATTCTTTTTTTTTTTTATTTTTTTTATTGCTATGCAAAGGATGATGTTTGTTAAAACCCAGTTCTTTGCTCCTGTGAGACAATTACAAGTTTGCTGACCTGGTGCTTCAGGTGTATCTGACACAAGTTAGAAACAAGCTCAAAATAAACACAAATGCACACAAATTCCACCTAACTCAAAATTTTCATTTCAGACAGAAAAACTCCACTACTAAATTCCAACTGGATCCCCCAAAAATGACTGTACACTGTGAAGAGCCTTGAGGACTAACAGAGCAAATTATTTCACACCACAGAGTCAGCATTTTTATTGAAATGAGGGGTTTTTTGTTTTTTCATTTAAATAAGGAAGAAAACAAAATAAAAAGAAATTTTTTTAGGTTTATCTTGAATGCATCCTTTAAAAGAGAACTTCAGTGGCTTTGCACTTCATGACTGTGCCATGCAGCTCCTCCTGGAACAAATCATGATTCAAATTCCTCTTTTTCTCTGTCTGTTTCCCAATTTTTTCCTTTCCCACTCTTTCCCTGTTCAGTAGTGCCTATCCCATATATTTAGGATATATGTGCAATACAGCACACGGTGTTGAGTGGATCACAGATGAAAAATTAAAGTCAAAATCTCTTTTCTGCACTTAATCAAGCACCAGAGCCATAATCAGTGGGGAGAGGTTGGAAATATGCTGTGGCAACCTGCAGCATTTTCTCCTCTCAGCAACTTTCAGCTCCCCACCCTGAGAGCCAAAACCGTCACAGCCACATCAAGTTTGGACTCAAAGCAGCACTTGGTCTTAGAGCTGAAACTCTTCAAAACAAATAAATAAACAAAACAATCTTATATCTTGCATGCCAAGGCAGTGAATTAGCAGGGGAGACAAGGATATGATGATAAAATGTGTGGCTGTGGGGGAGTCACAGAGATAATAAAATGTTGATTTTCCAGTGTTGTTTTATTTGTTCTCTTCTGCTTTCACCGCGTTTCACCAAAATCTGTCTCCTCTTCCTCCATGGCTGCTGCCAGCCCAGTTTGCTGGGATGGGAAGAGATTCCATGGAAATCTCTCCCCTTTCCCAATCTCAGCTCAGATTCATTTTCAGCCACCCTGTCAGAGGAGTGAGAACATCCTCACCTCATCCCACACCTTGTCTGCCTCTCCTCTCCCTGGGCCCCTTCTCACCTTTCTGCTTCTCTCCAGCCACTCATTCCCCAAAGAACCTGAGGAATATCTGCTGCCACTTGTGACCTGGAAACCATCAGACATTATCTCTGTTTATATTGCATGTCCTCCCCTGGGGAAATCATCCAGGTGCAAATGGAAATCTGTCCTCGGGGTTCTTGGGGCAAGAATGCAAAAAGGAAAATCCACCTGGGTGTCCCTGAGGGTTGGTGACATCCTTGCAAGGTGTGAAAGAATTTTTTGGGGTTTGTTTTTCTCAACCTTCAGCTGGTCTCTCCTGGAATGTCTGGAATGTCACTGCTCACCCTCCAACAGGAGCTGTCCCTGCAGGTTTTTGGGTGAGAATAATCCTGCAGCTCCTTCCTCCCCAGGGACATTTCCCTCATCCTGCTGCTCCTGGGGGAATTAATGAGGAAAAAAGGGTGGAATGGTTCCCAGCACAGGGTAGAGAAAAACACCCCACCAAGCCTGGATCACCAACAGCAGCAGAAATCTGGAAAGGGAAATGGAAATCTGGCAGTGCATCTCTCCAGCCCAGCCCCTGGTTCTGCAGCATTTTAAATACCCAACCTCAGCCTGGCAAAATACAGTGAATTTCAAAGCCATTTATAGCAAATTCTTTTGAGAATCAGGAATATTTAACCCCACCAAGGTGGTTTTTTACCAGAACATCAAAACCAATTTCTATTTCTTTCTGGGGCAGAACAATTTCCTCTGTGTTTTATAACCATTAGTTGATTATAACCATTAGTTGATATCACCTTCAAAATGAATATTTCTGTCTATCAACTCTCCAAAATTCCATGTTTCCCACAAGGAAAGTTACAGATTCCTCACAATTTTCACCTGTAACACCTTTGAACAGATGTCAGCATTTTTGGGCAGGTTTTTTGATCCCTGCTTACTGAGCCCCATCTATTTGTCTTAAAAAGCTTTGTATTATATTTATTATATCTTATTTCTGTGTATTAAACCAATATAATGCCATACACTGACACTTACAGAAGCACTTCGTATTTTTTCCTGAGTACTCTTTAATTCACTGATGCAATGCAGCAATTATTGATTTATTTTTTTTTTTCCCTCCCTAAATTTAGTAGCAGCAAATGTTACTTCATTAGTCTATCCACCTAGGGTTTTCTTCACAATAAATTCTGCATTAAAGGCTGCAGCCAGCAGATTTTTATTTATGCCAGGGTTCCACCCAGAGGCAATAAAAAGCACCAGGGTCTTCCAAGGATTGCCTGGATTTTGCTCTCTCTTTATTCCTGAAGTTTGTTCACCCCCAGTCCAATCTCACTTAGAGGTTAAAATGAATTTCAGTCTACAGGGAGGCATAAAAATGGTTAAAACTGGAATTAGAGAGGAAGGAATCCAAGCCAGGAGGCAAATTCTCCCCATCAGCTCTTTTTATTCCTAACCTGTCACTTGTTCCTGGTGAGTTTGATGTGGGCACTGATTTATGGGGCAAATCAATCATGGGCAGAGAGAGAGACCTGTCCTTAAAGTGTCTGTCTGGGGCAGCAATTGCAGCAGGAATAAACAGTGAGTACAGAGTTCTTGGCTTTAAAGGTTTGAAAAAAAAAATCAAAACCTGCTCAAAAATCAAACAAGAGGAACAAACCTTGAAACATTTGGAACATTTGGCAAAACCATTAAAAAAAAAAAAAAACCCTAAATATCCACTCATTAAAAGTTACCTCTGCCCTGTGAACACAGTTTGTTGCAGGTAAGCACTGGGAAAAGAGAAATTAGTTCATATTTGTGTGTATTAGTGCAAAAATTAGATATTTTATGAGGTATCTTGATCCAGAAATACTTGGAGGGAAAAGTTAGGGGAAAAGCTTTAACTCCACTCACAGGCAGCACAGGTTCCAAAAGCAAAATCTTCTCCAAAACATAGACTTAAAACAAATTAATTGATAATTTGGAGGATTTTATTTCATTGAAAACAGGAAATTGAGAGTGCAGTGTTCCTGTATAAACCTCAAGCCACCTTCCCAGCAGACTTTCAGAGGTTTGGGAGCCAGTGAGGAATATCTGGGGGTGCAGATGGACACAGGCACTTGAGAGTTGTCAGCTGGTACAACAACAGAGATAAGAAATCTCTAAATTCAGATTTTTTTCCCTGTCAGGGGAAGAGCCATAATGGGCTCACAGAGCTCAGTGGGAAGGGACAGTGGCTGAAAGCAAAGGAAAGCTCTGCTGGCTTTGAGGACTTTAATTTTTATCCCATAATTCCAAGGAGATGAGCTATGTAATAGCTTTTTTATGATAATTATCTCTGTTTGGTCTTTTACCAGATCATTAAAACTACTTTTGTTGCTGGAGATCCTTTTTTTTTTTAACTGTTTTAACTGTTCTTATTTGATTACTGGAGTTTAGTGATGATAAAGATTTATAAGCAGCCAAGAACAGCTATTTTTAAAAAGGTTTTCATTGAGTATCAACAGCCTCTTCCTCTGGAAATAGTTTCAGTGACAGTTTTTTCTTTATTAAAAAAATAATAATAATACGAGAGAAAATAGAAAATATTTATCTAGAAAATATCATCTAGAAAATATCACAAAGAAAAATATTTTTCCCCCCACAATATAACAGGGAACTGGGGTAGGCAAGCAGAAAATAAAAACATTTTAGCAGTGAGGTCTGGCACAAATTGGAGAACAAATTTGCTCCATGCACTGGGAATGCAGGATCAGGGATGAAATTAGGAATAACTTTGTTCTGCCCTGAAATTTCCCTGCCTTGGCATGGGCTTGGTGCTGTAAAGCCACGGGATGGGGGGTGGAGAAGGGGAAGGGATGCAAAGATACAGACACAGAAAAGTTCTTCACCAGAACTCTGAACTCAAGTTTAAACCCCACCTCCAACAGAACACAGTGCAAGGGCTGCTTCAGAGAAATCAAGAAACCTGGAGCAAAACTTTCACCACTTAACATCCTAAGGAATGAAAATATGACAGTAAAATCCCAATTTATGGACACATGAACTCATTTAAACACACAATTTCAGGTTTTTTCTAATTGTTTTCTGAGCCTGAGCAGATTTTTGCAGCTCACTGAGTCCAACAGCAGCATTTGCACCTGCACTGAGATTCTCAGAAATTTCATTGTAATCCCATGCACATATCCCTGCAGCTTTGGCATCAATTCCCCCACTCTCACTTTGCTGTTATTTATTGGACCTGCTTAACCTTTGTATTTCCTAATAGGTTTTTAAAGGGGTGTTGCAGGCACTGCTTGCTGTGCTGTATTTTTAGATTTCCACAGACATTTCCATAATTCTTCAAGGTGCAGACTGAGCTTCCATGAGCCATTAAATATCAATTATCTGCACGTGCCTCTCTTGCTCTGCAAAGTCTCAATCACATCCACGTGCAATTTGATTTTCAGATAGCTCCTATAATTTATTTCCCTCACTATAAAACTTTCATTTACATTTTTAACATCACAGATTTTGCAGAAATTATTGAATTTAAAATGTAATGTTTTGGATCACGGCTGTTAAAAAAGGAACAGGTGGTTTTGGTTTTTTTGAGGGTGTTTTTTTTTGTTGTAGTTGGTTTTGGGTTTTGGTTTTTTTTTTTTTTTGGGCGAGGTTATTTATATAGAAATATTGTATATGATCAGCAATTTCTTCACTGAAGTGACTTTTCAGGGTCTGCACTGCCAGAATCACAGGGCTCTGCTCTGGTTTGACACAACTCTGGATCAAACGCTGGAAATTTGTCCCCTGCTCGAACACAAATCATGAAAATCAGTCCTACACAAAATATTCACCTGAAAAACTGTTGTTGATTTTTTCTCTACTGACTCCATAAAAAACTCTACCAAATATCAGTCAATAAAAGCAGCAAGTGGGTTCCTTTTTTCCTGTGCAGCACCATCACAAATGACTCCCGTGTCACCAGAGGGTCACTTAGATTCTAAAATATCAAACCACATTTATTTTATTCTTTGCTAATGGCTGAGATTCAGCGGTGAAGCAAAACAATTCCAAGCCAAATCAAAAATCTGGAAATTTTCTTCCCACTCTTTTTGCTATTCAAAATATCCAATTGGTTTTCAAGCACATTTTTAATTTACTTCAGCAGGTTCTGCTCTGGGCAGTGATGTGCCTTAAAACACCTTTGAAAGTCAGAGTTGTTTCTATTTACTAATTAGTTTCCATTTACACAAAATCATTTTGTCATTTTCAGAGTTTCCTCATTTGTTTTCTTACAATGAAGGCAAGAGTTGGGAGCCAGAGTGTACCAACAAATAAATAAAAACAAACAAACAAACAAAAAAACAAATAAAAGATCAAGGAGAGAGAAGATGCAAAAAAGTTTAAAAAAATAAAATCCACGTGTCAAAGTTTTCAAAAACATAGATATTTTGAAAGCAAAATATTTAAATTTCTAATTACACAAAAGATAATTAAAAAGTAAATGAATTACCAAGATGGCTCTGAATGTGTTTGCCAGTATTTCCAGCTTTATTCCAATTAGCCATAACTTTACAATTTGACTTTTTTCTCTGCACCACTCATTCCAAGACAATGTCAGCGTTGAGTCCATAAGCATTTTGAGAATTAATTAAAATGTCATGAAATAGTTCTTTCATTAGCATATATATGGTCATAAAAATAATTATAATTACTTCTTAGAGGTGGAGGAGAGTTAAGTTTGATTGATGGAATTAATGAAAACGGGGACAGCTCCACCATACTAAATAGCAGAAACTTGGAGTATTAACTATCCACTATGTGAAGTTATAATAATTACAGCAAGAGCTAAAAAGATTAGTATTCAAAAAGAATAATGTACCTTAGTGCCTAAAATACCCATTGCAAATTATGGATGTATTTTCAACTGTTTATAACGTCCTCAGAAGAAAAATATCATTTTGATGAACTTCCAAAGGCTCCTAGATTAATAGGTATTTGCAGCCTTACAGAGAGCACAATCAATCCCTCTAATCTTGTTATCAGATGCTAAACAGCTGGGTGACCTGATTTAAGTGCTATGATTTTAAGGAAGTAATAATGGATAATAGTTTCCAAATGCCTGCTAAGAATTTGCAAAGCTCTATAATACACCCAAAGATATGCAAATAAATGGCATTAAAAGAAACATTATAATTAGCAGCCCAATGCACAGACACTGCTTGTGCAGCCATAAGAAAGCTAATCTTATTTCAGTTGTGCTGCTTTTAATTTAGTCTCCCTTAAAGACCTGCAGCACTGGAGTGATGGTCTGGGAAGCTCAGGTGAACACCCAAAACATCCAAAACCAGAATTAAGTAGCACTAAACTCCCTCTGCAGGGTGCAGGACTCCTTGGGGAGCTGGAAGTGGCCAAAGAATAATTGTTCATGCGGAAACAATTCATTTTTTTAAAATACGTTTAACTCCTTTGTCATTATTGTAAGTCATTTCCAGATGACAGGTGGCTGATTTTTAATTTTTTTAATTTTTTTTAACAGCAAGTGCCAAGTTTGTGAGGAATTATTTTGCAGAAGCCTGAACTGCATTTAAAGGTCTTTTCTTTTTTTATAAGACATTGCTAATCTCACATTTTTTCCCCCCTCTAATCACACAAACAGTTTGGGCTAAAAAAAGCACTCCCTGGTAGGAAGGAGAGGGAGGGAGTGGGTACCCACAGCTGTGCCTGCTGCTGCCAGGGAGTTTGTTTTCCACTCTGGTATTGATGGAGATGCTCCTACAATTGTGCTGCCAGATTCTCACAAATGCCATGTTTTGCAAACTGCCAAATTAAGGAGGGAAGATCTTGGGTTTTAAGCGTAATGTTTTAAATATTTCCCTTTATTTTTCTACTGAGGGAGCATATGGTGGAAGGCAGCACATTTCAAATGGTCTGGCTGGTGCCAGGGGAGGATCACTCTGCTAGCAGGAGAATTTCTCTGCTTGGAATTGTTGGTCCATAGGGAGAAACTTTCACTAAAGAGTGGAAATACCTGCAGAGCCTCATTGCCAGAACTGCATTTCCCTGAGCCATGGTCCTCGTGCTGGCACTGGGAGGGATGGAATTTTATTTTTTCCAGTCTCAGACTGAGTTTACAACTCCTTGTGGCCAAACTGCACCTTGGCTTCAGCAGGACTGAGTTACCTTCAGGGAATGAAGGAATAACAAGAACCTGGAATGGAACATTGCTCTTTCCAAGCAGCAAGAGGACAATGACTGGAATGGTCTGCACAGGGAGGTGCTGGACTCACCATCCCTGGATGTGTTTAAAAAAAAGACTGGATGTGGCACTGGGTGCCATGGTCTAGTTGAGGGCATGGGTTGGACTCTATGAGCTTGAAGGTCTGTTTCAACCCAGAATTCTGTGAATTCTGTGAAGGACAGGATCTCAAGGTCTGTCCTAGAGTTCATCCCGAGCATTTTGATTCCACGAGGAATCTGTGATGCAGGGAGTGCTCATTCCAAGGGTTGAAGGGTGACTGGAGAATTCTCCCTGGTGCCAAAGACATCTCTGCAGCCCTGCCCTGTCCCCAGGCTGGACCTTCACCTCTGTCTGAACCTTCCACGAGGGCAGGGCTGTCCTTCAGTTCCTTTCCCTTCAGGATGCTCTGCTCTGACCAGGGGAACTCCCACCATTCATATTCATTTATATTAATTTATTTCTCTCCCCTCACTCAGCGTGCCAGACCCAGGAGCTCCTTCCCTCCACACAGCTCTGCTCCCGTTGTGAGTTGAGCACGGGGCTCTCATCAATTATTCACTGCTCTGAGATGTCAGAACCTATCTCAGGGCAAACTGGCGTTTCTTCTCACTCCTCAGAAGCAGGAGTTGGGAAACTTGTGCAGCTCAGCCAGGAGCTTCACTCGCTTTCAAGGGAAGGAAAATCCACCTCCAGCAAGCTCTCCTTGCCTGTGGGAACGAGGAGCTCAGTCCAGAGTATCCCAGGCTCATAAATAGGGATGCTGGAAAGACATTCTGCAAGTAGAACTGTCAGAATTATTTCGTATTAACTTTACCTTTCGTTATTCTTATTCATATTTAATCATTCTCCTTAGAGGGTTCTTACCTTTGAAATTAAGGTGAAGAAATGCTGGTATAGAAATGAACTGATTTTTTTTTTTTTTTAATGAACACTTTGTATTTCCATCTCTGGTTTTCACTCCCAGTATCAGCTTGGTTGCAGTTGCTCAAAGACATTTAAAAGGTTTTCATATGATGTTTCTTTCAATTTAAATATTTCTTTATGGAATGAGGTAGATTATTTAAATTTGGCATAGAAAATAATGCATTTATTAATGTGCCAGGAGTTACATTTTCCAAAATCTCTCAACCCTCCTACAAAATTTTTTCCTAATATCACCCCTGATAAACCTTTCACTATGTCAAAGGAATTAGGCTAAATTTAAGCTTTTCTGATAATCCTAAACAATACTGCAATCCCATTGTTTATCTTTGAAATATTTACTGTGAAATAAGAAGAGTAAGGCTCAGAAAAGTAAAACTATGTTTCTTAATTTAAAATAAATTTGATTTTTTTTCCTTATTTATCTGTTTCTCCATCCTAAGGAAAACAAACCTGAAAACAACAAACTCCTGGAAACAGTCCTTATAAGCACAACTTATCCTATTGAGATTTCTGCATGCATCTTTTACAGAAAATCACTGAAATCTAACACCAGCTACAAAAAAAACCAAACTCTAAGGAGATTATGAATAAAAGCTATTGCTGGCTTTGTTTTTAATGAGATACTGAATGCATTTTTATTCTTGCCCATACTTTTACTCACATTTAATGTAACCCAAGTTATTTTCAAACTGACTCTGTTGAACAGGACAAAACCCTCATATCTCCTGCCAGTTTAGGAATATGCAGGTGCTTGCATCTTTCAGAGCCTTTGTGAATATTGTACAACTTTCAAGTCTAACCTACTTTCCCTTCTTATTTTTTTTTCCTAGAAATGTTCTATAGTCCCTTATGAATGTTGCAAAAGATTCACAAATTCTGAGTGCTGCATAAAGTGGCAAAAATTAACATCTCCAAGAGTGTCATTGAGATGGGCAGACATCTCCCCCCAGCCCCAGTAGGCTCAACTTTGATGAGACTGGCTTAAAAAAGAATTTTTAAACCTCTCCAAACCTACAGGAAAAACTAAATGCCAGTGATGAATTCGCTGCAAAGTTACCTGTTCTCCTGTGGATCAAAACATGTTGGAATAGACTCAAAAACATTACTTTTTACCCCATTAAGTTCATTATGCTCTGCATGTCTGAATTTCTGTGTTTCCCAAATGGCTGAGTGGAGGAATTCTTTGGGTAAGACTGGGGTTTGGGTTTTTAGCTCTCTCCTGTCTCCAGCCAGATAAATAAGGCTTTAAATAAAGAACTCTCCATGGGCAGAGGTGCAGGCTGGGTTTGGAACACAGAGTTTAGTGTCTGTCCTGGGAGGGGGCAGCTGCTCCTGATGAGCTGAGAATCAGGGCTCTGCTCCATTCACACCTTCTAACATAACTAAACTTCAAAAAAAAAACCCCTTGTAAATAGGAAGAGAAGCTGTGTGTCTTGGGTTACAACACAGAGTGCGATCAAAGGTGTCTGTTCTATCACCATCTGCTGAGGGTGGGGCAGTGATCCTGATCTCTGTGGGAGATATTCTGCTAATGGGCCATCCATTGAAACCAGGCAGGGCATTGTTCTTTATCTTTTCACAACCCATCCTTCCTCCAGCCAGTCATTTTCTGCTCATGGCCATTGAGTCCCACTGTGGCACTGATAAAATTACTGCATCCCATTGGGAGTTGCTCCAGCCAGGGGGAAGAGCCCAACATTTCTTACCAAGATAAAAACAGAGGTTTGGGACACTAAGGGAGCCCCTTTCTCCACTGGACTCCAGAGGAAAACCGGATTTCTCCACATCCCCACTGGAGCTCCGGAGGGAAACTGCACCTTGTACAGGAGCACTGCTCCAGCTGAGCCACATCTGTCACTGCAGGAGGATGCAGCCACCATGGGATGGGACTGCTGCCAACACCCTGCCTGACGGGTGTCAGGTTGTACTCTGACTGTGTCAGGGTTTGGGGTTTGTTCTTTGTAGTGCTGTATTTCTATTTTAATTTCCCTAGAAAAGAACTGTTATTCCTAATTCCCATATCTTTGCCTGAGAGCCCTTTGATTTCAAAATTATAATAATTTGGAGGGAGGGGGTTTACATTCTTCATTCCAAAGAGAAGCTCCTGCCTTTCTTAGCAGACACCTGTCCTCCAAACCAGGACACTGGCTGCCCCAGCCCTGGCAGTGTCCGAGGCCAGGATGGGCTGGGAGCAGCCTGGGACAGTGCAGTTGTCCCTGCCCATGGCAGGGCTGCAGTGGGATGAGCTTTAAGCATTCCAGCCTAAACCATTCCATGGCTCCATGGAGTGTAAAACACCCATTATCACCTCCCAGCTCTTGAAAGAAAACACCACCAGATTGTGTCTCTGTACAGCATTTGATGGGGTGGGGTAGGAAAGCCCCAGAAGAGAAAAGCTGTCCCACTGAATCCTGCAGGGCTTTCATTTTGCATCTCAGAATTGCACCTGAAGAATAAAAGTAATCCTTTCAGTGAAAGCAATAAATCTCCCAGTGAAATCCCATCATAAAATCTACTTTGCTTATAAAAACACAAAGAATGTTCCTGTCCAGAGATCTAGAGACAAATGAGGGGGGAAAAAACATTCATAGTTTCAGAATACCTGACATTTAATTACCAGAGACTGCTGCTCACAGGAGATGTACAGCAAACTGCATGGCCCTGGCTGCAGTACATGAAACTATTACATTATCAAAGATTTATTTCTTAGAAGTGCATCAATTCCAGCTAAAAGAAGCCTGGAGTCGCCCATGGTACACTCCATGTCTGACAGGTGACTTAATGGTGTTACTACAGAAAATAACAGGCTTTTGGGGCTCTAACAAATCCAGCATTTCCTGCTCCAGAGCACTCAGGATGTGACAAGTCATTAACTCCAGCCTCTGTTCCTTCACTGAATATTCCCCTGGAAAGAGAACCATTTCTTTCCAAAGGGAACCAGCAGTTAGGGCCAAAATTCAGGTTAAAATTTCCCAGTCTTCCCCCAGAAATGCAAGATGTCCCCATTTGTACAGAGAGAGCCATAAAATAAAAGTTGAGGAATTAAGTATCAAGATTTTTCCTTCAAAAACAATAAAAATAATGGTTTATTTTTCTTTACAGGATAGAAGGTCAAAGAAGTGAACAAATTGTTTTTTGTAGATGAAAATGCAAGGATGTGGGAGCTGTGATTTCTTGCTTTAGAGAAAGCACTGGGAATTTAACCATGGCACTTTTATAACTTTTATTGAGAATTTAGAGCCAAGTAACAGTCCTTGAACACCAGAATTTTGCCAAAGACTTGAAAGAGGTGGCTGCTTCTTGTTCTGGATATAATATTCAATTGGTAAAACAATTATTTTCCCTAATTTCTATTTAAAAACCCCAAATGATAAACTTTTATTTTTATTTTTATTTTACTTTCATAGCACTTCTTTTACTAACTCACCCAGACACCAGATTGTGCTACAAAGTGTTGAAACACACAAGGAAAAAACAAAAAACAAAACAACAAAACCAAGCCAAAAAACCAAACACAAACCTCCAGGTTACGACACGCAGAGTCTTTGCTAAAACATCAGCAGACTCCTTTTTTTGGGCCACTGCTTCAGGATATATATTTTTACTCAACATCTTTGATTATGCTGCCACCAGCAGCTTTTAAGACATAAAAAGGCAAATGACAGGTGCTGTCAGTGACTCGAACAAAAGCTGTGGAAATTCACTGAGCGTGTAATACGGTGGATTTTAGCAAAGCTAAAAACCCACGGTAGCTTTGACTAACTTGATCTTTCAGAAAGCTGTTTGAGGGAGAGAGGCACAAAATAATGAATTGGATGGAGCCTTACATAACAAAGAACTCCTCGGGGTCTTGTCTGCTGCCTTATCTCATAAATTGTAATGATTTTCATGTTAGATCAAAGAAGAGCATAAAACAAAATTGAGATGAAAACAACTATTCATTGCCCTCGAGTGTATAGCTTTTGTTTTAAGACACTCCTAAGTGGAAGGTATTTCTTCCTCTACACAAATCACTGCTCTGTAATCCTGCCTGTGACAGCAGGAGCAGCTCCACTGGTGGAGCACACACTTCTCAGAGCTGCTTTTTCTGACTTTCCTCCCAGCTCATGGGCAGCCAGGTGGAGCCTTTATTCCCTTTTGGATTTATTATAATTTTTTTTTTTTTTTTTTTTTTTTTTGGTGGGGGGGAGAAGGGGGAAGAAAGGAAGATTGTCACTCTCTTCTCCTAACTCCCCTGCCAAAAAAAAAACAACCAAAAAACCAAACCAACAAAAAAACCAACAATAACAACAACAAAAAAACAAAAACTCAAAACCAAAACCAAATAAACAAAAAAAACCCAAACCAAAACAAAAAAAAAAAAACAAAACAAATAAACAAACAAAAAAAGCCCACCCAGCTGGAGATTTGAAAATAAAACATGCATCCTGTAGAGTTTGAAAAAAAAATTTTTAAAAATTAGAAAGGGGAATAAAGTTCATGTAAGCAGCAAGAGAAACATTTGCTGCCATGGGCATTCACCAGAATAGGAATTCACCAGAATTCACCAGAATTCACCCTGGCTCAGGGAGAGCACCACAGGAAAAGGACACGTGGAAAGGTTTTCCCCCTCTAAGGTTTAGGGCAATAAAAGAAAATTATGGAAAGTAGAAGATCAGTGATGGTGCAGCCTGGTTTAGGGAGCACCACCACCCCTGACTTGCCAGTTCTGGAATGTTCTGGCTCCCATTAATCTCAGGAAGCAGCAATTTCACAAGGCTGGAAATTGTCTGCTGACTTAGCTCATAAATTGTAATGGCTTTCAGTTCCTATGACATTAAAACATTAAAAATTTCTCATGTCTAGAAGAGCTGTTACATCCTTAACACACCACCAATTCCTAAGGAAACATTTTCAGCGGAGATCAATCCTACCAAAATTCAAATATTTGTAAATCTACAGGACAGTAAGGGCAGGTTTTTATCAAGTTGTATTAAATACAAGCAAAGAGAGATTTAATCCCTGTTCTGTGAACTCCAAGCAGGGTACAAAACAACACTGAAATCAGATCCAGTTAAAAGGAATTTTTAAAAGCTCAACTCTAGGATGTTCCTTTTCACTAACACCAAAATTATTTACAACAACATAACTATTAAATTTTATTTATAATTAAATTTATCACACAGGGACACAATGATATGGAGAGGTGACTGTAAGAAATTATCTACTAAAAAAATATCAAACTCAAAGGCAGGTAAAGTTTTTTTCATTTCTTCATGCATTATGAATGAATTAATTCACCCAAAATTTCTTAATGGAGAAATATTTTATTATAGTACAGGGATAAAAACCTCATGAAACTTACAATGAAAATGCTTAATATCAGAAATGGAAAAATAATCGTTTTTCAAAGTTACTTTCTTTTTCATCTCATTAAATCTTCATGAGCAGGTCTCAAGTCCTTTAAATTTGTTATTTGCACAGATGCAATATTTATTCTTTCCTAAGTGTTTTTCTCATTGATGACCCCAGTGATCCTCACTCTGGACCTGCCTGGGCTCCCATTTCATTGCTGTCATTTCCCTTCCCTGACCAGATTAATTTTATTCTCTAATCCCAAAGTTCTTGGTGTTGTCCCCAGGGCCTTGAATCCCTTGGAGAGGTTTGGAGGACAAGTGGGTTGGAAATGACAGAAAACACTGAAGCTTTTTCTGCCTGGTTCACTGAGACCTCAGAGCCACAGCTCCCACCAGGCTGATGTAAAATTTATTGGCTGCTTGCAAAATTTGGATTTAATTTTCTTTTTCCCATGGTCGTATGTGTGCATGGGCTGAGATAGGAAAGAAGTGAGGCAGATATTTTCCATTTGTGCTCATTCCATGGCCAGGGATCTCAGGATCTGCTCCTTTACTGGGGTGAATTATGCACTGACAGTATTAACACGTTTTCTTCACATGAGATAAAAAAATATTTAATGAACACATCTGATTTTTTTCCTCATAGTCACCACATCTCACAATATTCGCCTGCTGCTGTTCAAAATTACTGCCAATTACTATAAATAATATCAGAAAAATTGCTATTTCAATAAACTAGAGACAATTTTATCAAGAATTAAATATTTTAATCAATGTGTTCAGCTGTGGCTCAGTCTGATGAAAACAGAGAAAAACCACACTCAAGTTTCTCTCAATGTTAAGATCTATACATGAAAGGAATGAAAAAGGAAGTGTGTGACAGAAAAGGTAAAGAAAATTAAGGGTATTTTCCCCAATATAGGCCCAGAATTAGAGTTAAAATTTCTTTGAGAATGCTTAATTAAAAATAGACATCACAACAAGAAGCCTTAAAAGCCAGACTACTTCAGCCCTGGTACTTTTGAGCTTTGATGAATTATTAGACAGCAGCTAAATAATCCATAGAGTGAAAAGAGAGAAAAAGAATTCCTTTTATTAAGGATATAAATAACTTAGAGAAGGGTGAATTCTCAGTAAATATAAAGAAGGAATTTCATGTTCAGAGTTGAAGGCTGTGGCTTGGTTGGACAGCAAATTTGTCATCGTGAGCATGAGAGGTCCTGGAGAGCCCCAAGCACCAGAGATGGAATTGTTTGGGGAATATTTTTCCAAAGGAAAGGCAAGAATTGATTAGATTGTTGAAGATTATTTTGATTGAGATTGTTTGTAATTGTAATTAAAGATTGCGATTGATTGTTAAATATTGATTCTTTAGCATTGATGAAAAGTTAATCTTGGACAGTTTTGTTTGTTTTCCCTCTTCTCCTCAATTTTTAGTGAAATATTTCAATACTCAGCATTCCCAGTTACAGCCCTGACCCCAGAGGACACAGAGCACAGCTCAGCCCAGTCTGGAGATCAAAGACAATTTGGAAGTCACAGTCACATTCATCAAATCTGAAATTGCCTTTTTTTCATCCCACCCTCAATTCTTTGCCATCAACATGTCAGATTTTCAATAATGCTACCCAAGTGGGTTCCCAGTACAACAAAATCAGGCAGTGCCATCCATTCCAATATTTTTTTTCTGAGGTATCAGGGTGTTGATTCATGTGCCCAAATAGCAGAGAAAATACAGGTAAAAAATGAGAGGTGAAAGAGAAATTCCAAAAGATAGCAGTATTAAAATAAAATATTAAAATTACTGCACCGAAGCAATAAAATTAACAACTACAAAAGGGCAAAAAAACATGTTTTAACTTTGCAACAAAACTTTGGTGATAATGAAATGATTGCTTTGTGTCAGGTCATTTACAGGTGGTTTTCCTCCCTCACAGTGGTGATTATTTCTAAGTGCATTTTGGAAAGTGAACAGTATTGGGCTTTCAGAGCAGTCTGAAATGAGCATCTCTGATCCAATAATCTGGAGATTTAGTCTCATCATGAAGGCTTCCTAATTGTGCTCTCCTCAGACAGACCCGAATTAATTCTTGCCATTCATCCCCTGAAATGTATCTGGGCTGATACACTGATAATAATTTCCTTATCTCAGAGACAGACAGTTAAGGGAAGAGCCTGGGAAAATAAAGGGAAATGTTGAAGGTGATTATCATAATGAGAATGTTAATTAGCTCCATTTCAGACACCAATTGTTGGCACATGAATCAGCAAGCAACTCTCCAAGTGTTTTCATAAGATTTTTCTATTTCTAATCTTTTCCTGTTTCTAATCTTTTCCCATTTCCTCTATTTCTCTTGCTGTCATTATAGGCACAAGGATCCTTGCTGATAAGGGAAATAAAAGTTGATTTCAGCAGTTGAAGAAGGTGTATAGTTCAGAAAGACATGCATAATCTGTTTCTCTACTCCCTCAAATTATTTGATACATGACCAGGAGTACTTGGCAATTAATTTAGTTTAAGGCAGGCAAAAAATGTGAATTATTTCTTCTGTTCAATGGCCAGGGGATGTGGTACCTACTTGAGCAAGGGTTGTGCATGGCCTCAGCACCTGAAATCCAGATTTCAACCACACCTGTGGGCTTTTATACAAAGAAAAAAGCAGAGGAAGAAACTTTCCTACTTCTGTTTTTCATATCTTCTTTTTCCTGAGATCTGCCTTCTCTGGACACCCCCAAAATTTCTCCATTTTTACTTTGTTATAATGAGAGAATCAGCCCCAAACAGGATGCAGCTGAGGCTGATACTCAGAGGAAAAATGCTTTTTCCACTGCCCTCATGTCCACGATAGACAAGGACTTTGGAAGAACACTGGCATTATTTTTCCAAACTTTGCAGTGTGGATTTGGTTTCTCTGAGCCCCTCTCATGGCACTGCTCTCTCAGATTCCTGCCACCCATTCAGTCTGCTGTAAATTGTTTATATCAGAGGAGGGTAATTTTATTTTCTTCCCCTGTATCTGATCTCCCTGTTTCACATTAATTCCCTGTATCAGAGTCAGGAGTTATTTATTTTAATATCAGGTTAGAAATTTAACAGGCTGACATTTCCTCCCACAGCCTAAACAAGTCATGAAATTCCCAAGTTTAAACTCCAGCCTCCTGGGATGTCTCCCAGCACAGCAGCTCCAGTGCCCAATTTAGGCAGTTTTCAGGAGACAGGTTAGCCCTGTGCTAATTTGGGAGAGATGTTCCAGCAAATTTCCATGGGATGCATCAAGTGCTTGTTAAACTCTGATTAGTTACACCCACTTGTAACTCTGCCCACTCAGAGCTCAGCCAAATAACACAACTCAATTTATCTTAAAAAATCCTCAGATGGTCAAGCTGGTCATTATGAAGAACTTATTTATCAATTTTTGGTTTTCAACTCCCTGAAAATCAGCAGAAAGTGAATCAGAAGGAGCAGCCTGGCCATGCCCACAGCAAATAAGGAGATAAAGAAAATAGAATTTTGTAAGAAGGTTTGTAAGAAAGATGGGAAGATACAAAACATGGGCTCTGAAGAAATAGGTGGAGCTGTGTTTTCATTCTCTAGGGGCTTTTCAGAATAGAAGAATATAAGAATAGTATATGAGAATAATCCCTGTTTTCCCTCATAGTCCTGTGTGAGTATAAAGCTTTTTCTCCATTAACCTCCTGTTGCAACCCCAGAGCAGAGGATGCTCTGTCCCTCCACCTCTCCTCAGCAGCATTTTCTTTCCCTCTGGCTTTTCTTCAGCTCAATCAGCTCCACAAAATCCCATGTGTATCCTCTTCCCACTTTTCAAACCTCCCCAGGGCCAGGCACACCTGATCCCACAGATGATCTCTGGTACCAAGAGCCAGGGCATCAATTCCTCAGCTTTCCTGGCCTCTTGTGGCAAAACCTTTTCCTTCCTGTGTTTTTAAATAGTAATAACTTTTGAATTTTTTTGAGATTTTTTTTAAAATTGTGTATAAGTACACATACGATTATAATTTTATTAATAAAATATATTTATGTAATACTTTCATGGCTAGGAATTTATATAGAGCTAAAATTAACAGCCTGGATTTTTCCTGGGCTTCCCCATCGCTCTCTTCCCAGGAGCAGCATTTCCAACTGCAATTAAAATATGATGTGAATCAAAAGTAAAAGTCCATGATTCTTAACACCATTATTCTCCTATTTATTCAATTTGTGAACTGCAGCAGCCCCTGCAAGCTGCATGGCTGGGGAATATGTGAACACAGACAAAAATTAGGGAAGAGGTCTGTAAATCCATAGTGACAGGTGTTTTATTCCTAAAAATCAGTGTAAGGAACACATCCACCTACAGACATAAATTGTAGCTGCTGAAGTTGCAGCTCCACTGATCTATTAAATAAAGGTACAAAGTGCCCCATTTATCTGGGAATGTTTATCTCTGTTCTTGGGTGTGGGGTGTGCTCCCACAGGGCTTGGCCCATGCATCCAGACAACCCAAATCTGTGTAACCATCTGCTATTAGCCAAAGTTAATTATTAACTTGGGTTGTTGTGCTGATGGAGTCAGGGAGGATTTGCTCACTTCAGTGTTGGCACAACCCATAGTAAAACCTTTATCTTCCCTCCAGAGCAAGCCAAAACACCTGAGTTTCACCATTTTGAAGAACAAGCTTGAAAAAAATAAGTTTGAACACTCTTTTTGGTTGTTTTGGGGTTTTTAAAATTTATATTTGCACAGTTTTTAAAATCACCACAGGTTGTCTGCATGAGGTGTTATTTCCTCCTCACTCGTGAGACATCTGCACTGAAATTTGTTGTGGCAGAGGATTAATATTTACTGCCCACAGTTTTGTCTGGGGTTACAATATAAGATGTGATCAAAAGTATCTGTTCTGTCACCATCTGTTGAAGGTGGGGCAGTGATCCTGATCTCTGTGGGAGATATTCTGCTAATGGGCATCCATTGAAACCAGCTGGGGCAGTGTTCTTTATCTCATGGGATATCTCCTGTTCATGGCCATGGTTTATAAACCAGCTGGGGCAGTGTTCTTTATCTCATGGGATATCTCCTGTTCATGGCCATGGTTTATAAACCAGCTGGGGCAGTGTTCTTTATCTTTTCACAGCCCATCCTTCCTCCAGCCAGTCATTTTCTGCTCATGGCCATTGAGTCCCACTGTGGCACTGATAAAATTACTGCATCCCATTGGGAGTTGCTCCAGCCAGGGGGAAGAGCCCAACATTTCTTACCAAGATAAAAACAGAGGGTTTGGGACACTAAGGGAGCCCCTTTCTCCACTGGACTCCAGAGGAAAACCGGATTTCTCCACATCCCCACTGGAGCTCCGGAGGGAAACTGCACCTTGTACAGGAGCACTGCTCCAACTGAGCCACATCTGTCACTGCAGGAGGATGCAGCCACCATGGAATGGGACTGCTGCCAACACCCTGCCTGACGGGTGTCAGGCTGTACTCTGACTGTGTCAGGGTTTGGGGTTTGTTCTTTGTAGTGCTGTATTTCTATTTTAATTTCCCTAGTACAGAACTGTTATTCCTAATTCCCATATCTTTGCCTGAGAGCCCCTTGATTTCAAATTTATAATAATTTGGAGGGAGGGGGTTTACATTCTCCATTTCAAAGAGAGGCTCCTGCCTTTCTCAGCAGACACCTGTCCTCCAAACCAGGACAAGTGTGTAAGCAGGGATGGCAGTGCCCACAGTGCCAGAAATCCATGGGAGGCTCCCTGTGACTGAGGGGTCTTCAGCAGAATTGTTCCTGAGAGCAGTCACAAGCTGTCACTCTAAGGAGCAGCACACACACAGCTTCTGCTCCTGCTCTTCCCCAGTCCCTCCTGTCAGCTGCAATTACCAGTCCCACAAACCACCCTATTTAAGCAGCCTATTTATAACTGCATGGGAATGGCTCAGGGCTCAGGCCTGAAACATAAATTCACTGCTTTGCTTTGTTTCTCCTGGTTTTGATTAAGGAAATGGTGTCTCTTCAATGGATTTGATGTCACCTGTCAGATGTTTGTAGCAATTTATGCAGTTTTCAGACATTACTCATGGTAGCCAGGATGAGTATTATATTTATCATCATTAATCATAAGCTTTCCCAATTGAGACAGTAAAAGCTCTTCCATTTTTATTTTCTATGGAGTTCTTTCTTTCCACATTTGATTTTTACCCTTTGGGTTTTTTCCCATATTTGTTCATGGTCTTGTATTTTTTTACTGTGTCAGGGAATCCATAATTCCTCATGGACTAGGTCCCCTCAGGCTACCTGTTGCCATGGAATTTAGCTGCTACCCAACAGAAGGTGCTGTGCCCAACAGAAAAACATGAGAAGAGTCCAGACTTCTAGAGTAAAGTCACATTTTTCTTAAAAATAAACAATAAAAGATGTCAATGCTGCTCTATCAGTCTGATCCCAAGCTGCTGCACCATTTTGAGTTGCCTTTCCTCATCCTCTTCCCTCTCTTCCTTTTGTTCATGTGGCCATTATTAGGATTAATATGTAAAAAGGTGATTAAATTTCTCAGGGGAAAGCACCATTATTAAATCTATTTCAGTTTTAATTCAATGCCATCAGAAAAATTTTGATATCTTTGTGGGGGAAATGCAATCCACATGTAAGGGGCAGAAGAAACCAAGGTTTTTGTGATTTGTTGCCTTTTCAGCACGATGTGACATCACTAAGAGGTACAGCCTGATCTCCACAGCAGTTCCAAATAAAGCCTGGTTTAATTTTTTCTGCTGTGAGCACCTCTTTATGTTCCAAAGAGGAATGCCCAGTGTAGATGGTTCTGCAGCAAAGGTCCAAGCCAGGCTGGAGAGGATTTGGAGCAGCCTGGGACAGTGAAGGTGACATCCTCTATGTCCCTTCCAACCCAAACCTTCCATGGCCATTTCACAGAGGATGTTTTCCTTCTCTCAGTCCTGTCCCATGTGCAACCCCAGCTCTGCTCCCCTCACACCCTCAAACTGCTGCAGGCTTGGTTGGAAACCTCCCACCACAGGAAGACACAACCAGAATTAAATAATGAGATCCTAAGGGTGGCCAGAGCACTTGGCCCTCTGACCATCACCTGCAGATAACAGGAGAGTTGTGCTGTTCCATTTCAGTGATTTATTAAGTAGCAGAAGACGAGCACAAGACTTCATCCTCTTATGGAGCAGCCTGCAGCTCCTGCTGCTGGAATTTGGACTGAAGGATGGCTCCCTGGTAATTTGTAATGGCTTGGGAGATAGGGCTGCTAAGCTGGGCAGGGCTGCAGATGAATCAGCAGCAGCAGCTTCCCCAGGTGAAAATAGCTGTGTGTCTTTTAAATGTTTAATGGAGATTAACACTTTGTCACTGCAGCGCATCACTCAGTGCAGCGTGGGGAGAAACGCTCGGTGCTGGGGAAGGAGACGGAGCTCTGAGCAGATACAATGACAAATCCCTGACATAAAACCTGTCCTTGTTTGAACCAGCATTTGCCTTTCCACGAGAAAGGCAGATACATTCCCATGATGGAGGACTTGGGATGGATTTCCATTTATTTGCTAGTGGATGTATAAATCCGAAGGAGAAAGTTAATTAGACTCCCTGTGTGCAAGGCAGTGGAGTACACTCTGATTGCTAATTATTTTAATATAGGTAAACAGCTATTGACAGTACAAGTAATTTTCCCCCATCTCCAGTTAAGAGGCTGCCAGGTATCAGTCTAACAGCTCCAAGCCAACCTGAGGCAATTTAAATTATGGGTTTTAATCAATATGTAAATTGTTATTGTAGAGCCCAGCCATGATAGTTTGCTGCAGCTGCCCCACCACTCCTCAGAGCTGGCAGCTGCTGGCTCAGGCCAGGCTGAGATTGCTGCTCCTCACCCCAAGCTCCAGAGCTGACTCTCCTTTTTCTGCTCATTCTCTTACTCAAAACATTGCTCAGCCAGAGCTGAAAGAGGCAAAACCCCTCCCTCTGCTCCCCAAGCTCAGCCCCCCTTGTCTCTGGGTTTGAGGAGGGGGTTTTGGGGAGATCAGTGCCCAAAGTGCCCCATCACATTTATTTGCTTCTGGTATTGTCACCCAGAGGCAGTTCTGCCTCAGAGCTTTTGAAAACTCTTCCAGCTCATCTCTCCCAGCAGCAAGCTCACCTTGTATTGACCTCTAACTTTCAATTTACTCATTACCTTAGCAATAATAACAGAAATTAATAACCCCCCAAACTTATTATCTTGTAATTTCCCATACTACAGCCTTTAAGGCATAACCTAATTTAAAACTGTCCAGTTCTCAGTGTTTTGTACTTAATATTTGAGATGTAGCAAATGATGGCTCATTTGTTCTTGCAATTCTATCAAAAAGCTGTGCAGTATCTTCAATTTTAGTGAGCAAGTTTCTCTTGCAATTTAATTACCATGTTGTACATTTTCCTTTGGTGAAATTAGATTTAACGCTGATTTGGTGAAGGATTACTGAGATTCTTTTTTATTTAGTTGTAAATGTTCCTTGGGAGCCATTTCTAACACCCTCTGATATACTCAGCAGTGAAAAACAGAGAGGTTCTTCAACACTGCTCCTTCCAGCTGGCCTCAGAAACATATTTCTCTAAACCACAACCAAAAATTTATGGTTTGGATCAACTTTGGATTAAGCAAGGCCAAAAAAAATATGGTTTGCTTGCAGCAATTAATATTTTCCCTCCTTCTAGAGACCTGCAGAAAGCAGCACAAAGTAATTGGTCATATTTTTCAGTCCCAGGGGTGTCCAAACTAAACACAAAACCACTTCAAAAGTGGGTGAGAGGCAGAGAAATTAGCAAAGAATTAGTCTGAGAAGAAATACAGAGCAAGAAGCCCAGTGGGCAGAGGAAGGTCATCAGCCTGAAGGTTCCTGTTTTATTCTGGAGGTCTGTGCTGGGCCAGCAGCAGGGAGGAATCTGGGTCAGTAAATGTCTTGGCACCCACTGATTTATCAAAATATGAGTATTGGTCTGATACTCAACTGTGATGGACAAAAGACTCTCCAACAATTTAAAGTTACAAAGTGAATGTTTATTCAGCACTGGGCAGCAGTGTGGGGTAACCCTCTAATACACACTGCAAATAACAGGTGGTCACAGAGTCTGTTTATTGACAAAAGTTTCAAACAAATTCATATTCATAATACCAGCCCCTCCCATCCCTGCTTCCCATGGTAATTAGCTGGAATGGCAATTAAGCAGCGTGGTTGGCTTCTTGAATTAAGTCTGGGCTCGTTTTTGTGGGGAGGGGTATGAAAAGGAGGAAGTAAGGTGAATCTTCCTCATCCTGACCTTTTCTATCAATGACAACACAAATGGCTTTTGGGGCAACTCCAGTTTTGCAAAGAATGAGTTTCTGGTGCAATTGTTTGTGTTCTTTGGACCTACCTGCTGGTTTCATCCTTTCCCATTGTGAGCACAGCTGAGCAAACATAAATTGACAGGAATCAATTATTGAAGTTTCAGGTAACTATAAACAAAATCCTAATTTCTTTAAGATTAGTGTTCCACCACCCCTGGCCCTGGGCACAGCCAAGTGGCCACTCAGGGCTCTGCCCAAGGAGCCACCTTGGCTGTGGTTGGCACTGGAGGGGATCCACAACCCAAGCTGGAAGATTTCAGAGTCCCTCAATCAACCCCACCCCACTTTTAGAAATGTTGGTGGTTTGCTGTGTTTATTCCCCAGCCCTTGCCTGTCTCCCCACTGTTTGTGCTGGGTTCTGTTGGGTTCTGGGGTCCCTCCCCTGCCCCCTCCAGGAGCTGCTGCTGCCTCCCTGCAGCGCTGCCCCCAGCCCCTGACCTCCCCTTCCACCTGGAGCAGGAGCTGGCTGCACTCCTGAGCATTCAGCACACCTTCTGGTTTTTTTTCGGGAAAAAAAAATACTTGAAACCACCAAAAAAATCTCCTTAAAATGGATTTTCCATAGTACCCCGCTCTTGTGGCCTCCTGTTCTTCTGCAACCTTGAAACTGCACTGAACTCATCACAAACATAGAAATTGGCTCTTCCTCACCACTGAAACACCCAGAATGCTTTGGGCAGGAGAAAAATGAGAATAACATTGTGAAAAGTTGCAGTTCTTTGGCTGAGTTTCGTGAGGCCGATTCCGTGGGGATCTGTGGACAGTTATTTTTATGCATTCATTGCTCATTGACCAGGATAATCAAATAGAATATTCCATTTGCTTCCTGCTGGTTAAGTGCCTAATTCAGAGCTAATTGAAGTCAATGGGCAGATATTCACAGACTTTAATGGACCTGCCATAATCTTATGTCTACCCTTGTTGTGTAAGTTATTTTATTTATCCTAATTATTTTCATCTTCCCATGCATGCACGACCAATTATTTATTTTATGTGCATAATCATCATCTGTAAGTGGAAGTGTTTTAAAGTAGTTATTAAAAGGTATTTCAAGGCCCATATTTGCACAGACCTGTGGCTATGATAATGGCACAGAAAGAGATTTTAACACAGCGTTGCTTTGGTATCCACCATAACAGTTATCACTATAAAAATGTGTTTAAATTACAAGGTTTTTTTTGTTACTGCAGCTCCATGGGTAGAACTTGAGTCACTAATGTGATTATACTAACAACCTAGACATACTTATGCCCTAATGGCACTACATTTCAGCTGCTGGGAGCAGAATATACCCTGAACAAGAGCCAAAGTTTGAGATCCCTGAAAAAAAAAGAAAAAAAAAACAACTTTAGACTATCTCATTAGTGTTTCCCAGGAAAAACAAACAAAAAAACCCCAAAAGAAAGCAACATAAACAACCCCCACACACACAAAACCCCCAACCATGCAGTGAAAAACAAATGAACAAAACAAAGCAAAACAAACACAAAACAAACAGAAACAAACCAAACACAGCAGAACAATCCTCCAAAACCACAAAAGAAAAACCCATATGTCAAAATCCAGGGTTGTTCTTCTGCATATTAAAGCATTTGCATTTAAAAATAAAATTTTAACAACCCCACACAGATTTTTCAGCTTTTCATGAATCTCAAGCTGAGCTAGGGATTGAAATCAATACATTCTGCTAGTGCTGGTGGTTCTGAAGTTGGAATAATTCTGGAAAAACCATGTGAACCAGGGAAACCAATGACATGCACTGATAATTCATATTCCCTTCTGTTTTCTCAGCTTTTGAGCATTGCTGAAGTCCTCAGGATGCTGCAAAAATCTCGTGTCACTTGTTGTGAAGGTCTGGATCTTGTGTGAAAAATTACAATCTGCTTTCCACCTTTCTCAGAGGTTTCTTTTGGTGGGGTTATGTTTTCAGGAACATCTGTATGTGCTGTAAAAATTCCTGTTATGAGCCATACTGACCAGGACAAAACAAAATCCTGCTCAGTTCTATTTCTCATTGACTCCAGCCAGGGTAAAGACAGGTCAGCCTCAAGTGTTTGGGAAAAAAAATCTTCTTTTCTCTTGCCACATAATCAGTACTAAATCCAAGCATATAATTACAATTCCATACACACAATATTTGGATACTTAATAGTGCATTAAGCAAGTTACATTGAATGTTTTGATATAATTTAATCTCACTGAGTGTCAATATTTAGCTCCTAATTAATAGCATATTTACTTCTCTGCCATACATTGGTGTGCCAATTATGAGCTTAAACACCCTTCTCCAGCTCAATACTTGCCATGGAAATTAAACACACCTGTCTGTGGTGGAACTTCATCAAAAGCAAGGAATTCACTCCCAGAAACCCTTTGATCCAGTGCACAGTGTTAATGCAGTCTGAAGGTGTTTTGTGGATTATATTTTCCTTCTGTGATCAGTGTTGCTTCAATGGGTGTTGTACATCCCCAGGAAACACAGACCTGCATTAAGAGGACTTTAATTGTCACCTCCTGTTTCCTACACTTGGAATATTTCCAGGTCATCTCCCTTTCAGGTTTATTTGGGCAATAAATTTACAATTAACTCAAGCCCATCAAGCACTACAAAAACTGAAATTGTGCCTGACATGCTATTTTTTTGTTCCAGAACTGATTAATTAAGAGGTTTAGGCAGTCATTTTTCATCCAACATTTGAGGAAGAATTTTGACAGACCTACATTCAATTAAAGTGTCTTCCATCTCTTTTCACCTTTCCCCATTTAGCCCTTGGTCTCTGCAGAGTAACTCTGTTATGTGGTGTCTGTGAAGAATTTATAAATATTCCAGCCTACCTTTCTTTCTGCAGCCAGGATAGTGCAGCTTTGCCCTACAGACATTTTTTTTTTTTGGGTTTTCAGTTTAGAAGAAATTCCTTTGTATTTTTGTCCTATCTGGAGATATATCTATATATCTATCTATATATCTATATATTTATAGATAGATTATATAGATATAGATATTGATATAAGTTATATAGATATTGATATAGGTTATATAGATATAGATAGATTATATATAGATATAGATGATAGATATAGATAGATATATAGATATAGATAGGTAAAGATGATATAGAAATATAGATAGATATAGATATTCAATAATATTTATTACACATTTATAACTTTAAAGTAGAAGATTTAGCAAAATACAGAACTTACATGTTTTTTACACAGAATCATGTATAATTATGTATTATTACATTTGCTTACATATTATTCTTATATTAAAATATTGTGTTATTTTCTAGTAGTTTGGAGATTCCTCAGAAATCCAATCCCATTGTTACCTTGCTATTGGGCTGGGATAAACCATAATAGAAATTGGTTAAATGAGTGACAAAGGAGCTGACAAAGGGTTGATGTAACCAGAGCAATGCTCTCACTCTGGTTTCTCAGCAGCTGGAGGATCCCAGAAGCCTTTCCCAACTCTGTCTGTGCGTGGAATGTTGTGAATTGCTGCTCCTGCTCCTCCTGCTCTGCTCAGGACATTTCCTCAGGAAGAACTTGGATTTCATCCCATTTAAAGCACACTGTGATGGTTGCTCTGTGCCCTCCCTCCTTTGCTGTCTCCACACTTCATCAAAGGCTCTGTGAGTCAGGAAACACAAAGGGAAGAAGCCAAACTCACCAGAAGGATGGAGCAGCTCAGGACAGAGATCACAACTGTTCCTGAGCAGAGCCTTCACTTCAGAAACTGTGACTGCTGTTCCCCAGCGTTTCCCTTTCTAGAACTTTTTCAGTAATTTCACCAAGTTTTTCAGCAACAAGGAAAGCAATAGCAGAGTAGAACCAGAGGAAGTACAGACAAGAAGGAAAACACATGAATAGAAGAGATGTAGGCAACAGCATCAAAGCTTTTAAAAGGCACCATTTATTTCACAGTGCCTGATAAACCTGAGCTGTGCCATCAGCAGAGAATTCAGCTGGGCACAGGTTCGCCAGAATTCAACTAAATCCCGAGTGAAAGATAAAACTGAATTATTTTTGGCATAGAATGTTAAATGTTAGCACTGGATAATAAAATATAATGTAATGACTCTGGTGACTATTTCTGTTAGCAAAACCTGACCACAGAAGCAGGTGCCAAGGGAGGTGTGTGATTTCAACATAACCACACTGCTACAAGTAAATGTTGTCAGAGCAGCATTTTACTTTTGCTATTCTAAAAGAACATTGGGGATAGCAGATGAAAAAAACCCCATTTTCCTAACTCACAAAGTCCTGGATTTCTTTAATAAACTTTTCTCCTCTTGACACCATCTTCCAGCTCATCCCCGTGAGACCTGCACAGAAAGAATCACTCAGCAACAGCCTTTCACCACAAATTAACGCCCCTCAAACTCTAAATATCCAGGATCAGGCATGCAGTTAATTGCTGACAGTTAATCCACAAAGGAAAACAACTCACCAAAGTTCAGCCTAATGTGAATACTTGCAGGGAAATTACAATCTACTCGTGATGGTTCCAGTTGAGGAGCAGCCTCCAGGCTCACCAAGTGAATTTTTCGCACTGGATTTTTTTTGCCACATTTGCAACCCATAGATATTTTTCCTGGCAGGCCACTGAAAGAAATGCAATTGCATCTCCCTGCAAATGCAAATGGCAATGCCAATCCAAATGCAAATGCAATTGTAGGAATGAGATTCAAATCAGCCACTGCTGTTATTAAAGTTCAATTGATCTTTGGCTCAGAAATAAAGTGCTTGTCTACAGAACATCAGGAAATGCACTGGGAGACTTCAGCCTGTGGCTAAATGTTCATCTTCGATGGAAAATATTGTCCCAGTGGTCAGAAAGTCAGCCCAAACCAGCAGCTCCTCACTGGCCTATTAATCACAGACAAATGGGATCAATGGTTTTCATTTCCCAGGCTCTCCCAGAAGGTTTCCCCATGTCCAAAAGGATGTACTACACTGCCTTCTTTTTCCTCTCAAACTCTGAGCAGCCATCCTGGTATTTAATTCTGTCCTATAAAACTACTTATCAATATTAAACCAAACAGGGGTTCATATCCTTTTAGGAAACCCAACTAACCTCCAAAGAAAATAGGCTTATGGAAAAAAAAAAAAAAAAAAAATTGACTGTATCCTTGGGTTTCTAAGCTCAGAAAAGGAAATCCTTCTGAACCAAAACTTCTTGAAGCTTGTATTTGCTGAATGTGTGAACAACCTAAAGAAAAAATATAAAAATATTCAGGGAGGAGAACACAACAGAGGGAGGGAAGCAGCTCTGTTCTCCAGCAGCTCCCACTGTATATCTTTTTCCAGATTAATTTCATTTCCAAATTAATTTCATTTCCAGCTCCTTCTTCAAGCACCCATAGCAGTGTCAGTCCATTTTTTCATGGCTATATCTCCTAGAACTTTAAACACAAACATGTAGAATAATCTTAATGATCATTAAAATAAACACATTTAAATATTTATTTTTCTTTAATTTTTCTTTCTATACCTGCATGGGACTGTTCAGTGAAACTAACTTGGGGAAAGGCAATCTGGTGTTGAGCTCAGCCATAAATAAATTAAGATTTGGTGAAAAATGCAGAATGTTTTTTTAAACGTGTGTGGTGAGAGAATTTCCAGACATCTGAGCTCAGGATGTGGCACATTTCTAGCTGGAAATATGGGATTTCTCTGGCCCACTTCTCCTGGCCTCTCACTGACTACTTTTTAAATCAGTTTATTCCTGGAGCCTTTTCTGTCCCACTTACTCAGAGCCAGAATTTCTCTGCTGGAGTGGAATGGTCCTGCTGGCTGCATTGGGCTGATTTGTCAGAAAAATGGAGCAGAACTGGTCCATCAGTGTTTCCCATCAGACTCACACAAAATTACATCACTTAGAATGCAAAATAAACTTGATATTCACGCTCTGGATTTTTCCAGGCTTTTGGAACTGCCTTCCCAGGCAATTTGGCTTTCCAGAACAGATTTTCTCTTCTTCCTAGAATTAATCAAAATTGTTCAAAACCAGGTTGGACCAATCCATTCCTAGAAATGGAGTTTAAAAATCATCCCTAAGAAGAAAAAAATGTACTGTAAACTTCACTTTTCAGCCAATTGTGCATGTGAGTATCAGGAGATAAAAGGAAATAAATATTCCTTCAGCTTCAACATGGTCTGTGGTATAAAACTCCCCCAAGCCTTTCCAAAATATGGAATATATGGAATATATTCCTGAGGAGGGAACTATTAATGTAAATAGTTTATTTTCTTAAAAATAAACTAAATAAACTAAATATATAAACTATATATATATATATATATATATATATATAAATATTCTACACTACAGATTTTATTTTATATATATATATATATATACATACATATATACACATTAATATTTATATTTTCCAATTTCACACTATAATACAATAGTCCAGTATAATCCAATATAATCCAATACTGGACATCTCATAAGCTAAATAATTTAATAATTTATAACAAGCATCTATTTTAAAATATAATAAATTATATTATGAAAATACAATATATTTACATATATGGATTGCATGAAATTCTGTTTATATGTGAATTAACTGCCATACAAACATTCCTCTATCTCTGGCACCGTTTAATGTAACAGACTCTGTATTTAGACAATCTACATTAAATACATGAAGTATTTTAGGACAGCAGATGACGAAAATCCCCCGTTCAAAACTTAAATCTGAGACAAAAGTGCCTGTGGGGCTGTGTGCAAGGAAGAATTTTAATTTCCAGAACAAATGTGCCACTCCTGCTCTGAACATTTTCCCCAGAATGTTCAAACTTACATTTCCATGTTCAGTTTTTCCGCAGCTTGCATTGTTGGAGATGATCAGTAAATGAAGCAGAAAAGTAAGAAAAGGGGAAGATTATTCTTTTGTGATGAAGCCATCAGATAGAGACTGAGAGAAGCTACAAAAGAGATCTCTAAAGGAAATACTCATGAGGCTGAAAAATATTAATTTTCTACTTGATTTTTGCCTGTTTAGTATTGAAATTTTGCCTCTTCTTTTTTTCCCCAGAATGTCTGATTCACTCACCCTGTTTTCAGTTTGAATGGAGTTACATATCATGACTATTTGCAGGTTTTAATTAATTTTCCAATCTACTTAACAAAGCTATTTAAATGCCTAGAAACTTGAATTAATAAAGTTTTGTCTCTGTTAGTTACTCCCCTACTCATCACCTCTCCTTCACCTGGTTGATTCATTGTTTTACTGCTGTTGATATTTGCTTTATATATAAGGTGATTAGCAATTTTTGCCATTTTTTCATTTTCAAATATAAATCTGATTATTACCCCTACTGCTTTTCAGACTTTCTTCCAAAAATATTTAATTTAAATATTTAATTGAGTCACACTCCTGGTGTTTTCCCCATTTAGGCTGGGATTGACTGACTCTGGAATCATGGACAAGTTTTGTTTTGATGAAAGTAGAAGGTTCTTGTTATTAAAAGATAGAACAGAGCAGAATGAGCAGAATTTCTCTCCTCTCACTGCTCTGCCTGGTTGGTGTTATCCTTACAGGGTAAATCATGAACCAGGCCTAAACTGAGTCATAACCAGGCTGAGTTTAACAACCCACCTGTGATTAAAGGGTGACATGAAACTCCCAGGCTCATGCCATGACTCACAGTTATTATTAATCTGGTTAAAACAATTTGTTACTCAGAGCTCAAGGGTGAAACTTTTTCTGTTCTCCATGCAGTGATTAATTTCTTCCTATATGCAATAAAATGATAAATAATCCAGAAAGTTTATTTTACAATGGAGGCATTAAGGCTGTCAGTCATTGACCATTTTTATGTCAGGACTTGAAATCAAATTAATTCTTATGTTTGTTGTCTAATGAGAAAGTTGATCAAGGTGATAAAAAGGGATAAAAATTATAAAAAGCAGATGTTTTCAAGCTGTACTTCACTAGGAAAGAATGTTGTCTCTTAAAATTTTATATTGAATATCCCAGAAACACAAGATAAATCATGCAACTTGCTCCTCAGTGTTTTGAAACATTTACATCAAGCAAAAAGTTAAAGACAAATTAATTATAAAATATTCACCTTGAATTGAGACAGCTTTTGTACAGAGTCTTTTCCAGGGAGGCATTTTTTGAGGCTGGTTCTTTCAGAAATAGTACTGGAAAATATTGCAGGAGTAGGGAGAGGATCTGCCCAAGTGTCTGATGTGGGGGAATCTGACAACATTCTGAATTTACACAAAATTACAATCAAAATCAGGGAACTTCTGCACAGAACACAGATAACAACACCACTTTATTTAATATACTTTCCATTAATATTATTAAAACCACCAATGCTAATCAGCTTGAAATTTGCATGAGAATACCAGCATTCATTCTACACTGAATGTTATTCCAAATTTTGTTGTTGAAATTTGGCATCAATGGAACTTGCAAGAGTCTTATGAATCTTCTTTCAATGTTTATTTGTCTGTAAATTCAAATGGCTCTCATGTAAACAAGATTAAATTGCTTGGGAAGAAGAGAACTGAAAAATTCCTTGCTTTGTCTGCTTTAAAATATATCCAAAGAGTGAGCTGAGCTGTGCAAACAGGACTGAAGCAGAGCTGGATGAGAAGGGGGACCAGGTGTTTTTATAAAGCCAAGATCACAGCATGCCAGGGTCATGGGATGGTTTGGGTTGGACCCAAAAGTTCATCCCATCCCACCCCTGCCCCAGGCTGCTCCCAGCCCTGTCCAGCCTGGCCTGGAACACTTTCAGGGAATTATCTTTATATTCTGGCTTCTTTCTGCCTCTCTGGTTGTACAAACACAGCCCCAGACTAAATCAAACAATTAAGAGAAAATAATGAGAAACTCTTCTGCCTGCTCAGGGCAGCACCAGGTGGGTCCAGGCAGCAGCACATCCCAAAATCTGAGAGGTGACACCCCCACAAAGAGTTTTATCATCTTCCTCATGTCCTAGAGGTGTCTCTGCAGGCCACTGGAATGCAAGCAGAATTATATTTTGAATATATAATTTCAAAGAGCAGAGCTGGAATTCTGCGGAAATCAAGGAGGGGCTGAATCCACTCCCAAGCACAGGCACCACAAAGGGAACAGTGCATTAAAACTTCTTTTTGTTGTTGAAAAGACTTTTCAACACTTTATTTTAAACTTCTTTGCAGAACCTACTTTTATTTCAGCCAGGTGCTGGATGCTTTGGGAAACCTGCTAATTCAAGGAAACACTCAGGAGTGCGAGTCTCATTATAAATTCTTATGTTAATAAAGATCAAATTGACAGCCTTTTCTGTCTCATTGCTCTGTTTGAAACTGCAAAGGGTTCTTGAGCTGCTGCTGCTGGTGATTAAATTTGCTTTCTGTCACGCAATTACATTTTTAAAATTCTGTTCAGTAAAATATTTCTAACTGCATTACAATAAATTGAACCTGGTGTCACACGGACACACGAGTCACATTAACCACTGCTGCTGCCTGTTGATGAGCTTCCAGCAGAAAATGGGGACTTGGATGGAGATTTTTTTCCTTCTACTTCAGTGTTACATCCATCCCCACACTGTGAAAATAAAACTGCTACAAAATAATTTAAAAATTAAGCTGTTGAAGGTAATCTGCTAACCTTGGCTCGTTGCTGTTGTCAGAGCACAGATTTGCTCTTTAGCTGTCATTGATATGTTTGACATCTGTCACAAAGCACCCAGGGGCTCCTCAAAGATCTCTTGGCTGCTCTTTTTTTTTTCCTTACAAGCTACTCCTACCAGAAACACTTTTCTAACCGTGAGGAGAAGGTGAAAAACAAAGGGAAGTACCCCAAATGTACACAATAAACCATCTGACAAAACCTGCAGGTGGGTGCTAAAATCAAGAATATCAAAACAGAGCCTGAGCACCTGCTCTGTGTGGTTAAGTGACAAAGATCACACTCAACCCCTCCCTCATTTGCTTCATCTGACATTTTTCTTTGCAAAAACCAGATGCTCAATTAGAAAAATAAGGTCTTTTATTAATAATCAAGAAAATGCTTACTGGTTTGAATTAATTTCCATTCTCCCTTTATCTGGTTGAGCCCTTTAAACTGTTAATGTGCTGAACTTAATCAGCTCCTAATTTTTCTTCATTTACAGTAATTTGGCCTATCAGTGTCAATATAAAGATAACAAATATAACATATAGATAAAAATTACAAGACTAGCAGGTGGGAAAATATTCAGGCCATGTATGAATACAAGTGGTTTTTAGAAAAAACTCACCAGGAAGTAATTTAGCACCAAGGTTTGCAGAAGTTCAGGAAATCATGCAATATTATAATTATATATATTTTCTGACCACAGTCTTATCCTGCAAAGATCTTTACAAAAGTTACCAGCTTCTTATTCATCCCTTTCTGCATTTAGTGAGTCTCTTTCAGCGGATCCGACCTGAAATTTCCATTTTTGTAGATTTTTATTCAGAATGAAAGTTTAAAATTTAGATTGATGTTTATAAATGAAATTTATGTCGTTTTCTGACTACAGTTGTCAGAAGGGAAGTCAATTTTTAAAAAAGTAATACTTGCTGTGAATCATACAAATTTGTACCAGGAAGTGGATTTTTTTCCATAGTATGACTGTTCAGATATTCAATTCCTTTGAATATCTGAATAATCAAAAGAAAGATAGGCTTTTAATTTCTTCAGTGAGATAAATCTTAGCAGAGAAAAGTTAAAATGGGATAAAGTAACAGAGCTGAATTAAAAAGGAAGGAAAAAAATTCCTTTTTCCTTCAAACCAAACCCAACAGGAAAAACATTTTTTTTTTTTCTATTCTTTACCTTGCTGTTTGCTGATAGCACAGAGAGGGGAATTTGTCCTGCAGCAAAGGTGAATTTGTGCCCCGTGGTCATGCAAAGGAAAGCAGGAATTGTTTCTGGAACCTGATTCCCCTCCAGGGTCAGGATGTGACTGCCAGCTGTTCCTGCCCACTGCCTCTGCATTACTTCTCTCTTAATGACCTTTCAGAAGTGTAGAACACCTAAAGTTTCTTTATCCAATTATTACTTGCAATATTCAAGTCGTTTCTGTGTGAACAGTATTAAATCCTTTGAGCATCTGCCCTTTTGTGTTAAATGAATTTAATCAACCCTACTTCGACTAAAATGGATTTTTTGATTAGAGGTAAGATTGCTGAAAGCAGTTATTTATTTATTTATTTTTATAGTCACAAATTATTTACTCTGCAATCCTAACATTTATTTTTTATGGGCCTGAATAATGAAAGATTAGAGATGGTGTTTGAGGGGAGAGAGACAGCTCATGTCTGCAAATCAAGCCATGGTCTAAGATGTCAGAGATTGATCAAGTATAAATATTAAACAAATGGGAAATTTCTGAATAAAAAAACCTATAAGAGTTATATATACAACATCAATGAGTTAACTCCAGGAGAAATTCCATCCTTTTCCTTTTTCAGTGTTCTGAGGTATGACATGGCTGGCACCTGAATCAGAAAAAGGGAGCAAATCATTGTTGTCACAGACTGAGTGTGATGTACAGAGATTTAAAGGAAATGACACACACAGATATTTGAAATTACTCAAATGGAGCCAGCCTGGTTTTAAAAGCACAGATTTCCACAGAATTCCACACAAGAACTTCATGACAAAACTGAAAACTCTTTAAGCATTTCCTTGCTACAAACACGTAAATTTCAGAAAGAATTGTCTTTTCTTTTTAGTGACATGAAAAATGCTGCAAATCTTTACCAGACCAGTGGTTAGACAGGTCAGAAGGAAACAAAGAGCTAAAAATAAATTCATACAAACTCATGAACATTTGGCCACTTCCAAAAAAAAATGACAAGGAATTAAAATTCTTTAGCAATTCAAAATTAGCTTTCCTTAGACAATTTCCTCAGTTATATAATTCATGAGTGAACTCTCTTGAAAACTTTTCACTTCAAAAAATCTGAATAGTCTGTCTTCTGAGCAATGCTTTTGAACTGCCAATATGGCAAATAATCCCAGTGTGTGTTCGTGGGGAGAATCGTGGGCTTTGTTCTCCCACTGAACCAGCAGAACTTTCGCCCTGACTTCAATGGAAGGAAGAGATTTTGTGCCTTTAGAGAGGGAAGAATCAAAGTGGACACCACACAATGCAAAGAAAGGGATTTTGTGTTGTGGAGCACAAATCTGGGGCAGAGCTGGGGAGTGATTTCCAATTCTGTTTCATTTCTCAGCATCTCCCACCCTCTGCTCCTGCATGATGAGTGGGTGAGGCTGGAGTTGCCTCCATCACTTTGTGAGCTGACGTTCCTCCTAAGATGTATTATGTATACAAATGATGATACTGAAGGAAACTTTTGTTCTGAGGAAATCTCATCAAAAGGAAGTGCTTTTCAAATGAAATAATTAGCCATGCTATTTGATGTAGGAGAAAACACAACCCAGCTTTGGTGTAACCATTGCCACGTCTTTAGTGCCTAAGGCCTTTTATACACTGGGGTTTGGAAAAATTTGGCTTTTAAAACTTCTGAACTTCATTTTTGAAGGCTCCTCAACAAGTTAACAGGGTTTTTTTCAAGTGGAGTAGTTGATGAATCTGACTCTCTCAGATATCAACTGGCAGAGCTTTGCAGAGTGAAGGGACCTGAAATCCATCAGGAAGAAGAGGAATTTGAGTGGGAGTTTCATGGACAAATCACTCACCACCTGAGATCTAAGCAGCCAAGTTTTTTGGATGACAGTCTCATTTTTCCCTCACTACCACAAATCCCCCAAAGTTTTAGTGCATCTCTAAGAAATCAGAGTTTGACTCTGCACCATGGGTCTGAATTTGAATCTCTTAACCCAAACCCATCCCAGAGGATTGTGTACACCAAGGAACTGGAAACTGGGGACAGAAATGGAATCGTTTTTCTTGTTGGGCTTTGAGTACACAAAACCCACATAGGTAGAATGCTTGGGCAAAGGTGAACCAAACAATTTATTAATGAACTATGTTTATTGACTTAATTTGTTCAGCAGTTTCTAAAAGGCTCATCCTAAAAGCTCTCATTGAGTTCTCAGTACTCCTGGAACCACTTCTTTACTTAAGCTGATAAAACTGTCACATTTTGGGTGTTTTATTCAGCTCCATTTCCAGAGGGGAAGTCAAACACTCAATCCCAGCTGCCCTTGGAGCAGGGAATTTACACGCCCTGTTGCTTTGTGATGGCTGTGTTGTCAAAATAAATGATTCCAGCATTGTGAGCGTGTTTCAACACCAGAATGAATTCATTGTGTGTGGTCAATGTCCCAGCAATCCAGAATCCTCACAGGAAATAGAGGGGAGAAGCTTTGAGAGGACAGGCAGGTTTTTCCAGGGTGGGTGGGACATGGAATCATTGATCCAGGGTGGTTTGGGTTGGAAAGGACATTGAAGATTATCCCATGGGCAGGGACACCTTCCACCATCCCAGGCTGCTCCAAACCCATCCAACCTGGCTTGGGCACTGCCAGGGATCCAGGAACAGCCACAGCTGCTCTGAGATGTTGATCGTCAGGAAAAACAGTTCACCATTTATTTTTTCCTGTTTAGCAGCCACAGATACCTGAACTCAGAATAGACACAGTGTTTATTTTCTCTTTAAAAGCATTTAGAGTAAAAACCCCAGACTCACGTGTAGAGGGGTCAGTAGGTGGCTGTTGTGTCCCAAGGGAGGTTCCTCAACCTCAGCAGAATCCAGCTGGTCCCAGGCTCCATCTCCTGACCCTGCAGGAGTTCCTGCAGCATGTGGCAAGAACAAGGAGATCAGAACTTCCCAGGGCCATGACTTGCTTCAGGTATGTCTTGCAAATACACCTCAGCTCCTCTTTTGACTTTTAAGAAGCTCTGTGAACAATCTTTTCTCTAAAGCCATCAGTTATTAAAAGGTCAAGAAAATGTAGCAGTCCTAGAGAAAGAGATCAATTAGGAATGCGTGCTGGCGAGCTGATTAAGTTTTAAAAGCTCTTCATGCTAAAATAATATCTTTGAGATAATGTATGCTATAGCACCTACCATCCTGCTTTCATTCTCTAGTGCTTCTGTGAACTTTTAAAAAGGTTCTTCAAGAAAAGAAAACAGTTAAACCCTTTGAATTGCAATAAATTAAAACTCTAATGAAGAAATTAAACTGGAAGAAACAGTTTCTTTTGCCAAGCTCTCATCAGTATTTTCCATGCAGATGTCAGGCTAACACCAGGATATTGCTCTTTGGAATGCTTTAATTTCTTCTCTTTCAGGAGTTCCTCCTATCATCTAAGGTCTCAGTTTATCAAGGTGATTAAGCTTGTGATTAATTTGATTGATGTGTCCCACAATAGATGTTCACATTTTTGAGAGAGTGGGGATCCAGGCTGTTAGCCAAAAACTCCACAAGAACCCCAAACCAACAAAACTAAAATCCCACCCAAGCCCAAAATGAAGTCTGGGTTTGTATTTCTCTCCTTGGACAAAGCCAAAGAAATAAAAGAAATAAAAATCCCACCCAAATCCAAAATAAAGTCTGGGTTTCTCTCCTTGGATAAAGCCATGGGCTGGATTTCAAACTTACTGAGAGAAGAAATCCCAGAAGTAACAGCAGGGTTTGTATCCAGACCCTAATATTTCTCTTTAATTTTAGATACTGTGTCCAGGAGATATAAACACAGGACAGCAAAGAATTTGATGCAATAAAATCCATGTCTAATTTTTCCTCTAGTTGCTACATGACTCCATAATATTTTCTTGTTTTTCTCAAAAATCTTTTTGTGCTTTCCCAGCTGAAAGTAAAGATAGAGGAAATCAATGCAAAAGCAGAGTTTCTGCTGATATTTAATGGGGTAAACAATCTATTCTAAACTCTTCTTAACAGACAGCTCCTCTGAGATGTACTTGGCAGATGCTTCTCAATCCAGATAAAATAGATCCCATTATCTTCTTTTCTTGTGGTAGTCACTTGGCTCCTCAAAGATTCATATCTCTTCTCATTTGGAAATTCTTTATTCTGCAGGGAAATGGCTTTTCTCAAAGAAGCAGGTACAGAAGAGGAGCTCTAACAAAAGGCTTAGAGAATGACTCAAAGGGAATTAATACCTTGCAGACCTGAGGGAAGTTTTGTGTCAGCTTCACCAAGTCAGAAACTGAGGATCTCTCACATAGATTGATTAGAATTTCACATTATTTTTAATTATTCTATTTCTTTGTTCGGAGCAAAGCTTTGCTGCATGTCAGTGAGAGAGGGCATCTGAGTCAACGGTGTGAGAAATGTTATGAGGTGATTGAATTAAAGATTTATTTTTTTTTAAAGAAGAATACAAATTGCAAGCTGATCAAACTGAGATATCAGTGGAAAGTGGAGGTGAAGCTTGTTTCTGGGACACATTTACTGAAAGAAGTTGTTCTGCCTGTCAGTGTTTTTCCTGGCAGTGTATTTCCTACTCATCTTTATTTTAGAGCCTCAAACATATTGGTGATAAAAATTATAATTTGTAGCTAAAATAGCAGCTCACTGACCATTCTCAAGGCTGAGATTTACCTAATCCACATCATCTGCCTCTGAATTTCCAGACCAGCTCTGACCCCAGGCAGCCCCTGAGCAATTCCCTCATTTGGTGGCTTTCAGAGGAATCTCCTCTCCGAGGTTGTTTGTGTTTATGTGATTTTTGAGAACTCAGATGTTTTCCAGAACCATTTGCTGCAATATTTGGAATTAGGCATCAGCATCCAGCATCCTACTGGTTCTAACTCCTGCAAATGTGCAAATGCAGCCCCAGCTGATGCCAAATGGATTATGGATGCCTATCTTGGATATCTAATCCTGAAAGCTTGTCCTTGGGGAGCTCTGACAAGCATAAAGTCATATTAATAACTTTCTATCATCTTTCAGTGATGAAAACTTGAAGAGGCAAAAAAAAAAAAGGACCTGAAGCATTCAAGAAACACTTTAAAAGCAAGATTAGGAATGACAGGTTATTCTCACAATCGTCTGTCAGCTCTCTGGAGGATTTTGTGTCTTCTGCCTTTCATATCCATGAAAGTTAAAGGACTGTAAATGGGAGGCTGAGAACAAGGATTCCATCCCTCGGCTGTGTAAACCCGGAGTAACTCCAGTTTATGAACTTCTTAAAAAAATAACAGACAAAAACCAACCAACCAACCAAAAACCAAACAAAAACCCAAAAAACCAACCAAAAAACCAACCAACCAACCAACCAACCAACCAACCAACCAACCAACCAACCAACCAACCAACCAACCAAAACCACAAACAAATCTACAAAAAAGGGAAAAAAAACCCAACAAAAAAAAGCCAAAACAAAAAACAAAGAACAAAAAAAATCAAAATTGAAAAATCAAAATAAACAAAAAACCACAAAAAACCAAAACAAACCAAAAACAAAAAACAAAAACAAACAAACAAAAACCTTAACAAAACAAAACAGAAAAAACAACAAAGGAGGGAACTTTCAATTTAACTCCAGGACAAAAAATAAAAGGTTGTTGCTCAGTAGAACTCCTATTTAATACAAATATCCCTACAATCCTTGGTTACTCCATATATCCAAATCTCGGTGCATTATTTATTGCCAAAATATTAAACTACATCCCCCAGTATTTGTTCAGGCTCCCAACCTCCGTGTCAGAGCAGCTGTGTCTCTTTAGAAGTTCATCAAGCTGTGCAAATTATGAAGATTTTCATATTTTAATATCAAGCCCTTCATTTCAGGAAATGGAACACAGTTATTTCCTCCGTGCAGAACTTCAGGAACAATTACCTTTCAGGAGTGGACACTGCTGCAGATTGAGGCTGTCAGAATTGCCTGTGCAGCCTCTTGCTGTAATAGATGCGATATTCACACCCTAATTTCCATAAAAATAGGTTTTACAGAGTTACTGTTCTGGGATTTATTAGATTTTCCTGCAAAGCATTATAATTATCTCATACATCAACCATAACTAGTGCTTGTTATAAATGCCAGTTGCAATCATTCCCTGATTTTGTTGATGCTCTGAGAATATTGGAGTTATACTTCAGTTTATTGGGAGAAAAAATTAGTTCATGTGATTACAAACTGCGCGTTTACTTCATTGTATTGAAATTAATGACAAACTTCAAACTCTTCATCATTTGAAGTTTCATTGACGCAAAAAGCATCACACATATTAAATGTATTAATTAAAAAGCTCAGGGCTTTTTTCACACCCATTATTTCAGAAGTGCTCGGGCAGTACAATCTTGAGTTTGGGAAAAGTATGAAGCAAAAACATTCAAATGTTCCCACTTAAATGCAGAATGATAAGAAAATGTGCAGGCCAATTATTCTAAGGAAGAGTTTGGACTAAATATCCTCCTTTGGTCCATCTGGATGTGAATTATCCTGTGATCTGTTTAATATTCAGTCTCTGAAGGATTAGACAAAAATCCAGCTCGAAGAGCTCAGTGCAGTAAATATCCCTGTGCTTTAAATACAGGTGATGCTGTTGGACAGCCCAGGAGTTCACAGCTGAATTTTTAAAACTCAGACAGGAGAAGCAGCTGCTCTGTAAAAATGGATGGATTGCTTCCTTCTACGAATATCCTGAAATTTCAAATTATTTTTGTGTTTGGCAGAGAACTCAGAGATCTTAGCTTTGTTTCTGCCTTTGAAGGGCTGGGTTTTCACGACTGTGAGCATCACCTCAAGACTGAAATGTTTGGTTTGACATTTAATCTGTTCCACTAAAGGCAAAGCTTACAGAAAAGGTAATTTTTAATTCTTTTTTTTAAGTTTTATATTTTTATTTTGGTCAAAATACAAACATTTCATAAAATTGTTTGGGTTGGAAGAGACTTTAAAAGATTTTTTATTTCCATCCACCTTGCTGTTTGGGGTTGGAACATCTGCAAGTGTTTTCTCTCTAATGTTAAAGTGTTTAGAAGTATTAGAGAAAGAAGAAAAAAAAAGAACAATTAAAGTACCTGGACAAAACCCAGTATCTTGTTTAGCATCTTTTCTTTACTGAGATCTTTGCACTTCTGGTCTGTGCTGCCCAGTTGCAGAGGGATGGTGAGAAAGGAGAGAGAGACAGAAGGAAAAGTCTGTTCAGTGGGCAGTGATCAAGAGTTGGAATGGATTGCCAAAGAAAGCCTTGATGGCCCCATTGCAGGACTGAGGTCTGCCCTGCTAGAAGCAGGAAATTGAACTTCCAGAAGTCCATTTCTGCTTTTTGCCTTTTTTCCTCTCCTTTGTTTAACCTTGATTATCTGTTATTCTATTTGAAATACCTCTAATAAAGAATGACAAGAAATTTCAACTTTAGTCAAGTAACCCTTTTTGTAATTCGTTTCACTGGGTGGGAGTGACTCCAAACCTTTGGGTGTTCATCATTCCTCAGCTTCCCTCTCCCATTCACAACTGAGATATTCTCATCTCATGAGATAAATAAGTTTTTTTCCAGAAGGAAACAGGGATGATCTCAGCCAGAAGCACTGTCAGCAGCTGAGATTCACAACATTAGCACTTCCATTATCAGAGAGCAGAAGCAAAGCAAGGTGGAGAGGAGAAGAGGCCACAACCTGGTTTGTGCTTCCACAAAGCAATTTATAAATACTACATTTCTCAGAGAAAAGAGTGGAGAGTTTTCGAAAGTCTCAGAGGTAATTAGCCAGACAGGTTTTGGCACTTGATTGATTGCTTTTTGAAAAACATTAAAGCCCCCAGAGCTGCAACAAAGTTAAAAGCTTAGGTCTAGACATGAGGTCATCATTCTTCATTATCACTTTATGTGGAGAAATAAAAAAGCGATGCACTTGTGATTGAAACCGAAGCACTTATTGATAGAACTGTGCACCATAAACCTCCCTCTCCCCTCTCTGCTGGGTAACAAATTATCCTATTTACCAGACAGCTCTTCCAGGTGCTTCCTAACAGGTTCCTGCCTCCAGCCCGGAGCTGGCAAATGGAGCAGGCACAGAATGGGAGTTTAATACACACTTGTGTGCCCAACCAGAGCTGATGGATTGTCACAAAATTCCACAGTGTCCAAACGGTCCTGGCTTAGGAGGGGGAGGTTTGGGAGCCTGACATATGGTTATTGATGTTCCCCAGCTCTGAGACCTCACAAAAAGCACAATTTCTGCAAGGAAACCTTGCAAGGCTGCCAAACCCTGGGAGGAGGGAGCAGCAGTGATTCATGGGGTGATCTCCCATCCTATGGCATTGGAGCTGCAGCCACATGGAAAGCTCCTGTTGTGCTTCAGATGGATGGAAAACACACCCATCAGTCATTTCCCACTAATGTACTGCTCAGATCTCCCAGGACTGCAAAAATGAGTGGAAACACTCCTGGTGATGGGGGAGTATTTATAGAAAATGCATTTTGAAGTTTATACTGGGAGTGTTGTGACATCACCTACATTTCTGGGTGTCTTGTCACCTCCCAAAGGTCAGCTCTGGAAATCAAAAGAGGTTTGTGAAGCCAGGAGCAGTTCCTCTTTGTTGTACTGTAAAGGAAATGCAGGACTCTCTCCTCTCTAAAATGCACAGAGATCCCAATGTGAATATTCAAGGACTGAGATTCAGTAAAAATTCCTCAGAAATATCTCAGAAATGCTGATCCTGCCATGGGCCAAGAGGACAAATCACTGACTTCTTGCACTCCCTTTGTGCCCTGCATTTTGTCATCCAAATTAGTAAAAGGATTGAAGTGCAGCTTCAGAAAGTTTAATTTAATAAGTAATAAACTCCAAACTATCTACAATGGCTTTGAAACCACTAGGTGAAAACCTGCATGGAAAACCCTTGCACTGCACCCACAACTGAAATAAAATAGAAATTAAATCTACAACCTGAACTTGGTGGTTGCTCTTCCACAAAAGGGATCATTCCTTCAAGAACTTGGGAAGGAGTTTGGAAAACTGGAATATCTCAGAATGTCAGAGTCCATCAGCCAGAGTGAAGTGACATTGATGTGACATTGGTTTGGCAATATTGATATTAAAACAAGAGTTCTGGGAAACACTGGAGGGGTGCTGCTCTCTGATTGTTTTGTCTCAGATGTCCCCAGTGCCAAACCCATCTGGTTTTACTGCTGCCTTCTCTCACAGCCACCAAAGTTATGGATATGCCAATGAGAGTCAGAGCTAATGATAACACACTCTGAAATATCCCCCAGCAACACAAAATTCCTCCTTTAAAGCATTGCATTTCCTAAATCAATCCCTGCTGTTAAACAGAACCCCTGCACCACAGGGCTGGGTCTCTGCACTGTGGTACAGACACAATTTCAGTTCTATTTCCTTGCTCTGAGAAATCTACAGTAGTGGGTTTGTGCATGATTAGACCATTAAAAAATGCACCATTTTATCCTCAGAGAGAATTCATTATTTCCTAATAGTGTCTGTTGTTTCTTCACTGAATTCTCTCCTAAATCCCCCCCTTCAAACCAACCACAATAACAAAAAATACCAAAAAAAATAAAGAACAAAAATCCCCAAACCCTCACCCACTCAGACATGATAAACTGACTAGAAGTTGGTATTTAATATGTATAAGCTGAAATTTTTCCTTCTACAAGAATCTTGGAATACTCACAAGTGGAAGAGCAGGACTGGCACAGCTCCCTAGGAAGGCAGATATACAGCAGGTTTGATGGAAAGAGGAAGAAGTTGGCTTTTATTACATGAAAAGGGAAAAAAAAAAAAAAGGACTAAGGGAGAGAAAAATCCATAGTTGTATTTTCAGTGAAAAATTCGAATGACTGTTCCACTTTTAAATGTACTCACTACACCTATCAAAAGAAAATTAAGAATAAAAGTTACCTGAACATCTTGGGACTAGAAGTATTTAATTTCACAGCCGAGCCAGACTGATACTAATTCATATAAATCACAGCCCAGCTTAGCAGAGAAGCCATTTCCAGGGATTGCCAAGATATGTCTCTTTCAAACTTTTGAAAACACTATTTCACTCCTCACATAAAAGTGACTGCAGGACCTGAGTGAGAGTCCACAGGTTGCTTTGGCTGACTAAACCCCATTAATATATTGGGCCATTTACTCTGGTGAAAGCCACGTTCTGGGCTCTGGACAGGAGGCTGATGGCTCTGTGGCTCTTCATATTTCACTTTATCACCTATTTTGTGCAAGTGGCAACAGCTGAGTGCCTGAGATTTGTTTCTGGATAATACACACCATGAACAATTTCAGCTGCTCCCTGGATTTTCTTTGCTGCAGCCATCACAATAAACTCTACTTGCAGTTCCCACAATTTCACCTTCTCATTTTTTTTGGCCACAATGGCACGCAGTACATTCAGCTCATCTCACAGTATTAATAACACTTCTACCTTAATGCTAGCCTGCTTGTCAAATCAGAGAAGAAAAATAACTACATGGGCTGTGGGTTGATTAAAGATAGTAAAACTCCAAGTTACAAAGATGGGAGATCAATACTTCGTGTGAAATCTGTGCTCTGTTAAATCCTGCTTCCAGCAAGGCTTTCAAAAGTCCAGCTCAAGCCTGGCCCAGTGCAGGCTCTGCCCAGGTAGCTTTTGTCTCTAAATTTTAACACAAATTAGACAAGACATGTCCAATGCCTTGCACATATTTTAGTGTCTGCCTGGAGCCTGCATATGATTCATTACAGGGAAGACAAGCCTTTCCTTCATCCTAAAAAGGGTGAGAGTCTCTCAGTGAGACTCTAAGAGGAAATGTTCCAGATCCATTCAGAGGCAGATGCAAATTTGTATTTATTAACAGGAGCTCCACATCTGGGAAAAACAGGCAAGAAACACCAGCCAGTCGAGTTATTTCAGGAGGAAAGACAAAAAGCTGCAGAATGGTAACCCTGTGGCCATTTTCCATTTTTTTTTAGCACCTCTTTCCCTTGCAAAAGAATCTTTCAACTTCACTCTCTCCAGTTCAGCCCCAGCTTTGCTCCCAGAGGTTTCTCCTGGAGTTACACAGGAATGGGGGGAGAGGAGGGAACCAGGGGCAGCTTTTCCAGGTGCTGCATCCCAGTGCAGCAGTTTGGGGGTGTGCTTGCCCATCCTCCCCGGGCAGGGCTGCACAAGAACACGAAAGAGATGAGGGATGACTTTCCTGAGAGGAGACACCATCCCTATGTACCCCAGCCCTTCCTGGGCTGCAGCTTGGCTTGTGTGCCCAGGGTGTCTCTGGAGCCTGAACCAACCCCCTGTGCTGTTTTAGAGTCTCTGTGTCCCAGCCCAAGAGTCAGGAGACTCTTCTGTTGTTCCCAGAGCTGTTTATTTTATCTCATCTCAAAGTTCTTTCCCTGCCCAGCCCAGATCCGTTCAGCAGCTCAGCCCCAGGCACTGCCCACCCTGGGCTGGGATTATCTTTTTATACTATAAACTACATCAACATTATTTACAGTTATCTTCCAATACCTATCACTTATATTGCACAGTCTGGTTCTGCTCCAAACCAATCTAAAAGTGCCAACATCACCCAAAAGATGGATGCAGGAAGAAGGAGAAAGAAGGACAGAACACGCCCAGGTTCTTCCACCCTGACCCCAGACCCTCATTATAAACAATCTTAAAAACCTACTTTTTCACCTTGTAATAATCTAACTTACACTCTACTTATTTTTTGTGACACACCTCTGCCTGTGCCCTGGGTATTTCTATCCTAGCACTATTTCTGCCAGCAGCCAGAGCTGCCCTCCTGAAGGTTTCTGAGAGTCCCCAGCAGCTCTGGAGATGCAGAAGAACAGGATTGTTCTCAAGGTCACAGGGAGAGGATTTAAAGGGCCTTCAGCATCTCCCAAAGATGTTGATGCACAAGATTTTAAATTGATGAGACTGGCACCTCATTATATCAAAATGTGAGGGCTCTGAAGGGGGGGACAAGGCAGGGCTGACTGCAAGGGGTGCTCAGGGGTCACATCTCACTGTGAGAGGGATGGGCAGGCCAGCTAAAATTATCATTCAATTGCTTGTAAAACACTTTCAAAACATAGACATTTGCCCAGTGTTACTGTGACCCATTCCAAGGGCTCCAGCAGGACTTCATTGGGATTCAATTCAAAGCTATGGAAACATCCATAGAGTGTAAGGCAAGGGGGCTACCAAATTAAATTTATTATTATTGTTATTATTAATATTATTATTATTATTACTTTTATTACTTTTATTATATATTATTATATATTAATAATAATAATAATATTTGTTGTTGTTGTTGTTGTTACTTTTATTACTTTTTTGTTATTATTACTAGTATTCTCATTGTTATTATTTTTATTAATTTTTATTACTTCTTTTTCTCTTCTTCTTCATTATTATTATTATTACTATTATTATTATTATTATTATTATTATTATTATTATTATTATTATTATTATTACTACTACTACTACTATTATTAGTCTTGTTTAATCATGATGAACACCCTGAATTCAAATTGTGGCCCAGCTTGGTTACTCTACCCCAGTTCAGCTCTAAAAGAAGCATAGAAGATAAAGCAATAAAAAAAAAAAGGAGGGGAAAAAGAAATCTTAACTCTTCTGGGAAACTGTTAAAACTGAGCTTTGCCAGGGAGAGGGGGGAAAACAATAAAAATTGCATTTAGTTGGTAATCAAAAAAGTATTAAAAAAGAAATCAACAAGTCAAAACATTTCTTGACATTTGGGGAAGAAAATCAGAACATTTCTGTGGAAGGAATAAACGTTTTTGTGGAAAGAAAAACAAATTATTTCCAGTAAAAGCTGCCTTGCCTTGACCTAGGTGGTGACAGTCTCTGAAGCTCGTAACAAGTGTAAAGGAAGGGAGTTTACAGAACCTTTAACTACAGGACTCATTCAATTTAATGTTCTTATCTCCTTCTGTATTTCTTTGCTCCCAAGAGATGCCTGGGAACACAGTCAGCATGGTTCCACTGTACAAACACTGTTTTTTAAAGATGCAGCATTTAATAAAACACCCTGGTTGTTTTGTGTGTCTTGGCTATGGGAAAAAAAGGGAAAGAAATCCCAGTTTTAATTCTTCTGTCTCAGAGGATCCTGGCCGAGACACACAAAATAATCTGGAGCAGCTCCCTGCTATTCACAAATGCATTTTCAAACTTTAACAATCAGGCATTGAGGTTTTGTTTCTAAATTAATTTTCTAATGTAATTGCATGATAATAATTTAGTTTCTTTTTTTCATTTAAGTGATTCTCACATCACATAATTTTACACATGTGTTTGTCATTATGCTGGGTCTCAGTCAGTCAGAATACTTTTGTCTTAAAAAGTGCAAAATGATCCAGTGAATCACAGATAAAATACTCAAATAAAACCAATTCTTCATATGTAAAAAAACCCACCAAAACTATTCTTAATAGGTAAAATTTGAGCTGAGAACCTGTTGAAATCTGACTTGAAACAGTTGTCAGTTCGAAACATCTGAAACAATTAATTCATAGCTTAATTTTATTTAACAATATTATGACCTAAAGCAGATAATATTCCTAATTGTTTTATAATTTCACCATTCCACCCTGCTCGTGCTCGCTTCTGTTAGCACCAAATCTGAGATTGTAATTGATTGAATTTTAAATGTCAGCTGTCTTTATGCAGCAAACATCTCCTGCATGAGAACAAACATTAATGAGAAATTCCTTCCAAAAGGGACGGCTGAGGGGCTCTGATTTATTTTGATTTAAAATGGAGTGTCTGAGAGGAGCTCCATGATTAAGGAGATGTGAAGGAAAGGATTTGGATGGAGCCAGTGGGGGGTGACCAAGCCCAGCCTGATCCTGACTCAACACACAAAGGGAAGCAGCAAGGAGCTGGTTTAATCCCTGTGACAGCCAAAGCAAACCCTGGAGCAAAAGATGATAAAATACAGTGCAAAGAGAGCCACAGTGCAGTGCTGAGATAATCGAGGCTGCCTGGAGCTGCCCAGGTGGTGGTGGCACAAATCTGCAGTTTGGGTCAGGCAGAACTCTCCCCCTTTTGCAGCTTTCCCTGGAAATAATTTGGTTTTCTTTCCACAACAGACTCCCAGCTCTCCTTTTCCTGCCCTCATCTTGTTCTCACAGCAGCTCTGCTGTGCATTTCTGGGGGGAAAACCCTCCAAATTTTACATGTGGAGAGGGTAGGAATTCCAGAGGAGGAGCAGCTGCTAGAAAACAATTCAGAGGATCCCAGGATGGGTTAGAAGGGACATTAAAGCCCATCCAGTGCCACCCCTGCCATGGGGACACCTCCCACTGTCCCAGGCTGGCCTTGGACACTGAATAACTCAAGGAATTTCTGGACTGAGTCTTCTAGAAGTGAAATCAGGCACTGGCCAGAAGAACAGCAAGGATTTTGAAGAGATTTCTCCCCTTTCCCAGTGCACCACATCCCAAATGCACCAAATCTGCTTTAATGATTTATTATACCACTGCTCTTCGGACTGAAGAACAGCCTAATTAACTGCTCTGGTAAAAAGTGTAGTCTCACATCCCAAAATAAATCAACAGGTCTGGACAGTGTCTGGAGTAACCTGGTCCAGTGCAAAGTGTCCCTGCCCATGGCAGGGGTGGAATGAGATGAACTTTAAAATCCCTTCAAAACCAAACCCCTCTGTGATCATATGAATTGATATTTATTAAACAAACCAAATAAAAAAACCCTGAACAAACCCTCCAGTATGAGACAATAACGTGACAACATCCCAGAGTGGCTCTGGTGAGAATCTGTGAACATTTAGACATCTCCTCTCGAAGCCTTTTTGCCTGTAAGAAAGACTTCAAAGGAAATTGGGGAGTTATATGCATAATGTGAATGTATTTATTTATTTCACAGTAATAAAAGTATGATTCCAGCAGAAAACAAATGTGAGAGAGGATTTTAGAATGCATCTACAAGGTAATTTTAGAACTATTTTGCCTCAAGCATTAAGAATTAAGAAGGCTGGAAAAAGCAGGAGATTGTTGGTTTCATCAGCCTCTTCCCTTGCAAAGGGCTGTAAAAAATGAATACTATTGAAGAATATTGAATTTCTAACAGAGAACAGCATAATCTATCATGCACCAGGATGTTATTGCATTTTCCAGCATAATTATAAACCTGAAACCTGGAATATATTGAGATATCTGAGCTAAGTGGAGTCACTACCTGATCCTATCAGTGGGATGTCTTTAAAAATTACAAGTCTTAATTAACAAAATTATTGTAGCTTGCCTAGAAGGTGACTTCCAGTATGACTGGAATATTTAGGACCCTTCAGCTTTCACTGATAGAAAGATTTTTTTTTTTCCTTAGATTTTTTTTCTTTCTCCTTGAATTTTTGGAATGATGTTGGGAGGAGAAATAAAGGGGAAAGAGGCTGATCTCAAAAACCATGGAAAGTTAAAGCAGAAAATGTGAAATGAGTTTGGACACCAGTTTGATTTTAAATTAAGGTTTTAGAGAATTTTAGATTCCTTTTTCTAAGTGCTTGAGTGCAACAAGATAGTCTCTAGCACATTTGTTAGAGAATACAGCAGCAAATAAGTCAACTTTTTAAAGAATAATTTGTTTTAAGCCAGGGACTTTGTGCTACTTATTAACCTGCACTAATTGGTCTCTGCATAAATTAGTGTTGCTGACATCCATTAACTAGTTATGAAATATTTTTGAAGTATTTGGGGTGAAAATATTAATAGAAAATAATCAGAAGTGCCAGAAATAGTGCAGGTTATTTGGAGCTATCTGACAGACTGAATCATCTCTGATGCACACCAAGGACTTTTCAAAAGCCCTAAAATTATCTCCACTTCCCTGACTTGAAATCTCCCAAAACAGGACAGAATTCACACCAAAAATGAAACCTTCCTTTTACATTCCTGGCTGATACAAAGTTCATTTCAGCTCTTCAGCTGGTGTGAACTGTGCAGGAGATTTGGGGCAGTGCAGAAAATCTCACCTATCTGAACTGATCTGGGATCCTTTTGAGCACACAACTCTTCTCCTGCAAGGAGAATTTTGTTCCTTAGCCCCTTAAGAGTCAATTACTGCCACCATAGCACAGAAAAGGTTTTTATCATAGTCCTGTGCAGGTGCTAAATGAATCTTCCCTTGTGAGTTATAAACTTTTTGTGCTCTTGACACACCCTTCATGTCAGGTTTTTTAATAAAGTAAAGCAGCCAATGTGAGGTTAGACCTCCAATGCTTTTGACCCACCTTTTGTGTTGGGTTATCTTAAATGATTAAAAGTTGTTATGATGATGTTATTAATGATTATAGTTGTTAAAAGGCTGTTTATTCCAAAGCACATCAGTCTCACAGTCAGAGTTGTTAAAGTTTGTGCTCAGTTTTGTCACACCAGAGTCCCAAACAGAAGCAGGAGCTGCTCCTGGCAGGCCCTGGGAAGCTGATGGAGCTGCAGCAGCTCCTCTCTTCTGCTCAGGGGATGAAGATGCTGGTGAGCAAAGCAACCGCAAAATGGAAAGCAATGGCAAAGCCATGGCAAAGAGCAAAAGCAAAGAGCAACGGCAAAAAGCACCAACTCCCCCCAGTACATAATCTTATATAGGATTTTTCCTACAAGCTAACACGTAAATTCAAACCACTACCACTTAACTTATTAGAATTCTATTTTTTAATACATTAGAATACATATGAACCACATATACGATCTATTTTGTTTTATCTGTAAAATATCAGCAATATTCTCACTGGAGCTCTATTTTGTCTCAGTGGTGTCTAACAAGGAGCTCCTGGAGCCTGCACTGAAAACATCAGTGTGTTTGTCAACCTTCACTGGAACTTGTTCTTCTACTCTGACATCCAAACCCTTTACTCACTAAAAGCACAGCAGCTCATATTAACACTTAAATATTAACATAATTAACTCATATGCTAAAACTCGAACTTTTAACTCAACTCTATGTGTGGGTATCTTAACACACTCCAATCCATCCAAAAACTTTAATTCAACCCCTGCACTCTGATTTCTCTCTGAAAATTCAGAGAGACCTGGCTCACTGACTCCAACATTCCCTCTCCAAACTCTCCCTGGATCACAGCACCCCTTTAATTCCCTCTGGGATCACTGGGACACCCTGCTGGCTTTCCCTGCTAGCACTGACCTCCAGCACCATTAATTCCTGTTGGTTCTGCCCCAGTGACCACAGGAGATTTCCTGTCACAGCCAGGACTGGGAATGGGCATTATCCCTTCTCTCAGCTCGTGAGCAGAGCACTCCAAAACAGCAGTGCCATTTTCCCTAACAGCCTCACATTTCACTAATGCTTAATTTGTTACCTGCTGTCTCCCTCGGAATCTTTTCTGCATTACTGCCCTCCCTCCTGCTCTCCTGTATTTTATTTCTGCTTGTTATTCCTTTTATTTTTTTTTCTGCCCCTTGAGAGAAATGCCTTGCATTTATCCACTTTCAGACACAAACCCCTGGATTTAATCCAAGTTCTGAACTCTCCAGATTTTTCTGGGCACTCTCCCTTCTCCTGCCCTTTGCCAGCAATTTGCCTCGTAGCTTTTCCAGGACAAAACTTGTTTGGTTTTCCTTTAGTTCAAGTTCTCAACCATTAATTTCACTGATTGGAAGGAAGGATGGGAAGGCAATGAATCTGAGTGAGTAATCAGATAAACTTCCTATTGATTTTGGGGTTTTTTTGGGAAGTCTTTGCTCTCTGGTCACCAAGGGCAGTGACAAACAGGATGAGAAGCAGCAATTGGTGAAGGATTTCTGGTGGCAGCAGTGCCAGGAGAACACAGATATCTCCCAGATCATTTTCATTCTCTAGCAGCTCAGGAAGGGAGAGGAAATTCAAAATGTAAAACCAGCTTTATATGGAAATTTGCAAGTGGCTGATTCTATCTTCCCTCTTAAACAGCTGGAAAATAAAACCTCATTGTCCATCTGTGGATTATATGGAAAAAGATTTTTGGGAGCACTCTGAAAGAGCTTCTAATACTGATAATCAGAGCAGAAAGGCACTCACTTTATTACCCCCATTTTCATATCCATCCTCGTCAATGATAATCTCAACAAGACCCTTTCTGTTTAGTTATTAACTCTCTTTCTAAAGAGATACAGTCAAACAAAACAGCAAGCAAGGAATAAAGAGTCCATGGGGATTTGGGTAAAATTTATAAACCCACAAAATTTGATTTTTTTTTACTGCATCTCTGGGACATTTCAATAGCAGATTAAGTAGAAATGAACACTTTTGGCAATGTGCACAATGTTCCTTCAGAACCTCACTCAGTGGTTTCAATGTACTTTACATATTTTTTACTTCTTGCCTGGGGAAATAAGGATTTCTTTTATTTACTTATTTTCTTCTTAATTAAGTGGCATTGCCTTTCTTTCAATGACATGTTTTCTAGTTTAGAGATGCAGAAAATAAGACAGTGGAAGAGCCATTTCTTATGGAAAAGTCTTCAACTCTCTGGAGCCACTTGAGTCTTTGACTCCCTGTCTACTTGGTTTTGTTGCAAAATGAGGAGTTTTGCCCCCATTTCTAAACAAAACTTCAGTTCTGTTTTTAGTTTTACTCTGATTTTCATGACTCAGGTATTTGCACCACCTTTGCATGTGAGGCAGCAAATCCTGCATCGAGGGTGGGCTCTGCTCTCCTGCTGCCCCCATCCATCCTCACCCCCTGGCAGCAGAGGGAGTTTCCCCTTCATGCAGCACAAAGAAAGTGAAAAATTCATTTTCTGTGCATGCTGCAGCCAGGGCAGGAGGTGTGAGAAGGGCTGGAGATGGTGCAGGATGGGCACTTCCTGAAAATTCCTAAAAGTTGAGGGAAAAACCTCTGCAAAGAACAAATTATTAGCACAGACACTTCCCTGAGTTTTTCATGAAAAACTGCTGCATGTGTGTGGACATCACCTACAGTAAAGGTGATGCTTTTTAAATCAAGGATCAAACACACAAGTTAAATATCAACATTATTCAAACTGTGAGATGAGCCCCTCAAAGCAATAATCAACCTCTGTTAAACAAAAATAACCTACAAACATTCCAAAATATAAACTTAAAGTATATTTTCCTTAAGGAATTTCTACTGGGGAGAGTAGGGCTGACTTATCAAGGAGAAAATTCACCCCCCTGTCTGCCTCTGCAGAGGTTTATATCTCTGCCTGGATTGTTTTCTTCTAAAGATTTTTCCTACAAAGGAAAAAAAAAGGGGAAAAAAAGGAAAGATGTCTCCACAGATTGATTAATAATGTTGTTAAGCTCATCTGGCAGCACTTTATCCTCTGTAAAAGACAGGTGCCCTTTGCAGAGAAATATTCCATTCTTTCTCCCTTTCTCCCTTTTTTCTCTCTGTACAAGCTCGAGCATCTCGGGAAAAGTGAGTGCTTTGTCTTAATGGCAGTGATTGTCTGCTCTGGAAGCCCTGGGAAGACAGAAAAGCAAGGGTGGGAGATGGAGAGAGGCACAAAGAGAAGTTTTATACTTTTAAAGGCCTGGGAGAGGCTCCCTGCTCTGCTGGCAGCTCCTGCAGAGCTCTGTGGCAGTGTCAGTCCTGGGACACACACGGTGCCACTGCAATTATCAGACTGGAACAGGGCAAAAATGGCAATTTTAGAGAAGCCTCCAGCAAGCTGATGGGCCAGAGGGCTTCAGCTGAGCTTCAGGCAGTGCTTAGCATCAATTTACCAGCTCTGGGATGAATATTGACCTTTTTGAATATTCCCTTCACCTCCGAGCAAGTCTGCAGCAAAGCTCTCCTTCACAAAGTCAAATTAAAAATTCCCAATACCAGACACTGGAATGACTGCCTGGATGGTCCCAAACAGATTTTTGAACTGCCAGAAGCCTTGTAAATGGAAAATTAGAAATTGTCTGCTCAGGATAATTAAACCCCACTCTCCCACAGCCCAAGCAGGGCTTTGGATGTGTTGATTTGCAGAGCTTTGTGTGGATCTCAGAGAGAGCAGAGCTGTGCTGTGCTGACTGAAGGACCAAACACATTTCCTATGGAGCAGGAGGTGAAATTTGGTGAATCCTGGAGTGGGACTCTCAGGTGTGTCTGCTCTGGAGCCCCTTGGATGCTGCAGGGTCTGAGATCCAGGGGAAATGCTGGCACTGCTGGATTCCAGCAGGAATCAAAAATCAAATCTGTGGCTGATTTAAATCTGTCAGGGCCCTTCTGAACCATCAGTGACTGCTGAAGTTTCTTTTCAGGGAGTGATGGATTTAGCAAGCAGCTCAGGGGGAAAAAAAAAGCTTTGGTTTCCTCCCTTCCTTCACCTTTGTACATCGTGTTGTTTGTGCTGCAGTGAGGGAAGAGAAGATTAAAACACCTCTTATTAATCTCCCACCCTTCAGCAGTGATTGAATGTTTTACAAGCCTGGGTAGTGATTGCTGATAAGGTGCTGGGGAACATGGCAGCAGCCTTTCCCATTTGAATTTAGCACACAGCTCCTTCCACAGCTATCAGTAATGAAAATGAACTGGAGAGCACTGAGAGCTACCAGGATTTTCCTTATTAGAGGGAATACCTGCTGTCATTGTCAGGGCAATGACATTTTTGTAGCATGGGGCCTGTGGAGACACAACCCTGACAGGACCAGGGAATGGTGGCCCCTGGCTGGAAAGGAAAAAGGGATTCTTGAGGTGTTCTTGAACACTGATCTTGAGATAAGCAAAAAAAATATACAGTTCCAGATAACAATGGTGATCCAAAGAACAAAGAGAGGCAATTAAAAAACTGCAATTGCAAGTCGAGGAGAAATAATAGAAGACATAAACCATCCTTTCCCTGAATGCTCAGCAACTTCTCACTCCTTCTTTTCAATGCCTTGACAAGACCTACATTTCTTTCCTGAGCTGAGAGGCTGAAATTGCCACCAAAACCATTTCCAACCAAACTCTTGGATGCTGGGACACGACAGGGACATGATGCTCTGACTTTTTCCAAGGCACTGGTATTTATGGTCTGGTCTTTTGAAGCAGAGATGAATTCAGTGACTTTTTCAAAAGAGAGAGGTGTGGGAGTTGGTAATCTCGCTGCTGAACAATATGAAGTGGTTGGCACTGGAGCCATTCCAGAACAAACAGCATTTTTCCTGCCTTTAGTGAAGGTTTTTTGAACAACAAACCACCTTACAATACAACTGACAGCTGTCCCAGCCCTGCAGACTGCTCACATTGCAGTGCCTCCACCAGCCCATGAATATTCACAGAACGTTCTGGGGATCATTTTGATCTCTTTTTACCTAAGAGAATACTTCACATTGAAATTCAGCTCCTGAAATGCAATTTTAGTTGTGCTTTACCAGTAAGCCCTACCCAAGATCTATCCCACTGAGCCCTGTGGTGCCTGACCAGGGAATATGGATGAGGTTATCCTTGATTACCTCCAGGGAATCACGACACAAAGTGCTGGAGGATGTCCTGCACTCAAATTTCCACCATGCAGCTCCTGCACACCAGTCACAGACTGAGCTGCTTCCCTGAGCACAAGGGATGCTATTGCTCCAACACAGGCTGTTAGCTTGAATGGAATGTTTCAACAAGATTAGTCTCTTTACCTGGCTCTCTAATGCCTTTTCTCTTTTCCATAAGGTGTCAGAGAAAAGTGATGTACAATTACTGCCTTGTGGGGTGAGTGTGCAGTGTTTCTCCAAAGAAATGATTAAAAGCACTTCTCCTTCCCCTCCTTCTGCTGCTGGCCAGGCTTCCAGCAGTAATGAAGCCTGTCATAAGCAGTGATTTGTCCAGAGAGCACTGAAGGTTAAAAATCACATCTGAGGCCCTTTCTGAAAGTCCATTTCAGTCACATTTGTCTGCCTCAAACATGAGGTGCTGTCTATGGCCAAGCTCTCATCCTGTCACCATCTCACCCCCACAGGGCTCTGGGCTGCTCCTGTGCCTCCCCTCCAGGGTCTGTAGGGTGGGAAAAAAACTGGGGTTGAAAAACCTTCTGTTGGGTTTTGCCTTTTTCTGACTTCAGTTTAAAAAACTTTTATTCCATTTCCAGTCTCATATGAAGGATGAGACAATTCAGATGTTATAATTCACACCATCACAGTCACAAGCCAGTTATTTTCTAATTACAGTATATTATCAGTGTTTCTTGGTCTATCAGCTTTTGTCACACCATGCTGTAAAATGCCTTAAAGCCAATCATCTAAAGTCACCCCTCATGGGTTCTACTACATCATAGTTCTATTTCTCCAAAGTATCCAGTCTGATTTGCAAGGCCATCCTTTGAAACCTTTTCCTAGCTCCATTTCTCTCTCAACAACATCTGTCCCATTCCATGGCATTCCTAAGTCAGCATTTCTCATCTCCAAGTTTACATACAAATATGTGAGCCTTCTGCCAGGCCCTAAAAACTCTCTACAAATCCATTTTCCACAACCTTCTGCCCATCATTGCTGCATATTTTACATTTTTGCACTCAAATCCCCGAATGAGGATGGAATATTTGATAGCAGATCATTTCACCTGAAATTACATCTGAATTAAGACTTATTTTTACTCCATATTGCTATCTGGTATTATAACCATTGCCAATGACACTGCAGCATTTTACCTTCAGAATTATGTCTCACTTTAGACAAGGAGTATCATGCAAAACTCCTCAGAATAAGTTTTTCAGGAGAAAAAAAATAGGAAACAATTCCATGACATGACACAAACCACTGGAAAAGGCAAAGGCCATGTTGACAGCACATCTCTTTCAGTACTGCAGATTTAGAGTCCCAAATTTTAAGTATAATCCTCATATAGGAGACTGATTGTTGATTTAATTTGATTTTTCTGGCAATATTTATGGACACCTAGGGCTGGATTAGTTTTACAGAAAGGGAGGAATGGAGAGGAAGGAAGGAAGGAAGGAAGGAAGGGAGGAAGGAAGGAAGGAAGGAAGGAAGGAAGGAAGGAAGGAAGGAAGGAAGGAAGGAAGGAAGGAAGGAAGGAAGGAAGGAAGGAAGGAAGGAAGGAAGGAAGGAAGAGAATTTTGATTAAATGAAAATATGCAGTACATGATAAATTGCATGTGATGAGAGTAGGAGGTCTTTAAAGGATTCCTTTCACTTTCTTCAGCCAACAGAGCTTTCCATTCCAGAGTATTGGTGTCACACCAAAACCATTGACTGAGCACAGCCCTCGTGCCAATATTCTGGGTATAAAATTTAGCACCAAGGAGGTTATGATGAGCTTTGGATGAGTAGTTCTACATGGAAATTTGGTGTGATGGAAATTTGGTGTGATGGAAATAATTCATTCAGCAAAATGAATGAGGACAAGAAAGAATTGAACTCAGAGTATTTAGGAATTTTCACCCCCAGCACAGATTTCAAGGGCATTTGTGCTTCCTTTGGAACCACAGGTTCAGGATAAATGAAGAGAGAAAAGTAGGAGATAATAGGAAACTTTTCACTACAGGTCACCACACAGAATAATTTAGGAAGGGATCTTTGCAGGTCATCTGGTCCACACTGTCCCTTAGAGCAGGGTTGACTTTGGGGTTGAATCAGGTTACCTGTGGTTAAATTTTAATTTCTACAAAGACAGTGTTTCACAGCCTCTGCAGGGCCATGTTCCATCACCACCATCACCACCAAAAAGGAGATTTAGTGCCCTGTTCATCCCATTGAATTCCTGAGTTAAGACTGGAGGAAAGTATTCAGGGAGATGTTGCAAACTTGGAACTCTTAGGGGTCAGACTTTTTTCCAAATTCCAGTATCAGAGTGAACAATTTAGACCAAAAAACTCACAGAAGAGAAACCTTGGATTTTTACATTTAGCAAAAAAAGCCCCTCAAAAAACCCTAAAAAATCCCCCCCAAAAACAACCAACCAACAAAAAATAAATAACAAAACAAAGCAAAAACATAAACAACAAAACAGAACAAAACAAAATAAAAAACCCAAACACATTTCAGTCTTAACCTGTTCAATATAAAATAAAATAATTGCTTGGCCAATTTTTTCTCCCTAAAAACATTACTAGTTTCCTGGAGTTGTATAAGCACTTACTCAGAAGCAGAACTACTTTACCATGGCCAAAGGAATGGATTCTTTTAAATCTTTAAAAGAAAAATCCTTTAAATATATATGGCTTGCAAAACAAGCAGCAAAATGCTGTTTGATTAAATGGATTCCTTTTCAGTGTTAAATTTTTAGAGCTCAGATGGTAGAAATAACTGATTTTCAATGACAGCATATATCTTTCTTGTGTCTGATTAGCTGTTGCCATTATTTATAGCTTTGTGCATGTGATAGAAACACAGAGAAGACAACATGAATCTTTCTGCCTCTGTTGACAGGCCAACTAATCCATTACTAAGTCTCCTCCATTCTTATTCCACTTACCTGTAAACCAATAGTGTCAGTGCTGAATTATATTTGATATTGAAACTATTGATGAATTGCAAAGGTTAAAATTAAAGTGTGATTTATGTTGTGATCAGTAGCACGGTGTTAGAGCACCAAGTGATCTGTGCAAAATTATAACCATAAATACACTTCAGGCTCTGCTTTAGAGCCTCTGCCAAACAGCTCCACTCTCCTGTTCCATTCTGTCCCCCCTCTCCTCTCTCTGAGGCTGGATGGAGCAAAAGAAATGCAAATAATTGTGCTGATAAAGATCATAAGCTGCCTGGTTTTGATGACTTTCTGAACAAAAGGAAGTTGCTCAATTTCCCTAGGGACTCATCTGAAATACTGCTGCAATCAATGGGGAAAATATTGAGTGGTACAACACTCAGCTTTCCTTTGACAACAGCTACACTTTATAAAATTCCAGGTATAATTCACTGCAGTTCAGTGCTGGGCACCTTTACTAGGGTAAAAAAGCACTTAGCAAATGAAAGAATTATTTCCTCAAAGCAGAATAAAAAGTGTCTCTATCCATAAGCCTCTGCTCCCTTTGTGTAGGCACCAGTTTTCAGATGATATATTTAGCAGAAATGAATGGTCCATTTTCTAGATACACAATCTGCACTTTGTAAGCAAACATTCCTAAAATATCTTTGTCAGAGGAAGTTTAGAAATCGTTACCCTACCCATCTCTCCCGTTTCTGTGTCCATTTTCTCCTCAGGTGCAGGGCCAACAATGTAAGTCCCCAAACACCACTGAAAACACCAGTGTACCTCGAGGAACAAAGGTTAATAAATTCCCTTTCCTCAGCAGATCTCCCACTCCATGAACAAAAGGGAACTTCAAGGGCATTTTTTGGGTGTATCTTCAGCCAATTCCTCCATGGCACAAAGTTAGACAGGTGAAAATCCTCTGTGTGCAGATAACAATTTCTGGAAAAAAGAGAAAAAGGCAAAACTACTAATTTCTGGGAACAACACATCCAAATATGCTGTTCCTTTCCTTCCCAAATGTGGAATTATGGAATCACAGAATGGTTAGGGTTGGAAGGGACTCCAAAAACCACCTAATTCCAATGCCCTGTTCCAGACAAAGACACCTCCCACCACCACAGGTTGCCCCATCCAACCTGGCCTTGGGCACTTCCAGAGATGGGACAGACACAAATTTCCTGTTCCAGTTTGAAGCCATCCCCCCCTGCCCTGTCTCTAATTCCCTTGTTAACATCTGCTGATGAAAACCTGAGCAGAGAGCACAGACTGAGAAAATATTGTGAGAAAACCTCACAAACTCCACTCATCTCCTACCCTGGGTGACAAAGGAGCATCAAAGAGCTTCATTGGGAACTGTTTGCAGATTGGGAATGACCCAAAATCCTGGGCTGAATTGCTGGATCTGCTGCTGGAGAACCCATTTAATAATCTAATAATCCCTGTGATGCTGAAAGTTGGGATTTTCTGTGGTGAGAAGCACAGGGTGTGACACCAGGACAGGCAGAATTTCTGTAGCTCTAAATAAAATCTTAAAGAAATATCTCTCCTGATATTCCCATTATTTCATCTTGCTGAAATTTATGCTTGGCTTTCCTGCAGTAATTTATTGTTATTTTTTAATAAAGAAGCATCCTCTTCTGGAGGGCAACCCAAGGGGAGAGATTTGTTAGCACAGCCCTGATTTAATTGGTTACTCTGAGGTTTTGCACTTCTACGGGTGGTGGAGGAGAAGTAGAAACAATGACAGATGAATAAATTCAAGCTGCACAAGAAGTATTTATTTCTCTGTTTACAGTTTCCAGTCACAGAAGATGTTGTGTCTATTGATCCTGACATTCTGTGTGCCAGGGATGAGTTATTTCATCCACTGCTCCTCAAGCACTGCTCCACACCTTCCTGACAGAAAAAAAAATCATTTGAAAGTCTTGCCTGGTCATCTTTTGAGGTTTAAAGGCCAGGTGATCTACTGCTCTGAGTCCTCATTAAAGGGACTGGATGGTTCTTTGTTAGACACCAGAAAAAGGAAATATATGGCAATATATCTGCCTGTCTTTGTGTCTGGCTCAGTTCAACTGCAGGGGAAAAAAAAAATCCCCACACCCAAAAAATATGTCCAACAGAAAGAAAGTGTCACAGGATGGAATTAATCCCCTCACATCTCCCAAAATTTGTGTGATTTTCAGGCACTTGCAAGTTTTTTTATTCCAAACAAGAATATTTTCTATATTTATATATTAAAAAAACCTGAATCTCTGACCTTCATAAACTTTACCAAGATCTTTGCCTGATTTTATCCTAAAAAGAAGATTCAGGTTTTGAATAAACTCATCAATATAAACTCTATCTATAGGTTAGAGCAAGAGCTACACACAGCTAAGAGAAACAAATGGGATTTTGCACAAAGAAGGAACTGAGCAAAGTTTCCTTCCATTTATTTTTGGAGTAGCTGGGGCATCTTTTCAGAGCAAGCCCTTAGTGCACCAAAAATGGTGGAAATTTATTTAAATGAGTGAAATATTTCTCTTTTGGCCCAACAAAGGCTGTTCCCTGAATTACACATGATGTGGCTGGAATATCACAAATATGGAGTTGCTAATGTGGAAGCCCAGGAAAGTGGCACAGTAAATGACACACAATTTATAAAGTAAACAGTAGGTTGGTTTATTTTTTTTCCCCCAAGTTGTTTCTTTAACTCCATTGATTAGCAATTCATCATCCTATTTAAAATTCAATATTAACAAAATTGTAATGGATCAGCCTGACTCTGAAATCAATTCCATAGTCATAGCCATGGCCTGTTATGAAGTAATGGCAATGCTAATTTTATTCTGCCAGATGTAAATTGAGTGATTTATCACACCATTATGCTCTCACACCGCTCCTGCCATGGGCTTCAAAATAAAAGGAGGCAGCAAAAGAAAGCTCAGGGTCACAACTCCCCATTTTTGAATTAAGTACCACTGAGTTTAGCCAGCCAGTCCATATAAAATGCAACAGAGGAATTTAAGAAAGGAGTCAGAACCTGATCCTGGCCTCTCTGATTTCAGCCTCCCCATTTCCTCTGGGAATGTTGGGTTTTGCTGGGTGAGAACCCAGCCCTCAATTTCTGTCACACTTCAGGAAGGGATTTAATAAATGTAATGCAGGAGTGAGAGACAGAACGGATCCTGTCCCTGGCCAAGGCAAACTTGCTGGCTCAGGTTGTTGCTTTGTGGTGAAAGAACATCCCATGAAGACATTTCAGGAATTTTTTGAGATTTCACTAAGAAAACTTGCAGGGCAGCCACAGCTCTGGGGCTGAAGCAGGGCTGTGCACAGAGGGGCCATCACCATGCACACATTAACAATTCTGCAGAATTCCCAGGTTAGAAAACCCCAAACATCACCAAAACAGAGCCTAATGGAACCAGGGGGGTTTTGCCAAGCTTAGGGCAGGAGAACACAAATCACCATGGCCAGAGCAGGCAGGGATGGTGCAGATCACCCCTGCCAGTTATAAACCCTTTATAAATCAGGCTCCCACTGCCTGGAGTTCCAGGAAAACTCCTCTGGCTGTGAGCAGTGAGCTGGGGCAGGCACTGCCACCACCCTGTGATTCCACTCACAGAACACCAGCAGCCCAAAATAAAGTGCTTGGCCTGAGTTAACTTCTTGGAAAAAAAAACAAAAAACAAAAAAACACCAAAATATTCTGTTTACAAAGCACAAAAAATGCCCCAAGTTTCAGCCATCCCTAATTGCTGCTGTGAATAATCTTTTCCAGCCCTTTTTTTGTATTCTCTCAATCTGTCTCTCACCCCTACTTATTGCATATCTAATTTACTGTGAACAGAAGAAGCAAATAATATTACAGCAGCTAAAGGAGCTGGGATGCCTGAAACAGTCCAGCCATTAATGCTTTGTAAAACTGAGCTTTTAAGGGGTTTGACTGCTAGCATTATGCAAAGTACAGTCATTCTAGTCATTGCTTTGGTGGCTGGGACGTGCTACACGGCCTGGGGCATCTCTAAATAATGATAAAAAAGTCAAAATGAAAGTTATTTGGCTTATAATTATGTAAGAATCACTCTGAGCCAACCTCAAATGATAACATATATTAAACTTAAATAAGAGCCTGGGTTCTTGGCAGCAGCCTCAGGGACTGATGTGATGCTGTGACAAATAAGCACAAGGGCAATTGTTAAAAAAGCCACATGAATGACTTATTTGGTTATAATGTTGGCCCTCTGTAACCTCGTGTTGTTTCACTTTTTTTTCCCCTAATTATTCCTGGTAGAAGGAAATGCCTGAATCAAGTCCAGGACAATTTTTGAACCTCTCAGAAAAACCCAATTTTGACATCTTTGAACCACAACCAAGTGCACAGGATGGCAAAGAGTGAGTGGGTATTCCTGGAAAACTTTTGAAAGAGAATATATTCAACAAATTTGCAAGACCTTTGTTGAAGACTGGAACATTTTTTCATTTCAATAACCTGAAAATAAAAGGGATGAGAGTGAAATACAGTCAGCTCTTGAACAATGCAAGAAAGGCCAGCAAAAAGGAGCAAAGGATGAGTAGAATCTGAGCTGAGGTAGTAATAAAAATAAAGAAAAAAGAAAAGGGAAATGAAAAAAGGAAAAGGGGGGAAAAAAAAGGGAAAAAAGGAAAAAGAGGGGAAAAAGAAAAAAGGAATAAAAGGAAAAAAAGGAAAAAAAGGAAAATAAAAGACTGAATTGTTCTAGTTCAACACATCCCCCCAGCATCTGTATTTGTCCTTGAGATCTTCCAGAAAACTGCTTTCTAGAAAATCTATTTAAAAAAAAAAAAAAAAAAAAAACCAACATATTGAGCCAATTACTCACAGGGCTTGGAATTTGGAACTTTATGTGCCACAAACACCCAAGGATCACAAACTTCAGCCAGGAATGCCAGCACTGCCTCTTCTTAAATTAGAAAACAAATAGAAAAATAAAAGGAAAGCAAGAGAAAGAATTGTGAAGCAGAGACGGTGCCCAACTATCCAGCACTGAAAGGATTCACAAAAAAAGGAGGGGAGGCTCTGAGGTGACTGCCAGAGCTCTGTGAGGGTGTTTTTCTCTCAAAGCCATGAAGAGGGCAGCTTTGGAAGAAGAAATCCTAAATGAGCCCTGCAAGCTGTGGCTGCCACCCCAAAAAGGTGTGGATGGATGTTTCAGACCCAGTGTGGGTGTGTGGAAGGGATGGAGCAGCTGAGCTGTGTGCCACAGCTTTGGGACAGCACAGACAGGGGGTGGGGGAGCAGAAATCTGAATAAAGACACAGCTTTGTGGTGCCAAGGTGACAGCCCCAAAGGGATTCACTGTGTTGGGGAGGAGGAATCAGGAAAACCTTATAAATGTGATTGTCCAGCAAAGGATTTTGAGAATATGGAAACCATAAGCAAGATAAAAATGATAGCAGTTTTTGACTGTGTGGCTGAGAGCAACAATGTGGATGCTTGAAGGCTCCTTCCTTTGTTTAGAGAATGCCACAAATACCAAAGAGCCAGCAGAGACCCTCTCCAGGAGTAACAGGAAGGGTCTGAGGTAAGGTCTAGAGATAAGAAAGCAGTAAAACTTGGTAATATAGCAATTTCTATAGGTTGCATGCAAATGTTAGAGAATTTGTATCTTGTATTAGATTGGTTAGTGGAAATTGGAATATTCAACACAGAAGATGATTTATTGTATTGTAATGGGAAACTCCCTCTCTGAGCTCTTAATTCTTTCTCTTAACTCTCTTAATTCCTTCTCTTAGCTCTTACTTACTTCTCTTAGCTCTTACTTACTTCTCTTACTTCTCCCTCTTACTCTCCTCCTGTCCTGCTCTGAGCTGTGGCTGGCAGCTCCAAGCAGGGCCCTTTTTACCCAGTTTATTGCCCTATACAATAAACTGCAAAATCAAGACCTGCCTATAGAGATCTCTGTGTTTGTCCCGACCATCCTACCCTCAATGTTCCCACACACTGCCCTGCAGCTGTCCCTAAACTGGGGGAGGTGATGATAACTCACAATGAGCCCAGGAACAATTTTTGTGGGGGAAACACATTTCTGCTGGGGAAGCAAAAACCACAATGCTCTGAGAGCATGAAGCAGATCCTAGAATCCAAGTGCTGTTCAGGACAAAGAGAGTCCTGGCACTCCTGGATGCAGCAGGGTGTGAACATGGATTTTCCCTGCCAAGAAAGGAGCCCAGGGCAGGTAGAGCTCAGTGAGCCCATCCATGGGGACTGTCCTGCACTCCATGGCAATGTGGGAAATGCTGCATCTGCTGTCAGCAATCCTGCTTGGAGAAAGTTCTTCTCTTTTTTCCTACTTACCAATATTTAGTAGAACTTTTTTTTTTTTCCTCCCCAGAGCAAAAATACTCTAAATATCATGTAGTGCACCTGTTTTCCTGCTCCAGCAAATATTCATCCATCCCCTACCATTCCAAATGCTGGCAATAAGGCATCACATTTATTTCCTACAAGGGATTAGCTCCTTATAAACCCACACTGCTGCTGCACTAACAGGGAACAACTGAAGGTACAAGTGCTGCATTAATACTTTACCATCAACTAGCTTTGATCCTCCGTGGCTGCAGCTCACCAAAGCCAATTAATTCCTGCTGAATCCCTGCCTGTGGGCTAAAAACACCTAAGCAGGAGTTTAATGTACTCTGACTGCTTCCCCTGGGAGGGTTCCTGCAGGCTGAAGCCAGTTTTAAACTAAAGCATCTCCTGAGAGCAGAGCAGGCAGAAGGCCCTGGTTTCCCTCTAGGCTATTTAGCCAGAGATTTTTTTGGCACCCAGGTGGGTTTTCTGTCAGAGATGAAGCTCGTGCTGACGCTGTTGTGCCACGACAAACTTGCATTTTATTCAGGGCTGCTGGAATTACACACAGCTGCTCCTGGGCTGCAGTGCAGCACACCAACCTGCCCATGAGCTGGGGGAAATTTGGCTGGGTGTTTGTCCCAGCACACCTGGAAAAGCTTGGGGAGCTCCAGGGAAAGCTGTGAGAGCAGTGCACATCTCTGCTCCTGAGTCCTGCACACATTTTGTAACCTTCCCAGGGTGCTGTGATTCACATTTAGCCATTAATTCCCTGGAACTGGGCTGGCAACACTCTATTTATATTTAATCCACCAGCTCCTGAATGTTGATGTGTGCCAGCAAATCAAATGCAAATGCAAAGTAATATGTAATCTGTGAGAGCTGAGGAAAATGATCAAGTGAAATAACTAAATCAAACCCGATTCCTTCCAAATGAGCAGAGATGAGCACACTGCACTGAATTTAAAAGGTCCAGCAATCCAACAAAGGCTCTGCTGATGAATCAGGAGCCTCATCCAAGGGGAACTGAAATAACCCAGCTCAGCTCCTTTTATTTGTTTCATTCATTGCTTTGTTTACCAACACTAAAACCCTGGGCACTGCAAGGTGGCCATGAAGAAATCAGAGAGTGATTAATGGAGAAAATGAAGGGAAAGCAGTCCCTCTGATTAACTGGGAGATAAACAGGATTCTTCTTTTTTAACCAACTTCCTTGAGTTGAAATGAGACAGAAATCCTGACCAGCACTGCCTTGTATTAAACATCCCCATCTTGAACGTGGCATCTAATTCAGAGGCAGACTTGCTCAAAGATTATTCCTGTGTTATTTGTACAGCTCTTTATTAGTGGTTGCAGCAACTTGCTGAAGAGTGAAGCTTAAAAAAACATAACCCAGGCACCCTAAAGGCTGTGAAAAGAGAAGAAAAATGTAGTATGCACTTCAAAAAAGGCATGATCTGACTGACATGTTTTGGGATGGTTTGTGCAGGGGTGGAGAGAGGGGTGCTGCAGGTCACAGGGCAAGGCAGGAGATCTGATTGTGCACATCCTGCACATCCCAAATCGCCTGAATTCTAACTGAGTGATTATTTCTCCTTCATTAAAAAAAAAAAAAATACAGTTCATAGGAATATCTGAGTTTCAAAATTCACTCAGAAATTAATTTCACAGGCTGCAAAAATGCTGCAGAAAACAGAGTTCTGTCTCTTTTTGGCTTTTCCAGCCAGCTGAAGGTGCTCTTCTGTCCTGATACAACTTGAACTGCATTTTACACAGAGCCTTTAGCACTACAAACTGAAATGTGAGATAAAGGGCTAGAATACACCCACTGCCCTTTTACTGAGTACTGCAGTTGCAGCACGATCCTGTGTAATAAAACTTCTGCCCAAGATTTTTTCTTTATTTTTTCCAAGTGGCATGACAACTGGAATCACTCCATAAGTGCATAAGGCTCAAATTATTTTCTTAATCTCAATTTAGGGTTCATGAAGGGACTTAAAGGGATGTTCAGGTGGTTTGTCACCATTCCAACTCCACTAAAACAATAGGGCTGCACTGGGTTACATCCTCTGAAGACAGAGCCAGAAATTCCCAAAATTGTCATTTATAAACTGATGGAAAAGTGGAATTGTCACAAATGCATTTCATGTATGTCTTAGAGCCTGATTCCCCCAGAACTTGTGAGACTTAGGGCCATTAGATCCAAACTCAAACATACAATTCTGCAGTTGTAAATCTCTTTTTCCATCTTTATCCCTTGTTATTTCCAGCTGAAATGAGCTTGTGCTGATGGAACTGAGGGATAACCACAAACAGAGTAATAAATACTTTATAAATCTGATTATAAAGATATTGATTTGGGAATTCTGAAGGAGGCTCTCTTTAAATGACTCTGTTGCTAGGTGGGATAACTGAGGCTGAGAGGGAACCTCAGCTGAAGAGCTGAAAATGATCCAGTAAAATCCACCTGTGGGAGGAAGACACGTTCAGTACTGAGAAAATCAGACCCAAAAAAAGAATTGATGCTCTTTCCCACACTCCAGATGAACAATTTTACTTACAGGGAAGCCAGCAGATGCTTTCCCCACCAATCTGTGGAGCAAAACCTACAAACCTGCAGGCTGAGGGGTAAAAGTTACATTCAGGTGGTTTTAAAACTTTCTGAAGTTTAAACCACAGTTGTTTTTGAAAATGCCAGCTGGGAAAATCTATATGATTAGACTGCAATTTTGAAAATATTGCTCTGCCTGTCTGCTGTAATCAGGGACTTCTCTGAGGAACTCATCTTCTCTGTTTCACCAAAGAGCTCCTTAATAATTACTGATTTATAAGATACCATATTTGTGCTCAATAATGCTAATTTTATGGATTCCTGAACAACTTCTTGAGTAATGTCATTATTTAATGTCAAAGGAGTGGGGAGTTCTAATAAACCAGCTGCATGTTTTCTCTGTTTTGCATTCTGCCTCCAGAGGAGAAGTCAAAAAATCCCAAGGAATTTGGCTTAACTCACATCATCAGGATGGATTTACCAATCACAGAGAACTGAATTATGGCTCTTATTAACCAACAAACTCAATATCTAATAGAAAGGCAACCTAAAGGAGATAATTGCTTTTGCAATATCAGCAGAAGATTGTAGCAGAGGTTCAAACTGTCAGGAAAACAATGTTTTGTAGAAAACCTTCCATGAATCATCCTCTGCCTGGAGTAAATTGGGCATCTCTGATAAACTCTGACACATGAAGGGCTTGCAAATGATTCAATTAATTCAAAAATTATTTTCATGGAAAAGATATATGTTGCTCTGCCAATTAACTAATAATGAAGTCAGTGTGATGGAACATTTAAATCCAGGAAAACTTCAACTGGAAGGACCCAAACAGCACAATAAGAGGTTTGTTGGTTTTTTGTTGGTTTTTTTTTCAGGTGGTGCTTTCAGCATTTCACTTTGCAGCCAGATCTTGCAAAACTTTTTGGGATTAGGGCAAAAATTCCTGTAGCACACTAAGCAGCCTGCTGAGTTTTAATGGTGGATTATTTTACCCCATGGAATTCAGTACAGAATAAACCACTTTTCCTTCTTTCTGTCAGCTTCTCTCTGTCTCCTTGAGCAGAATTCCCCCTCTCCAGGTGTGACCATGGTCCTGCTCCCTGCTTGTTCTCAATGCTGAGTGAGCGCTCAGGTCGTGTTCCAGACCCTGCTGCTCTGTGCCTTTTTCTTCTCTGGATTTCCTTTTTCTTCTCTGGATTTCCTTTTTCTTCTCTGGATTTCCTCTTTTTCATCAAATCATGTGGGATTCAATGCAATTGAGCAATGAGGAACTTTTAATTTCCCATACACATCACATATTATGGATCACATATTTTTACCTGTTGTTATTTCAGACACTCCATCACTCCCAGAGGCAGATCTTGAATGGAGCTGCACTGAAGCTGTTCCCCAGCAGGAATTTTTATTCCTTCTCCTTTTTTTTTTTTTTGTGGGAGTCTAAATTTTTGACCACATTTAATTACAAAAATTGCCATTGTGAGAACAGAATTCTCTCCTGGCTAAATTACAAATGGGGTCAAACCCTGCAATCTCTGTTCAAAACACTCTCAGTGACATTATCACCTCAGTGAATTCCTGACTTGTTCTCACTCCTCTTTACCTCAGATTTCCCCTGAAATTCCCCCTTGGGGAGCAGCAGAGCTGACAGCCATCTCTCTGAGCACACAGGGATGAGATTTATCCCCTCCTGTCATTTCTGCAGGTTGCAGGATTAAAACCTCTCCCAGCTCACAAAGCTGCTCCCTCAGAACCACATTTCCAGCAGCAAATGTGTTCTGATCTCAGCTTAACACATCAAAGCTGGTCTGGAATCAAACTTCCCCTTGTTATTATTACACATTTTTAGTTGTAAAGGTGACAAAACCTCCCCAGGCTGCCTCAAACCTCCCCTTGTGCCCCTCTGATGCCCTGGGCTGATGTTAGAAAGAGCAAATAAATTGCAGGGAAGTGGGATGAACTCACACATTTGGTTTGTTGTTATCTCCAGGCCACCACAGCTCGGTGTAATTCACCCAATTCTGTAATTTCTGCCCAAGAAACTCCCTGCAATGAGATTACAGGAGAACTGGAGGTCACTTCTGCACTGTGTCATCCGCAGGAAATTCAATGTATGCTTGCACTGTATTTATCTCCAGTGAATGTTGTGCAGCAAAAAGGATAAAGCAGAGGTGTGCAGTGGGCAGAGAGATAAAACTGAGAGTGGAGTGTTGGCTTGGGAGGGTTCATGGCAGGGAAAATCTCACCAGGCAGACCTGGGGTGCTGGGGCTGGAGAAAGTCACCTGAATTCTTAAACTTTTTAAGAATAAGTTGTTTTTAAATTAGATTTTTCTGGGGTAAAAAATGAATTGTTGCATATGAACGCATGTGGGACAAAAATTAGCAAGGAAAAAGAGCTCCCAACCCTACACAAAAGTTTCAAGGCACTGATTTGAGGTGATGATTTTTTAACTCCACATCAGGCAGAGTTTCATCTCTGCTGTAGGAAGCAGAGTTCCAAATTCCTCAGCAAATGCCTGCTGAAATCAGGATTTACCTGGAAATGTGCGCTAAACATTAAACAGCAATGGATTTTCTATGTAATCAAATTGTTCTCCTATTAATACTTCCCATGAAACACATTTTACACTGAATCCCATTAGCTCTCCCTTTTGCAGTTAATTTTTTCACATAACTCTTCTCCTCCTCCCCTTGCAGGAAAAGCAGGGAGATATCACTGAGTTACAAATTCCATTTTTGTTTCCATCAGCTCATTATATAAATTATTCAGAACTCTTTTATAAAGTGGGGGTTTCAGCTTTCTTTACAGAAATAAGGAGAAAAGACAGTCCTAAAACAAAACAAAAAGAGATTAAATCCCCTCAAACATTTGATACAACTTTAATTATCCATCCCATTAAACTGCAGCTTGTTCACTGGTTTATAATCTCAAAAAATGTTCTTTATACAATAGATGTTACTCAGAATATTTTATACACTCACCATAATCACCATTCCAAACCTCCTAACTCTCCCTCCCCAAAGGAAAAGAGGAAAGGAAGTAACAAAGGAGCAATTCCCAAGGCACAATTATTTTTTGTGGGTTTGAACTCTCAATTTGGGTATTCATCTCCAGCAATTCCCATCTTCTGCCACCTCCCCTGGTCCCTTTTACAGCAAAATTCCCTCTCCCTCTGCAAGCCAGGAGCCACCACCTTGCAAATTGCCAAAGGAGGGATTTTAATCAAAAATTTCCAACCTGTGGCACATTTCTTAATCAGAAAATATTTCCAGTTCCTGTTTAGAAAATAATCAAAGGAGATTTCTGTTTCTATTTACATTGCACCAGGAGGAGTTTGGAAGCACTTTAACTTTTCTATCAAAACTTTAACTTTTCTATCAAAATTCATAAATACTCTGTTAGCAGCCAGTGGCTGTTTGGCAATACAGGAAAAATTAATTCAATTTTTTTTTTTTTTTTACATGGAGATCTGCACCATGACAATAAGAAGCACAGCTTTTCTTTTTCTTGATTTATTTAAATCAAGTGTTTACCACTTACTGAAAGGAAACAGAGAGAAGAAAAGAATGATATGATGAATTAGAAATTCCTTTTGGATCACTCAGCATTAGACAGGTTTTGGGTTTTTCCTACTGGAGTCACACAAAAATTTAGATGTGTTCACAGTCACTGACATTTCTTTTTCTTGATTTATTTAAATGAAGTATTTACCACTCACTGAAAGGAAGCAGATAGAAAAGGATGTTATGATGAATTAGAAATTCCTTTTGGATCACTCAGGATCAGACAAGTTTTGGGTTTTTCCTGCTGGAATGACACCAAAGTTTATTTGTGTTCACAGTCACTGATGTTGATTTTGGGGTCCAGCAGAGAACAAAACAGGGATGTTCACCTTCCTGCCTTGCCCTGCACAAGGGGAACCTGGAAACTTGTGGTAAATTCACCATAAAGCAGCAAATTTTACAATTCTTAGACATGTAAGTAAGAGAAGAACTAGTACAGCAAAATCAAGATAGTTTGTTCCAAGAAAGCAAATGTCAGCAGGAAACCACCAGACAAGATTCTACCAGGAAAAGAAACACTGGGAAAAGTGCCTGGAGCAGGGAAAGGTGAGACCCACAGAGAACAGCTGAGGGATGATATTTAAAGGTAAAACAACAGACAGGATTGTATTTCCTAACTCCATTTCCTGGTGTTCAGTGCAAATTCTGCTTTTCAGCTACAGTCCAGCAACACAGGAGGTGCTGCCCACTATGAGACACAAAGCTTGGAAATTTATCCCATTTAACTCCTGTGTGAGGACTCCTTTAGGATCAACTTTGTTGAGAGAGGTCTCCAGATCAGTGCAAGAGAGCCGAGCAGAGGCTGAAATCCTGGGGCAGAAAGGGGGCAGAGCAAGGGCTGGAAAAGGACTGTGACAAGAAACAAAAAGCAAAACTTTGGAAATTAAAAAATATCAATAAACACCCAGCACACAACAGCAGTGTCATCCACATCAGAAGAAAACATGTTTCCTTCTGAAGATGAGAAAGGGAAGTCAAGAAGTCCTAATTTTCCTCTGGAACATCAAACAATAACTGATTTCCTTTAGATAAACCCCTGTTAACATCTGGATTGTTAATTATGAAGCAGATGACAGTTGACAGCAGATGTCAATTGTGTATTTAGAGAGGATTCCACTGATGGAAAATGAAATGTTTTATCTCCTAAAATAAAAGACACATAAAACAGATTCTAACAGTGTTGCAAGTTTAAAACTCTGTCTCTAGGAGAGGTTTTTATAAGCTACCATATGAAACTGCTGCTATACATCCAGCACTAAATTAATAATGGAAACATGCCTGAATCCTTTCAGTCAGCATCACTCAGTGCTTCTTGGGAATATGATAAAAGCTGTCAACAGAATTATATCAAGGAGTCAGGATTAGTGGTGTCTTTTTGGAAACTGATAGCAAAGTTTCTGCTGAACAAAGTTTTGCTCCTGACACTTTCTGTCCATTCTTGCTCCACTATTCAGCAGCATAACAACAGGTGAACATCCAAATATTATTATATATTTTTTTATATATTATTATTTTCTCTTTGATCCTTCCTCCAGTTATCACCTTACAGCTGGGTTGGTTTTTTTTTAAATATCCTTTCACTTAGTTTTGCATTTATTGATTTAAGGGGATGAATTGTGCTGTTCAACACAGAGGCTGAAATATTTTATGTTTGTTATTCATTGCTCTGAATTTCAATAATCTGTGGCACCTCCTTGTCCTTTAAAATGTTGGCAGCACTCTGTGGTTTTTATTAAAATATCTGGGATGCTTCTTTTTAATTTGTCAGATGAGGGATGGCACAGGTGGCAATGCAGAATAGGAGGATTCATCTGAAACAGAAATAACCCCCAAGGACATTACCCTGCTGTCTGTGTTTATTCAAATCCTACTGACTTTTTGTGAGAGTTCTTGAGTGCCAGTCCTGGTTCTTTTCACCTTTCCACCAGGTAAACAACAATTTTTCATCTGCTCTGATAAATTCCCATCATTTCATTCCCACCTTGCTCAGGGATATCTGGAAGAAGTAAAAATGCCCAATCAGTTAAAATCTGGCTTAATAAATCAGCAAAATAAATCCCAAATAACCTTGGGAGTTTAAACAGCACCTATTCCTGTGGCCACCACCAAGAACAACCAGAGCTGAGCAGATACCAGCCAAAGACATGAATTTATCAGACAGGCCACAGTAGTGTGACCTAAACCAATAATTACTTCTTTGGAAAGCTGAAAACCCAGCAGAAAAGCAGATTTTTTCAGGTAAATAAACATGTCCAGATTGACTTGGAAGCATTTGCAGCTGGGACAGAGGAGTCATCATCAGAGCACAAATAAATGAGAATTCTCAGAATTAATATAAAGCCTCATCTCATCTTGCAGCCTGAGAAAAATTAATCAAAACAAATAATTTATTCAAGGAATAGCAACTGGAGGACAGCTGTCATCTCAATTAAATGGACTCCTATTGCCAGTCATGCCTCATCACTCCTCTCTTGACCCCAATCCATCCATTTATGTAGTTATGAGTTAGAAACTCTCCTTCAAGGTAATTCTGTCTTCTAACCCCATCTCTGCCTTCTGGGAATTTGGTTTTGTCCCATCAAACTCTGTTTCTTGTCTAACAAGCTGATAACTTCCAGTCAAACCTGATAACCTTCGAGGAGTCCTCAACAATTTGATCCTTTTTATACCTTCCTTTGACCTTTAAATTACTTTTTTAACTTAGAAATGAAAAGTAATTTCATAAACTTGCAAAATGAAAGGACAAGGATTTGTCATGACAAAAAAAAAAATCCCATTTGATTACACAGCTCTTCTGAAATTATTCAGTCTTTTGTTCCCTCTGCTACATGAATTTTTTAGTATCACAAAAATCATAGAATACCCTGAGTGGGAAGGAACCCACAAGGGTTATTCCAGTCCAAATTCCTTTGTTATCATCCAGAATGTCAGCATCAGCATTATTCTGAGTGTGGGAAGATACACAATATTTGCAGTTATTTAATCTTACCTGCTTTAGCTCTATGTACTTAAATTAACATCTCACCATTTTTGCCAGAGAAAGTTGTGATATTCTTCCTTGCCAGGAATTTCCTCTGGGACCTGGCAATTGTGAAATCTGTGGAAAGGAATAAAGAAAATATGAGAAAAACTCATCACTGGGATGATTTAAAACATTCCCTTCACAAGAAGGGTCTGGAAAAGGAGATAATGAAGTCACACATCCTGATGAAACATCGTGGAAGAATAAAACATTTTATTGAATGTGATGAAAGTAATGGGAGATGTTAAAGTTTAAAACTCTCTCACATTGCAATTTGTAAGTTTTTATGGGCAATATCCATGCAAGACATTGCTACAATAATCACTTAATTCCTGCCTCCACAGAAATTAACTCCACAATCCAATGGCAAAGAGCAGAATCATTTTAATATTCAGACAGTTAGAGGATAGAGGGTCTAATTTAAATACAGATGCACTTTGAACTACCTGCTCTTTCACAGTTTGGCTGGAAAATAATAATAATTATACTGCACATTATTATTTTTCAACAATTGTATATTATATCCTTATACAGAGATAGGGATTTGTTCCAGACAGGGGAAACAACATATCAGAAATGCATAAAAATAGGATCTCTTTCCAATTTGGCAGCTAATAAAAGTAGTTTAATAATCCTTTGAAGGAAAAAGCACACTGATATCTTCTAAGGTTCAAATTTAAGACTTCATTTATAGACAATATTCTAACCAGTAGTAGAAAAGAAAGGGATGTATCCTAGATAAAAATAGACAGGGATGGGCATAGCCATTGGTTTTTACCTGGTGGGCTAAGACAGAATAGAAAGAAGAAAAAAAAAAAAGATTGTGGTTAAAATTTGATTATTATCTGGTAAAAGAAACACATTAAAGTTTCTCTCCTCTTTAAAAAATATTAAATACTGAGGTGCAGTTTTGATAACAGAAACCATGACACATCTCTTATATCCTATTATTAAAGGAATATTCCATTATTAAAGGAATATTCCATTATTAAAGGAATATCCTATTATTAAAGGAATTCTGGAGCATTTCTTCTGGAGATCAGGCTGGATAAGGATAGATTTCCTTTCACTTCCATCAAGCTTTTGCTCAGAATTCTGTCAGACAAGAGGTGCCTGCTGCCACCAGCCCTGAGATGACCAAGCTCATTTCCAAACAAACCAACTGGGAGGTGAAGTCCAAGGGGTTATAAAAGAGTTGGTACATAACAAGGCTTCAGCAACACAAAAAAAGAGATATAAAAACAAACAGAAATCACGGAATATTTCCAAAATCTCAGCCCAACCAGCAATGGCTCTTCCCTAACTCAAAGCATGATTCAGCCTACAAGAAAAAGAGACACAGAACAAAACCATAAAACCATTCCTGTTTTGTGCTCTGGGCTGTTTCCAGTTCCTCTCCAGGAGTGAACAAGTCGTGCAGAAGATGCTCCCAGCCAGATTTGTGCTGTAACTTGGGACCTGCACTGATATTTCAGCTCCTCCATCAGCCCCCCACACTTTTGACCTTTTGTGACCAAAATACTCCAGGTTTTAAGCACAGTAATTCAAGGGTGACATCGTGGACAAGCCCAAGGTTCCTTTGTTTGGAGGTTTTGTCCTTTGAAGTTTCATGTGCATAAATTAGGCTGTAGAATTTCTAGGTTTTCAATCAAAAAGCAATTTGTTTTCACTGAGTTGAGATGGATGAGATTTAACTCACCAGGATTTTGGCTGATTTTGGTGCCATGTTCTGGAACATGAGGGCTCAAGGAAGGGACCTCGATTTTCCAGCCCTGGCCATGACAATAAATTATAGAGCAGAGCTGGTGAAGGAACCAGATTTTATCTCAGGAGTGTTCCACAAATACAGCAGATTCCTTCTTTTCCAAAATCATAAGAACAATTTATTTGTTGACAAATCTACCAGAGTCCCATCTCTAAATTTGTAGAATTTCTGGTTTGGGCCATTTCTGGGTATTTCTTCTCAACATTTATTTAATAATTGCAATCACCTCCTCCTGCTGCTCTGTAGCATCCTATTTTTAGCACTTGTTTGCCAAGAGATTCCTTGCTAGGTTCACACAGTTTTTTCTTTTTCTGTTTACCCTGTTACCTGTTTAAGCATTCCTTGATTTTAGGAATGTGATTCTTCCCTGTTACTGTTCAGCAGCTCCAACATTTTCTGGTGTTTCACAGCATTTTCCTCTTTCTGCTGCTCTGGGTTATTCTCCTGTGGCACAGCTGCTCTCACACTTAAGGGAAAGAAAGTCTTACTTAAGGGGAAGAAATTCCCTTTTGATTTCAGGCAGGACCAGATAAAATATCCCTCATACTGATCATAGTCCCTAACTGATCAGTAGAACAAAATAATTTGAGATGAAGGTGCTTCTCTCCAAATAAAAACACCCCAGAATTTCTTGTTTGCTGCATCTCTTCAGTGCCCTTTTTGAATTTGTTGCAGGTTTTTGTATTTCCACAAAAGGCCAACAGTTTCTGTATCAACATTTGGAAGATCAATAATTTTGGGTTCAAAATTTGGCTATTAAGCAAAATATGGAAAAACATGGCTTGAGGCAAAAGGAAAAAATAAAGATAAAGCATCTGATATTCTAAAAATTATTATTATTATTTTTCAGCTCTGTGTTCAATGTTCACAATGCCTGAGTCAGGTGTTCTCAGGATGTGCAGGTGCCATCTATTTCCAGTGTTCAATAGGAAGTTCAGGAGAGTGGGAGTGAGATTTGAGCTTTTAATATCAAAAACCTCAGAAGTTATTTAAAACTTGACAAATGAAGTTGTTGCAAAGCAATTTTAATATCAAGCAATGTTTTCCCCACATTTTTTTCTGCAAGGTTTTTGGGCAGATCTATGTTTTCTACCATCATATAGATGTGAAATGAATTGAGTTTAGAGATATTTTGTGTATTTTTCACCTTGCTGTGAGTCCTTGAAAAGTACTTCTCTAAGAAAAAAAAAAAAAAAAGAGCTCCAAGAAAAAGCTGTTCAGATGTTAAGTCAGCTACTAAAGTTTAAGGAAATAAAAGAAATTCTTCCTACTGAATGTTTCCTTTGGCTGAAGTAACCTTCATTTTGGCTGGAAAAGGTGAAACACTGCCACCCAAGGTACTCTTCTGAAGCAAATTAAAAGAACTGGAAAATCACACAAAACAAATCACAGAGGTAATTAGGACAGTGCAATTTGCTGGATCTGTGCAGTGTAAAACACATTTTTAAATGTTGAACTCCCTGTTCCATCTCAGTGGGAATTAGCATTTCACTCAGAGATCACAGGGACCCTGAATCCCTACCTGGAGTTTCCTCTCCAAACTGATCTATGCCCCACAAAGTTTTGACTTCTGGAGGATTCTCTGGGTTTGATTTTTCACAGCTTTCCAGGCCACACTTTTTTGCTAAAATGCAGAAAATCTGATGGTGTCTTGGCTCAGTGGCAAGTGAGGGGTGAGTGAGGAGCCCACAATCCTCACCCAGACCAAGGAGAGGAATTGTTTAAATTTAAATTTAAACCTTCAGGGCTGAGAATCCAGCATTTGCATGGTTTTGCTGTTTGCATTTGTGGGGTTAAACTCCCCTGTGGGATGGGAATTTTGTCAGGAGTTGTTTTATCTGCCAGAGTCATTATCCACTCTGAAGTCTGTTGCTGTTTGTTCCAGTGATAGAAACACCAAGGAATTCTGTTTCAAATTCCTAACTCAATCTGAACTGTTAGTTTAATTTAAAAAAAAAAAAATTAAAGTGCATTTGTCTACTCTGGAAAAAAATATCCCTTAGTTTTTGGAGGACATGCTCTCAGCTGGTTGCAATATCAAATAATCCTGGCATGGCACATCTGCTTTCCAAAGGAAGCCACAAATGACCAGATACAGATTATCTGGAGGCATTATTTTGGGAACTGACTTGCCTGAGCTTTTAAAACAGATGAACTTTTCCCACAGTAGTGATGACTCCAAATTTAACTCATATTAAATCAGCAGATTGGCAAAGACATCTCAGGCTTCTCCTGGATCCTGCAAGAAACAGATTCAGACAAAATTAGGAATAGTAGAGAATTCTGTTTGCACTCAGGATTTGGAAACACTAATACTTTACCTTCTCCAACACCTCAAATTATTCACTGGAATAGACTTTCCTCTTCCTCAAACCAGATGGGCCACTCCAGTGTACTTTGGGGTTTTTAGAAGGCAAAGAGCTTTGATTAATCAAACACGTATTTACACACGGCCTGGGACATTTATTTGACTTGTGATAAGTGAATTCTGTTTCTTATGAATTCACCTTGCCCTTTAAATTCGGAAATATTCCTCTTTTTGCTAGGATGATAAAATGGTGTTATCATTGTTTTATAAAATTACATTCTGCCAGGGTGAGGAGTGAAAGAAGGAACCTGAACTGGTGGTGAACTGGTAGATCTTTCTGACATCCAGATGGGAGAGCACAAAGCATCCCATCCAGGTTTCTATTTAAAGATAACATTTTTCACCATGGCCAAGCATTTTCGAGTAAATTTTGCAAAATACCCAGGAAATGAAGTGGCACAGGTGGAAAGGTTACAGGGCTCTGTAAATCTGGGAGCAAGAGGAGGCTGTGAACTGACAGAATGTAATGGGTGCTTACCCTGTTTTGGGGTTTTTTCCTTTATTTATCTCCTTGGCTCCAATTATTGGCCACCATTAAGGATAAAATACAGAGAACTCCTGCTTCTGGTGTGCCCCAGTGCACCCAGCACACAAATAAATGTAATGTCCACACCAGGGTGAAGCTGAAGGCAGGAGGAGATGAGCATTCTTCTCTTTTATGGCTTTTTGCTGTGGAGAGAAGAAAAATGAAATGACCTTTATGAAGGAAATGAGGAAGAATCCTCCCAGCACAGTAAAACCACAAAGTCTGATTATCTTAAATAAATTGCAGCATTGGAAACTCCATCAAAGCCCTGTATTAGGAAATTTTTAAATATTGCAAATTGATTTCTCCAGTGGCTGCCAAAATCATCCAAACCCATCTAGCAGTGCTACAGTTGTAAGAAAGTGTTTGAAAAATGTTTTGCTGACTTTAGCCTGTTAGCACTCACCAAATCTGATCTGTCAAATTCAAGCTGTTCCAAGTACTGGAACAAAGAGATGAGAGAAGAAAATTATTGCATGATGGAGAAGAGGAACTCAAATCTGGTAAACAATCAAAGAAAGAAAAGTGACTAAAACCATGACTTTCTACATTTGTATTCTTTCTTTTGAGTGAGTAGGGATAAAGGACAAAAATGATGTGATTTATACATTATAGAAAGAATTTTTATTTTCTTTATTTACACAATAAAAATGACAGAAACCAGGAGAGCAAATTGATGTCACAAAATGTTTTTGTCTAGATAAAGTTGAAAAGCAAGGGGGAGGGCTGGCAGAAAACTTTGTTCTTTGAGTTTCTGCTCTTTTTAACTGAAATAGGCTTGCTGATCTTTGTGTTGTTATTTCTGGTGCTGTGAAGTCATTTAAATGTGATGGCATTTCTCATCTTTTCAGCTGGGGAGGATTCATTTGACAGGTTCAGATGGGTGTAGATGGATGTATAGGAGCCAGATATATTTTCACCATAATCCAGAATATCTGAAGGTCCAGTTCAGTAGCCCAGAATTGGTTTAATGACATTTAAAATCCAATTAACCTCCTAATCCACTGCTCTCATATTGCTGATCAATCTCTGCCTTTGTCATGTCTTTAGCATGTATTCCATCCATAGAAACCCAAGGGTTGATTGACTTTCTTTCATTTGAGTGGATATAACATACACTTATTTATTTTGCTTCAGCTAACCCATTATTTCTCCTTCAGTTTGATTCACAACATGAAAATTAGTATTTGCTACTTCTATTTGCTGTTAACATCACCAGTAAATAATAAATGTTGCTGTAAGCAGATGTTGTGGGTGCTTTTCACACAGATCACCTTTTGAACTAAAAACAAAGTCTTTGATCTTCCAGTGATATTATAGAGCCTTCACTGTGCTTTTCCAAGCAAGGGCTCTCTGGTTTTCCAAAGAAATAATTAAATTCTAGGTGAAAGGCACTAAAATTTAAAATGAATTGAGAATGCTGCTGTATTTTCAGCTCTTGACACTGGTGATGGCTTTTAAGCAATCGTAGCACTGAGATATTGTGAAACTCTCTAAGATATTTCATTCCTCCTCAATTATACTGCAAATGTTTCATAGCAACATGGTACTGAGAAACGTCAAATAAAAGATTAAACCTTCCTGGGATCCCAGAAATGCTCTCCTGGTGTTTTCTGTCCATGTTCCACAGGGAAAGCAGCAAATTCTGACCTCAATCTTCCCAACCTTGTGCTGTGACAGGATTTGGAAGATTTTTGTGCAGACCATTGGAATATTTGGGATGGAACTCCCACAGCCACCCAGGATTTGTTTGTGAACTCTCAGAATCTGCTGATCCCACCCAGGATTTGTTTGTGAACTCTTAGAATCTGCTGATCCCACCCAGGATTTGTTTGTGAACTCTCAGAATCTGCTGATCCTCTTCTATGAGCAGGATTACCTGGATTCATTCTTGGATTTTCCTGGGTGCTGGTGGCAGGATTTCATCCCTGCACTTGTGTATTTACACATATTTTAACATCTCTGCCCATGATGTCTCTACAGCTGGTTACTCCCTGTCTGCCTTTGGCACAGGAGGCTTTCATTGCCTCTCTGATGCTCAGCTGCTTGTTTGGATTCCTGGGAACTCGTAGCAAACACTGCACTCCCCCACAATTCCGAATGCACTGGGTCTGTACGAGACTGTCTGTGGGATGGTATTTACATTGGAGGTGGTTATAAATAAAAAAGTCTATTTTTTTCATTTTCACCATCCACAGATGTATTTAACAGTGTAAGTTCTGTAGGATAGAAGGTTTCTCTTAGCTGTTGCTGCTGGTTTGGGATTTCCCTTTTTTTTCCTCGAAGGGAATCAGACTATTTCACAGCAGCCACTCCACAGCCTTAACTCTTTTTATTCTTTTATTATTATGGGCATTAGGAACGTGTGAACTTCATTCCAAACTCTGATTTTATTCAGAAATATGGCAGCAGCACCCCCAGCCCCTCGAGGTGAGCTGGGATAGAAGAGCTGGAATTTCCAGCAGCGATTTTTGGTGCCAGCCAGGACACTCAGGGCACTCCAGAGCTATCTGCAGCTCCTGCCTTCAGGGAGAGGAGGTAGCACAGGAGCTTTCAGCTCAGCAACTTCTCATTCTCCAGCTCTGGAAGAGCCAAGATGCTTCTGACAGATGAGCCCAAATGGAGCAGAAGGTGCTGTGCCCTCAGGAAAAGGTCAGGAACAGGGAAGTCAGGCAGCAGTTACTGCAGGATCCTGCTCTCAGTGCTCTTTGCAGCACTGGAGCACAAGATTTCTGCTTCAGGCAGCTCAAAGTTCCTGCTGCAGGAAGCCTGACACACAGGGAAAACCAGAGAAGGGAAGGAAGGAAGGGAAGGGAAGGGAAGGGAAGGGAAGGGAAGGGAAGGGAAGGGAAGGGAAGGGAAGGGAAGGGAAGGGAAGGGAAGGGAAGGGAAGGGAAGGGAAGGGAAGGGAAGGGAAGGGAAGGGAAGGGAAGGGAAGGGAAGGGAAGGGAAGGGAAGGGAAGGGAAGGGAAGGGAAGGGAAGGGAAGGGAAGGGAAGGGAAGGGAAGGGAAGGGAAGGGAAGGGAAGGGAAGGGAAGGGAAGGGAAGGGAAGGGAAGGGAAGGGAAGGGAAGGGAAGGGAAGGGAAGGGAAGGGAAGGGAAGGGAAGGGAAGGGAAGGGAAGGGAAGGGAAGGGAAGGGAAGGGAAGGGAAGGGAAGGGAAGGGAAGGGGAAGGGAAGGGAAGGGAAGGGAAGGGAAGGGAAGGGAAGGGAAGGGAAGGGAAGAGAAGAGAAGAGAAGAGAAGAGAAGAGAAGAGAAGAGAAGAGAAGAGAAGAGAAGAGAGAAGAGAAGAGAAGAGAAGAGAAGAGAAGAGAACTCTTCCCAGAGGTCCAAGCCCACCATAACGTGGAACCCACAGCATCACCTCAAAGCCCATCAGGGAATAAGGATACATCCAAATCCCCATTTCTACTGCAAAGCAGAACTCAGTGAAAAAGTAGGAATTTTGACAGGGAGCAGCAGGTTGGAAGACAAACACTTGGCCTAGGTCTGGAAAAGTCTGGATGGGGTTTAATGAGCTCCCCTGGCTGCCACAGCTGTACTGCACCAAAGAGATTTTTAGGAAGGGTGGCTGTCCCCTCACTTTGTCCCAATTAAAAAGAATCTGGACAGATTTATCCTGTTTGACTGAACCTACCACAGCTTGTAAAGAAAGCAGCTGGTTTATGAAAATGTTGATGGATCAGTAGAAAGAACAGAAGACTTTGGAAGTTTCTTGAATCAGCCTTTGAAAAGGCAGCCAGTTTTCATCTTCACTTATCCAGGCACATATGGATGGTTCCAGAAGTGAAAAAAAAAAACAAATCAAAAACAAACAGCAAACAAACAAAACAAAAAAAAAAACAACTTCTCTTGGTCTTTTTAGGGTATGAGATCCAAATGAGCTGAGATAAAGTCCTCTGAAATCTGGCTCATCACTTATGAAACCTTTGGAGAATTCTCATGTTGGGAGAGCTATATATTCCACGTGTGCTTCTAAAGGTAGGATGGAAAGGTTTTAATCAAATTATGATTCATTAAATAATAATCCTGGAGACTTGTTTTCTCTGCTTGTCATAAAAATCTGAGGCTTGGTTGTGGGGGGTGTTTGCAGTATTGGTGAGTTTTCTGGTACAAAATCATGGGGTTTATTTCAATTAAATCAAAATTCCTTTTGCAACAGGTTAAAATTACCTGAAGTGAGTTTCTACAATTCCAATTTTTTTACCATAGCATCACAAGGCAGGCTTGTTCTGGGGATTCAAATTCATGACAAATGAGGAAATTGTCACTTTAGAGTGTGCCTGGAGCTGAATATCCACATTGATGTAGGGCCTGTTGTACAAGGACATCTCCTCATCGCTGGGGAGCTCTGGGAAGTTTTACAGCAGTTTGATTTCACAGCAACTTTCATCCCATGACTCCTGAATATCAAAATACATGTTGAGCTGTAAACAAATCTCAGTTTTGGATGTAAATATTCCAACCCCTCAAGGCTGAGTTAATAAGTTAGAGAAGCTTATTCAAGGGAGAAGAAAGAGCCTACTTAGGCTGTCAATACAATTCACAAAATGAATTTTTGTGCTCTGTCAAGGGAGTGTTGGAGTCAATATCTGCTGCACAGAAAATGTCAAACACCATAGGAGTACAGAGCTGTCTTTCTTGCACCACTGTTTTCAGAAAGGTGGAAACTCTTCTGCCTTTAAAATGACAGCAATAGTTTGGAAGTTTTTTAACTTGTGTATTGAAGGGCTGGGAAATTTAAGATTTTTTTTTTTTTTTTTCCCCAGAGCCTGGGCTCATTTCCAAAAGAACAAGAGGATGTTGTGGAGTGATAACTGAAGCTCCAAAAGCAGAAATGAGCTGCAAATGCAGGATGAATTAGCAAATTCAGCAAAGGCTGCAGGGCCACGTTCCTGATTCCTGAGAACCTCATGACTGGATTGGATTGGGTCAGATTGGGTTGGATTGGATTGGGTTGGGTTGGATTGGATTGGATTGGGTTGGATTGGATTGGATTGGGTTGGACTGGATTGGATTGGATTGGCTGGACTGGATTGGATTGGGTTGGGTTGGATTGGATTGGATTGGATTGGAGCATTGGAAGGGCAGCACTGATCAGAAATCACACCTGCCTGCAGAGGTTCATGTCTCTGACTCCTTAATTCCACTTGTCAGGGGAATTTTAACTGGAATAAAGAAACCCAGAGCTGAGATAGGTTCCTGTCCTTGTGGAGCCCTAAATTCATCATTTCCTGAGATGCCAAAGAGGAAGGTGACAGAGATGAGCTACCTCTGCTGAGACCAGGATATAACTGTGGCTCTGCTGGACACCTCTGCTAGCTGAGACAGGAGCACGTTTGTCCAGGATTTTTTGGGTCCACAGCCCACTATAGGAGAAGCCTGGGACAGTTTGGGTGGGATTCAAGCATGACCTGAGGGTCACGAGTACTGTGAGAGATCTTTCCAGGCACTGCAGTGGCACAGAACTGCCCCCAGCTTCAATGGACAGGGAGAAGGGAGAAAAGAGGAGAAAATAGGAGAAAAGAGGAGAAAAGAGGAGAAAAGAGGAGAAAAGAGGAGAAAAGAGGAGAAAAGAGGAGAAGAGAGACTTTTTCCTGCTCTCTCTGAGATCTCCCCTTTAGCCCTGCAGCTCCTCTGAAGGTCCCTCCATGAGCACCAGGTAGGACAGAGCTGTGGAAAGGTCTGGAAAGGGTCAAACACCCCGGTTATAACCATTTCTTTTTTGTTCTGTTTTCTTTTTCAAACTTCATTCCAGTAATTATTTTTTCCATAAACAGGAACAAAACAGGAACCTGTATTTTTCATCTTCACCTTTCTGGGGAGAAACCTGCAAGGATCTGTGAAATGACTGAAATTCCTGGTTCAGCTCAGACTGGTTTGATGCCTGGAAGCACAGATCAGCTCTTCATGGGCATCTCCAGCGGCAAGGATTTATCAGGCTGGGTGCATTTCATTTTCCTCAGGTGACTCTTGGCTGTCAGCCACTGAGGCACTGCCTGAACCTGGAATTCTTTGATCTGGGCTAAATCCCAACAAGCAAAACAACCTTTACAGAAGTTTTCTTCTGTGTGAACAGCAAAATCTTGTGGTTTGGGATTGAAAAATTTCATGTGAGGTTTGACATTCATTGAATACAACAGATGCATACCTGGTATGGATTTGATCAATGTTATGTTCACAGATAAGTGATTTTTATTTATAATTTCTCTTTTGAGACAGGATTTCAAATTATGGCCCATGGTACTTTTCTTACTACGTAATAGTAGATTTGATTCCAGCATTTTACATAAATAAATTGTAAAAGAGTTCCTTAAAGCAAGATGCCATACACTGAGATGAGTATATGAGGTCTGAAAGAAATGAAAACTCTGACTTTCAAAGCCATACTCTGGTGGGCTGACATTTAACTTTAATTTTCTGCAAGTCAGTCAAAAATATGGACTCAAGATCCCACAGAAGGGGCAGAAAGAACTTATGAGAGGGTCAAATAGCAATAGTTGCCAATAGTAAAATTTAAATTAATATTTGCCCTCTCCAGCTCCTCCAGGCTAAGATCTTTCCAGTGAAGTCTATTTGAATTATATGGAAAAAGAACATGATTATTACAATCTGGAGAAATAGATTAACATAAAATCATGAATAGTTGTACTTACCCAGGAGAGGGAATAATGGTCCTTTTCTTAAAAAATTACTTTAAAAGTGCAACTTAGTTTTGAAATGTTACAGCTACTTCATCTATTTGGGAAAAAAAAATAAAAAGAAAAAAAATTGTTATAAAACTATTAAACTGTGAATTTTAAAACAACAGGGGGAAGCAATAAATTATTTACTCGAAACTAGAAAGAGAAAAAAAATAGGAAAAAAAACCTCAACAAATTCTTACCTTTTAAAAGCAGAGCTCTGCCTCTCCACATGAAGACATCCACAAGCTCCTCCTTTTCTGCTGCTTCTCTTCCACCTCCCCATCCCCAGCATCTGCCTCCTCCCACCCAGCTCCATCCTGCACCCTGCAGCTCTCCCCAGCAGGACCCCCTTCCCTCTGCAGTGCCTGCAAGCCTCCTTCTCCAGAATTCATTTAAGGAATTGCCTCGAGCAATTAAAGGGAGGAAATCAAACAGAACAGTTCTCCAGATAACATTTACCAGTCTCCAGCGGAGTGAGGATGTCAATATGGCTTGATGGGGGTTCGTTTGGAGCACAGGAAATGAGTTTAAAAAATCACAGAATTCTCCCACAGCCAAACAATCTCTGAATGCACCCAGCAGAAGCAAATAAATCATGAGCCGTGGCCTTTGGAAAGGTCACAAAATAACAAGTGGTTCAAGATTAATTGGTATTGGCACATCTATTGTAAAGAGAGGGGGGGAGTGATCAATGGTGAGATGACACAAAGAGTCCCAGCAAATGCATCCATCATAAAATCATGGCAAGGTGGAGGCAGTGAGCTCTGGTGTGAGCACAAGGATGTAAGAATAATTGGGAACAGTGTTTTAGGCTGGGAAATAGTGAATGGGCTTTGTGGTGACAGCAACACATTAAAAGAGAGAGACCACAGAGAGACAAAGTGTTAGTGAAAGGGGAAATTAAAGTTAAAACATGCAAATCCTAGAAAACCTGAGGTGTTGGAAAAAAACTCCTTAATAGCTTATTATTAATGATTATTAACATTATTAATGTGAGAATTACCTGCCATGCCTGATAATTCACAGTGACCACTTTGGAAAGCCAGAGGAAGCTTGTGAAGACAGAAAAAGAAGGAAAGAATTTATTTTTATGAAGTTTCAGGTCTTGTTTCAAGAGCTACAAAATCTCTGCAGTGACCCAGCCTGAGGAGCTTCTCATTTACTGCTCCTCATGGCCCTGCCCTGACAAGAGACTGCAGCACCAGCTCTTGTACCTAAGCCAGGGATGAAAAGCACAGGGCAGAAGCGGGAAGTTGTTTTAGAGTCAGAAATGGATTTACAGACCTTAAATCTCAGTGCCAATCCTGCCTCAGCTCACACATCACAGGTTGGAGCTGCTGCAGGGTTCCCACATTTCTCACTGCTTTGTTCACCCTGCTGCTGGGCAGGAGAAAACTGTTCCCACTCTGAGAGCTCCAGAAATCACCTGTGAGAGGTGTGGGTGCATGAGTGCTGCTCTGATACTGGCCATAATTGATAATGCAAGAACAGGAGAAAACAGAGGAACCTACAGGGGCTTGCAAGGATGGAGGGGGATGTGGGACAAGGGATGGAGGGACAGGAAAAGGGAGGATGCCCTGAACTAGAGGAGGTTTAATGGGAGATTGGGAAGGAATTCCTGGCTGGATGGAATTCCCAGAGCAGCTGTGGCTGTGCCTGGATCCCTGTCAGTGCCCAAGGCCAGGCTGGACATTGGGATTGGAGCACCTGGGACAGTGCGAGGTGTCCCTGCCATGGCAGGGGGGGCACTGGATCATTTTTAGGGTCCCTTCCACCCCAAACCATTCCACAACTCTTTAATTACAACAAACAACGGTTCAATGGCTCCTGGGAGCCAGCAGTGGCTCCCCAGCCTTTGTCTCTGTCCTGGTTTGGAGGACAGGTGTCTGCTAAGAAAGGCAGGAGCCTCTCTTTGAAATGGAGAATGGAAACCCCCTCCCTCCAAATCATTATAATTTTGAAATTAAGGGGCTCTCAGGCAAAGATATGGGAATAGGAATAACAGTTCTTTACTAGGGAAATTAAAATAGAAATACAGCACTACAAAGAACAAACCCCAAACCCTGACACAGTCAGAGTACAGCCTGACACCCGTCAGGCAGGGTGTTGGCAGCAGTCCCATCCCATGGTGGCTGCATCCTCCTGCAGTGACAGATGTGGCTCAGCTGGAGCAGTGCTCCTGTACAAGGTGCAGTTTCCCTCCGGAGCTCCAGTGGGGATGTGGAGAAATCCGGTTTTCCTCTGGAGTCCAGTGGAGAAAGGGCTCCCTTAGTGTCCCAAAACCTCTGTTTTTATCTTGGTTAGAAATGTTGGGCTCTTCCCCCTGGCTGGAGCAACTCCCAATGGGATGCAGTAATTTTATCAGTGCCACAGTGGGACTCAATGGCCATGAGCAGAAAATGACTGGCTGGAGGAAGGATGGGTTGTGAAAAGATAAAGAACACTGCCCCAGCTGGTTTATAAACCATGGCCATGAACAGGAGATATCCCATGAGATAAAGAACACTGCCCCAGCTGGTTTATAAACATGGCCATGAACAGGAGATATCCCATGAGATAAAGAACACTGCCCCAGCTGGTTTCAATGGATGCCCATTAGCAGAACATCTCCCAAGGAGATCAGGATCACTGCCCCACCCTCAGCAGATGGTGATAGAACAGATACCTTTGATCACATCCTATATTGTAACCCCAGACAATCTCCCACATCTCAGTGGCTGATGCTGGAAGAGCCAGACTCACCCTGAATTCTCTCTGGTGGGTTCCACAGCACTGGGGCTTCTGTAAGGATTAAAGATTGCTCTCAAGAGAGGTCTGGAGGGACAAAGCTCCAAGATTTATTTCTTTCCAGACGCAATTAAAATATTCCCCCTTCCTGCAAGACAAAAATAAACAGGAGGAGAAAAAGCAATAAGGTGATTTTTATTTTTTACCCACAGATTGTGAGATGCATTACCTGAAGAGAGTTTTGGTGAAGGATGAATAAATATACTGAGTTTAAAAAAGAAGCATTTTCCAGTTTGTAAAGTGAAATTCCAACTGTCAGCATGGCATCCAGTGGGGAAAAAAAATGTAGTGATTAAGACTTGATCCAGGACCATACCTTGAGGCACCTTTGCAATCAATAATGTGTAAAGGACACAGATTTTGGTCAATCCCATTCCCCCATGGGTGCATGTGGAGAGGCACCATCAACAAAAACATGTGGAGAGGGACTCAGGTCTTTTCCAACCATAACAATTCCATGATTCTGTATTTTCCTGTTGTTAGTGATGCACTACCCTAGTTTAGTGATTTTTCTTTATTTTAGCTTATTCAGTTTTAAATTCACAAAGACGTTTCCCCCTTCAGTTTATGAGAATATTTAAGGGGAGTGCTAAATTCCATACCAGCTTTTTTCTCTTTTTAAGGATAACTTTCAGATTAAATTAGAGTTTACAGGATCCCTTTAATTATCTCCATACTAACAGACTGTTACAGTATTAAAACACAAGCAGTAAAATCCCACTTGATGGAAGATAATTTTCTTATGCAAATGACTTCGGTTATGAGTAGATAATTTATAATCATAAATACTAAATTCAAACAAACAAAGCTTGAGCATTCCAGAGTGCAGTGGGGAATGGAGATTGCAAATCATTGTGTGTCAGGTTTACAGGAAAAGCTTGGTCCTTTTATTGCCTTTCCTTTCTGCTTCACCCAGACTAAAAGCATTTAAAGAGAATTCAGGGTGTCATAAAGGATATCCTACCCTGCTCTTACTGAACAGCTATTCTGGAACTGAAGTATTTGTGAACCACAATTTTTTTTTTTTTTTAAATTTTAAACTAGCACAGTCCTGAAAACTCATCTCCTAGAGACAGTTCTAAAATAATTGGAATTGTGTATAATGTATAATTGTGTATTGATGTGCTCTTTTTCCAGCTGCATCTCCAAAAATTGTTCTTGTTTTATTTTTTTTTTATTTCGCTTCTTTGCTTTGTTGCATTTACAAAAGGTAGAATTTGTGGTAAAATCAATGAATTCTGAGAAAGTCAAACTTCACTTTTCAGTGAATTCAATTAATTTGCTGCATTACCCATTGAAATTCAATAGATAATTATTCTGTAGGAACATTACCAGGAGCCACAAGAGGCTGTTTTACTGTAAATTATTCACTTGGTGAAGGGATACAAACAGTATTATTTCTCATTTGGAGCCTTTGCTGTAATCCAGATTATACTCATTTCAAATCACTTATCAGGCAAAGGGAAAGCGAAAAAAAACAGGTGTGATTACAGCAATTGTGTAAATCACAGAATGTAAGGGAATAAAGCAATGCAAATTGTGGAAATCACAGAATTTAAGGAAATAAAGCAATGTAAATTGTGCAAATCACAGAATTTAAGGAAATAAAGCAATGTAAATTGTGTAAATCACAGAATTTAAGGAATTACAGCAATGTAAATTGTGTAAATCACAGAATTTAAGGAGTTACAGCAATAAATGTTTCTGGATTCTGATCTTTCAGTGGATGTGGTTATTCACATTGTAGGCTGAGGAAAATTGCCACAAAGTTAACAAGTTCCAATTTCCCCCTCTTTGTTGTCCAACCCAGAATAAATCAGAGAATCAGAGAATTCCAAGGCAAGAAAAGAACTCCAAAACCAAGCCCAGACTTCAATCACCACGGCCACTAAACCCCATTTTGTCCTCAATTCACATTTTATTAAAGTTTTTGAGATTCATGCCCCAAGATCCCCAGAAACTTCTTGAATGGGAATCCAGTGAAGGAAAAAATAGAGGTTAATGCAGTGATCAGCACTTCAAGAATGTAAAACCAAATTTAATTTGTAAAACCTTATGAACATATGCCATTATGCCTTGGATTTCACACTTAATGTATTTTCAACACGGTTAAATTAAGAAAAATAAGTAAAGTCAACTGAATAACCTTAATAGCTGGGAGTTGGAGAGCTGAATTAGTACTTTTTATTGCAAATTGAAATATTAAGTCCATCTGTTTTCCTCTGAAGAAATTCCTGAAATTACAGGGTTTTAAAATCAATTTTTCTATATAATTAAAAATTTAATAAAAACCTACACACTTCTGTCAATTTAAAATAGTAATTTTAATAGCAAATAGTCTTAATAGTAAATAATTTTAGCATTAGTAAAATTAGTAATTTCAAAAACAAAACACCCACCCACAAGAAGGAGAATAGAACACTGATAATTGTTTCAGATATAATTGTAAAATAAATATAAATGTAATATAAATTAATAACATTGAATTCCATCAAAGAAAGGATTGCACATTTTGGAAATCCACTTTTTCCATGCAGGGCCTTTCATTATTTGCTTTTAATAAACTGCAGAAATTAACTGTGGAAAGAATGGAAACAACTCTGCTTTATGGCACATCTTTTAGAAAATAGATATTAATATATATATATATAAGGTCATGTGTGTGTATTTGTGAGTATCTGAGCCCCTACCTGGGAAGGAATAGATAATTTTTCTCACAACATCCAAATATAGCAAATATCTGAGGTTTTACATTCCCTTCTACTTAATGCCAGAGTAAAGGAGAACTTTGAGTGCCACATCCCAGAGTTCAATTAAAGCTGGGTATTAGACACAGACACTGAAATCTGTGTTTGTGCAACATTCCAGCCAGTTCTCCAAACCCAGCAGAAGTCAATTTATCCCAGCTCTGTGCTCTGCATAATGAACTTTTCCCTTTGTTTAACAGCCTTGGCTGGAAATCAGCTGATTTCCAGAAATCTGGGCTGGATTTGCACCATGACAGGGACAGGAGAGTCCAGGAAGTCACATTCTGTTCATGCCCTGAGTGGGCTTTGAGTGTTCCTGTCCTCACAGCAAGAGGATTTCATCTGATTTGTTTATTTATATATTTATTTAATGCATTATTTATATATTTATTATTTGAAACTGTTTTATTGAAAATATATGACTTTCTATAAATCCCCATGCGGTTTAAAAAGTGATCATGTTTAGAACACTTAAAATCATAAATTCCTTCCCTAAATACAAATTCCTGGGCTTTTTTCTTCTTTTTTTTCACCTAATATCCTTGCTGCTGGGGATGTAGTGGATGTGGGATGTGTGTAATTCCTGTGGGAATCCCTCTGCCACCTTCCTGGGAATTAATCAGCATCTCCCTGGTCTGAGAAATGCTCCCCAGCATCAGCAGGAGGGGATGGTCAATAAATGGTCAATAAATGATCAATTATGTCCCCATTTGGGGACACCTGGCACTAATGAGAACCCAGTGGCACCAGTGACTATAATTGGTTTGACTCAGAACTCCCAAATAATCTTATTTTTTATTTGTGCTGATGAACTTCATACAAACACCAAAGGCTTGGAAAGTGTGGCTGATCAACCCCATCTGAATAAAACAAAGTCCAATTTTCTCCTCAAGGACCTGCTGGAAGTTTCATTGCTTCTCAGGCTGTCCATCTTAATCCAAACCATTCATTTTTCCTTTCACTCATTTGGACACCAATGTTTTATCAATAATAAATACAATTTGCATTTTTATCTGCAGTGCTATAATTCAAAATTATATTTAAAAATTCCCAGAAGAAGTGAAATTGCACTTTTCAACTTTTCAATACCACTCCAGCAGTGTGTTGAGCAATTTTCCATTGGGTCATTGCAGGAAAAGTTTTGGGAAACCAGAGCTCTGTGGTCCCCAAAATTTGTGGCAAAAATGCAGGTGAGTGTTTATGAAAATCTCACTGCCAGCCCAGGGGTCTCATTACAGAAATATAATTATTTTACACTGAAAAAAAATCTCAGCTGAAAATATAAAACAATTTATTAAATCATATTTAGGGTTTGTAAGAATTTTTTCCTGTCCTAGAAGAATAAAAAGAAATACTAACTATAATTCAGTGTTTAAACACATTAAAGAAAAATTTCAACCATCTGGGTCACTGCAATTTAATCCTAGTTTCAAAATACATTTAAGTTTAAAAGACCATTCTGGTACAATTAATTCAATTAGACATGAGTACAGGTGCAAAAATGTCTGAGAATATTAGTACAAATATGCTTTAAAAATAATTTTTATTATTAGGAATACACTTTAAATAGGTGCAGATTTTAAAAGAAGACAAAGTTTACTTTTTTTTTAAAAAATATGAATCAACTTTGGAGTAAACCAGGAGGAGTTCTTGAATTTATTCCATGTTTCTGCGCAGTCATTGAAGAAAAAAACTGGAAATAACTCAAAAAACCATAAAGGAAATATTACTGCTTCACTAGTGATAAAGACATGGGTTAACCAACAAAGTCTGCAGAATTTTTCTGCCCCTTTGCAAAAATCCTGACAGATAACTGAGAAAAGTTAATTATCACCCTACTTATCAAAGGACTTTCATGTGCAGTGCCACTTTGTCTGAAGAATGGGTTTATCTGTTTATTTCTGTGACAAATGTAGAAATATTCAATACATTTCCTTGATATTTTGTCTCCTTTTGGAGTATGGGGTTATTTTCTCTACTCAGAGTGGAGAGCTCTGCAAACAAAAAGGAAAAATCAAAGTTTCAATGGCACATCCTCAGCCCAAAAAACCAAACCTCATTAAGGGGTTATTTATTTATTAATATTACTAACATCATTATTTATTTATTACTAATTATTTATCTCCCCCACTCAGGGTTTATTCCTATTAGACATGACCCCAAAGCCTCACTCTAAACTGATTATTTCAATCACATCAGATAAATTATTATTTTCTCCTCTAAGTGCTCCTGCACAAGTTGATATACGGGTAGAGCTTGTGATTGTATCTTAATTATCAGCTGATATAGAAACAGAAAAAAATATTTATAGCTACCGTGACAAATGAGGGAGGTAATTCATTTATAAGTGCAGGGTTCAGATATTTGCTGGATTTCTGCAGCACAGCAGTGAAACCTTCACTGGGACTGCAAATATTGGGGGCACAGGGTACAAAGAGGGACAAAGGGCAAAGATGGACTGGAACAGAATGAAACTCAAAGCGGGGATATCACACATCTATTTCTTTAAAAAAAACCTTAATTTATTTCATCTTTAAAACCCTACTTTATGTTTTAACTCCAAGTTGAAATTTAAAAAAAAAAAAAAAAAAAAAACCCCTAAGTTTCTACAAAGAGAAAGTTCTGAGCATCACCTGTTTCAAAAATTAAAAAAAAGGAAGAAAATAATTATATTTAGAAATTTAACTGAGCCTAGAAGGAATTGATAACTTGTAGCTGGAATTGAGAGATAAAAGATTTAAAAGACACAATGTTTGAGGGAAAAAATGGGCTGGAGATTTTCTGTCTCAGTGGAGTAAAATACAATGTTCCACCAGAGAAACCACACATGGAACTTTGTTTTAATGAGCAGATTTCCATTCCTTTCTCTCCAGTAAAAGGTTTAAATATAATCATTTTATGACTTTATCACTTACAGATTCTATTAATAAAAGAATGAAACAGAACTTACAAACTGCTGAATTATGGGTTGTGTTTGAAAGGAAGAATTGCTGTTCAAACCTTGGTTTCCAATGGAAGGATCTCATTACTAAAAAATTACCTCTTCAACATACATCCTTTATGTTCACTTTTAATTCAGAGGTACAGAAAGATATCTGAAAAATATATAATTATCATATATACTAACTTCTTAATTACCAGAGATTACACAGATGGATGTTATTAGAGAGTATTTTATTGGTATCAGTGAAGAAGTCACATGTTGAAATTAATAAATGGATTTTCATGCTATTCAAAATATAAAAACATCTCCATCATCCAGTTGTGAAAGAGAAGATTTCTCCAGCTTTTCTTCCACTCAGACAAAAACAGTTTTTGTTATTTTTGCTGTCTTTGTAAAGTTCTTGTTGCTCTCACAGTTCCTGAATGTTGAATTGTTCTGTTTGTTGCCCTCCCTCATCTCTTTTCTTTAACCACTGTTTGCACACTCATTTAAATGGAATTTTGGGGATCAACACTGAGAGGAAAATGAAGCAATACATCCAAAAACATCACCAAACTCTGGGCCAGGGCACACAGGGCCAGGAGCAACTTTTCACTCGATCAAATCATTGATCCCAACCATTTCCCAACTGGTTTTGTCACTTTTTTTTTTTCTTTCATATTAGAAATACTTGGGTAGAATTCTTGATTTAGAATAAAAAGTCACCAAATATGGACAAGTTATCACTGGGTTCTGTCCTGAATTAATCAGGACATCAAACCAGATAAGAATTCTTTTATTTCTGCAGTTTTGATTAAACCTCGCTGATTTATTCTTTCTGCATTGTGATGTTGTTTAAAAATTTGTGAGACTGAGGTGGAATCATTCACACCATATAGACTTTTAAATTATTTATGGATCATTCTTATATCCATGGACTTGTTAGTAAAAGAATTAAATCCTCCTGTTCCTTTTGTAGTCGTTAAATCTACAATTTATCTGCAGAAACCTGGACTAGCTTGTTACAGAAGCAATGCAGCAAAATGTCTTCTCAATTAAATATTCTCCAATTCTCCAGTCTGATTGCACATTTTAATTATGACTCTAATGAATTGTAAATGTGACATCAGAATTCTTGTCTGACACCATGAATTTGGATTTAATTAATAAAAAATAGAATTATTCTAAGCAGATGTGTTTAATGATCGTGGTGCAATTAAAATATGCAATCAGCTTGCAGAAAGTACATAATCTCAGGATATATTTACACAATATTCTCTTTGTTCCACTGGAAACTCTGCTGGTTTCTGACACTGAACTACAAATGTGCCTTGGACATCTTCAGGCAGGTTTTGCATTGGCAAGAAAGGTAAATTCAGTTGAAATAGAAGATCCTACAGGTCCTACCCATATTTTAGGCAAGGAGAATTTGGTATAATTTAATCAGGATTTGGGTTTTCTTTCTTCTCTCCAGCTCTCAGTCTGAACAAGAACAGCATTTTCAAATATTTCTGTTAAAAATACTGAGGCTGCTGTGGAGATGCAAGGGAGGGATGAGACAGAAACATCTCAGAGAACAAAAGGTGGATTTTCACCCACAGAGCTCTCCAGAGAGTGCCCCTAATCCCTGGCAGTGCCACCATTCCCTCCCTGCTTTCCCTTTGAATCCTTGGAAATGGAACTCTCTGAACAGCCCAGAGTTCCTTGAAGGATGATCACCAAATCTTCAGACAGGGTTTGTCTCTGCAGGAGAGAAAAGCTGATTAAGGCACAGAGACATCACCTCAGCCAAGCTGCAAAAAAAAAAAATACAAATTCTATAGCAGGAGGGCTTTGGAAATCCTTTCTGTTTAGATCAAATGCTTGAGAGTGTGAAAAATGTTGGTCAAATCTCTAAAGACCTGACTCTGGGAAACTGGAATCTTTCATGTGAAATAACTCACAGTCACCTAAGCTTTGGTAATTTTTTACTATATCCAACGATGTAGGAAATCAAGAAAATCCTCCCTCCTCTGCCATGCACATTTCCTTTGCTTCTCTCTTTCTTAATTACAAATATCTGCACACCCAAAGGTGCAGACATGGATCTGAACAATGACTTTGAGAATGAATAGAGATGCACAAACTTTGCAATACTCTTAATATCCCAAGAACTGTGATGGGTAAAAATAAAAAAAAAATAATTAAAAAAAAATTTAGAGTCATGCTAATTTGGGGAAAAAATAGGAGAATTTTCATAAGTGGCTAGAGAGACACATCAATTATTATTAAAAATTACAAGAGGGAGTTCATTTTGAGAAAAAGAAAGATTTGTTCATATTTGCAAAGTGTTATTAAAAACTTCAAGCCCAATGGAGTAAAAAGTGATTTTGTGAGGTCATTGGGTTGTGTGCAAGTTGGATTAAATGCATTCTACAAGAGCTAACTGTATTTACAATAAAGCTATTTAAAAGCTTTTTTTTTGCCATGAAATCCCTGTTCAGTTCTTTTTTCCCCTAAATAAGGTGTTTTTCATTTTGCAGAGCTGCTGGCTGCCTGGGAGAGGGGAGATGCCTTCTCCAGCCATTTCCATTAGCTTAATTACCACATATGTATAATGAGTCCTTAGAGACAAAAAGGAGTCTGAAGGGAAAGGGAGAGGGTTTTGGTACAACTGGAACTTCTTGGGTGGGCAGCACTGCCTGATGCAGAAGGAAACGAGATTTGGACTCTCCAGCACATAAAAAAGGTGATTTTTTTAAAGAGACAAACCTCATCCTTGGGCCAAATTTTTCTGGATTCCCTCTGCTCAGCCTGTGGAATGTAAGTAATTAAATTTCTATTGTTCTGCAGCCCAGAATCCACAGTGAATTATGCTCTCAGTGGGTTTATTTGTCATTTGGGTTACTCTGCATGGCCATAACTGGCAAGAAATTTCTGTATCTCCCTAGCCCAGGACAGTGGATCTTCTTTTAACAGTGCACAGAAATGTTCTGAACTCAGGAAGTGTTGTGGTATTTGATATTTTGAGTCACAGGAAGGTCCCTTTGATTCCTTTAGATTCCTCATTTAACAAAAGCTTCCAGCTCAAGGTTGAGAGAAAGAAATCAAGACAAGATCACAAGACTGCAAATTAAACTCACAGATTAAACAGAAAATTAAAACTGGGATTGGGGAAGCAATTTGATTTTAATAAAATAACTTTAGATGTTAAAATTGTCAAAGGATTCCTCCTCCTTCTGCAAGGATCATCTTCCAAATTGGCTGGTTCAGTAAAATCAATCTTTCCATTACTCTGTTCTCTGCCCAGAGTCAGCAAACACAGGGCAAGAACTGATGGCATTGGCTGAAACAATTTATACAGAATGGATGGAAAATGCAAATGCCTGAAAACAAAATTAAATTCTGTTTTATTCCTAATGTATTCAGTCAGTTCTGAATTTTTTAAGTTTTCAATGGAACAAAAACAGCTAAAAAGAAACAAACAAACAAAAACTCAGAGTTTAAAAGTGTTTGTTCTATTTTCAACTGAACCTTTATGGGAAAATTTAAAAAGTGATAGTAACAAGAATATATAAGTTTTTAACTTAGAAGAAAATGTAAACATTTTAGGTAGAAATCCATTTGACGTGACAGTAACATTGGTTGGATATTTTCTTACCTTGTGTATTTGATGAGTTGGCTTTTCTGTTTGCATTGCAGAACATGGGGGTTCATTTACAACCTATTTTTGAAAAGAAAATTGAATAAAGACATTCTTTTATGAAGCTATTTGGATCAGTCAAAAGCTTCAATGAAACAAAATATTAAACTGGTTTTGGGGGGTTTTTTCCCTTCTTTTTTCTGGAATTCCTTAATTAAATATTGTAAGTTCAAACATAATTACTAAAGAGAGCACTGTCCTCAAAGTGTGATCCATTCAAACACACTGAATTTCATGCCCTGATTTCTGTATTTTTTTTCTTTCCAGGACTCAGCAGTCTCTATTGTATCATTAACATGAAATGTTTTAATAAGAAATTAAGCCATAAATACTTTTAAAACCTGGGCTTCAGAACCATCCAGATGCTTTTCAAGTACAACTCTCCAGCTGCATTGAAAACACAGTTTTCACTCCATTTTCCATTCAACTTCTCTTTTCACTTTTATAATGGCTTGGAATAATATTCACTTCAGATCTGTCATGTACCTCTATAAAAAGTCAGATTTGATCTCCAGCTCAGCTTTTGGAGATGGTTGCCTTTCTCAGCTGGTTATTTTATCTGACTGTTTCAGCAATGCAGAGCTCAGATTGTGGCAGCCAGGGTGATAAAGTCCTGGGAACTGGAATTGTCAGGCTGATTTCTGCAAAAACATCTGATCAACTCACCATTTCCTCTGCATGTGTTCAAAATAATGGCTCAAAGACTCCATAAATATTATAAGGAGGATTCAGACAGAAAAGTGAAGAACTGTCACATAAACTCAGTAGAACAACCACCAGTAAAAGCATTCAGGAATCTGCATTCTCCAAGTGCAAGTCACAGAAACACTCCCTGCAATGTAGAGAGTGAAGGAACAAGACTAAGAGTAATTTCATCTTGATTTTTTAAATATATGTAGTTATGTGAGAATTAAAAGAAATTAATTGGTATAAAACAAGGTATTTTGAGGAAAATGTGCCTTTGTAGTTTCAAGAAAAGAGTCTGAAATGAATGGAGGATGGAAGATGATGGAAGGTGGAAGAAGATGATGGAAAAAGAAGATGGAAGAAGATGGAACATGGAAGATAATGGAAGAAGGAAGAAGAAGAAGAAGAAGGAAGAAGGAAGAAGGAAGAAGGAAGAAGGAAGATATGGAACATGGAAGATGGAAAATGGAAGATGGAAATGATGGATGATGATAGAAGATGGAACATGGAAGAAGAAGATAATGGAACATGAAACATAGAACATGAAACATGGAAGATGATGAAACGTGGAAGATGGAAGATGGAAGATGAAAGAAAACAAAAAAAATGGAAAATGGAAGATGGAAGATAGAAGATGATGAAAGAAGGAAGAAGGAAGAAGAAGAAGAAAGAAGGAAGAAGAAGATGATGGAAGATGGAAGATGGAAGGGAATGGAAGATGGAAGATGGAAGATGGAGATGGAAGATGGAAGATGAAGTTCTGCCAGATTTTCCAAGAGGAACGGGATGTGAGGTTTTTATGGACAACACGTGGAACCTTTATTTCACACTCTGTCTTCATTTAAAGCTCCACCTGCTTCAGAATTTCAAACTCCCCTGTCAAGCCACGATTTTCATGCCATGTTTGTACACAAAGCTCATCCCACCATGGCCTGAGATGCTGCAGCTCCGTGAGGTGACAACAAAGTCCTCGTGTTGTAAAATTCGATTCCCTGGGAAATAACTGAATTTCTGGACTGAGGATTTAAAACCAGTGGGTTCTGGACAGAGGGTTTAACTTGATGTGACAAAATTATTGCCAGATTAAGAATTATCCTGAAATCAGTTTAGTGGTGTGTTCTGGGCTCTGGAAAATTCAAAGCATTTGCAAAATGTGTTTATGACATACTGAGTCTGAAATGTTTCCTTAGAGGAGCCTTAAATACCAGTTGCACCTCATTATTTTTATTTATAAATTCAATTTCTGGCCTGGATTCAGAGGAAATTGGCACTATAACTGGAGTTTCAGGGAAAAGCGTAATTTAGTAGCAGAGAGAGAAGATAAACAAGCATTTACTCATTCTGCTAGGCCAACCTTGACTCCTTAGGGATGGGATCTTCAAAAAGCACTCAACACCCCCTCATGTTCCCATAAAGTCAGATAAAATCCCCACCCAGTGATCAGACCATGTCTTCCTACACTCACTACTGCTGGCAATTATTAAAGATAATTTGATACTGCCTTGGCCATAAGAGAAATGCAGAACTTTCTCTCTTTTTTTGTGATATTTTCCATCTGGTCATACTTTCCCTAATGACTCCTACTTGTTGCATGAAGTTCCACACCTTCCTGTCAAAGCAGGAATAGGTTAGAGCACTTGAAAGATGAAATTCAAAGTACAAGTTTCCCTCAAAAGTCAAATCAGATTTCTCACCTGGGTTCTCCCTTACTTTTCCCTGGGTGGGAGCATCCAGACAAGGTTTATTGACTTTGACATCTCAGTAAAATTCTCATGAGTTCACCAAGGAACTCCAACCCCACAAACCCTTGGAGACAGAAGCATCCAGTGCCAACAGCAGCTTCAGCCAAGATCGACACCTCCCACAAACCCTTGGAGAGAAAACACTCTTCAGGCTCCTGCTGCTGGTATTTTAATTCTTCTGCCTTTGTTTTGTGTGCTCCTAAAGCAAATGTCAGCCAGAAGTTATTTGTAGGAACTCTGTTTGGCAAACTTGTGTCCTGGAAAAAGTTTGGAACCAGAATTGTATTATGTGTCTCTTATCAAGGGCAGAAGAAATCGGCATTAGAGCTTGCCAGGAAAAGTTTTTCAAGCAGTTCAAGACAGAGCATGGAAGACTCAACTCATGTAAAGAAAACCTGTTCATTAATTAAGCTGTCAAGCCTACTTCATTAAATGATTTATCCTCTCATTTGTCTTTACTGGGCACATTTTTTCACTGCACTTCAGTATTCAACTGAATTTAATAAAAGTAAACATATTTCTGAACAGATCCTACCCAAACCTACTCTGGAATGTATCCATAATTATGTGGATATATGCATTAAAAATTTTCATGTGATGTTAGAATTTCAGCTGTTTGGGTGCATTTTGTTATTTTTAATGAATGATGAAAGGAAACTTTCTGTTTACATAGATGTTCATGAATTTTAATGCAACACTAGAAGGAATTAAACCAAAAAGCACATTTAATATGGCAAGATTTCCCACAGACAGCTCTCAATGATATGAATATTTAGTTTGCATTGTTTTGTGAAATGAGACAACCAAGAGTCTGCCCCAGTCTAATACTGGTATAATAAGCAACAAACACAGGATTTGCCACAAAGCCTTTCTATAAAATTCAGAGATGCATTTAAGCTTTAAATAGCTTTAGAAGAATTTTACTAATCACAAATTATCAGAATAACAAATAAATTGAAAGCATGAAATAAAAAATGTGAATTACTGATCATAAACACACTAAAATTTCATGGCAGCATCAATCAACCCTTTTGTTCAGAGCACCCTTTAATTAATCTGAGTTTGTGTTGAGTATTTACAGAAAGAAGATCTTTAGAAATTTATTCTTTAAATTCTTCTTTCAAAACACTATTGTTATCATAGGCAGCTTTCAATTCTACTTCAGTGTAATAATTTTTAAAGTTAATATAAATTATTTATATGCTCTGAACCAAGGTACCTAAAATACTGAGCTAAAAATGAGTTCTGAACTTCAACCTCAATCATTTTTTTAGAACTCAAATTTGGAGTTAAAAATTTGGATTATATTCCATTAATTATACTAAATACCAGTTTTTCCTCCTGCTGATCAGGACTGGGAACAGAATAAAAAGGTGTGTTCAGTGTTTTTCAAGAAGGTTTGATCTGATTTGGTTTTCCTCCAGAGAAGCTGAGCATCCCAAAGAAATGAAAAAAAAAAATAAAATTGACTTCACTCATTTCTTTCCACTAATCCCAAAATAAGCATGGATGAAGAGGAAAACCAAAGTAAATAATTACCTCAAGACCAGATGTTTCCTACAGCAGCTCGTGACGTCACCGGGTTTTTTGCTGATGGGGCACCCAAATGTCACTTGCAATAGATGAGGACGTGATCAGAGTCCTCCATCAGGTTTGGGAAAGCTGAAAGACAGATCCTGACAGCCTTGTTTGGTGTGGTGATCAGAAAATACTTCAGTGGAGAATACTGAGGCAAGAGTTCCATTTATCTATAATTATCTAAGAGAAAATTGGGAAAGAAGGTGAAAAAATAAAGGACTTTTAGAACACAGAATGGTAATTTGAATAACACCAAAAAAAAAGTGAAAAATGAGAATAATGAGCAATAAATAACATGAGGAATAAGATAGTTCTGCAGGACTTTTGTAGACAATGGGTTTGTACACAGTGGTGCCATTGAATCTACATAATTATACGGAGTCACCACTCACTTGTGACATGGCTCACCAAACATGACATGAAAAAAAGAGAGATTTTCCAGAAATATCCAAACTTGCCTGAAGTGACATTTTTCTGACAGTACAGGAGCCTGCTCACTTTGTCTGGCACAAGAATTTCTTTTAATCAGGTCTGCACTGAGTCACTGCAAAACACAGGATGGGTCATGGAGCAGTCTGAACTTCTGTAAATGATGTGAAATAACAGCTAATGGAGACAGGATTCTGACTGCTGCTGATCTCTCCTGGAAATGTTGGATATGCTCAGCTACTCCTTTTTGTACAAGGAAATTCATGTTCTCCACTTCCCAAGAATGAGACGAGCCTCATTTAACAAACATAACAAGAACAATAATTATCATTATGCCTTCATTAACCACAGGCCAGCCAGGGTCAGCCTCTTTTAGGAAAGAAAGGGATTTTCAGGCTAAACTGCCCCAACAATCTGTGCATATTGTTCTTTTCTGATGGGCTCTTTATTAAAAAACTGGAGGGAACTGCAATCTGTAAAATAAAAACAGGAAGGAGCAGCTCTTTAATAAATTGCTGGTTTATGTGGTGTTTGCAGTGCTTTCTTTCTTATCCCACAAGATTATCTTGGACATTTGGAAAATGATCAGATCCAAAGTCCCCCGAACTCCGGGGTAAACAAGACTAAATATCTCATAATGTAAGAGTACAAAAAACTCTCCCACTTGACTTCTTCACCTATGGAGAAGCTTGGAAAATCCAAGTTATCTGTTCCAGCAGTTATCAATTGATTACAACATTTCATGCCACGGAGCTAAAGAAATGTCCATATTTTCTATATCTAAAAAAAAAAAAATCCAGTATGGGATGGTTATGTTTCATTCAGAGCCTTTTCCATAACGATGAATTTCTTGTTTAAATTACCAGGCAGTTTTGCTTGAGAGGACAAATATGTTCCTAAATGCTAAATTCTGTCATGTTTCTCATCTTTATTTCCACTTCAGTGATTTGTCATTTGTAAACAAAACCCTGGTATTTTTAGCCCAAATTATTATCAAGTAGTTAATAATTCATTGAGATATAAATATGGTTAAGAATATGAAGTTGTTTAATTGCTTGCCACTGTTGATTATTTACAATTCTTAACATTATAAGTAAAAAACTCAAGAATTCACAACTGAATTTTGCTTTAAAGTTCCTAACTCAGGATACTACAACTCTTTGTCCAACCTTTGGCACTGATGAGGCAGTTGAGGGAGTACACTTGAGAATTTAATCTAACCTGCCTTCCTGATAACACACAATATTTGCTAGATCTCACTGGGATTTATATCCACTCCAGTAAATTTCTACTGATTTATAAACAGATTTATCTCATGTCTCTGCTGTTTGGCACATTACTCACCATTTCGAAGGTTGAGATTACCATATTTACTCCAAGGCACAGTTTTAAAAATGCACAGTGTTCTAGAGAGAAAAAAAAAGGAAGAAAAAAGTTTTTAGCTACTCCAACTTTGGGTACTTTTGAGAACAGACCACAGCAGCTGTATCTGAAATTTAATTGCCCAAAGGTGACAAAAGTGTAGGGCCAGGATTAAATAAACGCAAGAAAACTCCTCCACTCTGTAATAAAGCTATTTTCCAAAGGAAGCTTATAGAAACCTGGTTCAACACCATTTGGATATGGTTATTCCCAGGAATGCTTCTAGAACTTGTTGAAGAAGACCAAAAAAAAAAAATCTTGTGAGAATTTCCATTCCTCAGAAGAGCACAGCCTAAACTTGTGGTCCAAGGCTGAGTTTTTCCTGAGCTGCAGTTCCTCTTTGTTCATGACTTTCTTTGTTTCAAGCACTTCAGAGTACAGAGATAGATGGAGCAGGGGGCTGTGTTGTGTTTTCTGTTTACTTGTGCTCCCAGATCCAGTAATTGTGGCCATCCAATCATGAAGATCATCAAACCATGTACAGATGTTTGGAAAGCACAGTCCCCTCCCTGGAGAAGCATTTTTCATTATTAAATAGAAGCATGGAAATCCCTTGGGTCCCCTGATCCAGCTCTGCAGAGACACGAGTCCTCAAGCTCAGCTTTCCTCTCTGTGGTACTGACTTTTAAAAATTAATTCCTCTCCAGAGTTACAAGATCTTTCTAATTTTTATTTGTCTTTTAACTGGAAATGAGCTGTGCTTCAAGGTCTTTTTGAGTTATTATGACAGTTTCAATGATGAAATCAAAAATTAGTCACAACAATCAGTGGTGATGCCTTGGCCAGGGTCATTTAAATAATGGTAGCAAGACCTTTGAGTGCTGTGCTATGGTATTTGAGGGAAATTATTTATATGTGACAGAGACATTCAATCAAATAATGACTTAGAACAGCTAAGAGGTAGACTTGGAAAGAATTTAATGCATAAATGGACAAATCATTCTTTTAAAATTTCACCTTATCTGAATTTTACTTGTTCTCTTCAAGATTTCTGGAGATGTATCAGGCATGGTCGATGTTTTCTGTACCTGAGCGCAGAGAATCATGGACAGGTTTGGGTTGGGAGGGACCTTAAAGCCATCCAGTGCCACCTCCTTCATGTACAGGGACGCCTCCCACTGTCCCAGCTGCTCCAACCCTGTCCAACCTGGCCTTGGACACTGCCAGGGATCCAGGGGCAGCCACAGTTGCTCTGGGAATTTTATTCCAGGGCCTCCCCATCCTCCTAGGGAAAAATTCCTTCCCAATATCCCACTCAAATCTCCCCTTTCCAAGTTTGAAAGTTTCTCCAGTTGCAGTTGTTGGCTGGAGAGGACCAAAGAGAGATGGCATAATAGCACAAAATATGGGAATGTTTAAAAAAATTTAAAAGTAAAAACAATATAGTGATATTCAAAAATAGTACAAAATAAATAGTGAATTAAAAAAAAAAAAATTGGTTCCCTCAAGAAATAGAACAAAAGGGGGGAAAAAAAACACACGAAAAATAATAATTATCAAATGATCTCTTCAGGTCTTTCCAAACTTGTCAGTCTAATTCCAGTCACTGTCACTGTTGGTATTTTCAAGTTCCTGGTTTTTTATGAAAACATTTGTTCAAAGGACAAATAAATAAGATAGATATAGACATAGTTCTGAAATCTGTACAGTCTGTTCAAGTCTCAATATTTTAGGCTAAATATAAATATCATGTAAAAAAAAATCTGTGATTGGAACAAAAAATCCCCACAGAATAGTGTTGCTGGAACAGAGACAAAGGTATTTCTTCATCTGAGTCACAAACAGAATAATATATTGCAGAAAAAATGCCAAAACCAACCCACAACCACCTCAAAATGCAGCTCTGTTCTCTCCCATGTTTCAGTGTATTTGTTCCAAAATGTGAGTATCACAGAAATCACAGAGATGTTTTTTTAAAACAGCAGCACTGGTTTGAAGTTGCCTTTGTGCAGACCCATTGGATTTTCCCTCCTGACAAAGTGGGTTGGAACCAGGAGCAATCCATGCCTGCCTCAGAGTGGGAGATGGGAACTCACCCCCCGATTTCCTGGAGATGTGGATGGAAGAGGGCAGGACCTGTCCTTGGTGCTGAGGGCAGGACCTGTCCTTGGTGCTGAGGGCAGGACTTGTCCTTGGTGCTGAGGGCAGGCTAAGGGTGGCATTTCTGCAGTGATTTCTGCAGGATGTGATTTCTGGTGTGATTTATGATGTGATTTCTGCAGGGTGGGATTGATGTGATTTTTGCAGTGATTTCTGTAGGATGGAATTTCTGCAGGGTGTGATTTCTGTAAGTGTGGTTTCTGCAGTGATTTCTGCAGGGTTTATTTCTGCTGGATTTTATTTCTGCAGGATGGGATTTCTGATGTGATTTCTGCAGGGTCATTTATGTAATTTCTGTAGGGTGTGATTTCTGATGTGATTCTGTTGGGTGATTTCTGCTGGGTGATTTCTGCAGTGATTTCTGCAGGATGGCATTTCTGATGTGATTTCTGCAGGATAGGATTACTGCAGTGATTTCTGCAGGTGTGATTTCTGATGTGATTTCTGCAGGGTGATTTCTGCAGGGTATCATTGAGGTGATTTCTGCAGGATGGCATTTCTGATGTGATTTCTGATGTGATTTCTGCAGCCTAGACACAACAATTCAACAGGATTGCTTGAGCATCTCCCATCCCAAGCCATCTTCCACACCAGGAGCTTTATCCACTGAAGGGCTCTCCAGAAATTCTCTCTGGAGTCTCCTGGTTGGTGAGCTCAAGTTCCAAGCAGAATTTTCCCCCGTAGAAATGATTTTATCCTTCTCTGCCTTCAGCATTTGGCAGAGACACCCACACCAGGCCCTGGGGATTGCACAGGAGAAAATCACAATATTCCTTTCATTGTCCTCCCTTATGGGAGCTGATTTATCAATCTGGCATTTGTGACCCTTCTTAACCCTCAGCCGCTCTCAAACCCACTTCAAAAATTCCATTAAAAAGTAAGAGATTTCAATAATTAAGTTAAATAATTAAATAATTTAGTTAATAAATTAAGTTAAATCATTAAGTTGCATCAAGTTTAATAAAAATAGATGTTTGAGAAGAACAGTCAGAGGATGTGAATATTTCCAAGTTTAGCCAGAACTTTTATTCTCTTTGGGCAGTTTTTCAACCATAGCAGCCAAATCTGTTACTGCCAAATTAATCTGGGGTCAGTAGCTCCAGAGTTGAGGCTGAGGGGGCAGCCAGCTCTCAGTTTCCCTAACTCATACAATCACTATTAATTTGGGTCATTTTCTAACTAATAAATTCAGCTATACATTTTAATGCCTTTAAAAAATAATTAAAATACTGTTTGGGGTGGGGGCTGAGCCACACTTTTAAAGGAGTTTTATAATGGTGCAACTGTGAGGAAAGGATGTAGAAATCTGCTTAAAAGAGATAATTGCACCCACTGCCCTCCTATACTCTCTTATCTTCCATACATCATGTTTCTGTTCTAATCATTTTTAGAGAAAAATAAAATCATGTGTGAATAGGACAGAGTAAGAATAATCACAATCCTCTAAATTATTGAATGGGTTTGATATGAAATTTGCCACCTTGATGCATATTGTAGAGGGCCAAGTCCACAAATATTTGCATTTATCATAATATTTCTTTCTTTAGAAATAATTAATTTAATTAATTGTTTTGCAGGTTTGGTCCAGGGTTTGGGAGATTTTGTTGCTTTAAATGTAAAAAAACTTGGCAAAGTGAGAAAAGAAAGGTCACTGGAATATTGTCTGCTTTTCACAGATCTGCCTGTTTGGTTACACCATTTGAACTTGAAGAGAGTCTGTCTAGAAAAAGAATGATCTACAACTTCTGTAGTAATGCTGTGTTGTCTCACTGCAACAGGGAAAACCAAGAAAGCAAGGAAACAAAATCCAGCCCAGAAAACAGCACTGAAAGTTGGAACTTTCAGCAAAAGGGGGTTGTAAATACAATTAAGCCACATATAAGGAATGTTTAAAAGTAGATACAGCACAAATGCTCCATAAAGTGCAGCTCCATGCAAATTAACTAAATAAATAGTAGCAGGAATGGTGATCATTACATTATTTTCAGTACTCCTCTTCCTGCAGCTGTATACAATACTCAACCTCCACTCAAACACTGAGTAAATCAAAGCAAAGTGAATTTAATGGGTCTATTAAAAGTGCTCTGCTAATGCATCTTTATACAACTCAGAACAGCAGCAGCACTGCTCCAGAAATCAGGATAAATATAATGTGTCCTCCCAAATAGCAGTTACTGATTTTAACAGGTACTTAGAAAGAGAATATTTGTTTAGATCAATATCCAATTAAGAATCCAGCTATTCAGAATTTACTCTTTGCTTTCCCCGCAAATTATGAAAGAAAAAGCTATTAGTAAATCTTATTAGTTTCATGCTGGTCTCTCGAGATTTTTTTTTTCCACCTGAATACTCTGTGTCCCTTAAAAGATAATTTTGAACACAGTGTGATATTGATTGTTTCGAGGCACTAATGTGAACTGATCAAACACAACCAAAGGAGATTTTACTTTATGCACAGGCAAACTGAGGACTAAGATCTGTCAACATCACAGGTTAGTATTTCCACTTCACCCAAAAATTAGCAACTAATCAGTAACTTAAGGAGAGAGTGGAGCCCTACTAACATTTGTAATCATGAGATCTGCACAATGTTCCAGTGAATTATCTGCAGGAACATGACAAAATATGGACTTCAAAGGTTGGGAAGGTAGCAGGTTATTATTTTGGGAGAAGAAAAGAAAATAACTCCTTTTTCTGTTTTCTTCCTGTATTCTTTGTGTTCCTTTGCCTAAGTGACTAATACTGATGCAAACCACACCTGCTGATTTCTTTTATGCACTGAATAATGACAGAAGATGAGAAGTGAGAGTAGAATAGGTTTCTTTACAGAAATAGCTCTAAAACCTTCCTAAAAACAGGAATAAAGAGAAGGTACAGTAAGCTGCAATGTTGAATGAAATGATGAGATTCCCTCTTCCAGAAAAGAGTCTGAGATTTTGGAATGCCTCCCTATCCATCCCTTCATGTGATGAGTTTTTTTAAGGAATAATTTATCCCTTTTCAGTCCTCCAACATCAGTTTTGTTCTGTAGGAGAAAAAAAAATAATAAATAAAAAATTCATCCTGGGCTTCAATATTAAACCCACAGGTAGCTGGAGCAGTCTGGGTAAGGGATTCAAAATTAAGCACCACTTTTTCTCTCAGTTTTCCAGATAAGAGTTGGGTTGAGTCCCCAGAGGGATGAAAACTTTCTCTGTGGCTCCTGCCATCCCTCACTAATAAATATCAATTGCCACAAGTGGCCTGGTGCTGTCTGCTAATTGGACCCTCACTTACACACTTGAACTGGAGCAGTGTGACAGAATGAAGGATCCTGAGAATGCACCAAAAGAAATGTAAAAAAAAAAAAATCTGTTTTCTTCATTAAATACATATCTACAGTTATTCCACAAAATTATTTTTTAGCTTAAAACAAAGGGGTGGAGTTATTTTCACTTCATGGGCAGAATTCCTGCACATCCCATCAAGTTTCCACACCAATAATTGTTTGATGAATGATATGAACAGCACATCATTTAGTTTCATAACTCCTCCTGACTGTCAGCCCCTTGATGTCAGACAACATTCACTATGGCAACAATATTCCACAGTCATGCAGATGCTGAGTGTGAGGAAAAGGGGGAAAAAAAGGAAAAAAAATCCTACTAACAAGGACCAGATGGTAAAGAATTATTACCAAAAAAAAAAAACAAATTGGAAGAAATAATGGAAAAACTACTCTAATTTCTTTATATGCAGCTAAATTTTTTTTCTCTGCTACCACCTGTGCTTTTAAAAATGAGCATTTTAAATTTTTTACACAAATTAAAGGCTTATTTAGCTGGGTGTAATTCCAGGCAAAGAAAAGGAAGACAAAAACCATCACTGACTCCAAGAGGTTTGGTCAAATACTGATTTACAGACAGCAGGGGAAGAATCAAACTTATTTCACCATCAAGTAGTCTTCTCACTTCAGTGACCTGTCAGTGTCAGCACAATATGTGGAGGAGAAATTATAATTTATATTAAGGATATCTCTTAGCACTGCAGAATCATGGAATGGTTTGGGTTGGAGGGACTTTAAAAATCATCTCATTCCATCCCCTCCCATGGGCACCTTCCACTAGCCCAGATATGAATGGGCAGGTGAAATAAATAAATCCTGGTTTAGAAGCTCCAAGCTATAGAAATAACATTTGTGTTATCTTTGGTTATGTTTTTCACACTCTTCACAGGCAACCATGGGATGTCAGCAGAAGCCACCACTGGAAAAGAGAATTCAGGGCCTGATGGGGCACTCAGCACGTCCCAAATCAGTAAATTAAAAAAGAAAAGGTCTGATGTGAATGTCAGCAACTTCCACACTGAGAAAATTGAACTTCATCGAAGTGGAGAAAAGAATTCTTCCCAACAGTTGCTTCAGCTCACACTGGAAGACGTTTATTCAAGGAAATGTGAAGTGTACCAGGGAGGGAGAGAGCTGATGTGACACAAAAGCCAAACCAGCATGTTGAGCTGCCCTGGTTGTTTGCTGAGTGAGTTCTGCTCCTCCTGCCTTGAGAGACTCAGCACCACAACTTGGTGTCAACGATTTGTGCCCTTCCCTTCCACAGGAGATCAGAAGCTGAGGCAACCCAGGGACAAAAGGTTCAGCTGTGACACAGGACAGTCAGTGACACAGCAGAGCTCTCTGAGGTCACTGGTTAAATGAGGAGAAAATAATAAAGAATTGCATAGAAGACATTGAGCACAAGAATTGAGGCTGAGGGGAAAACACTTTTGGGAGCTGCACCTGATCCTGTGGTGACACCAAGTAGTGATGCCTGGAAAGGTTGACCTGGAACAGGACAGACAGAGCAGAAGGGATGAAATAGATATTTATTGAAAGGATGCACAAGAGCCCTACAGAGCTAACACTTCAGTCAGTGAAGAGAACTTGCAACACCTAATGTGAAGTTTCAGAATTACACAGCAAGCAGCAGGGATTGTCCTTGGCAGGACTGGTGGCAGGTCAGGTAACCCAGACTTTTCAGAGAAACTGGTGAGCAAAATATGATTTTTTAAAGAGCAGATGCCTCGGGCACACAGTTGGCCACACACCCACAGCTCTAACACAGCCAATCCCAATGGGGCCTCTCTCCAAACATCCTCCCTGTAAAGATCTTTAGGATCAGGACACCCAAACTCATCCTGCACTTCAGAAAATCTCCAGTCATGTACAGTTGTGAACTTCATCTGTGCTAGAGAGAAGTTCTTTCAATGAGCTGGGGACTGACTGGGATTATAAAAGAATGAAGTTTCCTCAGGGTGAGCCAGAGTTCCTGACACTGTACTTTGGATATTGAGGTATTTGGTATTGGCGCTCAGTAACCTTTAGTGCACTCCATAGTAAAGGACATAAAATATCAACCAAGGCAACTATTTTTTTTTAATCTCCTATCACTGCATCTGTCACAAAGACTAACTTACTGATTAATGATCTCCAAAGAGATTCCACAAAATTCTATTCAACTTCGAGATCATTTCCTGACATTTAAATATTTTTTTCCTTTTACATTCTATACACTTGCTGCTTGCAGAATGAAAAATTTATTAGTATGTACAAATACAGCAATTAAAGTGGTATCTCCAGTTATTGAAGGAATAAAATAATGATTTAGCAAATGTTGTACCAGCACAGGCAGGAGCAGTGTCTGCATCATCAGCAAAGCAGTCAGGGGCTTCAGTTCTGCTAAAAATGACAGAATGGCTCAAGGGATATAATGCCCACCTTAAAATGTGTATATATAAAGCAAATTGATTCCTTTTTCACCACTTGCATGAATTTGGATTCAGTCTCTAAAATCACTGTTCAAAACAACCAAGAGTTAAATCAAATAATTTATATTATGGAGTATGTATTCTTACCTTCAATAAAAAATTTGTTCTCTCGAATGAACCTAGAGGTTGGTTATATATTTGTATATGGTTTTGTAGATGCAGATCTTTTTTTTTTTTTCTTGAGAAAATAAATGGTTTTATATTGCAAACACTCTAAATTTTCTACCAACTGTTCAGAGCTGGTTACAGAACAAATCAACAGTATGAACAGTATCTAACAGTAGATAAGAAAAGGCATCTGACATTTGAAACAAAATCAAGTCTAGTCATTACTTTTCCTTCTTCCAAGTCTCTTAGCTATATTTAGCATGGCATGCAAAGAATACAAATTCTGTAGAAAGTATAAAGCATACATAATTCTCCTCAAAAAGCTCTTTCATTTCTGGAGATGAAATTTTGACCTATATTTCTGAGATGCTGCATTAAAAAAAAAAAAATCACAACAAAACTGTATAGACAGCTCAAGTGTGATACTTGCATTATTTTGTGCTAAATAATGCTCAAGCAAATTATAATAAAGCTCAAATTGCCACACCTTTTAAGAGGGTAACACTCATAAGCTCCTTAACACTGGCTTTGTGCTATGTTTTGTTCCACATCAAGAGCAAGAGAAGTTGTTTCACGTCCCAGGCAGCTGAGATGAAGTTGCTGGCACTGTTTGTCATGGTTTCAAGGCACACCAAGCTGTTAGCAGAGCTCAGCCTTTGTGACTTGTCATCAGCTTCATCTTCGGAGTAACCCCAAAGAAATGGAGGTCAGCCAGGCTTTGTTCCACACAGGCCAGGCACAGTTTGCAGCTCCAGGATTCTTGGAGCCTCTTCATTTAGCACTTCTCTGACAATCCTGAGAGGGGGAGCTGGATGCCAACCAGGAATTTTCATTTTCCGTGTTTAAATCGCAGCGGAGCCGCGCGGGTTTTTAACGACGGAGCCATTGTCACCTTGCCAAGACACTGCTCAACCCTCAAACTGTGGGTTTACCCACATCCTGCACTTTTTTGGGTGTGGTTAAATATGTCAGGGCTCTGGCTTGGGTTTGGACTCGGAATCTTTTCCAAAGAAGACTGGCAGCAGGTGTTTTCCACTTGCATATGCAATTTGTTTAAGCTCCATATGATCTGCTATATATAATTTTTTACTTATATAACAAAACAAGGAGGTTTCTCGAAGGAATCAACCTCCAGGTCTTTCTCATATGACAACAGCCATCCTGCAACCAATACAAAGTAATTCCAAAGTACTTTGAAGAAATAAAATCCTGTCTGAACACTCCTAAATCAAATCTTTTTCCAAGGTATTGACAACATTCAATCTTTAAGGTGGGAAAACCCAGTTGACAAAAGAACTTAAAACAACAGACAAAAGCAATGTTAAGGTTTAAAAGCAAGGAAAATCACATTCTAGACATTCTAGACTGTAGATTCTCTAGGAACAAACTAGACTTTTTAAAATTAGTTTTAAATAAGATCCCACTAATAGATGCAATTGCATAACAAAAATTATACAAAACATTGGACATTCAGAGAGAAGAAAAGACATTTCTGTGCTTCATATAAGGTACAGGAGGTTTTTGGTTTGATTTGGTTTCTCCACAGTCCTCAATTAACAAATTAATGAGTTCTTTGAAACCTCAAACCTTAGCTCAGTTTTTTGTTTAAATTTCTGGAACATCCAAGAAAGATTTTCTTACTCCTTTAAGCACTGACTGATGCCAGCTCACCCAGCAGAAGTGAACTCTGTCAGCTGGTGATGGCCAAGAGGGCAGGAGTGACCCCAGACTGATGATTTTACCCAACAATCACCAGATAAAGGCAGGGTGAGCAAAGATAAACAATGTCAGCTCCAAGTGGTGACATGATGAAAGGTAGACAATAATGAACATTGTCAGAGATTGCCAAAAAGATAGGGATGAGCAATGTCCTGTTGTTCAGCCAATTTCAGTAAATGAAGATAAATGACTCTGGACACTGATTAGACATCAAATGGACAGAATATGGGTAAGATGTTCTTTAAAATTGAATTTTTATACTTTTTTACATATAACATACAGTACAGCGTGGCTATACACTTTAGCTTTTCCTCATAAATTTGTGCTGTTACTCTGGAATGACAACAACCCCAGCCCAACATGGTGCATATTCACACAGAAATAAATTATTTTCAATTTCACCCACACAGTGAAATTCTTTCAAGACATTTTGTCTCATTTTCTGCCCCTGAAGACTTGTAATTCTGGTTCATTAGACAAACAACTCTGTGGTGCCCTTATGGATTCCATGGGTTGAGTTTTCTTTTCGAAAGTGTTGCAAGAGGGGGGGTTTAGTCAGGGCTTTCAAGGAGCAATTTTAGAAACTGTACCTGTTAAAACTAACAACTGCAGCTCTGAGAGTGATGGCTGTGGAATACAAACAGCAAATATTCCCTGAAGTTTATGTAACTCATTTTCTGCTAGGGATGGTCTCTGAAATGTTGCCCAAGCAATGCAGGAAAGCTGAACTGTTTTGATGGAAATGGAATCCTGTTAATGCTGGTGGCTGGGCTGGTTTGTGCACGGCAGGGATTGCAGTGATTCACAAAGCTCTGCTTGCTCAGGTACACACCGCCTCGTTCAGCCTGGAGGAGGATTATTCCTTGTGGAGCCCTGCACACCAGTGCTGGGGAGTCTGGGATGGGTTTTGGGGAGCTCACAAACTCCGTAGCTGGTGATCAGATGAAATTTCAGTTCAGAAAAGTGAACCCTGTGCTGCCTCTGAGTCCTGAGCATAGCTGAGTTTCCCAAGTCCTGAACTCTTCATATTTCCATGTTTGGGGCACCCAGGACAGCAGTGCCTGTGACACAGAAAGAGGATAAACACATCTCTGCACAAACACAAAGTGTGACAGAGTTCGAGCACACTCTGAGCAGCCACAGCTAAATTCCTTAAGAATGCACTGAAATAAATGTTCACTCAGAGGAGATAAAGCAAGAGAGATCACAGCAGCTGCTGGGCTGAGAAGGGGTCAGAAGTGTGCTGCTCTCCCATTTTATCACTCCTCAATGGCACACTGATAGTGAGAGGCACTGAGAGGAAAAAAGATTAAAGTAATTCCTCCAGTCAGGAAGACTGAGTGATCTGGTTTTTGTGATGTCATTTCTCTGAAGAGCAACATGAAGACCTTTGCTAGAGCTAAGATTTACTTGATGCACTAGTACAAGCACTGGCATTAATGTAAAATACTCCAAATTTTTATACTAGATCTCATCTTCAAATCATCAAGTGGAGATAGGGAAGGATTCCACACAAAAGGTCTGTGAGAAGTGCTGAGGAGCCAGTTCTTACTTCCCTCATCCTGGAAATATAGAAGGGCTTGAAACCACTCAGAAGCAATCAAAAGCTGAATTCCTCTGTGACACCACAGCAAGGTTTTTTGTATTTTGTCATGCTAATGAGCTTCCAGCAGATGAAGAATTAGTTAATGCCTTTCAGGTAAAGCAGGTCAAGAGCAGTAAAAAAGAAATAGAGGATTGTATAGAACCATAATTCCATTGAAATGATCAGAAATGGATGAGGATGGTGTTTTAGCAAAGAATTGCTTAAACCATAAATAAAAACAATGTAAAAATTCAGATTGAAACAAAAAATTCAAAGTTTTGCAAAGCAGTGCTGAGGTTCAAAGAGGCTGAAGGTCTGATTCATAGTCAGATACATAGTCAGTAGAGGAAAACAAACACAAATTTCACATTGATGAGCCTCTCTGTCAGCCAGTGAAGGGAGCTCATGACAACCAGTGTAGATGTAAATATCCAACTGGTAACTGTCTAGGGAGATGAATTTTCCTTAAGGCCTCTGCCACTCAAGAGTGGCAATTCTCAGCTTAACCTTTACCAAACTCTTGGTGAGAAGAGCCTGGGCAGTGAGTTCATGTCACCTTTCCAACAGTGTGAAGGGGGAGCTCAGCCTGCCTGGAAGCTCCTAGAAAGGCATCCTGCATGGAGCACACATTCATTAAAAAAGAATTCATTAAAAGCATCCAAATGCCAAGTGAAAGCTCCATTCTGTGAGTGAAATCCCAACAGTGTTCTCTAAAATTCATCCTCTGGTCAGTCAGCTCAGCTATGGCAGCACCTTGGTGGTTTGAAAACCAGAGAAGCTCCAGGCTCAGTGGTGCCACCACATCACCTTAGACAATTTCTAATCTGTCCTTAATGTCTTAAATGCAAAAGAAAGCCCCAGAGTTATGATCAAGAATTTGCTGCAAAATACCTCATCCACGTAATAAAATTTTTAAAAAATAGCAGCATTTTAGGAGTCATAAACTCCCTTAGTTCCAAGGCAGTGCACATCTTCCACGTGCACAGATTCCTCTGGGCATATTTCAGACCAAGTGGCCCTTCCTTTTCTGCTTCCTTGCACAACATTTGTGGGTAGTCACTTAACAGATATTGAATGAATCATGCTGGAATGCTGATGAATATCCCATTTCCTCTTGGTTTTTTTATGGGACCAGCCTCTCTTTACTGAGACATTGCAATTACCTGAGGCAAGCAGCCATCTGTGGATCCAGACCTCAAATGCAGCACTTGTAGGGCAAGGACAACACAAGACCCCAACAACTGATGTTCAAGTGATGTGAAATGTTCTTATTTCAGCAAATTGAAGGATCTAAATCAGCAAAGAAAATGGTGAAGGCTCCCATTTATTTTCTCATTGGAGATGACACCATGCTGATCACAGGTCAGGTTAAATTCAAGGGAGGTGTTCCTCTTCTTTTGGCTTTATTGTCTGTCCTAAAGAGGTTCCAAATGGCTGCTGTACCTTCACCTGCTCTCTTGTTATTTTCTTATTTACAACTCCATCTACATTATCTAAATATATATAATTTCTAATTCTTAAAAATCAGCCCACGTTTAAGCCTGGAGTCCAATCTTTAACTCCTATGAAATGGATGTTTGTAACAGCAACAGATCTGATGCAGTGTGGTGGCTTTATTCCTTTTTCTTGTGTTGGTTGGACTAAAACAAGAGAGCTCCTCTCCACTGTAAATTGAAAAAGAAAATCAGTGTGAAATTTCATCACCTCTTTCTTATTAACCTCTGATAACCAACAGAAATGTGCTTCAGTGATGTGCTACTAGAACTGCCTGCAAAAGCATTAATGAGGCTGTGATTTTAAAAAGGCTTTTTGAAAGAAGGATCTTGTAAAAAATTCATTTAGAGCATAGCAACTCTAATTGGTACAAGTTACAGACCAATTTTACAGAAGGATGCTGAGTTGCCCATTGCAGCTTGCTACAGCAATGTACTTCCAAAGCAACATTGCACCTCATTCTGGAAGATTCTTTAATTAATTTGAATGCTGAAGCACTGCAAATACAAAAAACGTGTTATGCAACATTTGGTTTCACTGAGCCATCCAACAGCATAACTTTTACCAGTTCCTCTATGTTCCCATTGTGTTTAATTCTGTTACTTGTACGAGGCTGCAGATGTCTGTGCCTTTTCCCCACAGCTAAGACTGTTCTCTCATATAATGTAATGGCCACAATATAACCCCCAGATCCAGGACAATTCACTTGTTATGGGAGGTTAACAATTTTTCCTTCCTACATTTTTATGGAACATTTACTTTCAAACACATCCTAGCGACTGAGGTGTTAATTCAAAACAGGCTTTTGAACAGCTAGTAAGAAAATGAGAAGGGAAATCCAATTTCAGAAAATGTGTAAAACTGTGCAGAGGGGGAAAAAAATGTCATTTTTAGAGAATTGTGTGCAGATTGCTTTGAAATTCACCTCCCAGACACGTGGTGATGTTGGACAGAACAGAACCTCACTGCTGTGCCTAATGAAAACCACAGCAGCCAAACCCTGGGGATTTGGGAGAGCAGAGCTGCAGATCAGGGCTGTGCTGCTCCTGGCCACCTCACTGGGTTTGTTGCCTTTTTCCCAACTTGGGAATGAAACTTGAGATGATTTTAGTAAGCAGGTAATATAAAAGGGGATCTTTGCTGAAGGCTTCAGGAGCAGTTATGGAAAGATGTCCACAAAAGCCCAGCCCCACAGGGTGAGTACATTTTATAAGTTTTAGGAAATTAGAATAACTGATAAAAGGCATCAATTAGGAGGACAAGTGGGGATACAATTCCCCCCAGGTCAAACCCCTTCAGCACCAGTTGTACTTTTTCCATGAAATGTATCTCAAAGAATTCTCAACCTTGGTTCCCAGGAAGAGCCAAGGCAGCGCTGGGGTTTGTACCCTTGTGAGCTCTGCAATTTGTTTTGTCTTTGTGCCTAGGGAAAGGCCATGGAAAAGTACTGGGAAAACTAAAAGAATGGGTGACAGGGTCACAAATACATGTGTGAAGAATACAGAGAATATAAAAGAAGAAAAGGCAAACCCCAAACAGCATCAGTTTCAGACGAGCTCCTCTGCAAAGGGCCCTCGAGAGCTCCCTCATCCAACCTCACCCCAGCTCCTCAGAAATAACTGAACTCCTTCTTCATTCAGCACATTGCATGGGTGAATTAATAAATAAATGTTGGATACTGGGGGAAAGGGGGAATTTTTAATGTCTGCGTTCAGATATGAAATTTCTCAACTTTGTCTGCTGGTCCCAAACATGATTCAATTCTTTGCACTCTTTTTGAGACAAAGACACTGCTGGTGTGGTACTGATTGTGCACCCTTTGCTGGGCACAGTCAGGCTCTAGAGGAACTCATTCTTTCCACTCAATGTCATGGCTGGCATTTGGGAATAGATGTTTATTCAGAGTGAACCAAAGAAAGAAAGAAATAATCAGTTTATCAGCAGCCAACAAAGCACACATACTGTGATGATTAATATGCATTTGAGTGGAGAACTGCTCTTTTTGCCATTAAAACTTGTATTACTTAAATCACATCTTTCATCAAAGTCTTCTAATTGCACTACAGTTTGTGATCATTTAATTATCTGTGTTTTCTTTTCAAGATGGTATCTCTAAAATGTACCGAATATATCAGAGTACTCCTCCACTTTTAAGTGTAACTTGGCCAAATTAATTTTTCCTAGGAAAAAGCAGTTTCAAAAGCATTTTCTTCTTGTCCACTTTGGGCTGAAGCAAGTTAAAAATGCAGAACACTCAGCTCTTCATTTGGAGAGGTAGACACCATAATTATAAATTCCTGCTGCAGTTTAAGGTTCACAGGACAAACTCACAATGGCTTCATTACAAATTCCCTGTGATCTCTTCATACATTTTAAGCACCTGGAATATTTGCATTTCTGATTTCACTGGTGCAGCCTGAACAAGACAGAGATATTCTCACTCACTGTGAACTGGATGAGGCTCTGAACAGAAGTTTTGGTTTTGTTGATCCTGGGTGTCACTGAAGAGAGAGAGAAGGAAACAGAGATCAAAAAGAAAGGTAAAGCCATTGCACTGTGACTTCTCTTGTGACTTATTGCAACTCACCCTTTAAGGGATCATCTCTTCTTAAAATGAATGAAATTATTTTTTAAATTTTTTTTTCTGCTCCCAGTGAGATGTCCAGGGTTTGATAGTTCTGCCATGTTTGCTTTGAAGGAAAAATAATTAAAAAACCCTCCAGTTGAGTGTCTACACATTCTAATGTAGTAAAGATTTGTTTAGGATCATTCAGAGGAATAGAGATTTGCTGTTTTATTAAATGGAGTAGAGATTTTCACTCAAGAAAATCCAAACATGCTGGGAAATCAAGTTTTACAAATATGGCCCTTGGTCCTATTAACATGTGATAGAGTTCTTTCTGTGGGATCATTATACATATAATATATAGACATAAAAACTGCAATGACACACAGGAACAGCACATTGTAATTTAAATGGTTCAATGAAAAATATCTCACAATTTAGTTAGTAACAATAATTTTCTTCTTATCTGTGAACTTTCTGTATATATTCAATGCATTTTAACAGCATTTGGTGTCATAATTGGCTAAGATCAATTGATTTGTCTGATTAGAGCACAAGACATAATGGATGTGTGAGAAAATCTGTGTGTGATAAAGATATCTGTATTTAAATTCATAATATAACACAAAGATAAGCTGATAAATGCAATTTATATGAAGATAATAGATTTTCTTCACATGGGTAAGTATAAAATACATGTAAATATGAAACATTCTTCCAGACACTTTAATTCCTCTTACAGCACCATCAGAGCTGGCACTTCTGTAATGACAATATCATTCTTTGAAATATTTTTACAATGATAAAGAAGGATGAGATTTAATAAAGAGGTAATTAACAAGCTGTAATACCTAAACACGCCTGTTTATGTGGGGTAGCAGATTTTTTATACACTCATTTTAGTCAGCTCTGACAGCAAGTCTGTGGCTGATGGTTATGCCAGTCATAATTAAAATTCTTTCCCATTACATTCATTATCACAACAGATGGGATGATTTTGAGAGCAAGAAGTATCAGTTTCATATAAAAAAAAAATTTACTTGTGCCACTCTATTCTTTCTGCTTCATCCCTTTGTTTTCTTTTCCAAGAAAAGGAAGGATTAACTTGAACCCCAAAGCTCTGGTATTGACATTAAGGCATTATAGAAACCACAAATAGGATGATTGGAATCTGAAATCTAAACATGGGAATGGATCCTAAGCCATGATAATAATATACTGCTGCAAGCTGTATTTACAGATCAGGTTTATAGCAGAAAATCAAAAATGTTGTACAGAATTATTACCAGTCATCTGAGGTAATTAGCAACCAGTCACTTAATTGACTTTTACCACTGCTCTGAAGCCACTGAGACAATCTGGGTGTGGTGCTTGATGGAAAAATCAATGGCAGTCTTACCTTAGAGCTATTGAACATTCAGTTTGTAATTTCCAATAAGATAATAAATTAACTGGGAGTTTGGGTTTTTTATTCTTTTGGAGAAATTTAAAATAACCAGCATGGATAAACCAAGACAAAGCCAAGACCAAATAAAGAAAATAAAATACTGATAGGGAATAGTGTTGAGTAGCAGAAACTATTTGTGCACTTGAATGCCTTTGGAATCCTGGCTGCAGCCCTACATTCCTGTGATCTTGAGCCCAATTCACAGGTTAGAATAAAGGATATTCATTGCTCAGGAGCAAAACCACTCAGCCTCTTGTACTCCACCATATTTTCATGTAAATGAGAAAGAGTTTAGTGAGACAGGCACAGTTCCTCAGAAGGAACAGGTGGGAAGCCAACCGTGTTTTCCTTTTAGATCCATGGAAAACAATTTTACCTAATTACACAATTATCCCAACCAGCAATTTTTCCTGCCTGAAGAGGAGCACAGGAATGCACGAGCTAACAAAGTGATGAGATGAATGGTTCATTTGCTCAGCATCTTATTTTATTGGAATGGCCAGTCCTTGGCACTCTGGGCAGAGGTACAAAGCACACTGCAGCACACAGGTGTTGAACAATTTTTCCCTTGGAAAGGTTTCCTCTCCCTCATCCTCTGTGTGCTCTCCAGAGCTGCCATTGCAAACAGCTGCTGGCTCTGTGCCTGTGCTCCCTGGCTGTAGCTGGGAGCAATTCATCACTTCAAAAAGCCAACTCAGCACACTTGAGCCATCTGAACTATTTCCACCATCCCACATTATATTTGAGAATATAATTGGAGGGGAAGAGAGGACTTCAACTCTCATTGCTGTTATTTCCAGGAGAGGCAAAGAGTATTTTTAATTCTATTCTATTCTATTCTATTCTATTCTATTCTATTCTATTCTATTCTATTCTATTCTATTCTATTCTATTCTATCCTATCTATTCCTATTCCCATTCCTATTCCCATTCCTATTCCCATTCCTATTTTATTCCTACTCCTATTCCTATTCCTATTCCTATTCCTATTCCTATTCCTATTCCTATTCCTATTCCTATTCCCATTCCCATTCCTATTTTATTCCTATTCCTATTCCTACTCCTATTCCTATTCCTATTCCTATTCCTATTCCTATTCCTATTCCTATTCCTATTCCTATTCCTATTCCTATTCCTATTCCTATTCCCATTCCCATTCCTATTTTATTCCTATTCCTATTCCTACTCCTATTCCTATTCCTATTCCTATTCCTATTCCTATTCCTATTCCTATTCCTATTCCTATTCCTATTCCTATTCCTATTCCTATTCCTATTCCTACTCCTATTCCTATTCCCATTCCTATTCCTATTCCTATTTTATTCCTACTCCTATTCCCATTCCCATTCCCATTCCTATTGATTTATTCTATTAAATCCTATCCTATTTATTTATTTTTGCACTCTTTAGGATAAACTTTGGCACATGTCCTAACTCACATGTGTTTAAGTCCAAGTTAACTTGGAGAAATACAATTTTAACAGTGTAAGTGGTTGAGGGAAGGGTGATTTGCTTAAAATGGATGGAGAAAAAGGACATTTTTGGCTGAAAGTGTAGGACTCCTGTTTTCAGTTTAATTTGCTCAACATATATTCATTTTTGTTACTGTCATTTACACACAAGTATAGGTTCGTCCTTGAATACTTATTAAGCAGTAGGAGTGAAACACAGAGGTCTCCAAGAGAAAAAAACACCATGATTCAGAAGGAAGTTTGTGAATTTGCACTTCCTCAGAGTTCTTAATGGAGCAGAGTTCCTGCGCTAGGGAAAATTTCATTTTGAAACCCACCGAAACGAGTGTTACCTTTGCTGCTGACATTTTAAATCCTTTTCTTCTGCTTCTGTGGCTGAAAATTGGAAGTAGGTCATGCTGCAGCATTACCTGTTACAGATTCTCTACCACAGGTGGAAAAGGAGGCTCAGCAATTCAATAAAGTTAATCAAAACCAGATAATCATAAGATATGAGGCTTTCTCCAAAGCAAAATTAATGCTGAAGTCACAGGAGCAACAAATAGGAGAGAAACTAACAGAGAAGTTGATACCACTCCAAAAAGCTCCAGATGTTCATTTGCAGGTAAAAACTTGTAATTAAACTTTCCAGACACTGCATTTCCAGAGATTAAAACACTGAACTTTACATATGAAGCACTGATGAATATGAAACCAAACGAAATGACTCCAGTCAGATGGGAACAGGCTGATTCCAGCCATCTGTAATCTGGGTATTTACAATCAGCCCTTCCAGTCCCTTTTACAAGGCTGTCCTTGAGAAAAAGGAGCAGTAAAACATTAATCAACATTTCACCTGTGGGCTCAGGCACAAAGAAATTGCTCTGAAATTCCAATCATCATTCAAAAAGATCTTGGATCAAAACCTTTCAGTTGTTCCGGGCATGCACTTTTTGATATTTACTAGTCCAGTGTCGACTGAACTCAGTAAAATCTGGGGTAAATCAGTGCCACTGCGTGAATTGCAGTTACTTATATTTTAAAAATGAGTCTAGACATCTAAAAACTCACATATGTGTGAACATCTATTATTACACAGGCACGGTGCTGTGTGGTATTTACATGGCAGGATGGCAGAAATGTTATCACAAAATGCTCCAGAGGAAAGAGATTCGTAATAAATGACCCCTCACCAGGCTCATCAGTGAAATCTAACATTTTCTATGATGGGATGGAATTCTTTACAGATTTACAGTGACTCCAAAACTTTACAAATCTTTATCCCCAGCCTTTCCACAGATAATGGATTCCAAAGCAACACTTCACAGTGAGAAATCTTTGAACTTCCCCTTTAATTTCACTGCTGAATTCTCTGCAAGAAGGTGCTTGGGCTTGTGTGTACTTTGCATAATATACACACCTGCACAGAGGAGGGCTGCAATAAGAAGTTAATTATGTCATAAGAGTTGCAGGGTCTTCCTTTGGATTTTCTCTGAGCAGCAAAGCCAAGTCCCACTTGCAACCTGTCAGCTTCCCTTTGAATTTCCACAATAATTAATATTCTTTTCATCTAAAAGTCTGCCACCAAATGGGACAGGTGGTTTCAAGAGCTGCTAAAAGCTGCTAAATATCTCTGGCAATGGTGCCACAATGTCACTACAATGATGCTTTTTCCCCAAAAAAATTAGTCACAAATTTAGTTTAGGTGTTTTAAATGCAGTTCTACTGGTTTTCCTACACATTCATGTATAGAGGGGTGAGATTATACACAGATATATAGAGATATAGATGTGAAAGGAACAGAGGTGATTACTGAATGCAAAGAAACAAAGGAGATGACTCAATATTCCAAGAACATCTAAATTTCCAGCTCACTGCTCATCCCAGAGTGCAGACAGTCCTTAACTTGCAGGTTAGAAAATGTCAAAAAATGCATCACTGTTCAGCAAAGTCCAACAGAGAAGGAAGCAAGGGAAATAAATTTTAAAAGCCTGTGGAATGCTAGAAACTCTGAAATCGAATTTCAGAGTGGAACCAAGCCTTCCTTGAGCCTTGGTTCCCCAGGCCCAGAAGTTCAATTAGCCACAAACTACTCCCAAAGTTTTCTGTTAATATAAGCAAAGCTGCTGTGCCACCTGGTGAACGTTTTCATATGCAAGAGTCTCTTTTGCCGAGTTTCTCAATATAAAAGGCTAATTCGAGTGCTCTTGGCAACTTTTGTTGGTGCCTGCATTAAGATGTGTGAATAGTTGCAATCAGTAAGGAGAGAGAGACTCCACTTGTGCCACCACAGAGGACTGGGCTTTTGTCAGCACATAACTAATGTGCTCATTATTTCTCAGCAATAGACGTTTTAATTTTGGAGAAAATGAAGCAACATTATTTGTGGCATATAAGGGAAAAAAAATTCTGCAGGGATGATATATTTGAGTAAAATATCCCTGTGTTTGCAGCTCATGAACTGATCAATCATGATTGATGATAAAACTGCAATTAGGTGATCAGGCTTGATCATCTAAAATGTGTTCACTTTCAATATTTTTTCATTGAACACTAAGTAATTCTTGCCCCATCGGCTGCATGGATCAATCCATTAAAAATATTTAATAACACTGTGGTATTCAACGTTCCCCAAAGTGTTACATCAATGCTGTCACACACAAACCACACAAGATGGGTTATTCTCAATATTTTGTATCAAATATCCTGAATTAGGTCTGTTAGATATCTGAAATATATCCTGGAAATGCACAGTGCCAGCCCCCCAAAGCTGTTCTTTTAACCCATCCCTTTGCCAGCTGACCCCGTCACCAAAAGTCATTAATTCAATCAAATTCATGACAAAATTACCCCAAACTCAGGCAGGACACAGATAGGCCTGGCCTAATGTGGATTGTGCTACTCCAAAAAAAGAGAGGAAAAATACAGGAATGTGGAATTCCTGCTAATCTTATCCTGCATTGCTCAGTGGCTCTTTGCTATTTCTCCTGATTTTTACCTAATAGAAAATACATCTTTTAATTTGGAGAAAGTCTGGATTCAGATCAAATCTTGATTCGCATTTCATGCTCTAGAAAATTCACCTTCCCAGAAGGCTGAAGAAAATATCTTCAGAATTTTAGAGAAGGTCAGCACTGAAATCATGTCTTGGCTCCATATCTATATGGCTTTTCAGTCTCTTAAATTGTTCTGCTACCTTGAATTCAGCTTAGGGAAAGTAATTTTCTCTAGATATTTTCCCACCAGTTTTTGATGATTCAGCCAACACATTGATCCTCCTTTTAGAATTGGTTAATTTATGTTTTCTCTTGACTTCAATATAATTTGTAGTCTTGGACCCACTCCTATTTATTTTATTCTTTTCATACTGGAGGTCTATAACTTCTGGATGGGAATAAAACTAAATTAACCCCTCTATATAGAGGTCTAAATCATTTGGCAGCATATTGTGTTTTCTAATAGAAAATAGCCTCATTTTTTGGACAACTAAATGAACTTTTGAAATAATCCAGAAATACATTTTCTGCAGGACTTTCCTTAGGTGAACAACAGTGAATTATAGTTTCCAAGTTTGCTCTCATTTTTCATCCAGTAACCAAATAATATTTATTCATAAGAATATAAATCTTTTTTGGGTATAGATGGAGAGATCCCATCAGATGGCAGGTGTGCCATTGGCCATTATACACTTACTAAATTTCTCTCTGGTATCTAAGGCCTCAGCCCTTTAGAAAAAGTTAATTAAAGTTCAAAACTTGTGACAGAAGGAAAACACACATTTTCCTTTCCTAAAAAAGTTAAAGTTTCTGGATGAAAAATTTACCTTATATTAAAATAAGAAAGGAAACTGAAGGCCTCATTTGGATGATATATAGGAATTTTCTGCTTTTCTTTGTTTCCTCTTCAGAAGCTACTCTATTCCCCTCAGCTGCCCAGTGTCCTTCAGAATGGAAATATCTCCAGTTTGTCATTGATTATATTCACAACCCCAGTCAGAAAGCTCCAGAGCACCTCTGCCAGCTCCCAGCTGTTTGTATCAATCTTTTTTTTGCTTAATTTGACACGGGACACGTCCTTCACATTATCAAGGGCAGATTATTCATTGCTCAGAACCCAGTTTGTCACCTCTCACACCATTTCTAGGGACTGATTTCCCATAAATCTGGGATTTTGACCATTCACCAGGCTGCCCTCAGGGAGATTTTTGGGTGCAAAACCAGAGTGGGACTCGGGGAGGTGTCCCTGGGTGTGCTCCCCATAGAGGATATAAAAATGATTTCTCACACAGCCCACACCTTCCAGGATTGCCTAAATCCCAAACCTTGAGTAAAAGGCATCATCTTAAACCTGTCATGAATTCAGGCCCTGCCAGACACCCCATTCTTCCTTTTTGTTAGAAAATCCTAGCATACCAACTCTTTTTATTTACCTTTCTACTCTCCTTATTTACAAATGTCCCAATTACACAAGTATGACATCAATGCTTTTCTTCTGTTGAGTTCTATTCTCTCTTCACCTCAGGCCAAGATATTTGCTTTTGTTCCAGAGTTATTTCTATGAGCTGGCTGCTACTGACAACAGCATTTCTGTTAATGCTGAAAAGTGGTGAATTAGTTGTTTGAGTGCCTCAGCTTCTATGTTTGGAAATCAATATTAAATTGCTGCTTCCATCAATTTGAGCTGCTAAAATACAGACATACTCATAAACTCATTATGTAGAAAAACTGCTTGGAAAAGGTGAGAAATAGAGCTTAAAAATACCAGTTTATTGCTACAATTACAGTGCATTCATAAAAGAGTTACCTGAACTCAGTGCTAATATCAGATTCTGTGCCACAGTCTCAGGGATATCAGAAGAAATACATCTTTCTTTTTGTTTCTTTTCTCCTTTTCTCTGTGTTTATAGTCATTATAAATGAATAGTATCCATTCTATGCACAACATTTCTCAGAAAAAAATAAAATAAAAATAAAATAAAATAAAATAAAATAAAATAAAATAAAATAAAATAAAATAAAATAAAATAATATAAAAAATAAAATAAAATAAAATAAAATAAAATAAAATAAAATAAAATAAAATAAAATAAAATAAAATAAAATAAAATAAAATAAAATAAAATAAAAGTGGAACATGGAAGCCTCTGTCATGGTCATCCCCTGGAAATGTGATTTACCCTCCATGCAGGTGTGCTCACCCAGCACAGGTACAGGTGGAGGATTGGCTCTCCTCATGGGAAATGTTTATTGGTTTTTAAAGGATTACCCCAAAGCTCAGATTTCTTTTGGAACAAACTAAAAGCAGGGCTGCATTTCTGTCTGCTGTGCACAAAGGAAAACATGTTTATCACATTACAGCACTGAGGCTGGAGATAAGCTCTGCCATTTCCCTACAAGCAAATCCAGACATCTGGGGAAAAACAAGTTTAGCTGTCAGGATACACAGGAGGGCTGAGCAACCACTGGGGCTGTTCTTTTCCACAACAAGCAGACAAGGTTCATTACAATTAGATCATTATCCTGCTGGAAAACAGGAGCCTCCAAGAAGGAAATGATTGTTTAGTCGAATTTCTTACAGCTCTCAGGTTTAAACCAGACCTCACACTTGAGGGGATTCATCCTGCTGTGGGAAAATGAATCTCACATTCCACTTTATTCATGAGAGAGATTCCAGTCAACTTTTAAATGCCAGGTTGAAAAACAAAAGAGTTTGCTTTTTATTTTTGGGGTGGTGGTTATAAACTCATATTCACCTCTTATATTCTAATCTTTAGTTCTGTGACACAGATGAGTTATTTTGTGAATGAACAGCAGCAAAATTCCTTTGGAACCATCTGAAAATGCAATTTATCAAATTCTTCTGTATTGCCAAGTGCAAATGCTTGAAATTTCTTGTCATCTAAGGCATGGATAGAATTCCCCTGTCTGTCTCCCCTGATTCAGAGATTTAGAACCAGGTTTTAGTTAATGCTCATGCAAAAGGCTGCACTGGAAGGTGTTTCAGTGATGAGTGTGACAGTTAAGAGGTTTATTATTTCTAGCACACTCAGACTTGTCAGTGAAATTTCCTCAGGTTTCATGGAAGAAAATGTGTCCCACCATTCCTGCACAGGCAAGTTCTAGCCTGTAATTCTTAGGTGGCAAAAAGCACAGATGTTTATAAAAAAATAAAGGATAAACAGGCCCAGAGTCACGTATTTCATACATGAAATATGAGAAACGATACATATTTCCATTGTCTACATAGCACAGGCATTTTTAGCTGTGTTGCTGGGAATTAGCATTGTTTACAAGTAAATAAAGAGAATATCTGGAGGGATGTGATGTCAAACTATTGGACAGAGCAGCTCCAGTCCAGAAACATCAGCAACCTGCTGAACTTCAGAAAGGTGTCAGAGCCAGGAGGGTGTGATGGGAACTGGACATTTTTCCTACAGAAATGAAATTTATCACAAGAAATGTCCAGAACCTAAAAATTATCGTCATTTTGGCCTCTTAGATTTGCAGAATTCTCTCCAGTAGCTCTGGCAGGAATATTAATTACTGCCTTAGACTACACAGCTAAATTTTAGGTGACTAAAACTAGATTAAAATGGTCCCCTTCTAAATGAAGGCTTTGCATAAAAGAATGGAGCCAATACTGAAAATAAGGTGCGTGCCATTACTGCCAAAAAATTTACAAGTAGCAGGAATACAATTTCCCATTTTTATAGCCTCATCTGTATAAGCATTTTTATAGTCACTTCCATAAAAATGTCTGAAAGTGCTCCATAAATATTAATGAATTAACCTCCCCTGTGTCCCCATATGGTGGGTATTTATTTTTACATTGTAGATTTGGAGAAACAATTGCAATAAAGCCAAGCTCTGTGCACAAGTCCAGCTCCCAATTCTTTTGGAGAATCAGGAATAAATAATCCTGGATCCTTGATTGCAAACTCAAGGATGAGCTACCTACCCTGCCATATGCCTCCAAGAGCAATGGGATTTCCAAAAATCTTGTGCCTATCCCAATAAAACTCTCCAAAACCAAACACCTCTAAAAATTTACATGCCTGGAATAAACAGGATGGATATTTTGGTGCTACACTTCCATTGCTGAAAGAATTCCTGCAGATCTTGAAATTGTTCTGCAAGGTGACATTTTTAACGTGTTGATTTTGATGTTTTATGGGTGGTCACATGAGAGGCTGGCGATTTGGGCCAGAACGTTAAGGAGAGTCTGTTGAGAGGGATTCTTGTGGTGATTCACAATTTAAAAGGCCAAAATGCAAGAAAAAATATGGATAAAACAAAACAAAAACAACAGCAACAAAAAACAAAAAAAGAAAAAACCCCCCAAACAAAAAAAAACCCCAAACAAAACCCTAAAAAACTAAAAAAATAAAAAGAAAAAGGACCCTGTTGCATGGTAGGGAAGGATTAGTGAAATGACAGGTAATTACTCCCCACTCTGCCATGGAGTTCATCAGAGACCAGAGTGAAACTGCAAAATCTCATAATCAGAAATAAAACAGCGCTAATAGTGTTTGCACTGTAAAAATTACCAAGTCCCCAAAAGAACAACAAAAGAATCCAGGCAAGTTATCCTGGTGAGAGAGTTATTATTGCTGCCTAGGTGGAAACAAGTGAATAAAATGAAATTAAAACAGAGAACAAATGTTGCTGCCCTTGTGATGTGGATGATCACAGTGGGAGAGACAAAGAATTTACTTCAGAGGTGATTGATGGAAATGCAGCTAGAGACCCAAATTCCCTTTCAGGACTCACTGGAATCCCTGACACAGAACTCTGCTGACTTTGGTGTCTGTGTCCTTGTGGAAGGAGGGAGAGTTCTTTTTCTGGTTCCTGCCAGCAATGGGGTGTGTGGTTTTTGTGTGTGGCACCTTCCACATATTTCAGGTTTAGAGCAGAGAATCATTCACAGCCTGGCTCTTCCTATACATTAACAAAACACTTGGGAAAATAATAGGTTTTGTCATATCATTATAATAATAATCACTCACAGACTATTCTCATCAGCTTAAATCCTTAATAAGCACTATAGGATTTGGCCTAATTACCCAATTTTCCCTCTGCTGTAGTCAGCAAAATCTTTGACTCTGTATAATGCATGGATTTCCCTGTGCAGATAGCATTTATCTGATTTTGGTTTTGTATTCAACTGGCAACTGATTGTTTTGTCCTACTAAAAGTAGATTCTACTAAAATTAGATCAAGATTTGTCAAAAACTGTCAATTCCACCCACAAAAGTTTGTACTTTAGTTATTTTGAATTGATGAAAAGCTGAAGAGGAATGACACTTAATGTGTGATTTCACACATCAGACACTAAGTCACTTCACACTTAGGTGCACAAATTTATTATTCTATTAATATTACATCATCTCCATGAATAAGTGCAGAAGAGACCTTTTTGGATTATGCAGGCTCAGGGAGGTTTCTCCTGTGCTGCCTCTTTGGAGCATTTTTGTACCACACTTTCACTCCAGCGAAATCTTGGCTCTCTCACAAAATACAGGTGAGTTCCTCTTTCCTGCTGCACTCTTAATTCTTTGGGATTATGTAAGGAACAACTTCTTATTAGGGAAGGATGAGCTAGAGAGATCAAAGCCCTGCTCTCAGCTCTGTTAGGTCCCTTTATACCAGAGTAAAGGGAATTTAAAGCAAGGCTTGATGTCTCGCACTAAGTGGATTCAAGGACACATTTTTTACCATTTTGCCATGAAATTCTGGTATTGTGTGACTCGTGGGCTGCCTCTTTTCAGGCAAATTAGGTTTTTTTAAGAGAGAAGACATCCCACCTTGCTGTCTAAGTATAAAAGGAGAATTTATAAATTTGCTCCTGGAGGATATTGTTCCTTCAGCAGAGTGGATGCATTGCATATTTTCATTTTTCCCCAAGCAGGAGGAATGTGCTGTGTCACAGTTATCCTCAGCAGCTGCAGCTACAAAAGGAGCAAAAGCAACACTGTCTGTCTCAGAGAAATATCATTGAGCAACTTAGAGTTCCTCACTGCTGATTTTTAAGGCAAGAACAAGAGGTTTCTAAAACATGGAAAATCCCAACTGAGCATGTTCATATTTGGTGTCTATGGACAGAAACAAATTACACTTAAACAGGAAAGAATCCTTATCATATAAATATGATGCTTACCTAGGAATAAATTATTTCAGTGATAATCTAACTGGAAAAGCCAAAGGAGAAAAAACTGGACATTTTTCCATATCAGGCTCAAAGTGAACACAAATATCATTATCAAGCTGACAAAATGAGATACAGAGTAAAACTGAGCCTCAGTTTCACACTGGCTTTAGAATATTTGGGGTTCACAGTTTTGTGGGAAAAGGCAAATCTAGGAGAGAGAGAAGGCTGAGTCCATCACATATTTAAACACAATTTGCCTGTCTTTGTGGAGCACCATGAGCAAACTGAAAAGCAAAATGAAAACATTCCATAGTCCTCAAAAATTCTAATAGGAATAAGAAAAATATTTCTCAGTGTGAGATAAAAGGTTCATTTTATTATATAATGTTATATTATCATAATAAGCATTAATTTTAAACTTCTAAAATAAATGAGGGTTGGATTTTCTGTCATGGAATTTGAAGGGCTGATTCAAATATTTAACAAAGTTTATTTTTTATTAAAGCTCAATATTTTCTTGAGGATCAATTTCATGCTCTTAGAATGTCACTTGACAAATTCCATACAAGATCATTTTTGTAATAATAAATGAAATCATGACATTAAAAATTGCCTAATATTGTCTAAGAAAAGGGAAAGCAAAGAGTTTCTTAGGAAATTCATTCTGTGAGCATTCACAGTAGCAAATTAAAAGAATTTTTTTTAAAAAGGTATTGTTTGGAGAAGTTGAAAGAGTTCTGTCATGGCTCTCTACAGACAGATGTTTTACTTTGAGTGGATTTGCTGTTTGAATAAAGGCCAGGAGTGCTCTGGTATTTTAAAATTCCTTAATTCTCATCTATTATGTCAAACCTACAACAATCAGAATGAAACCCAGACAATGGGCTCAGCACAGGGAGTTATCCTTTCCTTCCTGGCATGGATGGTGCCTGGAAAATCCTTCCTTTTAAAAAAAAATCTATGAAAAATCAAGATTACCATCTAGACAGGACACAGACTCTCAAATCTGCTTTAGCTCATTTGCTTTGCCTTAAGGGCACAGTCCCCTCTGTGTTAAAACCTGGAAGTGAATTCAAAGAGACACACAAATAAATAAGTGAATCAATGTTAAGGCGTGGAGTTGAACCTGGTGGTGCCCTGGTGCCAGAGGGCAGGGATGGATGGGATTTGGGGAAGGAATTGTTCCTGTGAGGGTGGGCATGGATGGGATTTTGGGAAGGAATTGCTCCCTGTGAGGGCAGGGATGGATGGGATTTTGGGAAGGAATTGTTCCTGTGAGGGCAGGGATGGATGGGATTTTGGGAAGGAATTGTTCCTGTGAGGATGGGCATGGATGGGATTTTGGGGAGGAATTGCTCCCTGTGAGGGTGGGCATGGATGGGATTTTGGGAAGGAATTGCTCCCTGTGAGGGTGGGCATGGATGGGATTTTGGGAGGGAATTGTTCCCTGTGAGGGTGGGCATGGATGGGATTTTGGGAAGGAATTGCTCCCTGTGAGGGCAGGGATGGATGGGATTTTGGGAAGGGATTAATTCCCAGATTTGCTGTGGCTGCCCCTGGATTCCTGGCAGTGCTCAAGGTTGGACATTGGGGTTGGAGCAGCCTGTGACAGTGGAAGGTGTCACCATGACAGGGGGTGGAATGGGATGAGATTTAAGGTCCCTTCCAGCCCAAATCCCTGGCATTTTGTGATTAGGACACACCACACAATCCAAGCACTCCCTCAGCTCCAGCCCCATCATCCAAGCCGTAAAACACAATATCCCAACTTCACCGCTCCTGTTCATCACCCAAAAACCCATTACTTTGGGTTTAGCAGGATTTTTAATTGAAAATTAAACGTCAGTTGGCTGCCTGGGCTCCATGAAGGAGCTCATTTCGTGCTGGACTCAGGCTGTTTGTGCTGACAGGCTCATCCCTCCGCACAGGCAGCGCTGCCGGCGCTCCTCTCCCGTCCCTCTGCAGGAAGGGACAGCAGGGCCTGATTAATCCCAGCTAATGCTAACAACCCCTGGCATGTTAATCAGCACCCAGGGCCTTCTGTTGGAAGCACTCAGACACTTTTTCCACGCAGTCCTGGAGCTCAGGGAGGGGAGGCACTCAGAGGTCGCCCGCTGCCTTCCCGCGCCCAAAGGAAGGATGGCTGAACTTCATCCGTGCTGACAGGCACTTGCTGCCCCTCCACCACGCTCTGACCTTCTGCTGGTGGCTTTACAATCACCCTGAGCAAGCTGGTGCATTGTCTGGCTGCCCTTTGCCTCCAGGTTCAATCCAAATCTTCCTGTCTGTCCAAGCCCTGCGCACCCTGCCTATCCAAACAGATGTTCGCGCTCCTCTCTCCTCCCTGTTTTGCAAACTTGAGAAGGCTTGCTATAAACAGACAAAATGTAAAATAGGAAATTCATTATTCCCAGAGTCTGATACTCTGCATTCTCCGTGCTGCACTGCCTGCTGGACTCACCTGTGTGAAATGAGGTGCTCAAAACTGAGCCCTGGTGTGGAGCAGAGTTTGAGCACCAGGCTCTCTGTGCTTATCCACAGCTTCTTCCAACGAGGTCATGACATTCTGAAGACACCGTGTTGGCCCCTTCTTGCACATCGTTTGTGTAAAAATGTGTTTTAACACAGCTCTCTGACTTTTCTGTGCCCCACACCAGATAATTTCTATCCTGCAGAGGCTCTGACAGAGCTGAGGTGTTTTCCACACTGCATTTGTTCTTCCCAGCCATCCCTGCCTTGCTCAGTTTTTTTTTTTATGTTTGGGCAGGATCAGTCTTTATTCTTATGCACTCATCCAGTGTAATTTCCTAATCAATGTTTCTTCAGTGTTTTTTTAATATCTAACACGAACTGCTCCAAAAGACACATAACAAAGCTTTGTACTCCCCCACAAAACCTTCTGTTACATAAAGAAATCAGACTGGTCTGAGATGAATCATTATTTTTAAAAAAATATCTGCTGGCTCTTGTCCTGTTGGTGTGCTAGAGATACCTCTGAGAAGTGAAATAAAGCCAACTGCTCTGCAAACCAGAGCTCCTGGATGTTGCCTTTCTGAGGAAGACATCAATTTTGCTTCCTCCCAGCTCTCCATCTGCCTCTAACAGTTCTGATATTTACAGTGCAAACACTTCTCAGTGTTAATCCAGGCCATGGCTTCCAACACAATCACGTTCTTAATGATCCTGTTCTTAATACAAAATTTCGAGTAGTTCTCAATCAGAGAAACCTCTAAAAATCAATATTATAGTAATTATTACAGTGGGCAGCAGTACGATAACTCAAAATATGCTTGTTCAAATAAATCCACATGTAAATTAGTTCTTTTAGATAGTAAGAATAATTTCTGTATGCATTAAAAATATGTTCTAAAGTGTACAGGTAAAGGCTCTTGGGTCCTTTGCCCATTAAAGCTGTTTTCTATTTATTTGGTATTTTAAAATACATAAGGACACCAGGGAAATTTTTAACTTCTTACAGGATACTTGCCTAAACCAAGTTATTATATATTCACCATGAGCCACAGTACAAAATACTACCCAATCAATTTTTAATATCCTTCTTAATCCACTAATTACCCGAAAGTGAGGTTAAGGCCTCAAAACTGATAAAAATATTTATTTGAGAAGAATACCTAAAATCCCACCCACTCCTAAACAATTCCTTCATGACTGGTACAAGACATGCTCTACACACCAGTTGATATCAAAACCAGATCTTTAAAAACTTCTACAAAATTCAGAGCCCAAATGGAGATTCCAACCAAGCATACAAGGAGATGAAAAGCAACTTTTCCCAAAAAGTGGAGCACCCCATGGGTCAGGAATGCCCAAAAAGGGTCTAAACTTGGGGATTATTCTGATTTCACCCAGGATCTGGGTTTGGCTCTCAAAATTTACATCAATTTCAAGGGTCTGGCGTGTTGAAATAGGTGAGGGTTTGGCTTTTATGCCACAGAAATAAAAAGCAGACAAATAGAATGACAATGAGAACATTATATGATAACAAGAATAAGGGTTTCATGTCTATTGGGATTTCAATTTAGATTTTTGTTTGTTTGTTTCATTTGCACCCATGCAGAGAAGGAAATCCACCAAAGCCAGCTGAGCTGGAAACTCAGGTAAATATTTCCTCACTTTATGGAAAACCTTTGTTTGAGGCACTATCCAAGGACAGGCAGTGCCCAGATTTGGTGTCACTACCGAAGACACTTCACATTCCTGACTGGTTTTCCTTTGAAACAGACTTTTATTTGCTTCTGACACAGTTCTGAAAAGAAAATGTGCCTCAAGTATGTTGTGAAAGCACAAGGCTGAGAGGCACAGATGTTATTACTTGCTGCCATATGCTGTTAAAGCTTTAATAATATGCATTTATACTAAGTTAAAAATGGTACTTCAGCACTCTGAATGTCAGCAAAAGAACTGTTCATTCCTTGGTAAAACACACCAACAAATGGAGCAACACTCTGAAAAGTGATGCTGGATTTTTGACTGCACAAGTCGATCCTTGAGGACTTTTCTGTAAAGATCAAGCAGATCATTAGGAGTCCCTCTAAACCATTTTATATTGACATTCTTGTTTTCTGAAGCAGCAGCTTTCATTTATGCTTTTGTTTGGTTTATTTGACAGCCTCCTCTCACACAATTTTCAGATATAAATGCGAGCCACAGGCTAACATGGAAACAAATCCAGAGCTTGTTAATACTTCTGAAACCTTTGCCACCACAAAAATTGAGACATGACCATTACCTCACCTGCCCCTCGGACAAAATCTCCAGTGCATGTTCCATTCATGAGCTTTGCTACAGAATGCTTTAGTGTTTTTCAACATTCTGCCCAAAAGTTCCCATTTTGGAAAGAAAATAAAGTGAAGGAATATTTACCTGAGGTTTCCAGCTCAGCTGGCTTTGATGGGCAGCCCTCTCCTCTACACAGGTGCAAATGAAACAAATCAACAAATAAAAATCTAAATTAAAATTTCAGTTGGCTTGAAACCCTTGTCCTTATTATCATATTATCAAACCCATGTTCTCATTGTCATTCTGTTCATCTGCTATTTTTTTTTTTGTGGCATAAAAGCCAAAGCCTCACCCATTTCAACATGCCAGGTAGTAGAAATCTGGGATAATTATCTAAGAGTTGGTCAAGTTGAACCACTACTGCATGGAAAACCCTAATTATTCACAACTCACAGGGATTTGTGCCCAGTTCCACAGGGAATTTCAGCCCAGGTGGTGGGAAGTGAATGTGCACCCAGATCCCATCAGAATTGTGATTTTTCACTGTAATTTGTTAGGGAAACACAAATGAAGCCTTCTGAGAAGCCAGCAGTACTTTATATTTGGGTTTTTTGGGGGTTTTGGGGTTTTTTGTTTGCACTGGAGGTGACAGATGCTGTGAGGTCACAAAGTACCACTCCTGCTTCAAAGTCAACTGTCCTTCAGGGTAAAATTCCACTCTCAGCATATGAAAAGTAATAAAAATCTGATTTTGAACAAATATTTCTATTTGAAATACGGTGGGAACACTTTTGTGCCTATGCAGTGTATTTTCTTTTTTTTTATGGGAGCCTTCAAAACCTCCACAGTCTTTAGTAAAAGTCAAATAATTTAATTGCAAAATAACTCAGTCCCAATCAGTGGAGGCCAAACAACTCAGACAGGCATTTCCAGACTCCCTGAACGAAAGTCAATGAGAGCTGAAGACAAACTGCCCCTAACAAAGTGTTTGCTCAGAGGCCCTGATGAAGCAGCTGACACTTTCCTGGGGAGATTTAGTGGGAAAAATTCCTGCCAATTTTTTTCCAGCAGCCACCAGATTTTGTTTCCTGCCTGTGAGAAGGGCTCCTGTACCTATATCCATGAGCATATGGATGTGGAGGGAAGAGGAGGTGACAGCTACAACCAGTAAATGTGAAATCTGCATCATCAACAGCAGAACAGGGAAAGTTCTGTTAATTAAAACTTGAAAGGCTCTCTCTGACATTCACTCCCCAAAGACAGAAAAAATTCCTTTCCCTCTAATCCTGTTTCACTCTCTGCTTTCCTTATTTGTTTTGTTTAATTTCCAAAGTCAGTCACTCTCCATCTTTTCTGATAACTGCCAAACGATGATAATTGTGGCTAAATGACGATAATTATGGCTAAGGCATGGGCTGGCAGGGGAAGTTAACCCCTCTTCCCTCTGCTTGTCAGGGCCAAGGGGAGCTCCCCTTCTCTCCCAGCCCAGGGGAAGCTCTGCCCTTCCCTCCCTCATCGCCAGGCTCAGGGCTCCCTCTCCTGTTCCAACAGATTTCTCACCACTGCGCCTTCAAACACATCTGACAGCCAAAAACCTGGGATGTCTAATGGAATCAAACACCCAGGAAAAACTGTACTTTTAAATTCCTCAGTATCTAGAGTATGGCCATTAATATTAACTTCTCAGGTCATAAAATATCTTTTATCACATCCCAGAGCTTTGGTTCAGCTTTGGCCACACGATCAGACTGTGGGGTTACAAGCAGAAAGACAACCAAAAAATATCATCTTGGGAGAATCATTAAAACTTTTTAAAATATAAAATCAGATAATGCCATCAATTCAGTGGTTATTCTGCATTTAAAGAGAGATTTGGCCATTACAGAAAATGTAATATAAACAACAAATATTTCACTTTATTTTAAGAAGAAATTCCCTGGCATTATTACTTCTACAAGAGAACCACAGGCAAGGAGCTGAGATGCTCTCAAAAGACAAAATTTTTAAAAAATCTCAGAGCAATAAAACCTATTATACTTAATCAACATCAATCTAGAAATATGCAGTGGTTACTCACTGCTTTCCAATTAAAATATTTGATTTCAAATCAACCAAACACTATTTACTTTATTTAAAAAAGAGAAGACAGATGAAAAGAAATCACAATTTTTGTTTAGATTAGATTAAAAAAAATAATAAAATGAACACCATACAACTAATGAATAAAGGAAAAATAACACCCAAAATTTTATCTATGAGAAGGTTATGGATTAAATTAATCTATGGTAGGAGAGTAAATCCACAATTTCCAAAAAATATTTAGTTAGACAGTTCTGAATCTGTGAAGTGTAATACCAGATTGAGCTAATACATGTAGGATTTAAAAGAGAAACTTCACTGTCATCATATAAATCAACAAGTAAATAAAATAATGAAAACATGAACAACTACAACAGAAATAATGGGAGCTGGTGATCAGTGAATTTAATGGAAGTCTTTCCAGTGCCATTAATAAAATTCTGAGCTGGTTGTTGTGCTGGGAGCTGTGGCAGTTTTAGGTGATACAATCATTTTCAGGCATTAAAGCACAATGATGACAGAGCCTTCTGTCCGTGTGGGGAGGGAGGAGCTGCATCAGGGGAGGATGGAATGTTCCAGCATCCACATGGGAATGGGCAGCCCATAAAACATTCCTGGCAATGCCCTTGAGATAACCACCTGTCACATCACCACTGAGTTATTTTCTGCTGTAGTTCCATCCCCAAATCCCTGTTTTCACTGTAACATATTCCTTCTTAGTGCTGGTACTCCATACAGCACACGGATTAATTTCCCCTCCGCCGGTGGAATTTTTAATGAAGATAAATTATAATTGTGACATTTACATCTCAATGATTTTCACAATTGAAACATTCTCCTAATCCTGGTGCACATGCTGTAAGTGGGTTACGCAGCCAGATACTAAAGCAATCATTTTATCATTGTCAGAGTGAATATAATGCCTACAGCAATCAATTGGACTTTTATGGGAACAGTTAGCTCAGCTGGTTTTGCATTGAAAAAAATGCACTGAAGTGCCCATTATCCATCTCCACTGTCAAAGGACAAGCCAGGATCTTGGCTTTCGTTCCCAAGAGTGTGAAACTCTATCTTACAACCAAATTGAAAAGATGAGAAAGGGCCAAAGTGGTCAGAAATGACAAAAATCTCAAGAGCCCTGGGAAGAGTAAGCCAGAATTACCTGGTTTGGGTACAAAATTTGGGTCAAACAGAGGTTCCAGCTGTGGTTTCTGTAACCATGGAGGGTAGGAGGTGCTCCTGACCAGATAAGGAGAAGTGAAGACAATGAAGGTGCTAAAAATAAAGGTAGAGGAGTGAAAAATGAGAGCCTTGCTTGGAGAGAATCTTGGAGGAAATCCCAGTGCTGGTGTGGGTGAGAAATGAGGAAAATTGGGCGGTTTTCTCTAGGGTGCTACAGAGGGCTGGAAGGCAGAGCTGTCCAACAGGCAGGACAAGATTTCCTGCAGCTACTCCCCCTAATTCCCAGCAGCTCCAGGACTCAGGTTTTGTCTGCTTTGGGTCCTCACCTGCTCACCCTGTCCCAAGCAGCCTCACTAACTGATTCAGCTCCCACAATTATTGCTCATTTCAGCAATCTGAACACAGAAATACCCAGAAGAGAGGGTCTGCACTTCCTGATCTAGTCCAGGTGCCAAAAAATGCCAAAAAATAATGTCCTCTGTTTGTTATTTAATCGTGGGATGCTGCATCATTAATCATGGAAATTCTTGGATAAAATATGGGAGGGCCACCAAGTCAGGCAAGGAACTTCCATGGGGAAGGTGAGGAACTCCTGTGGAGTAGTTACTGAGTTTTGAAAACCTCAGGCTTATAGGAAAGACAGAAAACTTCCAGTGATAAAGTCCCTTGGAATAATTTCTGCTTTTTTTTTTTTTTTGTAGTGCACCAAGTCTCCTGAACACCTTAGCAAGAGATATTACAGCAATAAATCTTTTTATACTTTTGAAGGAAAATGAACAGTAAAGGTTAAGGTTGGAATGTGCTACTTAAAATAAAAGAATAAATACTTCTGCAGCTGTTTAAACACTCAATGGCCAGATGCACAGGAGAAAATCTGTTAATGCTTCTGTTCACACCATCAAGCCTTACTCAGAACTTGAAAGTTGTGCAAACATAAAATCTTAAGTCCTCAACTTCCTTACATCAAATTTGCAAGATTTTTCAGGAATTTAGTGGTAGAGAAGAATTTTCTGAATTTATTCTGAAAAGGCCCCACCAGCAATGGATGCATTTCAGGTACCTCACAGCACAGTCAAAGAAAACAAGAGGAATTAAATACTACAGAGGGCTGGGAAACAAAAAGCTTCCATAACACAGTGGGGGAGATCAGATCCCATCACAATCAGACTTTGTGCATTGAATCACATCATTCCAATGAGCAGGAATTATAATTATAATTATAATTATAATCTTAATTCATTGGCAAACGCAGTTCTCAAGGGGAGTCAGGTACACACAGGCACAGTACCTGTACACACAGACACAATGCAGAAGAGATTTGGAAATTTTTTAATTAATGCCATGCTGAAATCCGCCTACTGACAATTATCTCAATAAAAATTATTTCCTTGTTATTGAGTATAGATTATTTCACTTAATAACATATTCACATGGGCACCTATCATGCAGAAAAACTACAGCCCAGCAAGAAAAAAATCCACAATTAAATTAATTCCACAGAGGAAAACTGGGAGGAAGAAAGGCTTTGTTATAGCTGAAATGAAATAAAACACAAAGAATCATTAAAGCCAAGTGTCTATGTAAGGGCAGCTCAGTTGCCCACTCAGTTTGGTAATTAAAATCTGGAGAACACTCACCTGTGTCCACACTGGGTTTTATGATGCAGTTCTGTAGCTGGGAGGGATCTGGCAGAGCCCCAGGTTTACCTGCTGCCTGAGCAGGCTCTGTTGGTGTCACAGTGATCCAGACAGGATCCAGCAGCACTGGCATCCCTGTCACCCTGCCATCCCTGCCATCCCTGTCACCCTGCCATCCCTGCTATCCCTGATATCACTGCTATTCTGTCACCCTGCCATTCCTTCCATCCCTGCCATTCCCTGCCATTCCCATCCCTGCCATCTCTGCCATTCCCATCCCTGCCATTCCTTTCTCTGCCATCCCTGCCATCCCTGTCATTCCCATCCCTGCCATTCCTTTCTCTGCCATCCCTGCCATCCCTGCCATCCCTGCCATTCCCATCCCTGCCATTCCTTTCTCTGCCATCCCTGACATCCCTTCCATCCCTGCCATTCCCATCCCTGCCATTCCTTTCTCTGCCATCCCTGACATCCCTGCCATCTCTGCCATCCCTGACATTCCCATTCCTGCCATCCCTGCCATTCCCATCCCTGTCATCCCTGCCATTCCCATCCCTTCCATCCCTGCCATTCCTGCCATCCCTGCCATCCCTTCCATCATGTCACCCTGCCATCCCTGCCATTCCCATCCCTGTCACCCTGCCATTCCTGCCATCCCTGTCATCCCTGCCATTCCCATTCCTACCATTCCTTTCTCTGCCATCCCTGCCATCCCTGACATCCTTGACATCCCTGACATTCCCATTCCTGCCATCCCTGCCATTCCCATCCCTTCCATCCCTGCCATTCCTGCCATCCCTGTCACCCTGTCACCCTGCCATTCCTGTCACCCTGCCATTCCTGTCATTCCTGCCATCTCTGCCATCTCTGCCATCCCTGTCACCCTGCCATTCCTTCCATCCCTGTCATTCCTTCCATCTCTGCCATCCATGCCATCCCTTCCATCCCTGCCATCCCTGTCACCCTGCCATTTCCTGCCATCCCTGCCATCCTGTACCTTGCTGCTGCTACCCAAGCCACACTCCCAGGGCTGACACCTAATTGGATGACAAAGAAGTAAAAGTAGTAATTGCAAAAAAAACCCCAAACAATGATAGATGCTCAAACAAAAATCCACAGTCCGTGGTTAAGAAGGAGAAAGGCACTTTCCAGAAGCCTAAGCCTTCAGCTCAGGAGTTGGCCTAAGGAGAGGCAGGATATCTACCTGACCAAGATCCACTGGAAAAATCCAAACACTGCAGCAAATTCAGCCAAGTCAAAACACCAATCCCTTGAAATCTCTTCTCCAGTAGTGTGGATGTTCCAGTAAAAGCATCTCAGCCCTCTGTGAGCTGTTCCATTCCTTTATTGCAAAGGCTACATGTATTTCCCTATTCTACCTTGAAACATCTCGTCCCTGTCTTTGATTTCAGCTGGTTCATCTTGACACCCTTTTTTTCCCCCCAAAAGCAGTTTACTCACTGCTGAGCTGAAAAGCTCACAGTGACACGAGCAACACTCTTTATACTAAAAACCAGAGATGTGGAGAATGGCATTATGCATGGCAAGAGCTTGAGATGCTGGGAATAATATTCAAAGAACAGGAACGTGAGAGGTTCGAAGCTGCCAATGGAAACAAAGGGAGCAGCAAGAAAGGAGACTGTAGAAAATGTCTTGTCAGTGACTCCTGGCCTGGAATTGAATCCCTAGGTGAGCCTGTGGCAGTCTCTGGAATGCTAATGAGGTGCTTAACATTGGCCAGCACTGGGCTGAGCCTGTGACTAGAGCAAATAGGGAACGGGAAATGGGAATACAAAACTGCTGGCAGAGCTGGGGGAAACAGCAACCAGGGGGAGGATCCTGCATGAATCCTGGGAAAACAGGCTGGAAAAAAAACGAGAGCCTTGGTGGGTCAGAGCATTTTACAACCAGGACACTCACAGAGCTCCTGAAGGACACAACAGATCCGTGACATCCTTTGGGATCAAAGAACTCCTCAAGCGGTGACCCATGAGCAGCTCATGCTTCTCTCCCTGCTTTTCTTTGCATTCAGGATGTATTTTTACTCAGCTGAGAAGATCTGAATTGCAGCAAGAAGTATTTAGTGTTTACACACAGTTTTACACCAACGCCAAGAAATATTTTGCAGCAAATATTCTTTGGTGTATTTTAGTAATATTTTTAGATCAATGTCCCAGATATTACATGTGGAGTATTTTCAGATCATAACTAGCCCTCAGAAATTAATAATACTTTAGTAGCAAGAAAATGAAGAATATAATTTACCATCAGAAAAAAACCTTGGAAAATAAATCTGCAAGAACAATTTAGAACTATTTTTAGGATGTTGACTTGTTTTGGATCCTCTGAAACTTGAAATGACAAAGCTCTGCTTTTAACAACATGAGATAGAAAATACTCCCCTCGTGTATTTTTTAAATCTCATAGAAAGAGACATCTTGTAACAATTCCACAGCGATGAAGTTGTCAGCAGTGCCATCAGGTAACCTGCCAAGGTTTCAAAACACTTTAGATATAAAAAGAAAACTGGCTTTGAAAAATATCAATCCTACTTTTAAAAATAAATTTTTGAGCATACCTTAGAATCCCACCTGATTGTACAATCACAAATTCAGATATTCTAAAATAAATCAAGTTTACATCCCTTAAGTTGAACAGCAGTAAGATATCTATGAATGTGCTGCTGTCATTTCTAAAATACTGAATTTATAGCAGGGACCATATTACTTTTCCAGCCTCTCACAATGTTTATTTTTTCCAGAGATAACTTCAATATCCTGTCAAAAGGTGGAAGAGTTTGGGGTTTTTTTTTGACAAAACCAGAGATGTCCTTCTCAGAAATGTAGTGACTTTGAACAGCCAATCAAACTTTGTGAGAAGACATCAATAAAAACATCCCATAGAGCAGGAGCCAACCCTAAACTATCAGTTCTCTGCTCACCCACGTCCAGCTTAACCAGGTAATGTTAGGCAGCAAGTTTCAGAACTGATGTGGATTTCCCTTCCTGCTGGGTTTCCAAAGTCAGCCTGTTGAAAACCAAATGTTCCGTGGAGTGCAGCTGGCTCTGCTCAGGTTTGGAAGGCAGGCAGAGGGAGGAACCCAGGCACCTCTGTGACCTGGGATCTGGATAAATCCTAAGGAGCAGTTCATCTGAGAGCTCCTGGGATCTGGATAAATCCTGAGGAACAGCTCATCTGAGAGCTCCTGGGGTCTGGATAAACCCTGGGGATCTGCTCATCTGAGAGCTCCTGGGGTCTGGATAAATCCTCAGGAACAGCTCATCTGAGAGCTCCTGGGATCTGGATAAATCCTGGGGATCAGCTCATCTGAGAGCTCCTGGGATCTGGATAAATCCTGGGGATCAGCTCATCTGAGAGCTCCTGGGATCTGGATAAATCCTGGGGATCAGTTCATCTGAGAGCTCCTGGGATCTGGATAAATCCTGAGGAACAGCTCATCTGAGAGCTCCTGGGGTCTGGATAAATCCTGAGGAACAGCTCATCTGAGAGCTCCTGGGGTCTGGATAAACCCTGGGGATCTGCTCATCTGAGAGCTCCTGGGGTCTGGATAAATCCTCAGGAACAGCTCATCTGAGAGCTCCTGGGATCTGGATAAATCCTGGGGATCAGCTCATCTGGGACCTCCTGGGATTTGGATAAATCCTGAGGATCAGGATTTATCTCATGGGGATCTCATCTGAGAGCTCCTGGGATCTGGACAAACCCTGGGGATCAGGATTTATCTCATGGGGATCTCATCTGAGAGCTCCTGGGATCTGGACAAACCCTGGGGATCAGGATTTATCTCATGGGGATCTCATCTGAGAGCTCCTGGGATCTGGACAAACCCTGGGGATCAGGATTTATCTCATGGGGATCTCATCTGAGAGCTCCTGGGATGTGGATAAACCCTGGGGATCAGGATTTATCTCATGGGGATCTCATCTGAGAGCTAATGGGATCCTGAACGGGATCCAAGGCTGAGTAAGAACCACTGGCAAGTCAAGATGCCTCAGGGCACCTTGAGCTCACACACCCGATTTTTCCACTCTGTCAAAAATGATACGAGAGGAGATGACACCACAGAAGCTGCCACCTCCTTTTGTCTCGTGCTGAGCCCCTGTCCCCCCCAGCCCAGCTCCTGCAGTCCCCTCACACACCTGGCACAGCTCCCAGAGCTCACACTGAGTTCCAGCAGAGAGGAGAACGCTGATTTGGGGTGATCTGCTCTGTGTCTCTATAAAACACCTCCCTGCCTCCTGATTCAGCTTGCAGGGGAAATGTGTGACCAGCAGAGCAGGAATAAGATGAGGAGCTCTAACATATCTAATGTCCTCCTGCAGGTCAGGAAAGGCAAGAGGCACAAACATCTCCCAGGATGTGCTGGCTGTGGCAGAGCCAGGCTGGACCCACGCTGACAAGCAGCTTGCAACACAGAAGGCAACCTCTTAATAAACACTAAACCCTTCTAACCTGAAAGATTGCAGCCACTCTAATTACCAGAAATTAAATTGTTCAAGGAAGGTTCAGGAAAAATAGAAGTGGCTGTGGAGCCAGAGAGCAATGATGTTTTTTGCCTTTCTTTTTCCTTCTGACAGGATCTAATCCACTGGGTGGTTTAACAGCACATGAGATTAGAGACAGAAATACAGATACTTGCTAAAAATGGACCTCGTTGAAAAGTGCTTGCAAGACTTTTTCATTTAAAAAAAATCCGTTTTTTTTCCCTATATCCTCTGTGGCATGTTCATCACTCAGAGACTTTGTTTTACAGAACATTTTTGAAAGGGATATTTTAGTTCTTGTATTTACACACAGATTGGTTTAATCACAAATCCATAGATATTTTAAGATATTTTTGAGCACACTCGCTTTTGACTTGCTTTCTCCCCCTCTTGTGCTCAAAAGAAATATTAGTTTGACAGCACTGAAGGCAGCAAGGACAGTTGCATTAAAAATTATGTGGTAATAACTTGAATACATGGACCAGCCCATACAGAACTGTCACTGCCACTACAGAATATAAAAGAAACCATGTAATTATGCCCAATCCAATTCCTTATGCTGGAGAAAGTGGATAGATGCTGAATAGATAACACCAGTTTCCAACAAGTAAAGCCTTGGAACAAAATAAATAACAATAAAATCGATTATATCGTGTCATATGCCTTTTGTTTCTGTGGGAATAAAGTTTTATTTCCCACAGTAATTTTGTTTGCTGAAGGAATGGATTAGAGAATCACACTAGAGAGATCTTGTAATTCACAGCCTCAGCTCTTGTGCCCTGAAAGTCCTTTTTGAGAGACTTTTCCCTCTTAGCCAGGCAGAAAGCACATCCTTGCATATCCCCACATCACCACATTTCATATTCCTGCTGCTGTGCTCCAGTAACTCCTCTGCAGACAGAGAAGGTTATCCAGGTCTGGAAGGGTCTCTCTTGAGCTGGGGCAAACATATTGAGTTAAGTCCCTTTTTCTGATGATATAATTTGGAAAACAGTCCAAACTGTTTGTCTGGACCTCGTTCATGCCCTCCAGCACGCCAGATTTGGAGACAGCTGCCAAGCCAGCAAGATGTCAGAGCTGCTGACACCCCTGGGTTCATTCAAAATGAGGTGCAGCTATCAGGGGGCAGAAGAAAACAGGGAAAATCCCATCTCATACCTCATTAGGAGCTGAAGACCTGATTCTGAAACCTTCCCTCTTCTCTGCAGCAAATACTTCATAGGCTAAAAAATTAGCAACCTCTAAACTTAAACTTCTTCAATTTTGTCAAAGCCTTTTTATCATTCATTAGAACTGCCTCAAAATCACAAGACATTTGCCCAAACAACTTTTGTTGCAAAGCTTGGAGCTGGCTTTAAATTGCTGATGTCCTTTCCAAAAGGGAAGTGTGGTTGTGCAGATCCATACATCCATAGCCCACAGCAGAATGTGATTTACAGTCTTTGAGAGGCATAATATAAATATTGTATAGCACTGCAGTCCTGTCACAGAATCGAGACTGGTTTGGGCAGGGAGGGACTTTAAAATTCATGTCAGGGGTGCCCTGCCATGGCAGGGACACCTTCCACTATTCCAGGGGGCTCCAACGTGGCCTTGGACACTTCCAGGGATTATTATCCTAAAAATATCATCTCTGCACTAAATGTTGCACAATTTAATGCGAATTTTACATAGATCACCACCAGAGAAGTTCATGCAAACTGATCTAAGAAAAATGCCAACTCACCTGTAAAGTATTTGTGTTTAAAATTCCTACAAAGCTAAAACTGAAAAGGTTTGTAATTTGTGTCTAATTCTGGCTGTGGATTGTACATTTTGTTTGTGAAGACCAAAGGCTCCTGGCTCCTTTACCCATTGTTTAATTTTCCCTTGCTAAAAAACTGGGATCCATTCAATGTTCCAAGATAGGCACCCTCAGATATTAAACCCCCTTTTTGAGACTGTTTCGATGTTATTTTTTTTTTTTAATAAATTAAGTTCTCTATTTTTGTTACAACGGGCAGTGAAAGCAGGAAAAAGCTATGACACATCATTTGGCCTTTCACATCTCTCAATAAAGGAACATGTTGGATATGAAGATAGGATCTACCCACATAATATCCCTTTGTACAGTTTAAGAGTGACACATTTCAGAGGCTACACTTGAGTAGAAAAAAAACCACATTTCATTGTTCACCTTGTGCTGATATGATCTGCAATCCATGAGATGATGTGAAGGGAAGGCAGGGTCAGAAGAACTGTGACTTCAGCTGAGAAGAAAATAAAACCTTCAGTGAAAGTAAATAAATAAATTATTACTAAAGCAAAGTATGAAAAAACTGCACAGGAAAAAATATTCAATTAAAAAACTCAGTGGTTATCACTGTACATAAATAATGCAAGAAATTCTCAGGAGATATAAAATGATACAAAACAGTGGTTTGAAATTTACATTAATTTTGAGAATTAATGTAAAATAATTTTGCTTGGGATTGTTTAAAATGCTTTCTACAAGATCCTATGGTCATATTTAGATGTCAGTAGATATTTGAATTTGCTTTGACAAAAATACATTGAAGAGCAATACATGGAAATTTAAAATATGGTAATTTACAATATAAAAAATTACAAACGTTCGGATACAGATTGGGTTTCTAAGGAAAGATCAGTGCTACTCACCTACTGGTTTTTCCTCTTTTTTTTGTTCTTTTTTTTTTCCTCTAAAAGAACTAGTTTCTTAGGAGGGAAAATTAGATCAATCTAATCTATCTGGACTTCAGTAAAACACCTGATTAATGGCCATGCTGGAAATTACTCGTTAAAGCAGTGTAGATGAGGATCAGCACAAAAAATGAGGGTGGCCTGAGCCCATCTGAAGGAGACAGAGGAGTGGAGTGATGAGTTTAGACTGAATTTCCCCATGGCAGCACAGATTTATTCATTTTGATGCCTTGCCTAGGGAATCACTGCCCACCCACAGGATTCTTCCAGGTAAATACAGGGATGTGCAGAGGTGTTTAACCATGGAGCACTCCCAAAGAATAAGAGCACATAAACTGTGATCAGGATCACATCCATCTTCCTCCCCAAATCACCTAGGAATGAAGAAAGGTAGGTGTTGGCCTTTTTATGGCATTGTGGCACGTCAGCCTGTGAGTAATGGCTGGGAATAATATTGCACCCAGGGAATTTTAATCTGCCTTCCATCTGAAGTTCCTAACGATATCTGCACTAACAGATTTATATTCCCCACCCAGCCAGGCTCAGCAAATGACAAACCCTGGCGTTCCATTGCATTAAATGATAATTAGTCAGTCTACTTCTAAGCTGATGGTTAATAGATCATGTCAAAGGCTTTCTCATGAAGAAGATTGAACTGGAATTTCATCTCTAGCATTAACATAAGGTATTATGATAATGGGTCCCAATCCTACACCTGAAGCTTCAAGGAATTCTGGATATGGAAATCAACCTAAATCCAAGATTTCTGCCTCAAGTGTCTCACTGTGCAATATGCCAAACCAGAATCAATGTCCTTTTCTCCCCCTGGACTTGGGATAAATTGAGATTTTACATTAATAGTGAATTATATTATCTGAGTCAAGCATGACAAGGCAGGGTTTCCAAGATGCAATCAAGAATTCTGGGGTGAGGAGAGAATTCCAAGGATGGAATCTGAGAAGTGACTCCATTCACATGAATTGCCAGCTCTGCAAATGGGATGGAACTTCCTTCTGCCCTTCCAGGGGAGCAGCAGACTCCTGTAGGTCTTCAGCCAGACTTCCCAGCCCAGACACATGCTCCAGACAAACTATGGAACCTAAACCCACACTTGAGCGTGTTTTTCTTCATTCACAGGTTCTCCTCAGCTAGGATTCTTTGTGGTAGCAGCTCTTCTGGAAGCTTTGAGGGTGCCAGCAGCCCAATTTCCACCTTGGACAAGGCTCCCACAGGGAGCTGAGCAGTGGGAGTTGTCTTGGTCTGGAGGACAGGTGTCTGCTGAGAAAGGCAGGAGCCTCTCTTTGAAATGGAGAATGTAAACCCCCTCCCTCCAAATTATTATAATTTTGAAATCAAGGGGCTCTCAGGCAAAGACATGGGAATTAGGAATAACAGTTCTTTACTAGGGAAATTAAAATAGAAATACAGCACTACAAAGAACAAACCCCAAACCCTGACACAGTCAGAGTACAGCCTGACACCCGTCAGGCAGGGTGTTGGCAGCAGTCCCATCCCATGGTGGCTGCATCCTCCTGCAGTGACAGATGTGGCTCAGTTGGAGCAGTGCTCCTGTACAAGGTGCAGTTTCCCTCCGGAGCTCCAGTGGTGATGTGGAGAAATCCGGTTTTCCTCTGAAATCCAGTGGAAAAAGGCTGCTCTGATGTTCCAAATCTCAGTTTTTATCTTGGTAGGGAACGTTTGGCTCTTCCCCCTGGCTGGAGTATCTCCCCATGGGATGCAGTAATTTTGTCAGTCATGCACTGGGACTCAATGGTCATTAACAGGAGAGATCTCCTGGAGGAAGGATGGGCTGTGGAAAGATAAAGAACACTGCCCCAGCTGGTTTTAACACATGATGGTAGAATACAAACTGCTGGTTATATCCTGTATTGCAACCTAAGACAAAGTGAAAATCTCTTTCCCTTCCTACCAGTCCCACATTCTCCTGCCTGATGCACAGCAGCGATGTGTGCAGCCTCCACAAAAGAGCATCAGCCATCAGAATGATCAGAATGTGCTGCTGGAAGGTTTTTAGGGAGGGCTGAGCCCCGGGGAGGATTTGCTAACTGTGTCCATGTGCAGCCCTGCTGTGATCAATCATTGCTGGTGATAGCAATCAAACTGAACACAACCCACAGTCATTAACAGCATTAATGGATGGGGCTCCAGGGGAAGATGATTTTGTGCTGCCCTTCAGCTTCCTGGGAGACAGCTCCTGGAAGAGACAGCCACACATTTGAGACCCCCTCTCCAACCCTCAGCCGCTTGTTTCTCTTGAGATGTGCCTTTGTACATGGAATATCCACCAGGAATATTGCTGTGCTCCTGCCACGTGGCTGGGGCTGTGCTGGCAAACCTTCCTCCTACCAGATCTGGGTATTTCCAAATGGACCAAAATGTTCCCCTTGATTACAAACTAATCAATAGCAACACCTCCCTAGAAGCGTTCATGAGGTTGGATTGGACAGGGAGAAACCTGGTCTAGTGATGACTCAGCCACCCAAGTTTCCTGTCCTACACACCTTCAAAAGATACAAAAAAATAATCTTTACTTGCATTTTTACCAGTAGATAAGACATACTCAAAAAGAACATATTAAAAAAAAAATTAAATTTGTGATCAGTAAATTCCAATGTGATTTTTATTCCAGTAAAGCAAGTGTAGAATATAATATAACATTGTAAAACAAGACATTTTTCTTCCAAATTGTATTCTAAAGTGCCTTAAAGATTAGAATACTCTAATCACCCAATTAACTAGCTTATAATGGAAGCGATGAAATATAATATTAAGAGGCTCAGACAAGTGAGAAAAGCTGCTTTCCAAAGAGATTTTAAAAGATACAGCAAGTCACTGAGGCAGAGAGATTCAGAGGCTGTTCCAGATGGCAGGACCTCTAGAGGAACAGGGGTTTGCACCAAAGGCACTTCTGTGGGACAGCAAAGTGAAGAAATTGTTGTCAAAGTTGTCGAGAGAGGAGACAAGTCAATAAAGGATGACAAAACAGGACAGAAATGACAATAATGGCCATTATAAAATTGACTGGGGCAGATCACAAGCACAAAGTGATTTAGGAGGAAAGAATTATAGCGAAAAAATAAAGGTGAGAAGTGCAAAAGTGAAAAATTGAAAACAAATTGTACAGCCAAAAGAGGATCAGGAAAAAAAGAGAATGATCCCTTTGTTTTACTGTTTGAGCTAAAGGTGGGAGAGATCTGTTAACAGAACTGAAGATTCTCTGCAGAGAAATGGATTTTCAGGGTTTCCCAAGTCACATTTCTCGAAGATTTGGGAGATGGAAGAGTTGCCAAAGTGATCTGCACCTTCCCCTTTGAGGAGCATTCCTGGTCCTACAAAGACTTGGAGGACCAGTGACACCAAACCAGCAGCATTTCTTAGAACCTGTAGAAATGTTGTCATGGTGGGTTTTGTGGCAGGAGTGACATTCCACACGATCCTCTGGGCTCTGTGGGAACGGTTCCTGAGGTTTGCTCCCAAAAAACAGCTCGGGAGTGCTCCCTGTGTGATGTGTCAGAGCTAGGAAAAGCAGAGGAGCATCCACACAAACAACCAGCCCTGGAAACATCCTCACTGTGCTCGAGGATTGCTCTGGAGGTGCAGGGATGATTGTTCAGCAAGCTCCTTGGCAATCCCAGAGCTCTAAAGGTCTCTCACCAAACAAAGGTCTCCTGAGAGCCCAGGGGAATTGTCACTGCAGACACCCCTGACTGAGCATTGTCACCCAGCTGGAATCCTGGCACTCTTTATATCCCAGGTGACCATCACCATTCCATGGGATTAACCCTCTAAATTTATCTAGCAGTTCTCTGAATGTTGCTTTTCAGAACAATTGGTGCTTTTAAAGAACATTAAAGAAAAATCCATGCTGTCATTTCTATTTAAAATATTTATAGAACAGGTGTAGACTCTGTGAGAATGCTTCTCCACTGCACAGCCACTCTCTGTAAACTCAAAATACATTTTAAGAAATAAGCAGTAGGAATACTAAAAACTGAGTTACAAAAAGAATGGGATGGATTTGCTCAGCTGGAGTTTTTAGCTCATAGAGAAGGAGCAGGATGAGTTCCTAAAATGAACTTTGCATACAGAATTTTAAACAGTATATTTGAGGGGTCATGAGGAGCAATTACTGAGATCCAACCTAAACCTTGGTAAAAAATGGGAGGAAATTTGCCTTCTTATTTAACCCAGTTACTATTATTGTTATTTCTATTATTTTCACTCTTCCAAATTTGAGAATCAAAGGCTGTGGATTCCTTACCATGCACTGTCTTTCCTCAGTAGGAATTGCCACAGATCAAGCAACTTCCACAGACTGGGCTTAGTGAAAAAGAGAATTGATGTTCTATCAAGTGAAGTGCAGCCTTGATCTGGTAAAAAGTTACAAATAGGAGCAAAGAACTTCTCACAAGCAGAGTTATTGATTTCATTTGCTTTGTACTGAATCGATTTCAAGGCAATTTATTCACACAGAGTCCATCTTTTAAAACATTGGAAATAATCATCATTGTTAAGCTGAAAAGCATTTCAGCATCAAAACATGGCATCCCTTCAGAAATTAAATGTAAACAGAGAATGTGAATCTGCTATAATGCTGTAGCTGATGAGCTTCTCATTCTTTAGGAATACACTGCATTATGGACTGAGATCTTCAGCAAAGAAAACCTCTGAAAATAATTTTTCAATGCTCCATCTGAAAACTTTAATATTATTAAATTATTGTTATTATCATAATTATTATTATGAAATTATAAGATATGAAAATTCGGGGAGCATTATCAAATTGAATACCATTTTTTTTCTATCAGCAGACTTCCAAAAGTGTTATTTTGTTATTTGGAGGTTGAAATAATCGAAGTATCTTCTTTTTGGAACAAAATTTCCCTGTTTTAGAAACACAGCCTCCCTGCAGCTGAGCTAACCCCACACCCAAACCATCTCCAGCAGACTTCACCAGAAATAATTTCACAAACTCTCCACACTCCACAGCTCTGCAGCTCCCGGTGGGCTGAGGAGTGCTGGGGAAATTTAAAAAAAACCCAAAAAACAAGAATAACCAAATTTCCCAGCAGTCTCCTCATGCACATCTTAGCAAGAAATTCCGAATACACAGCTGGGGAGACAAGGAATTCTCTTGTTTAAGAGAGCCCCAGGCAGCCTAAAAAAAGAGATTAATGACACAGCTCAGCTGGAGCAGCACAAGTCCAAACTGCCTGAACTCCTCTGTCTGAAAGTTGCATTGAAAGTGAATAAAACCTGAGGAAACCTTCACATCACAGTGCTGCAATGTTGGTTTGCTGCACTTTACTGATGGTTTAACAGAACAAAAGAGAACAAAAACCAGATAATTAGCATCTCCCAGTCTCTAAAGGGGCTCCAGCAGAGCTGGAGAGGGAATTTTCACAAGGACAGGACACAGGGAATGGATTCCCACTGCCAGGGGAGGGATAGGTGGGATTTTGGGAATGATGGGGAAGGCTGGGATGGAATTCCCAGAGCAGCTGTGGCTGCCCCTGGATCCCTGGAATGTCCAAAGCCAGGCTGGACATTGGGTTTGCAGCACCTGGGACAGTGGGAGGTGTCCCTGAGGGTGGCACTGGGTGACCTTTAATGTCCCTTCCAACCCAAACCACTCTGTCAATTCTGATTATTTGCATTTTCCACAACTGAGGGAAAAAGAGATGAAATACACTGCAAAACACACTGCTAAACAATGTAGAGATTAAGAGAAAGATTCCTCTGTATTTAACTGGAATGAGCTTACTGTAAATCAAAAGCTTAAAAGTTTTAAAGTTGTAATTGGATCAGCAGGGCTCTGACAGCTCTCTGGTTTTATGGCACTGTGGATCTAAAGAATGGCTTTTTCTGAAAAAGAGGCTCACGAGAGACAAGCAGTAAAAAAGATCCAGTCTGGGATATATTTTCAAAGGAATTTCAAACAGACTATCAATCTCTTAATGCTCCTTTTGTATTATCAGCAAACAGAGCTTCAGTTTAAACTTCAGAATGCAACCTACCCTACTTTGCCAAGTTTTCCTCAGTGCACCTAAACCCCCATCATTTGACAGATGACAAGGACTAGGTTGTCTGCAGTGTTTGATTTACACTCTTGACAAGCACAGTCCATTAAATCAGGGCAGTGCCAGCCAAAGGGAGTGAAGGAGGATTCCAGAGCTGCAGAGGACAGAGTCCAAAATAAATAGTGAGCTTTTCACCCCTGCAGCCCAGGCACCCACGCTGTTATCAAGGCTGGGATCTTGCAAAGATAATTATTACAGCTCAGTGTAAAGTTAGAGGCATGTGGCAACTCCAGTTAGTAATTGAGATTCCATGGAGAGCAGCGTGCTGAAATTCATAGCAAATGCTTATAACCCTGTCCCTAAAATCCATTTATCTGAGTTCCACTGACTTTCATTGGGACTCAGATATCTAAGGCAGTGAGATGCTTTAGAATAACAAATCCAGAAGGAGCTGCAGATAAAACCCTGGGCATCTTCAGTGCAGAAAGTTCTGCCTTTCCATTCCTGAAATACAAAATGCCATAAAATGTCTGCCCTGAATAACAGCACGAGCCCAAACTCTGCTGAGAGATTCTAAATAAAGGGTCAGGTCTTGGGGCATTACCTGACTGCAGCTTTGTGAAGCCTCCTCTTTAAGGGCTGGGGACCTTTGCAGCTTTTATTAGCAATAAAAATGGCAACAATAAGTTGGGTTTTTCTCTACCTGTGAGCTCCAGGTGGATCCCATCCCTCCCATCAGCATTCCAGGCACGCAGAGGGCACGGGGAAGGGAAGGCCACCTGTCAAGCAGAAAGAGAACAAGTGCTATTAGGGAGGATTTTACAAAGTGACAATAGCTGGAGCAGCAACAGGGACATGCTTAAAATACAGGCAGGAGAACAGCCTTGGCCGAAAAAAAAAAATATATATATATATATATATATATATATATATATATAAAAAACCCTCACAGAGGAAATTACATTAGGGAGATCAAGGACCAAGTTGTATTTTCAATTTGTACAAAACCTACAGGGCAAATGCATTAAGTGTTTGACAGCCCCACAGAGCTTTGAACTTAGCTTGATCTCATCATTTATAGTATTATTTTACTACTAGTTCATAATTAAACTTTTAGCAAAAGCCATTCTATAGCACCAATACAGGCCAAGGAAAGTGTTTGGTTATCAACCTTGTACCCACCTTGTTGGATATAGGTTAAAAACTATAAATATTGAACAGCCAGAAAATATGACACGTCTTACAAGGGGAAAATATCATGACTCGAAAAATAAATTATTACAAGAGAAATAAAAGGGGGTGGTGGGATGTGTGTAATCTAAACACAGGTTATCCAGTTGGGAAAAAAAAAAAAAAAAAAGCAGGGGAAAAAACTAGTGAGGTGTGAAAACATCCATTAAATGATGTCTTTGCTCTGACCCTCAGAGCTTCCCAAATTTTTGGCACATGTTGTGAATAAATGGCTGCTGGGAGACCCAGAGTGGTACTGACATCAGCACTGCCCCACAAAATCATGAAACCCAACTCCAATTTCTGAGTTAATGGGCTTGTTTTTAACACACTGCAATATCTGTCCACAATCATGTTCTCCAATTAAAGCTCCTCCAAGAACATTCCAGTGTTCCACATATGAACTACCAAATTCAGGATGGATTACCCTCAGATTTGGAGTAAATCACAAAACCTTCCTTTAAAAAAAGCCACTTCTCTCAGATGGAAGCCTTTCCAACAGGAGCAGTCATTGATATTCATGGCATGAACCTGCAGCAATATGACAATAGTTCCACAGTTTACATTACAGATTCAGAACTGGAGATCAAATGCCTGCAGCATCCCTTCCACTGGTTCCAGGTTATCATCCCAGGTGCATTTGTGGAGAAAAACAGAGTCAACAACATCCCCAGAAAAGAAACCAGGTGTATGCTGTCATGTATTTATAATTGTGATAATTCTTATTCCTTCCAGGGCATTAAAAGAAACTTTGTAGATTTTTTTTTTTGGTGCTGTTGTTGAATAATTTTTGAGTAACATTTTCTCTGTAGACTCTAGACTTACTTCAAATCTTTTTTTCTCCTTCAGCAAGCACACTAGTTAAGATAAATTGATTGACTGATAGATAAATGTTAAATATCACATGTGTTTGAAGAAATACACATATTTTTGGCAAAATCCTACCAGGTACACACAGGAAAAGGATCAAGGTGACACAGGCTGGTTGGTGTTCAGACAAGGATTATTATATTCATTTCTCTTGTTGTTGGAGCTCACAGACTGCACCTATTGATCTAATCCATAATAAAATGAGAAAAATACCCAAATAAAGGAAATACCAACCTCTGTTAAATGGGTGCAGCCATTATTGCTAAGACTGAGGATTTTTTATCTTTATTCTGAACTGCTTCAATCTCCCTTTCAATAAATACGTTGCTTTTTTTCAGTCTCAAATATCAATTATGCAACTGTTGGTAAAGGTTCATTTTATAATAATTGCTGGTTCTTGAGTAAAAAAAGATTAGACTCACATGAAATATAAACCCTGCAATGAGAACTTGAATAAAGGGGAATATTTCACAATAAACTCTACTGAATCCTTCAACTTGTGGACTTTTTTACTTAAGCACCACCACTTCTTTGTACAATAGGTCAAATCACTGGGGATGAAGCCTTTGTGCTTTTTTAATTAATTTCCTCATTTATCTTGATGATCTCCTAGATTTACTGAAGCAATCTACAAGAGTGTTATTTTAATAAAATTGCTGTCACCATTTCTCTGCCTGGAGTTTCTAACTGAGAATATTGAACAATCTACTGAGGATTTACAAGTTTAAAACAAATTGGCCAGTTTGCAACCGTTCCAGAGTGCTGACACTCACCAACCAGATGCATTTCCTAATCCAAAATTCATCATGTTTCTGATAGCTACAGAATATTTTACCATATTTATCCTAGATAACATGTTATAGGTATTTTTAAATTTTCTATGTATTAAGCAGATAAATATTTTTATGTATAATTTCCTTATAGGCTGTAGAATTGACCTTAAATATCTCACTTTGTTTACTAATTATATAACATTTTATAATCTCTTCACATTATTGACTTATTTAATTAAGTAGGTTTTGATGATTTCTTTATTTCCTTGTGATGAAAGCTGTAGATCTTCCAGGCTGACACAAATTTCTTCCCTTAGGGAAGAGTTGCCCCATTTTCCCCCTGGTGAAGCTCTGGATTCCAGTACTGTGCTCCAACTGCAATTTCAGCCCAGAAGAAACTCTCATCCTGCAGAAACCTGCATCTCAGAGGTGATGAAGCTGGTGACACTCATTAAAAAAAAAAAAAAATTAAAATAAAAAAAAAAAAAAAATCTGGCACTTAATAATATTGAAAACTGGATTAATAAAAGTAATACAGCTGCACTTTACCAAATTACCAATGGTGTCCATCAGTGCTGCAAACCCTGGTGCAGTTTGGGCATTCCCTGGAGAGAGAACTTGAATATGATTTTAATGAGGCTGTGGGACTAGAGTTGAAATAGGATTTTGTTTCCCATTTAGACACCTTGCCTTTTAACACTCCATCACTATTCATTAAGCTTAAACTGCATTTTTAACCTCTATTCAAAGGCACACTTTCAGGTGAGGTGGTTTCTCAGGAGCCCTCAGGCAAGAACTGCAAGTCCCTCAAACTGCAGCCTCTTCCTGGCAAACAATCCTGCCCAAAAAGGGGAGGACATCAAGGGAGTCTTGACATGAAAAAGCAACATTTCACTTTTTCCTTCCTTTTTTACCTTCCTTTTTTTATTTTTTTAAATTTTTTTTTCGGGTAAGTTCTTTTTTTCTGGCAGTTATTTTTTGTCATTACAGTGAGCAATGCCAGGAAAGGCAAGATCCCACAGAAAAAAAAAAACTTACTGCAGAAGTCCATAGATTTCAATCTGTCATGGATGAGTTAATCAGTGCAGAGCCCTGGAGGAAAGTCAGGGACTTTAGGCCACGTTTAAAGCCTAAAGAGAAAATTGGTGTTGATCCTGGATCCTGCTGGGAATAGCTGGCTAACTTGCATCAGTATCTTTATTTTCTGTGCCCTTCCTTGTGATGAGCACAGGGAATCCAGCTGGAGCTGAGGATGGCTGGATCAGGCATCAGGCTCAGGACAGGGAAAAGAAAAACCAATCCAGCTCAGGAAAACACATTTACCATCATTCCTGAAGCACCTCTTCCTCCAGCAGGCAGGAGCTGAGCAAAGTTCAAAATTCTCATTGAATCTGGCTTAATTAACACAAACTAATTTAATTAATCTGAACACGATGTTTATATTTATTGTTCTATTTTTAAAGGCACAGGCTGCAAGTGCTAAATTAAATAAATGCAACTTTCTTTGTTCAGACTGACAATGGAGCATAACAAGTGAAAGGAACAGACTCTCCATCCTAAGCAGCTGTGTCTTAATTTAAAAATAGAGGTAGAATGCCATCTACTTGTTATTTCCCTATATTGCTGGCTGAGGGAAAGAAAAGCTCCCACCCTTGGATTACTGCAGTCTTTATTTAAAGTCTGTGCTAATCATCAGTGTCCAGAATCCATGGGAAAGGAGCAGGAATTTTTATTAACATCCAATTATCAACATGCACCCAGCACATCAACTGTACAACACAGCCCTGCTCCCCACTTTGCTGCCTCCCAAATGCCAAACCCTGAAATCACCCAGGCTCTGGGGTGAGAGACACCCTCTGGTGCTGGTTCCTGGTGTAGGACCCAGATCCTGGCCAGAATTTGCAGTTTTGGGAGGTGTGGGAGTGACATCTCAGCTCTGCACAGGGTTATTGCTCCTCTTGTTGCAGGAGTCAAATCCCAGAGCCAAACCTCAGCACAGGGGAATCTACAGAGAGCTCCTACAAACCCATAGAAACAAAAAGGGTCATCCTGACAGGGTGGAAATGTTCCTGGTCTTGGAATTTCATGGGCTTTAAGGTTCCTTCCAACCCAAAACCATTCTGTGACTCTGTAACATCTGTGAGCTCAAGCCCCCATCAGTTCTCTCCCAACTCTCTTTGCACCTCATCACCTCCTCATTTGCAGCTCACTTTGTTTTACCAACACTCTAAGAAGCCTTTCCATGGTGAAGTCTCTCTCCTGAAACTAAAAAACTCTGGTGTACCTAAAAAAAGAAAAAAAAATAAACTGTTGTCTCTTTTTACTCCTTCCTTTGCAAAGGAGCCATCTGTGGAATAAAAGTCTTGGAAATAAGATCCATAATTACCGTGTATTGAGTTAAGTTGCCATATCACCAGCTTTTCAGCAGCCCTCTCTCCAAGTGCTAGTAGTTCTTTTACAAATATTTATTTGGGAGCTTTATAAACCTTTTAGAAGCCTTAACCATACCCAAGGGGCTAAACAAGCAAGTCCCCAGTGAGAATTCCTCTGCTTTACAAAAAGGGAGAGAGCAGCTCTAAACCTGAGAATCATAAATATTATTATCACTCCTATTGTATTTGCTTTCTGGCTTTTGATCCCACAAGGGATGAAGGCTGCCACAGTCACTCTGAAGCCAAAATAACTAAAAATGTGTTTCAGTATAAAATAAAACTGTTTCATGCCTGTATTCATGGGGCTCTGCAGGCTGATACTGTGAAAGCACACAGGATATGGTTAAATAAGAAGGTAGCAGTAATAGTTCTGCTCCTTAAATGCTGCATATAAAAAGGTATTCTGAGATTTGAAAACTATTTTAGACATATCTGATGAAATGCCAAGTATTTTTTTCCAATCTCCTTTTTTATTTTTTTTTTGGATATGGATCCAAAGGAGAGAGAATACAAAAGTGAAATACAAAATACCCATTATTTAGTTCTACTGTATTTACAGAAGCCACTCAATCTTACACTCTTGCAGTTATTATGGAATTGATTGAATCACAATTAATGTAGTAATACATGGACACTTAGGGGTGGTACAGAGCAGGAATCATTCCAGCTCCAGACATGAAAATACAGAATTCCTAAAGATGCTGGGCTTTGCTGCAACATGTGCTCCCTCTCCTGCCTGCTTTGGGAACCTTAGAGCATTCTCCTTCATTTGGTAGTTCACAGAACTGAACAAAATTATAATATATATAGCTTCCACCAGTTCTTTATGTTCAAGATGACTGTTGGCAACCTTTTCCAAAAGCTTCTGCTCCTGCTGAGAGGTATTATTACTTGAAATAAAATCTCCATGATCAGACTCCCAGCATTTATATTTATGCTTTCCAAAGAGAAGTCCTGAGATGAGACATGATGGAGAAGAAGAGATAAAATCTTCCAAGGAGCTCAGATTAGTTGTTTCCATGACACATTGTGGGTTTCCTTGTGCCTTTGGCTGATTCCTCCTCATCCTGTTGTAGGGAAATCTCGCTGGGAGAAGCCAATATCCATAGAGGAGACAGAGGATCTGCAGTTTTATTGGAATAAAGTGAGAGAGAGGTTTTCTCTCTCAGGTTTTGGCTGCACACATCCCTCCTCCTTTCCCCACTCTGAGCTACCAGGGGGTGCAGCCTTCCCAAAGCAGCTGCCCCAAATCCCCTGAGCTTGGCATTTCACCCCAGAGCTCAGAGTGCAGACCTGTCTGTGTCAGGAGTCTGGGCTCTGTCAGGACCCTGCTCCCAAAGTCAGTGCAGACATCAAAACCCATTTCAAAGCCTTTAACACCCATCCCCTCACCCCTGGAATTGTTTGTGATGATATCAGCACACATCTTCCCTGTGTCCATCCATTCCCCAGACCCAAACCTCCTCGTGAGGACCGTGACCAGCACACAGTGAACTCCAGAGCCATGACAGAACTGTGGAATAAACGCAGGAGGAGGGGAAGGATGACAAACCTCCCTTCAGGAGTCACTGCTCACAATTCCCTGCTGACAGAGTCAGGAATCAGCAGCCTGGATAAGGCACAACTGCAGGGTTCTGACCCCAGCACAGCTGGGACAGCAGGAACACTTCTGAATCTACAGGACACTCAAACCCCAAGGGAAACATTTCAGCCTGTCCCACTGTGATGCACAGCTCAAACCCTGACAGGAAGAAACCTCAAAAAGATCTTTTTGTTCCAGGATTTAAGGTGGCTACAAGGATGGGGGCTCTCTTTTCACAAGGAGTCACATGGAAAAGAGGACAATGGGGATGAGTTCCTGCCAGGGAGATTCCAATTACACAAAAGGAATTTTTCTCACAATGGAACAATCATCCACTGGAATCATCTCCCCAGGGAAGTGGGGAATTCTACAACACTGGTAATTTTTAAGATCCAGCTTTTCAGGGGGCTGGCCCATCTTGTCTAAACTGTTTTGGCCAAAAAATGGATCAGTTGATAGAACCTGGTATTCTGTGATTCCATGGATGGCTGTCCAAGGCACATTAACTCTGACCAGGCCACAACACCAATGAGTTTGATTCACTTTTATATAAGAAGTCTGTGTGAGTGCATTTAAGCAAGAAACTCTCTGTGCACTCTGTGCATGCAAAATGGGAGCATCTTTAATTTCTGCAGTTCCACCTAAGTAGGTTAGGTCAGGTCAGTACAAGCAATTAATATAAATGAACAAGAAGTTCATAAAAGCAATTTAACTTGAATTAACAATTCATCTACTCCCAGACTTGGCTACAGCAAAGAGGCTGCTACCTTTACCTGTTATTAATATTTTTATTTATGTAGCAGCCACAGGGTAGAAGATGGATGCATGCATGGATAAGTCTGTGAGACAATCTCAGAATTGATGTCACAAAGAGTTTATAATGCAAATAAACATAAAAATATGTCAGGAAAACTTGTATATTGTTTTCTTTTTCCAAATGAAGCCCTGCAGCCCTCAGTTGTGAACTAGCATTTTTCTAGGTAATCTATCATGTACTCCAAAGAGAAAAATAAGAATAAGAATAATACATATTATCGTATCACATGTAAGTGAAATAATTATATATAATATATAAATTCATTATATTATATATATTTGTGCATTATATTCTGTCTGTATCATATAACACATTATCTATATATACTATATGTGTGAATATTATAACATGCAATTATATGTACAATATTAATTAAAGGTCTTTACTCCTTTCTTGTTGAGATATCCATTTTGGAGCTGTGTTATGCAAATGGAATGAAATCACATAAAAAGCAGTGGAAATTCCAGAAATCCACACCTGGCCATTTCCATTTAAAAGCTGATACAACAAAACTCCATACCCAGGGATGAAAATCTCTTACAATTGCTATGGAAACTGGACTCTTAATATATTTTGACACATTTGTCTTATTTTGTCTGTGATTTTTGAAGAAGAAACCTGCTGGCACAGAATACCAGATGAGAGAAATAAATGAAAGGAGACAGGTGGTGGCCAGGACAGGACATGAGGGAGTGGGATGGAAAATCCACCTGGGCGTGGGCCATGATCCATCAGGAAAACAAACACCAAAAAGGGGCTCAGGACATGCTGAAAGGAGGAGGAGAGGATTTCTCCAAGCTCCCAGAAATTAATGTTTGTTGTCTTTGCACACAAGGATGGTGCTCCCATGCAAACTTTCTGTGCACTCCATGAGATTTTGCTAAACGGAGATGGAAACACTCTTTTTGCAGGGCAGGACAGAGTTTGGGTCACACCATCCTGAGTGTGGGCATGGGCACAGGCAGCCGAGGGCTCAGTTCTCAGGTCCGTTTATGTTTTGTATTTTCCTGGAGGTCACTGAGGCAATCAGTGAAATCAGAGGAGATTCTGACCCAGCTCCACACCAGCTCACAGCAGCAGCAGCTGCTCCTGCTGGATCTGCCTCCAAAAGGTGCCAACAACACTCAGCAGTCACCACCGCACTTTGCAGCATTGAGTACTTCGCAAACATTCATTAATTAGTCTCCCAACTCCTCCCGAAGGCAGGCAATTAACTGGACTTTATTTTAAAAGCTGCAATGTGGAGAGGTTAAGTGTCTCACCGGGAAGAGGGAAGGTGCTGGGGGATTCAGCCCTGGCTCTGTTTCATGGCCAAGCAAATATTTCTCTGCTGTCGTGTCCACTCTTTGTGGTCATCTCCTGAATTTCCCTGAGCCCTTCCTCTGCAGCCAGCAGCTCCCCAGTAATTTAAAAGCACATAAAAGACTGGATCCAGCACTAAAAGTAACTGCATCCAGTTGCTGGGAAGGAAATTGGATCTGCTCACAGATACTGGGCACAAAGTATTTCAGCCTTGGTTGAAGCCATATCATGGAGTATTCATCAGCAGTGGCTAAAGCCATACCCTGGAGCGATTAATGCTAAAATTAATCACTGCAGTATCACCCAGGGAGGGATGTTTTATTCCATTACAACTGGTTTGGCTGAAACTTGCTGGAACTGAGGTATTTTCTGTAACATTTTGGGAGAGAAAACACACACCAAAAAAAACTGTTTCCTCAAAAGAGGCTCCCAAAGCTGTCCAAGCAAATCAAGAGATGTCAGCCCTCATACCCAGCAACCACTGATATAATTTTGCTATAAAAGAAAATCGGTGGTGTTGGGGTCAAAATTAAACTATTTTTCAATTTGGCTGGACTTTACTTGTATTTTTAGTAATCAAAATTTAGAAGTCACCATTCCAAGTCAAACAATTCTGTTTCTTTACCTTGATTATTCCTCCTCTTCCATTTCCTTCCATGTAAAACTCCATCTACCTTCCATAGGTGGTAAATTATATTTCTTTCTCATACACAAACCTCCTACTACAATTCCAAATTTTTTAAGTGAGATAAGATAGACCTTATTGTAAATTCCTTGGCCAGTCTGGACCTTCCACCTTCTGAGAAGTTCTCCATCTTCTGCAGTGACAACCAAGCAACATCTTCATCTTCCCCTTCTGGTCAGAGAGACATTTCAGGCTTTGGCACCCTGCTTGACATTCTTTCCTCTTCCCTTTCTTTTTTGTACCAAAAACCAGGGCAAAATTCACCGTGGTACTACAGGGGAAAGAAAAAAAAAAAGGTAACAAGTGTGCAGGAAATCCGTTCAATAAATTGTCATGTTTCAGCACCACTTGTTTTCCTGAGGGCTTCTGGAATTGCCCATTACACTGGCACTTAAAAGTCGTGTTGCCCATCATAATATCCTTGTTATCACCCTCTGAGTGCTGCCTTTTCTTCATCTCAGTGGTTCTGCAGCAGGTAAGGGTTATAAATGTCCCCTGCACTGTGGATTTAATGCTTCCCTCAAACACAGCATTAACTTGTGAAATTTTCTTTCCCCCTTTTCTTTTGGGATTGCAACAACTGCGTCTGCACAATTCTGTCCATAAATACAACTCTCTCAAGGGCAAATTCCCATTCCCATGCATCCTGCCTCAGCCTTGGAACAGTCTAGAAATCATCCTGCTGAAATCCAGGGGCAAAACCGACCATAACTTTTTGTGGTTATTCTCATTTAATCAGCATTCCAACAATCCACATGCAACCAGGTGTCCTCCACGTGCCTCTGCATCTCTTTGAAAGCTTCTCAGCAGAAGACATGCACTGATTTCTATAAATATGCTAATACATCATCCAGCCAGGCACTGAGGAATCATACACCTCTTGGTAAGGAGGAGAACAGAGATATTGGGGCATTTGTACCAAAAATTTGTACCAAAATTGTACCAAATTGAGATTGGGGTGTTTATCTCCAAATGCAGAGACTGCAAGAAGCTTCTTTTACAGAATTCAGGGACTGGGTGAACCAGCTGGGGAATGCCTGAACTGAAAAGATTTGCCCAGTAAACACTAAAATGTAAAAGAAACAAACAGAAAAAAACCCTCTTGAAATAACCCTACAATCAAGCCAGAGATGGAAACAATTATTTGATAAGAATGATGAGTTTGAGTCATTACCAAAGATAGAGTCCTCTACAACAATCTAATAAACCTAACATTGTTCCTGCTATTTAATAGCCTAACATCTTTTTTGGAAATATAAATCATTCAACGTTTAAGTGCCTTGTAATTTGATTTAGACCACGGATGGAAGAAAATACTTTAACTGTAAAATATATTTTGTATGCATCACACAGAAACATCAGCCAAAAGTGAAATACAAATGGCTCAGGAGTTTGCTGGTGGGATGCAGCAGTAGGACCATGAGTGGAATCCAGAACTTGCTGGAACCAACTGGAAATGGATTCTCAATATGGCCAGAAATTCAAACCAGAGGTAATTTAACTCTCTTCATCTTCTCCAACCTATTTTTGGGGGGTTTTGGGGTTTTTTTTTTTGGTTTAGAAACATCTGGAACTGGTGAAAGTGATAAATATTCAGCCTTTCTTTTCAAGATTTTCAATGTTTTCAAGGCTGGCCGTTCTGGACTTGTTGCTTCATGCTTGGCCAGCTTTGTCTTTATTGGATCATGTGAAACTGCACCTGAGTAATCATCATGTGATAAATAATATGATTGTTAAATGTGATAATTGTTTGGTAAATTGAATATATTATTGTTTAATCATAATAAGGATCATGAGAAGCGATGTAATGGCAACAAGAACCATGAGAAAGGATGTTTGGGGAGCTGATGGAAATCACAAGGATCCCTGCTTGGATAAGATCAATGTGTACAATAGAACAATATGGGTTTAATAATTATTCTATAGTTACATAACAAAAGGGTATAAAAACCTCTGGAATCCATGTGAAGTCAGATTTGGGTTTGTGCCCCTGATTCCCAGAGCTCTGCAATAAAAGCCCTGCAGATCCTCATCCTGTGATGATGTGTTTCTACACCAACAGTACCTCTGGTCTTCCCTTTCACCTAGCACACTAATTCTTAACACTTTCTACAAAAAAAAAAGCATTTCGAGAAAATTCTTTCTTGTTCTTTTCCCTGCAAAATTCACACCTGCCTGACCACAGACAGAATTCCTACTTAAAATACCTGTAGGAGTTCTGTGATAATTTACTTTAACTAAAGCCACAACCAATAAAAAGTGAGAGCCCCTCACCATTACAAAAGCTGAGAACAAGAAACAGGTAGGCAAATTAAAATACTAAACCACATTGTGGTTTGTTTGTTTGTTTTTTTTCCCAGAAGTAAATGTTTTCAGTGTTGTGAATTATTGATTGAGTGTATTGACTGCTCAGCTGATAGCCAGGACATTTCATGGCAACTCCTCATCCTCCCACCAGCCTGAACTGTGCCACTTGGGGAAAATGACAATTTTTTTGCCTGCTGTGTTTAATTCTTTTGCAGCAACAATTATCTGTAACTATCTGTGAAGTTTTTAGCACTATCAGTCTTCAATCGCTGTTGGATTTTTAAGCCCTGCTGTAATAAAAATAATAGTGGTTGGTTTGGGTTTGTTTGTTGGGAATTTTTACAGTAGCAATGATTTCTGCTGATCAGTTTTACCTTCTCTGATTTTCCATTCCTCTTAAATTTACAAAAAATATGCAAAAATCATCATAAAAGTAAATATCCGTGTAAGAACGTGTAGGTAAACCAATGTCCTTGAGATGAACAAAAAAAAAGGAGCAAAAGAAATAAATTATCTCAGATAAATTGATAAACCTGGGGGAAAAAACAGTGCCAGATCTCAGCCACACTGATATGAGTCAACTGACCTCCAAAAAAGTTGTATTTTACCCCAAAAGGTAGGATGTGTCTCTGTTTGTACCTCTGCCCATGGCTGCAGTGCTGATGGCAGCTCCTCTCACCCACTAATTGATCACCAAAATCAATGGAAATGGAAATGGAAATGGAAATGGAAATGGAAATGGAAATGGAAATGGAAATGGAAATGGAAATGGAAATTATGGAAATGCCTCAAAAAAGGAACATTCCAACTTAAACAAATGAAGGAATTTCACACTCACGGAGCCCTTACAAAGACAACTTTTAACGTCTTTAAAGTCCCCACCTCCCTTATTACCGTGCTCTTTAGAAATGCAGAAACAAATGGCCATTGAGGGGAAGACACACGGCTTGCCTGGGGCAAAATGGGAATAAATGATGAAAATCAAAGACTTTTACTTAAAGGATGACTCAAATAGATGAGAGGGAGCAGTTTAAAGCTGAGAATTTACAGAATTAGAAATATCATTGGTATAAAATATGCTGAGACAAGCTCAGCAGAGCTGCTCCAGTGATTTCCATGGAAATCCACCCAGAGCTGTGGAAGGTTGGCAGCTCTTAATGATGATTTTGTTTGAGACCACCAGCAAGGAGACCTTTAACCAGCCAACATCGCTTCCAAAATGCTCCAGCAACCGTGAGCCCCTTTGGTTTATAAACACAATCCATTTATTACCATCCTAGAAAAAAATACGAGTTCTATTTCACAGGGTGTGCTGAGATTAAAACAAAAAAACACACACACAAAAAAAGAGAATTTTCACTGTTAACAACAAGGTTGACATAAAGCGTATTTTATGAAACTCCACAGGTATCTAATAATAAATAGAGAAAGCAGAGAATGAGAGAAGATGAAGTGTATTTTCAGAGAAACACTGAGTCGCAAAAATATCATTAAAGCAATTTCATGTGAAAGTTCTATTCAATCTTTCTAATGTAGCTCAAAATAATTTTGTGATCTGAAGTAGAAAGTGTAGCTAAGTTCACTGTCACAAATGCTTTGAGGAAAAGTGTGCTAAGAAGGTTTTTAATGGGAAGAAAAGGCAAGTCCTTTTTTCTTAATTACTGCAACACAAAGCCAGTCTGCAGCACATTTTGCCACTTTAAATTTCCAGGGGGAGTGCTCACGTGATAAATTATTTCAGTGGGAACAGCAGATCCTGTTTTCACAATAAATAACACACTCAGCATCAAACAAAACTTTTGTCAATATTTCTGCAGATCTCCAAGTCCAGAGGTTTTTTTTACCATTTTCCTTTCTGTTACAATTTCAAAGAAAAATTACACCACAGGGGCAGAACCCATACAGCTTTACCACAGTACTATTATCAGGAAATTTATTGTAAATTGGCAAATATAATTTCACAGACATTGGGGCCTTTTATCATCACTTGTTTGCTGCTTCAGAAGTGTCACTTCAAAGACAGAAAGAAAATGACCTGTCGAGTTTGTGCACTGAAAAACTTCCAGTGGTGACTTCTTATATTGGGAAAAATTAATGGATTAATATTGAATTAAATAAGTGAACAGGATTTATAATTTGAATGCAGCAAGATTAAGACATAAGAGATGTTTTTAATGCTTTGTGAGCTGCCTGAAGAAAAGAAAAAGTTTAATTTTACTGCGTGGAAGGGTTGGCATTGGGTTTTAGGGGATGAAAACTTTCCAGTGCCTCCCACCTGACTGCCTTGCACCTGCAGCCACAAACCCCCTGCACATTTGGTTTTCTGTGTTTAGTTAACTTGGCTGCAGCAGTTTGCCAGTGATTAATAACACCTTTGCACAGAAACAAATGAACACGTGGGCTGCCCTGGGCTGAGCACTGAGGGCCCTGAAATGCAATTAGCCACTCGCATGCTTTTTACTGGCAAATATTAAACTCCACAGCAAACAGAAATAAAGGAGCAAAGCGAGCTGTGCAACGCCATTACTCAATAAAAATGATACATTTATAACCTCATTACTCACATTTTATGGTGGTGGTTGCTGAAACACGGAGAAGGGGCTGTGCAAGGTCACACAGCAGAGTTTGGAAGAGAAACTAGACATCTAATTCCCCAGCCCAGTGTTCTGCTCCCTCTTTTATATTGCTTTTTCTCTTTTTTTTCCCTCTTTTATTTTTTTTTTAATTTAAACATAGATAGATCATCATAGCAAACTTACAAAAAGGCCTGGTGTGACACACAGATAACTCTGGATTTAAGATAAGCTGCATCTCCCCAGCCTCTCTGGCAACAATGGGGTTTGTTGATTGCAATAAACCCTGTGGAAATAACATCCATGTTACCAGAAATATATAGAACTCTTTATGGTAATGTTCTGGTCTCTCTGAACTCAGGGATGAAGTTTCTGTTGTGAATAAATTGTACACACAATGCTGGATTTGGACTTTTGCAGTTTGTAAATTGTCTCACCCAAGAGTGAACTGCTGCCGACCCAAATCCTTCCATTCTCCCCAGGGCAGCCTGGATCCAGGAAGGAGGGGCAGTGGAAAAGGCACAACAACCTCTCCTTGCTGCTGGGTCTTCATGAGATCTCATTTGTTAATTATCCTTTTTCAGTTTGCCTCTGGAACATCTTCCTCTGAAGAAAGAAAGGTAAGGGGAAAATTGGGGTTTACCTCGATAAATCACTATAAAAATAATATTTTTCTATAGGATTTTTCTATTTTCTATAGTTTTTTCCTCCTTGCAGAGCTTCCTCATAATTCCTATTTTCTTCAAGCAATGCCAGACTTGTTTAGATTGGGATATCACCAATTTCTTTGACCAAAGTTGGGTCAGTGGTGTCCCTTCCTGAGCTCTGGGATTTCTGTGGTGTGAAACCCCCAAGGCTGTTCCTGTTCACCTTCCCACTGTTCCACAAATGCCTGGGACACTGAGTCTGAGCACTCTTCAAACACAAACAGCCTCACCCTGAGCCAGGCTGGGTTTGGCAGATTTGGGCTCAGCTCCAGAGTCGTGCTCATCTCCCACAGGCTCGTGACTGATCCGAGGGAGAGGAGGGAAAAAAATTGTTAAATCTTAATCCAGCTGTGAGAGAAACTTGGCAAATAAAGTGACTAAAAGCTGTCTAAGAGACAATGAACTCTGTTCAAAATATTTTTGGGTTTTCTCTCAGCATCAAGCAACTAGAACTGACTCCAGTGGAGTCCATGGTATCTCAGAAGATTCCTTTTGTTGTCAGAAATCTGTCAGAACAGATCTTTAGTTCTTCTTAGCTCTATATTGAAAATTAGATATAGATTTGGCTTTTTTACTGAGTCCAATTCTTATTCTCAGCACGGTAAACTTGTATGCAGGATTTTTAATGAGAACCAGGCCAAGGTTCAGGTCAATGGGTTTGTATCTCATACAACTCCAGAAAATCCATAAATTATAACCACAAATAAAGCTGGTGTCACCTCCTCTGACAGCATGATGAACCAAAGTCCCTGATTTGGCACAATTAGGAGATGATCCTTAGGAAAAGTGCCCAAGAATCCATTCACAGGGGATGTAGAAACCTCCAAAGTCCACCAACACCAACAAAAAATGCAATTTGTGACACTGACAAATTAAAGGATGTCTGTGGGAGCAACAAACTGGGGCCACCCCTTGAATCACCTTTTCAGAACTCCCTTGTGTTTATAATTTTCTCTTGGGATGACACGACCAGGAGGGAAGGCAGCTCTCAGCCCTGGGCAGGGCAGGAATTTTGGAACAATTCAACCCCCACTTGATTTTTTACATCCTGCAAAGGAGTTCAGGGTGGGTTTGGTACTCTGAGCTGCCAAATGACACCACAAAAACTCAAAATAAACCCAGTGTCTAATCCTGCTGCCCTCAGCCACCTTTGGCAGTGTTATCCCACAAATGCATCACCTCCAAGCCAAGTGCTTTTTGCACAGTAAGGTCCTTTACAACCTGAGTGCCACAGAATTAAACTTTTCTCAGGCTGCATCCCCATCATCTCTTTGTCCTTGCAACACCTGAGGCTGCTCAGTGAGTGGAAGAACACAGCCCCACAAACAGAGGAGGGAATGTCAGCTGTCACTGCCAATATCTTGGATTTGTTTCTTTGCTTGCATGTACTGGGAATAGAGAATTATATTTCAGTTTTATTGGCAGCTGGTTTATTTTGTATTTACAATGACCTAGATTGCCAGTTTACAATCTGCCTGCAAAGCAGTTGAAGCTCTGCTCTCTCCCAGAAGAAGACTTTGGGATTCAGCTGGCAGGGACAAATTGTACAGCACCACAAGTACTTGCCTCTTCTAGTGCTCCCATTTCCTACAGAACCAGGAAAAAGAATATTGCTGTAACATCCTTAAATTTAGGATTCACAGCAGCAACAACAACAATAATAAATAAATCATGGGGTAGCAGAATGGTTTGGGTTGGAAGGGACCTTAAAGCCCATCCAGTGCCCATGGGCAGAGACACCTCCCACTGTTCCAGTCTGCTCCCAGCCCTGCCCAGCCTTGGACACCTCCAGGGATGGGGTAAATTGATAAAGATGAGGAAAGAATTCTGATATGGGCAGGTGATATGAGCTGTGACTTGTCTTGAGAAACTGAACAGCAATTTGCTTTCCTTCTCAGATTTTGCAAGCACTGCCATAGCTGCAAAGCCCCAGACATGTTTATATTTTAAATATGTTAGAAATGGTCCTCAAGTTTGAAAAAAATTAAATTACATCCTATTAAACATTGAACTTCCCAGTTTTTTTATTTTTTCCTACTTTTTTTGTGCTGATATCTTTGAAATCTGAAAGACAATTTGGGCGGATTCGCTGCTTGCTTCAGAACAGTTGTGGGGTTTTTAAATAACACTTCACTACCCAAATTTTTCTCTCTCCAGTGCTCACTCAGAAAAGAAATTAAACACAACTATTCTGTAACATGCCAGACTACAGAATATCATTGCCCCCATCTCTGGCTCCAAACCAGGAATTCATAATAACACCTTACATAAGCATTATTTTCATTAACAGATTGATAAAGACAATGTCAAGCCCAAGAACAAGCCTGACAATAAAATTGCAGCATCATCCTATTATTAGCACCACAATCACTCAAATGCTGAAAGATTTTTAAAGGAATTTTGGGATCAGGATTGTGTCAGCAATATACTAATGATGGCAATTCATGGTCACTTCAATCACACATTGAGGGTTTGTTGTTTCAAGGTAAAAGATTTGCTCTTGTTCTTTCATCCTTGTCTCTTCTACTCTCACCATCAATGTTATTAAAAAAGTTTCCCTTCATGTTCCCTCTCAAGAAAAGGTTTTTCCTGTTGTCCTGTTCCCTCTGCAGGAAGGAAATTCAGATTTATATAAAAGTGAGAATGCACTGTGGACACATTATAAACAGTATTTTAAGGGGAATTTAAACCCTGATAACACAACATTGTCTTATTTGGCATGGTCATTCAAGGAGAGGCAAGACATTTCCTTCATATAAAAATGATGGAAATATTAAAATGATGCATTCTGCAATCCAAAGGATGTTTGAAAGAAAAATACTCTGAAGGAGAAAATAAAATGAAGATGTGAAATCTTTTATGAGGAATGACATGGGCTGTGCCCCTTCTCCCATGAATTCCCATGAATTGGTGTTTGGGATGAAGTTCCCATCACCTCTGTCCACTGAATTGACAAAATACTCGATTTTCCCAGAGCAGGTGCCTTGTTTGTTTAATGGATTAGCTTCTCTAGGAGGTAAATGTGTGCTGCGCTTGGGAGAGGCTCACAGCTGAGGAGATCCAGCCCCAGGAGTGGAGATTCCACTGGAGTCAGCAGGTCCAGCCCAGGAGCTCTGTGGGACCAGGCTGATCTCAGATCAGACACTGCCTTTGTGCCAGGCAAAAAAAATATGTCAAAAAGCACCCTGAGAGATCAGATCAACATCTTCCTCTTGGATAAAGAAGAGTTCTGATAAAGAATGTGCTGCTTGTGTTGGTGGGTGATGCTGCAAATGGAACGGTGGCTGGTGCTTTAATTCAAATTACTGACAAATTACACAGCCTGCTAACAACCTACACTGAGTACATCCACTCACAGGGGCATCCACCACCCCAGATGTGCTTTGGGACCTGGTGGAAACAAATGTGTCAGGAGCTGAAAAAGCAGAAAAGAAAGCCCTGTAAAACAGAGCCTGTGCTCACACTAAAAGCAAGAGAAAACACCTTCCCTGGTTTTTTTAAAATTCATCACATTTCTTGAAGTGTAAAAGCAGTTTTGCAGCTTGCAAAAGTTATTAAGGCTAAAATTAATCACAATTACATTTTTTTTTAATTATGAGAAGGTAGAGAATGCAAAAACACCAAATGAAAATAATCTGAGCTAGCACTTCTCATTGTCCCAGTCTGTAGTTGGAACATGCCACTGCTGACAGGTGAAGGGAACAAACCTTATTATTCCTGGAAAAAAAATATAAATATAATCCAGAAGAGATGCATATGAGAAGAGAATCAATATAAAGGGTCTTTCTTTCCCCTTCTTTACATTTGGGCACTGAGATTTATTCCTTTAGCATCACATAATTCCCACTCCTCAGGACTTGGTTTTCCAAGTATCTGTAGCCCAATCTGCTGCAGTCAGAATTCACTTTTCCTGCCAGGCTGACCAAATGTTCAGAAAACTGAACCTGGGACATTTCTATTTGCATCACATAAATCTGTCTGGTTTGATTCACAAGGGTTGTAAAATCCAGGTTTACCTGGCTCCCACTGAACTGAGCATTCCATTATTTCTTTTTCTCCCAGCTAACAAGCAAGAGGACAAGGGGAAGCAGACACAGGAGAGGTGCAGGTTGGACATTAGGAAAAATTTCCTAAAAATTTCCTCACTGAAAAAGCAAGGAGAGCACTGGAAGGAGATGCCCAGGGGGCTTTGGAATTACACCAGTGATTGTAATTCCACCAACACTGACAGGTCCAAGCTGCCATCACCCCTCCCAACTCCATCAGCCTCCAGCATCCAGTCCCACCCTGAGCTCCTTCCTCCTGCTGCACCTGAGCCAGGGTGCTCACCAGCTGATAATCGCTCCTTTTGTGGCTCCTTTGCCTGATCGCTGCCATTTCCACAGGCAGAAAAAGGATTTCCTCTCCTGCTGGATAATGCCTGCACCCAAGAGAGGGTGACAAAAGCTCCCATGACTATTTCATGACTTCACACAGTGACTGGCACAGTCAGTGGTGAAAGCTCCAGAACTAATCCCTCCCCGGTGATTGCTCCAAGATTAGGATAATCAATTATGTTTTTTCTCTCTTTTTTTTTTTTTTTTCCCTTGCATTTTTGGCTGGCACAAAACCCAAATGTGATGAAGAGCTCCCTTTGGTCCCTCTCTCACCTGAGATCTCTCCCTCCAGGAGTGACCCACAGCTCTCTGGAGTTAATCTTGTCAGGAAGAGGGCAAAGCTGTCTGGGATTTTTGCATCTATGGTGCAACCATAAAAAGCCAAGCTAAATTTCCAAAAAGACCAAAAAAAAGTCTATATTATCACCTATAAATTTTGACCACAGAACTGAGTAATTTCTGGCCTCAGGCAGAGATGGAAAAGAGGCAACAAGAGTAGGCAGGGAGCATCTGACAAAACATAACTCATTCACCTTTAAAATATGCCTTTTCACATTGTTCTGTTAGATTTTGCACTTTAAATGATGAACCCTTGAATGATTTGTCCTAACTCTTTGCAATCTTAGGTCTCTATTTTCCAATAGCATTATTACATAAGAGTGATAAAAATATAGATTTTGCAATTTAATGTTTAATGAGAAGTCTGAAATTGAGGAGCTAAGTTATGATCTGCAGATTTAAATAAAAACACAATACAGTACTGTTTGGAGATTTCAGAGTTCCCAATGCCTACCTAGCTCTGAAAATGCTCAGCTCTGAAAATTTGTCTTTTTTTACCTTGAAAACAGAAAGTAACCACAGTCAGGCACAGCATCATAAAACCAACATTAATAAAAAAGCCACCACCAGGTCACTTCCACACAGAAATGCCAATTATTGCAGAGAGGACTCAATTGTTCATCCAACTGTGCAAATGCAGGGGTGGGATTTGCATATGCAAATGTTGGTCTTTTCATATTCAGATACATACACCTGCAAAGTGTTTTTTAGAGGTCAGCTGAAAACATTGCCTAAGGAGCTCAGACTTTTCCAACACATCAGATATTTTCACAATTATCCATCACACTGTCTTGCCCTTGTTTTCTAAAACACTCCTTTAAATCAAACCAGCAAGATTATAAGGGAAAAAATATTAACAGATAATAGATTGTACTGAAAGGAAATTAATACAAATTAACAGATTACACACGAGGAAGAGGAATAGCAAAATCTTTTCAGGGCTGCATTTTCTCTTGTCATACACACCATGGCATCACAGAGATCAACCAACAGGGGAGATGAAAGCCCTGCTGTGGTCTTCCCTGCTTCAAACACTTCAAAACATGGAATCCATCCAGTGAAGGATCAAAAGTTGCATCTTTCACAGGAACCGCATCTCGCTTTCGCAGCGCGCACTCAGGTTACAAACATTCCTGTGTACATTGGAAAATGCCTTTGGCAAGGACTCAGGCACCAGGGAGGATGGGAGGAGGCCAAGGGGACCAGCTGGAACAGAATTTTGGCCATTTGCAGTTGCATTTGTGGTACAAGAGCAGCTGAAGTGAGTTTGGTCTCCAGCACGCTGCCTCTTGCAAATGCCCTTCAAAACTCCACAGTCCAAATGGAGCCCAAAAAACGGGGAGAGCTGGCAGTCTGAAGAGGATTGTGACTCCTTTGGTTGAGCACCTGAGCCCCATAAGCACATCTGGGCTCCTCAGGGTCTGTATTCTAGTGAGAGATGTCGTTTTCACAGCAGCCAGGGATGGAAAAATGAAGATAAAACACTGAATTTCCAAAGATACCAGAGGATGGAAGCATGGATACAAATCCAGGAGCCCAAAAAAGAGGCCAAGCTCCACAAAGGCTCAGAGGGCTGATCCTCGGCAGGGCCCCAGGCTGACATCAGAATACAGAAATTCATAATTATTGTCTTGCAGCTCATTTTTTGGGGGACCTGAGAGGTGAATCACGGCTGTGCCACTGATTCTTACAACCCCAGGGTTTGAGACATTCTGCAGGAATCCTGATAGATGAGAAAAGAATCAGTGTCAGGTAGGAGCAAAGACATATTCTCCTTATTTTTGCAAGCTTCTACCAACATCACACTGAGAGTTTTTACCTTGTTAGGCCAAACTCAGCGAGTTTCATCCTGCAAAGGTTGAGGTGAGTGATTTAGGAAGTGCTGAGGAGTGAATCCAACTGAGCACAGCTCCCCAGTGGTCATGAGTGGGGCAGTTCTGCATCTCCTCCCACCCAGGAGCAGCATCACCAGTGCTGCCTGCTGGGGACCCTCTTGGTTCTGCTCAAATATTTCCTTTTAAATTGAGGCAGCAGCAGGAAAACCACCATTTGCTCAGAACATCAACATTTTATCCTTGATTTTCCTGCAATTTCCAGGACATTCTTGAGAACAACCTGAACTTCAAACCATAAGAGGCTGTCTGCATTCCCTGTACTTGAGCACCAGTCTGGGTTTGTATTGTGCTTCTGTGGCAGAAGAATCATAAAAGAACCTCAAAACCACTCCATTAAAAGACAAGTTCTGAGCCCTCAGATCAGCAGTTTTCTTTTCCAAGTGCTGGTGCAGTCGAATGACCCAGCACTGTCATCTCTCAGCTCATTTGTGGTTTGGGGAAATGAATCAAGACTTCCCAACGCCTGCTCTGTGGTGAAAGAAGCCCACAGACAAGTAGGGCTCCTTTTATTATCAACATGAAGAGTTATATTAAAAAATATGCATTCCCAAAGAGTGAAATACAGGCAAATCTTGTGAAAAGTTGTGTCTCTCAAAAGACATTAAAGGAACTTTTTAAAACTTTTCTAAATAAAATCCTCAACTCTGGAGAGAGGCTTGAGGAGGGGAGAAATGTAGTAAAAACAAAAAACAACATAAAGTCTGGAAACCACAAGGAAACATAATTTGATGGGAATTGCAGGTCATTCCTGCTGCCATCAAGAAAGGAATTAGGGTGTGGGGGACTGCTTAATGTTCCATCATGTGGAACATAAGTCAATAAAATTTTAGTTATTCAGTAAAATGCCACTGCAAAGTCTCCTTGCTTGACTTTGCCACTGCTGCTCTGTGTGTCAGGTCTGAATAACTTTGCTGGGAACGTTTTCTGTTTGCTCTCCTTATCTGAGCCATTTATTACAATTGATGCAACATTGTGTTATCACATCAATATTAATAGGAGCACACTGATAATAAGATGACTTTTCCATGTTTCACAGTCATGCATGGAAATTGTGTTCAATCATACGAAATATTTCATAAATTACTGGCAAATTGTGGTAAAACACAGCGATTCAATAACATCAGAACATGAAAAGAAGTCAAAAATAATAAGTCTAAACTTACTGGGGTTTTTTTTGTCTGGGTCATACAAGTTTTGGGGCACAATAAATATTTAAATAATTTAAAAGTGGTTATAGTTGATATACATTATATTCATATTTAAAATAATAGCCTGCTACAAGAAGGAAAATGGCTGATTCAGTGGTAGGAAACTATCCTAGAATTTGGGTATTCCCTTTTCAGGGGGTTCCTGGGCACTTGGTGGCAAATGAGGCTCTTTTGTCTCTCATACCTCAGTGAAAATATTATAAATTTTTTCCACCTTGCAGAAATGCTGTGAGGAATAACACACCAACAATTACTGACAACTGAGACAGAAAGAGGATGGAAACCACACCACATTTCAGATTAATAAACAGCCAGGCAAATGAAGAGCAAATTAACACAATCACCAAGAATTAGGTGATCTGCATGGCCTGTAAGTGGGGAATGTGGTCTCAGTAATAAAAGAATCCAAGAGAAGATCAGCCAGAAGAGCCCTTCTTTCCTGCATGGCATATTTGCTGCTAAAGGTCGGGTAAAATGAATTGTTACAGCACCTGGCAGCCACACAGGGATGCAGAAACACCCAGCTCCACATTCCCCTTGGACAGGCATCCCCTACCCCCAGCAGGTTATCATGGTTAAACTTCACCCTGCTCTTAGAAAAGGGCTGGGCTGAGGACAGGGAGGTGAAAATCTAACATATAATGAAAATTCAATTGATAATTAGCCATTCCCAGCTGGAATAGCCATTCTGAAGCAGACAGCAGGAAGAACAGTGGAGCTCTCACAGACTCTGCACAGATCCAGCTCTGCAGGACACGGAGCTTCTGCGGAGGGAGAGGCACCAGTGGTGGTGACACGGTGACATTCCATTTCTCACCGAGCTTTCACTGAGCCCAGGCACCACTCACAGTCTCATTTTAGGCTCTGCTGTGTCCACAGATAAAACCCCCGAGGTGGAGCCCCCAGGGCTGCAGGGACAGCAGCTGATTCCCACCAAAGGCAGCGCCTTGGGGCAGAGCATCCATGGCTCCAGTGACACAGGGATGAATGGAAGATAAAGCCTGGACATCTGCCAGCTGCAAACTCAAAAAAAAAAATCCCAATTCAATAGCCCAGACGTGATTTATGCCTGGTATTTAGTAGCATAAACACCGGTGTGTTGAACAAGATTTATGTGCAATTTGGGCATTGCTTGTATCCAAATCCATCTTTAAATTAGAAACACCACACGCTTCTGACCAGGAAAAACAACCAACCCCTAAACCCAGGTAAAGCAGAATATGACAACAAGCTGGAAAGAGCAACATTTTTGCATGTCAGAATTAATAAATGTCATATCTTTTGCTCATGCAGAAAAAAAAAAAAAAAATGCAAGGTCACTTTCAGCAGCTCCAGTGAGCACTAGCATACTGTATGTGGGGTTTTAACATAATATAAAGCCATCTGGTATGGAAACTCGAGCTCAGCAGATGCATTTGGAAAACAGAGCATTCATTTTTATTGTGCACTAAAATTACATTTAAAGTGAGCTCAAAAGCATAACTAAAACAGATTGTCCCTTCCAGCATTTGCGTTGCAGGCATTGATGGGGCCGCTGTTTGTGGAGTCTGTGTTCAGACCTTTGGTCTGCCTCCTCTCCCTGTCATAATATTAAAAGGGAAACATCTTTCTCTCTGATAAATACAACTCCAAATAATCATCTAAATGCTCTTTTATGCTTGTTAGCTATTCAGATTTTCCTAAGAAAATACAGTATTTGATTTCAAAGGCTGTGCTCGATGAAAATCCATTTGACCAGAAAAGCAAAGCATTACAGGCTGACTGGTTTTTCTATTAGCTGCATTAATTCTAGGTCTTCATAGCAAAATAATCATATAAGAAAAAAAGGCAGTCAAAAATATAAGGCATTTTCTTTTCCTGGTCCTGAAAAAGCCACAGATCTGGAACAGTGATAGCACCACACCCAGCACCTTTTTAAGTAACAAGTTCATCTAGAACTTGTTATTATGAACCCACGTTTTTGGAGTTTCAGTGTGATTAGGTTTTGCCTCCAGAGACTGGAAATTGGTTACCTTCAATAAAAGAAAAAGACAATCCCAACTAAACCAGCAGCATATTTGGTCTTGCATACAAACTGCAGTAATTCAAGAAGTTAAAATAATTCTTGATCTATTTGTAAGATTTCAAGAAGACAAAATGGATGAAGTGGATGAAAACAGAGTTTTCAGTCAGAGTGGTCTTAAATCAACAGGGGCGGTAATGGTTTCTTTATCTGCTGAAGAAACCAATGTAAGGAAACATTCTCAAAACTGGCTGCCTTTTCCATAAATCAAAATTAACCTGCAAGAAACTTTGAAGTCTTTTAAAAAGCTGGAGAATTTGTTTCTTTTTTTTTGGTTGATCAACTCTTTCCAAAAACCCACACCCACCCAATTTTAATTTTTTAGTGTTTGCAAAGAGAGTTCCCCATCACCATCAACCTTCCCCTCACTTCTGCTAAGCCAAGCTTATGTCCCAGAGAGCCACAGCTTTAAAGAGCTTTGAAACATTCCCTGGAGTTACTCCTGTTTGCTTCCAGACCCACACGTGCCCCCACTCTTACTTACTCATGACTTAGGTACCTCAGAGCAGAGGATCTCCATGACTCCAAATTCTTGTTTCTCTCCCAGATCTTCCATCACAAATTGAATATTGCCAGCACAGACCCCCCCTGCCCCTACCAGGAAAGGATTTACCCATTCCTGAGCTGTAACAGTGCTGGCTCTTTTCCCTTTTTTTGCCTTCCCTAAATTCCAGCTCTCAATATCCCCTGTAATGCAGTAGTCAAGCATATAATTCACACTTGCTATAAACCTTTAGATGGAGTTCTCAATGAAGGGCTCTACATGTACAAAAAATAATAAATGCATGAGTTGGATTGTATGTCAGCAATAAGCAATATTCCTCCTTGGAAACTCATCTTTTATGTTGGAGCTCTGGAAAACACAGAACACCAGTCATATTTAACTTCCTCTCCTGTTCTACCCCTTGGGCGTCACACATTTTTGCAGTGGTTTTCAAGACTTCTTTTGTTGTCACATGAACCAGTTGATTCCAATACCAAAAAAAAAAAAAAAAAGAAAGAAGAAGAAACATCAAATACTTTAGGGTTTTCTTTTGTTTGCAGAGAATGAAAATATAATTGCACCTGGCAGAGGTATGGAACTGCTGAAAATCAAATCGATTCTGAATCTATGGGCCCAGGGTAAGAGCAGAGAGAGGTCTGAGAGCCTAATTATCTCTGAAGTGATCTGAGATGTGCAGTGAGCTTCTAGAAACGTCCTGCTTGTCAACTTGTGTTACTGAGTGGTGCCTTGTGGTGGTTCAGTCAGCAGCTGAATATTCCTGCGCATTCACCACCGCTCTCAGAAAGAACAATTCATCCAGCGCGTTTTCAACTCTGCTCTCTCTGCTGCTCCACCTCCCAGATGCAAGCCCTGCTCTGAGAGCTCCAGAGTGCTGCTGGAGCCAGGACTCAGCCGTGGCAGCTTTGGGAATGGATGGGAGGTGATGGCACAGGTGGCACAACATACGCCACGTCCTCAGCGGGCGCCGCTCGCGCCGCAGGCGCTGCCGTGTTTACAGCCACCAGTAAATGAGAAAACAGGATGCAGGATCAGGCTGCAAATTTTTTAATCTACTTGTCAAAAGTTGTTTGAAGGATTAATTGTGCTCAGCTATCGAGTCACTCTGTGCTGCAGCCTGGATGATCACAAAGTGCATTTATCAAACCAGCGGGATTGTTGATGCGCGTTGGGTTGTGTCGCGCTCGGGGTGCTGGAAGGGTTGGAGGCTGTGATAATCCAGCACTCCCTGCCCTTCCAGAGCCGAGGGAGGATGGACTGGGACTTTTCCACACAAGGGCATGGAGTGACAGGACAAGTGGCAATGGCTTCAAACTGAGACAGGAGGTTTGGGTGGGATTTTGGGCAGGAATTGTTCGCAAAGGTGGGCAGGGCTGGCACACGGTGCCCAGAGCAGCTGTGGCTGCCCCTGGATCCCTGGAAGTGTCCAAAGCCAGGTTTGGAGCACTCTGGGACAGTGGGAGGTGTCCCTGCCCATGGCAGGGGTGGCACTGGATGGGCTTTAAACCCCTCCAACCCAAAACCATTCCCCGATTTTATGATTCACAGACTTCCATTCTCTCTGCAGTGACATCTGCATAGAACCCTGCATGAATCTGGAGAGCAAAGCATCAACAACATAATTCTGTCATTCAACAGAAAAATTCAAGGCTGAAGACGGCAAATTAGCCTGGAAGTGAAGACAAACAAGTTAATGAACTCTTGGATGGACAAGCCTTCAGAAGCAATAACAATTCTGGCAGTCACAGGGAGGGCTGCCTGTTTTCTATTAGAAGCAAAGAACAATTCAGGAGCTCTTAAGGTTTGACATTTACAGAAGGTCAGGCTACAGACTCTCTTCTGGCCTTAAACAATGCAAACAAAAGGAGTTTTCTCTCTCATAAATTTTTGTTAGACGAGATACTCTTAAAATCTCTGGAGCTGTGCACAGATACACTGGATGAATATATTTCTATCTTTTACACCCAAGGCAGGTGGTGAAAAGAGAAAGAACAGATCTCAACATTACAGGACTAACTTCCCTGAGAAGTATTTCTTATTTCTGTCATGGAAAATAAATATATGTAATAAAAACAACGAGGAATGATGCTGAACCACCACCAAAACCAGCAACAATTTTACCATTTATTGATGGATGCTCTAACGACTTTTTAATAAGGTCCTGATCCAAGAAATTTCTTAATGCAATGATAACAGAACCAACTCTATAGTCAATATATATCACTATTATGGAAATTTAATTTACAAATGTAAGTAAAGTTAAAGTTTAGTAAAGTATTCTTCCTTTGATATATGCTTTATTATAGTATATTTTGTTAATTGGGGTCTCTATTTGACTGGGAAAAGAACTATTTAGAATATTATGTGAACTAGTTTCAGTAGTAAAATGAGCTAGTTCATTCTTTATTTTGACATTTCTTTTCCTATGGGATATATCCAGATATTAGTGCAATATTTCCTACCAAGTCAATGGCATTCCATTGGAGAAATAAGGAAACAGTGAGGAAAACCACAACAAAGAGACAAAACAGCCCAAAAACAATCAAACAAAAACCAAACCAACCAAACAAAAAAACAACAACAAAAAAAAAACCTGCAGAGAAAGGGAAAGAAATCTAAACCCATTATAATAGGAAAGTTTGCAGATGATTCAGTTATTCTCCCATTATCTCCTCTCCCATCTTCTGATTTACCTCTTGTGATTTTCCAGGAGGGTTGGGGTTTCATTCACCCTCTCTGGAGTCTTTTTCTACCTTTATTCATATTTGACCTTCATCCTTTGGATATGAAAGAATTTACACTCAAACTCTGAGGTCACAGAATAACTGAAAAAATTCTGGAATCCCAAGTCACCCTTTTTGTGTTCCAACACACACAGGTGCCAAGAAGTTGTCTGAAACTCAGTCTGGATGCCTGTGATACTTCAACAATAAAAAAATTAGCTTGAAATTACCAATATTATAGAATTACAGAGTGGTTTGGGTTTGAAGGGAATTTCAAGATCATCCAGTTCCAAAACATTCCAATGTCCCAGCCTGCTCCAAGCCCCATCCAACCTGGCCTTGGACACCTCCAGGGATCCAGGGGCAGCCACAGCTTCTCTGAGCAACCAATTTTCCTCAAACCTTAAAGTAAATAAATAAATAAACAAAATAATTAATTAAATCTATGCATTCCCTTGTGAATTCTGGATCTCGTAAGCAGCTCTCTGCCACAGTAAAATACCTGTACATACATACCTCAGTTGTTAGTGCATCTTCTGCCTTGATTAAACAGCAACAGCTGCCACTAAATTTCCACAGACATGACCCAGCCTGTCCTTTGTATTTAGGTCCAAGCCACACATAAATTAAAATAATGATGAACTCCATTAAAATAAGGCAGTGAACTCCAGCTACCAAGGTTTATTTTCTTCGCCAACATCCACAAATAACTCCTCAATTTTAATGAGATTTTCCTCTGTTTACCATACACCCAATTAGGGAGAACTTCCTCTCTCTGTGCTTTGCAATTTTGGGAAGATTTAGGCAGAGAAACCCAAAGGGAAGGGGCTGCTAGAGCGGGTACTGCTGCAGAGAAGAGCAAGATTTAATTTATACAGTGGAGCTGCATTTTATATACATTGCTCTGGCATAAGACAATGACTTTTGCAGCAGCCTGCTGGAATTAATTGTGTGGATGTAGAGCTGAAGTTTAACCCAGGGTAATTTGGTGAGGAAGGAGAGATCAGTGGCACTGGGAGTGAAAGTTCTCCTTCACAAAAAGTGTGATTTGAAGCTCTGCTTCATTGGGCTGATGGTAACAATGGAAATTTTGTGTGTTTGAGAGGCTGTGGTCACACTGAGCTGCAAAAGAGCAAATTTACCCCAAAGGTGAATCTGGGCAGGGGGGTAACACAAGACACTCCACAGGTGGGAATCTACATGCAAAACTCAGAGTATTTAACCAGAATTACCAACATTTACATAAAACACAGTGGTTTAAGCCATTGCTTGCATTTCCATGTTTTTACAGCTTCAAAATCTGTGGCTTTCTCCCCCAAAGTTTTCACCCAGGTGACACTGCCAGTCTCACACTGGGAAGTTCTGAGTGTCTCCAACAGGCAGCCTAAGAGATCATCGAAATATCTTCAGGAGGAATTACCAGCTCTCAGTGATTTTAGAATTGATTTCCACCAGGCAGTGAGAACAGAGCACCAGCACTGCACACCTGACATGTCACCTGTGGTGGTGACAAAGCCATCAGCCTTTGCTTGGTCAAACATTTGAAGGCAAGAATTTGTACAAGGACCTGCTTCAGCTCCACCTCACATCTGGCACTGGATGCTAAAATCCCTTGCAACAACACATCCCAAATTCTTGAAAGCTCCCACTGTGTTCTGCCCAGGAGAAAAGTGGAGATTACAGAAGCTTGTCTTCCACAGTAATAATACCAACTTAAACAGAGATGAAAGAAAAGAGGGAAAGGTAACAAGGGTGAATCTTTTTCGCTCTCTGGTTTAATCAGCTCTTTACTCAGACAAGAGTCCTCGCCTCTCCTGAGCTCTATTTTAAAGTCTGAGTTCAAATACAATATCAAATGGTGTTTCCTTTGCTCTCCTGAAGGAGAGATCAGTAGAAATGGTGTGGTGCTGAGCAGGCAACACCATCTAGCTGAGGAAATTTGTGTCTGAGACAGACAACTTTATACCCATTAAAAGCATTAACAGGCAGCAGAAAATACAGAAAAGGGCAGCCACAAAGCCAAGGCATTAAAAGCAGAGAACAGCTTGTCTCCCTCCAGACTCAGGACACTTTTAAATTGTCTTTTACCTGAATTCTGCAATCAGGTATCTGGATGATTAAAGAGGCACCTGTGAGGGCAAAGTTTTCTGTTAAATAACAAACTTAGTTATAAGTGAAGCACACCTGGACACAGCAGAAAAAAACTCTGATCTCAACACAACACCCACCCATACAAGATGAAGTCTTTGGGATGAACTTGGATAAACTAGTCTGCCCCTTCCAAAAATTCCATGATGTAGTTGACAGCTCAGAGATCTTACACCCTGGTACCCTCTGTTACAAAGGCCACTCTTGTCACCTTGCACCACTTTGGTTCCACATCTCCAGCATCCATTTCTACCCAAAAGGCCAACAAACCACTCTGGAGGAACCTCCCACTCTCTCATTTCCCCATAAAATCACTGCATTATTTAGGCCAGGTTATGAAACCTCTTATTTCTGAAACCTCCTCCATCCTGATGGTAACACACCAAGGATGTTGACATTAATTTTATCATTCTCCACTGAGCTGGCACCCCCAGGATGCTGCAATTCCCACACTGGAAATGCACTTCAGTGAACTTTCTATAATGAAAACTTCATTAGAAAATTTAGACTTCAATTAAAATGTGAAACAGCCATAGTTAAAATACCATTTGTGGTGAAACTGTTCTGCTGCATGCAGGATTCCAAGACACTAAACAGAATGGATCTAGTTATTACATCAAGTTTTATCTGTTTTCCTGATCAGTACTAAATTTGAAACAAAAAAATCCCCACATATTTGTGCAATATCAAGCTGATACATTAGTTGATTATTATTTTCTCGTTACAATTTTTAAGGAGCCCTGAAGATTTATGTGAGTAACTTGTGTTTTGTGCTGACAGCAATTCTGCATTGCACTTTCCTACTCCTGTGATTTGCCTAATTTGGTTTTATATTTGCAAGTCCTCGAACATAACTTGCCCTGATTAAAGAAGGAAGAAAATCCTCCCCTCAAACCCAGTTTTAATTTCTCAAATTGTGCTCTGATTACCCTTTTAGCGAGAATTCTACTGACAAATTTCTGCCAGAATGTTTTTTCTCATGTTCCCACACTAAGACAACTTTTAACTCACAGCTAAGACAATTTGAATCCAAAATGTTGAGATAATCAAAAGAATGATGCAATTGGGATATACAAAATAATTCAATGTCATCACTTTCATACAGGGTTTCTTTTGCTGAAGCTGTAAATATTCCAAACAGGTGAAGAAATAATTTATGGGCCATTTGGGCAGCCCATGGAGCAGCTCTGCCCCAGGGGAGCCCTCCAGGCGTTTTGCCTGGAGCTCCACAGGTTCAGACAGGAGCATACAAATTGTTCCTCCTTCCTGAGACTGCACAGGGAACAGCACAACCTGGGGAACTGCAGCTGCTCAGACAGGAAAGTTTGTGAAACCAGATGCATTCCTGTCCACTGATGTACATCCAAAATACATACATACATACAAACAGGGATAATAAACATTCAGGGAGTTTTATGTTCAGTCCAAGGGGAAAGTGTGGCTGACTCCAAAACAACCTCAAGAATTTCCTCTCAGCATTGTTTGCCTCAAGATTTCTTGAGGTGGGAAATGTTTTGCACTTCCATGGCACAAAAAAATTCCATGAACCCCAAGTTTTTGCCACTAATTTTGTCAGGACCATTGATTTTCACCACCTGTTTCCTACCTCCTATCCACCCACACTGCAGGGTTTATCTGCTGACATCCTGCTGAAAGATATCTAATGTCATTAATTTGGAAGGAAAATGGCAAATATTTCAACAGATGATGATGGGGTTTAATGGTGTGGCTGGGGGCTTTTACCACATCAATGACAAAACACTTCAGAAATGTTGCTGCAATTTCTTCCAGCACCATTAGGAGCTGCATTAAGGCAGTTGTGTGAACACAATCAGAGCCAAGATGTGCACAATAGTTCTCTTAAATGTGAAAAGCAAAGAGATTTTTAAAAAGCTTTGCAAAACTTTCCCTGAAGTATTTCTGATTACCCTAACACAACATATGGGGTAGTTCTCAGCTTTTCCCTTGTACATCAAGCTTCTTTAAATCTCCTTATAAAAACCTTCTCAATATCATTTTTTTCACCCAGAAACTTGGTCCCATTTCTGATTTAAAAACATAAATGGTGATCAAAAAAACTCCCAAATTTCTGGTTTGAATATATATTAAGCCACTACACCATAGACTCAATTTATTGCACAAAAATAAATAGATAATCTGCATTCTACCTTAATTTCACAGTTTGTAAAGTATATTCCCTAAACCACCTGCAAGGCACAAAGTATCGTTATTTGCTTACCTTCTTCTTGTTCTGCCTTAAACTCTTAATTAAGGAAAAAAAAATTAAATTAAATCTAGTTCAGGATCAATTATCCTGCATGACATCCTGCTCTCTCTTTGTTGCTCTTGCTAGGATTAAAACCCCTTCAATAAATTTTAAAAATATTATTATTTCATTGCTGTGACTATTTATGTCAGCAAGTGACAGCCCACAGGGACAGGGTTGAAAAAACAGAGCTTTGTTTGTTGTTGTAATTCTCCAGCTCCTGGGCCAAACTTTCTGCCAATTTAGCAGTAAACAACGTAGGGAGATGTAAAGGTGTCACACTGCAGACACTTCAAACAAAGCTGCTTTTGTGTAAACTCCTGGGCATGGGGACACAATCTGCAGCCCCAGAGAAGCCCTAAGAAACCAGAGTGACTCAGAAATGCTGCTCCTTTGCCTTAAGTGCTTTTGGGGTTTTCTCTCTTCTTCTTCTTTTTCTTTTTTTTTTTAATCAACATGCTCTGTTTAAATGACAGCACAGGCAAAAATAAAAATCCCAAGATCACTTATTTTTGAGAAAGGGGATTGTGCCCCTCTGCTCTGCTCAAGTGTGACCCCACCTGCAGAGCTGCCCCAGCCCAGGGAGGAGCTGGAGCTGCTCAGAGAGCCCAGAGGTGTCCCAGGATGGGCAGGGGATGGAGCAGCTCTGCTGGGAGGGATGGGATTGTCCATCTGGACAGGAGAAGCTTTGGGGTGACCTCAGTGTGACCCTGCAGGGACTGAAGGGGTCAACAAGAAAGGAGAAAGAGAATAGACTATGGATGGAGGGACAGGACACAGGGAATGGATCCCACTGCCAGAGGGCAGGGCTGGATGGGGTATTGGGAGGAATTCCTGACTGGCAGGGTGGGCAGGGCTGGCACAGGGTGCCCAGAGCAGCTGTGGTCGCCCCTGGATCCCTGGCAGTGCCCAAGGCCAGGCTGGACATTGGGACAGTGGAAAGTGTCACCATGGCAGGGGTGGCACTGGGTGATTTTAATGTCCCCTCCAACCCAAACCAGTCTGTGCCCCTCTGGTTTTGAATTCTTAGCTCTACAGCATCCTACTATCCTCAGTCACTGAGAATTTTTATCCCTTTTTTATCAGAACACAAGGTGAGCATTGTGGGGCACACACAGCGAGGAGCAGGACATCTCAAGCTCTCTCCCACTTTTAGTATTATTTTTTATTATTCACAAGCCTCAAGGGCTAGATAAAAAAAAGACCAATTTAATTTTCAGGAAGATAAAATTATGTTTAGTTCTTTATTGAGCTTTGTGTATCATTTCCTAAAATGATGGGAGGAGAAGCATCTTCCAGCAAACCTACCTTAGATTTTCCTACACCATCCTCAAAGGTTTAACTCTTCAATAATTTTTAAACATGGAAACAGAATGACAGACTTCAAACCCAACAAACACACAAAAGTAATCAACGTTTAACTGGTTAGACTGAGCAGGCAGAGGAGAATCCATTTTGTCCATGATTTTCCCCTGGAAGCACTGGAGCCAGCCGTGCCAGCAATATTCCAGATGGCTGAGGAAAGGCCTCCATCTCCTGCACAAAACGTTGCTGTGATCCAAGCAGACACACACATGTGCTCCTGCAGGGTGACACATCCCCCAGAACGGAAGGAGAAGAAAAGCAAATCTCATTTACAAAGAAGTCTCAGCTCAGGAGGCAATTGGAGAGATTAGAATGAGGAAACATGTAATCGCCCAGGCTGGTAATTAGAAATGATTTATTGCCTTCCCTTGTTAAGTCTATTATTAAGACAGAATATTTTCCTACTCCTACTGCTCCTAACATATATAAAACCTCAATTATTTACGTCTTTTGTTCTTTACAAAAACTACAGGACAACTGTTTTAGTAACTTCCACTTAAATGAGAATCAAAGCACTGTGAGCTGCATTTGCTCACTAAAAATCTTTCATGAAGCCAGCAAGTCCAAGGAATTTGAAAAACTCAACTTTATTCCCCAGTGAAAAGCAATCAACTGCTCTCTCTGTGTCTGCATTTTCTGTGCTACCAGAGAAAAGTGTTTCCCAAAATGACTGTGCATCTCAGCACGCTTTGCCTGCAAAGCTTAATTTTTCCTGACACTTGTCCCAGGGTAAATTTTTCAAAAGAGGTTGCCTTAATTTTAAAATTGACTTTTAATGATACTCATATTTCAAAAGGCTGGATTATAAATATACTGATATTTTGGTGTCACTTGGATAAATTCATGAAAGGACACAGGCCACAGGACTTCTTTAAAAAAAAGGAAAAAACTCAAAGCTAACCAGAACCAAACCCCACAATTCCCTGGCTCTATGCATCACTGTCCTTAACTCACCACACAGCCAAGGCCCCTTGTGCAAAGACCTCATAACACCCTCATAAATTAGGATTTTTTCCCTCAGCTATCAAAAAAAAAAAAAAAAAGCTGGAGGAGAAAATATCACTTCCATTTATTTGGCTGCTCAGTAGTTAGGTTAGTCAGAGGCACAGGAATATCTCTATCCAATTCCTTAGCCAAAAGAGATTCAAGTCTATATCATTGCTTTTTGACAGGTTTGAACCTCTCCATCCCAAGCAGCTGAAGCTTGTTTTGGTGTAAGAGCAGCTGTCAAAGCTAAGCAATTTTACAAGAAATGATGAAATGCTCAATAGGTTAAAATCAGAGAGCAGACACAAGCAGAGCTCTCCAGCATAACTTCCATGATACTTTTATTAGTGGTGACACTGATGCTAAAAGCCAGTGCATGAAATATTAAATGCTTACCTGAGAACTCACCTCTCCCACTGCCCCCAAGATTTCCTGTGAAATTTCCTCAGCACTGTTTTCCTGCAGCTTGTGTCAGCACAACCTCACCAATTCCAGGTGAACCCAGCTCAGAGCTATTTTTTGCAGCCAGGGCCCCCTGACAGCTCCATCAGCACAATAGCAGGTATTTTCCACTTCTGCAAAGTGCAACTTTTCTACTTTCTGAGCACAGCCTCACAGTCCTGCCAGCTGCTCAAAACACAAACTGTGGCATGCAGCACACCCAGGCTGTGCCCAGGATCTGCTCCATAACTGAGGGGTTTGCCTCAAATCAGCTGAACAATAAATGCTACCTCTTATTGCCTTGCCAGTCCTTTCTGCTTAAATTTCCCTGTGCTCCCAGTTCATTGGGCTGCAACAAAAAAGTGCTGGCAGTGAAAGCCCTGATAGCACTTCTGAACACACTTCTTTGTTCAGGAAAACTGATGTGGATGGGAAAGAACAAATCACCCCTTGGGACCAGATCAAGGAGCAGGAAGCTCAACAGCCCATCATGATTTCAATCATGAAGCCATTCTAATTAAAAAATTATTACCTTTGCCTACAGGCCTTGGATCTCTGCCTTGCATTTTGGGGTAGATGATGTGTGTCATCTTCCATGCATGATTATAATATATAACATGTATGTTAAACATCATTGATGCCATCTCTTCCCCAAACACCCATCCCATGATTATCATAAATAACATGTATGTTAAACATCATTGATGCCATTTCTTCCCCAAACACCCATCCCATGATTATCCTACATAACATGTATGTTAAATACACTTTGATGCCATTTCTTCCCCAAACCCATCTCATGATTATCACACATAACATGTATGTTAAACATCATTGATGCCATTTCTTCCCCAAACACCCATCTCATGATTATCATAAATAACATGTATGTTAAACATCATTGATGCCATCTCTTCCCCAAGCCCATCTCATGACCATCATACATAAAATGTATGTTAAATATAGTTTGATGCCATTTCTTCCCCAAACCCATCTCATGATTATCACACATAACATGTATGTTAAACATCATTGATGCCATTTCTTCCCCAAACCCATCTCATTATTAACACATATAACACGTATGTTAAATATACTTTGATGCCATTTCTTCCCCAAACCCATCTCATGACCCTTCCAGCTGCTGTGAAACCACTTCCCCACCTCTCACAATGAATCCTCTCACCTCTCCCACTCACAGCAAGCACAAAACCATCAGGGATGGACCAGTCCCATCAGAAATGCAGAGTGTGGGGTCAGCACCACACCAAATGTGGAGTTTGGATCGATTACCAGGTTTGGGAAACCCCCTGGGGTGGGAAAAATTCCCTCCATCCTCCTTGGCATTTGAGAGTTCCCAAAGAGAGCTGTGGGAATGTGACCTGCAATAAATCTCCTCCCCATCTGTATCTCATTGCTGAAATGATCCCAGCAGGATCAAAACCAGCAAGGAATTTCTGAATTTGAAACCTTGTTATTCCTCACCTGCACACAAACTCTTTCTGTGCCACCTTTTCCACACTGATTTAATGATGCACTCAAGACTTGGCAAGAAAACATCCAATAATATTTAAATAATGTTTAAACTAGTACCTACTAAAATTAAGAAGTAAACATTTCTGTTTCACTCCACTCCACAGGCAAATGTATATTTTCATAGAGAAGCCAATTATTTTAAATTTGCAGATATAAAGGCATTTTACAAATCATACCTCTGTACCCAGCAATTAATTCTAGGAACTATCTCTGTGCTCATGCACTACAATTATACACTAATAAAAGATAATTATCCCAGTTTCAAGTGTCAGAAGGTTACATTTCTCTTTTTCAACCTAAAATACACTTTGTTTTTAAATGTAAGGCTCTCAATGGCATTTAAGATAATCTAAACTCATTTCTGGGGTGTCCTGGACTAATTATTTTGTTCTTCAGCAATGCTGGAATAGGAACACATGGATTTTTCTATCCCATGCTGCTGCAGGCTTACATTTTTCTAGTTTTTATAAAATACCCTTCTATGACTTTTATGATTTCACAATGCAGAGGTGAGAGAGATGCTGGCCTGAATTGTTGATCAGTGAGGGTTAATCAGAATGAGAGTTTTAGGTTTATAAAGCACATGGGAAGAACAGGATTCACGAGTGAACTTGTGTCTCAACCCTATAAAACTCTAATTAGGATTTCTCACAAGACTTTTATGAGCTTAAGTTACAAAAAATCTACACCAGTTTAATATTACTGGGCATAGAAATATGAAATATTAGTAATACTTTCTGCAAGTGGTTACTAGTTGATTGTTCAGATTGAATCCTTACAAGCCAAAAAAGGACATTATACCAATTTCAGCTGTGATTTACCCAACTGTGATCAGTGCTGGGAGAGCAGAAGGCACTGAAGGGTTGTATCTTGAATTAATGCACTCATTAGACAAAGCAAATTGAATTTACACAGATTTTCTTGGGAACTTTTATAACTGTGTCAATGACCCAAGGTTTGGGGTCTGGCAGCAGAGCACAGCTGCTTTCCAAGGGGAAAAAAAAATTTCATTTTTCTATGTGGCATGGTGGAGGGGGAACCACCAGAACCCAGGTCCAGCTGGGGATTTTTAAACTCAGCTGAAGTTTTATTTAAATTAATTTAGAAAGTAAACCTATTGAAGGGTAAACCCCCCAATAATGAGTTGATTTCCAGCACAGTCATTGCCATGCACACATGAACCACTCCCAGGTCAAAACATAGAAAAAAAACTTTTCTCAATCTCAGTTTGTCCTCTCAGGTTAGAAATTCCCTCTCATTTTAATGTCTGGCAGCAGAGCACAGCTGCTTTCCAGGGGAACTGTTGGGTTTGGGAAGGGCTGTGCTCATTTCTTGATGCCTTTCCAGGGAGCTGAGGGCATTAACCCATTGATTTACCCCAACCCCTTCCTGCATAAAGTCCCCCAAACTGCTGCACTTTTATCAGCACACCCTGAGCTGGGCAATGAAGCAATTTCTGCAGTTTGAGAAGCAGAACTCCTGAGTTTGCCAGCAGTGGCAGCTCCAAGCCAGCACTGTCAAGCTGCTGTTCCCCTGGGTGGAAGGTCTGTGGTGCTCAGCACAGATTCCCCTTTTCCTGACAAATAACTGCTCAAGAAGTGCTGTTCTTCCTGCTCATTTTCTTTCTTAGGTGCCTCTATTCCCAGTGCTCTAATGTGATTCAGCTTCAAAGCCAGGCTGCTTATATTTCTCCTGGAGATTGCAATTATATTTCTAAACTATTCTTTGTGTTGCTGCGAGAATCAAACAAAAGGGGGAAAAAAAATGTTAACGTTTCAATGAAGGAAATTTCCATAATATGTGGTGGCTGTCACAATCTTGCTGATAGAAATAATTACTCCTCCTGATGTAACTACACTAAACCACTGAGAAATGGGGATAAAAACTGTTACCCATCTGTGCAAAGCTCTTTCATACACACATATGAAAGAAGAGCTAAATACAGAGATTAGAATGCTCTGGGAAGTGCAGCAGGACAGATCCCAAGGTGACAGGCACTTCTTACCTCAGGCCCTGAGAGGAGGGAAGAATTACCTCTCTTTTTAACAGCTACACAGGATACTGGTGAATTGGGATAACTTTGTGCTTGGCCTCCACATGATCCACTGGATTATGCATGCAAATCCTCAATTTTGGCTGATAAACTGAAACAAAAGCACACTCTACTGAAGCATGAGCTAATGATATTTTTCTGAGTGAGAGAAACCCACATTCTCTGCAGATAGCACACACTGTTTGCAGATAAACCACTGAGAGGCTGCACTGGTGAACAGGAGAACAAATCAAAAATTAAAGACCATTTCCAGGGGTGCTGGGGCTCTGATCTTGCCCAGCCACCAGGCAGAGGACAGTTCAATTTATTTCCAGGTGCATCTCTCTGATCACTGCAGGATGTGACTTGTACAGGCTGGAGAATTCAGCCTGGCAGGAAGCACCTGGGCACTGCTGGATTTGCTGTCTCAGGCACTTGTAAAGGTTTCAGCAGCAAACCTTTGCCTGAAAGCAAAGCAAATAAGCAATGAGGCAGCAGCTCCTACAGAATTCCTGAGCAAAGCTAAACGTGGGAAATGAGTAAAAGTGAACTGAGAAAGCATGGATGAGTGTCTGTGGGCAAGGAGTGCTTTGCAAAAATGTGAGTAGGGAGATTGTGGTTGTTGAACTGGAGAATCAGAGAGTGGTCTGGGTTGGAAGGGATATAAAAACCCACTTGTTGCAATCCTCTGCCATGGGCAGGGACACCTCCCCCTGGGCCAGGCTGCAGATCTCTTCTATTGCTGGAACCTAAGCCAAGAGCTGGTGTTAAACTGCTCTGTAACAGCACTGCCAAATTAGAATGTGTACCCAAAGTCAGAAAAATTCCACACTGCCAGCTCCTCAAAGCTACAGGCAGTCTGCTGTGGAAACTCCTGCGCTGACCCATCTGAGCAAAATCACCTTCCCTGCCCAGTGACAACCAGAATGCAGCAGCACTGCCCAATCCCAGGGGATATTCCAGCCCTTCCCAGGAGCCACAGAGCCCTCACCCCACCCCTGGCCCCTGCACAGCCACACCAGCACTGACTGCTCCAAGAGATGCCTTCAGTTTTAGTTTTCATATTTCCAGGCTCTGTCCTGCACTGGTGTGTGACTCTGAGCTCCACACAAAGTGTTCCACGCTCTCTCCCAGCTCAGGCACACAAACCAATCCTTTTCCAGCCCCAGAACCAAGGACACGCTGCAGCTCCAGCCCCAAAAAGTGCAAACAGGGAATGGAGGAGAGAATCTGGGAGGGTGGGACTGCAGAGCCTGGAGCTGGGATGGGACAATGAACCCAGGGTGGGAATGGAACAGAACTGATGAAAGTGAGAAACTCTTGACTTGGGTCCCCCTTGGGTGCACTAAAAATTCACCCCAGCCCTGCTGTGACAAGTGGGAACGCTGCACAACAAAAGAAGGGATTTCATGATCTGCCTGCAGCCTTTCCCATGATCAGATTCACACCTGGAGGCTTCTCCCTGGACCTTAACCCCATCTCAGCCAGCACCAGCTCCCCAAGGCACTGCAGGAGGAAACGATGCCTTTACTGACCCTTTGGCCACCCTGGCACATCCCACTGGTTTTCCCTTCCCAGGGCAGTCCGGGGATGCTTTGGTGCCACTCCTGAGCAGGAGGCAGCAGCAAAGCTCCAGCTCCACATCCCTGAGGGTTCCACCTCAGCCCTGTAGCTTGGAGGATGCTGCCACCAAGAGTTTGGAAGCCAAAAGTGGCACGGTGACAGCTGTTGTCAGTGAGGACAATGAAAATTGGCAGGTTTAGCCGAGTATGAAGCATGACAAATTGCAGGGAAGCCAAGGGAAGGCAGTGCTCCACTCGATTGAGGAGTCAGATGACATTTGCAGGGAAGCTGGTGGGAATTCTCCAGACAGTCTACAAGATGTGCTAAATGTTATTTGCATTAGAACAAATCATAAGGTATCGACTGCAAAATCATTTCCCTTTAATGAAGACTCGGAGGGAAAAAAATATCAGAGTCAATTAGGAGACTGAAACTACAAATATGTTGTGCTTTACATATCTCTGAAGCATGAAGGAGCCAATAAAGTGCATTTAATAGAAATGAACAACAAAATCTCTGCAGCTCGTGGGGCTGGCAGCACTGCTGAGTCCATGCCATGCTCAGGAGGCTGCCCCTCCTCTCCTCCCATCCACACGAGGGCTGCATTGCCCAAAACCACGTTATTCTGCATGAAAAGAGAGATCCCACACGTGTCTGTTGTTTCTCACCACTCCAGTGGAATTGTCACTTCATCTCTTCTCACAGAACAACCCAACTGCAGTGCACCACAGCTGAAACCACGACCTGCACGTGCTCAGCAGCAAGAGCAGGGCTCCTTCTGCTGATGGCAGATGGAAAACCCATTTCACTAAATAGGTTTTGTTTTGTCTGTTCTCCTTTCACAATATTTGATCTCAGCTGCTTTGGAATCTGAGGGTAATTCTGATTTTTTCATTGCACCGTTGTCAGATGATGAGGCAGAAAAAATACAACAAACATTTTTAAGTGCTACCTGTCAGCCTAAAAGAACTCAGCAAACCAATATGGAAGAAGGATTAATTTTGCTCCAAAACACTTTCAGTAATACTTAAACAATGCATTTCATAACTCTAGCAGAAACCAGAATGCATCTGGATTTCAACTTGCATTTTAAAAGCAGAACAATCACTAACAGTGTTGTGCTATTTCTTCAAGATTTACTAAAAGGCACTATCTAAAAATTGCCTTTTTTTCTTATCAATGTGACTGCCATGTAACTTACCTGGAGATAACAGGAGAAACAGCGTGGGCCACCCACAGACATCCCTTATCTCTCAAGTTTGAGCTGTTCAGATAAGCCCAGGGGGTGACAAGATATTCCAGAAGTGTCTGGATGCAATCCTGTGCCTGAGCAGGGAGGGAGGGACCAGAGGAAGCCCTTGGTCCCTTCCAGGCTGACCCTTCCTGTGATCCTGTGACAACTCTGCTGCATTCTGTCCCAATCCTCAGCCCCTCCATGGCAAGAAGTGACAATTACAGCACACAAAGTGACATTTTTAATTAGATACCACACTTTTCTGAGCCAAGCAAGTGACCCAGAACACCTCAGTGACAAGCATGGCATTTTATTGTAACATGAAATCAGGTGAAAAACATGACTCTTAATTCAAAGGCCTTTTTTTTTTTCCTATTAGGTAAATTTTTATACACTTAGCTCTCTGAGGGATGGAGGGCACACAAAGGAAACAACAGGTTGGGAGGTTTGTTTTTTTTTTTCCATATTTTAGAATAAAATAATTCAAAGTTATAAAAGACCAATTCCAGCACTTCTTTCCTGACAAATTTCCTATCATCCAGTTGAGTCACTGCACCTTCATCCTGCTGAACAGGAGGTTTTATTCCTTAAATCCTTCCACATCTTTGTGGTAGAGCAGAAAAATAACAACAGAGGCCACGGGACTGCAACAGAATGAAACCAGCCCTGGTGGGAGCTGGGTGTCAGCTGAAGAACCCTGGACATCCCTTCTCCACCTCCCCTGGGGACACAGACACAATTCCAGACCTCACACACTCCAAGGAAGCTGGATCCAAACCAGGGAGGAAGAAAAAAAAAAAGCTTGGAATCAAGGCTATAAATTTATATATTTTGCAATTCTCTACTTTTGAATTTCACTTAAAATAGAAGCTCAGCACAAGCAAACTCAGGTGGTTTCATGTCCAGTGTCTGACACTGCTGGGGATGGAGAGGAATTGTCTCAGGCTGGACATGGGAAAATCATTGGGAAAAACCTTTTCTTAGTTTTCAACAACCTAACAGAGTTTGAGAACGTGATGTGGACACTAATTAGGCATTAGGAACATTGGAGAAGGCATTTTTATAAAAGCAACCCACACAACAGACTGTGTTTGCAGCAAAAAAATAAAAAATAAAAATAAATCAGTAAATGTTTGACAAATTTTCATCCACCTTTCTACTCCTCACATACAAATACTGCTGTTCCCCCCAGAGATTTAGGCCTCTGCAAGCTCTGCTGCACATGAGGGGGAAAAAAAATAGAGCAAGACAGTCAATATTTTTGATAAAAGACAGTTAAAAGGGAAATCTGAAATCCCTAATGTTGTCCTCCATGTCAAAAAGAAATACTTTTATCTTCCTAGAAAGATTACAACAACAAAAAGGAAATATTCTAAGTCCTGATTTCTCAGGACTTTCAAAGATAAGGTGGTGAAAAATAAACTTTTGGTGAGATGGAGGTAAATGGTTTTTGCTGTGTGTCTGAATTCACCTGCAGCTCAGCAGTTGCTGAAAAACACTCAAGGTTTCAATTAATTATTTCTTATTGAGATAAGAATGAGCTGCACTCTGCCTGGGTTACTAAAATCTGAGTGAGATCTCTCTGTTGAGTGGGAAGAGACCTGAGCATCCTTGTCTGGGGTTACAATACAGGATGTGATCAAAGGTGTCTGTTCTGTCACCATCTGAGAGTGGGGCAGTGATCCTGATCTCTGTGGGAGATATTCTGCTAATGGGCATCCATTGAAACCAGCTGGGGCAGTGTTCTTTATCTCATGGGATATCTCCTGTTCATGGCCATGGTTTATAAACCAGCTGGGGCAGTGTTCTTTATCTCATGGGATATCTCCTGTTCATGGCCATGGTTTATAAACCAGCTGGGGCAGTGTTCTTTATCTCATGGGATATCTCCTGTTCATGGCCATGGTTTATAAACCAGCTGGGGCAGTGTTCTTTATCTCCATGGGATATCTCCTGTTCATGGCCATGGTTTATAAACCAGGCAGGGCAGTGTTCTTTATCTTTTCACAACCCATCCTTCCTCCAGAGAGTCATTTTCTGCTCATGGCCATTGAGTCCCACTTTTTTCCTTCCATCCCTTGTTTTTCCTGACAAATTAAAGTCCTTTTGTTATCATCTCCGTCCCTGGCAGTGTCCAGGGCTGGATGGGGCTTGGAGCAGCCTGGGACAGTGGAAGTGTCCCTGCCATGGCAGGGGTGGCCCTGGATAGGCTTAAAGTTCTCTTCCAACCCAAACCATCCTGTGATTTTATCAGATATCCTGCTATCTTTGACCAAAATACCACAAAGAAACATTCCTCCCAAAGGAAAAAAAAACAACCAAAAAACCAAAAAAAACCCACCACAAAAAACCAAACAAAAAAAAACCCCAACCAACCAAAACAAAACAAAACAAAACAAACAAACAACAAAAAAAAACACACAAAAAATAAACAAAAATACAAAAATACCTAACCAACCAGGAAAAGAAGATCCACACTTCTTCCCAGGTAAAAAAAACTTTCCTCAATCTCAGGGTGTCCTCTCAGGTTAGAAATTCATTCTCCTTTTAATGACCTTCATCTAATTCCACCTCCTTTTCTTAGACTGAGTTCCAGTTATGCAAGAATTTAGCAATGATCCTCCTGTGACCCAAAATTCCTGAGGAACAAATTTAAGCTCTCACAGACCTACAATACCAATCACTCAATCTGAATTCTGAAAATTCTGAATTTCTGGAGAATTCTCACACACCTACAGCTTCATTCAAAGGAAAAAAACAGACCCATTCCTAGGCACAAATTTTGTATTAAGTCTAAAATTCTAAATGCCTTAGAACACTGAGCAGCACAAATGCACCTTGGAAAGGGATGTGGAACCACCAATCCACAAATACTGGAATGTCACAAATATTAAAATAAAAATTGAATGCACAAAATCTGCCGTAAATCTGAGGGGGAAAAACCCACAGAGTTTGAAAAAATTTCAATATTCCCTTTCAAGAATTTGAATTGATGGAATCGAGGCCGAAAAATGATGGAAGTCAAACTTCAATTTTACAGGCTGGATATGTTGCAATTTCTTGTGAAGTTTTCAAGACAAGAACTTCAATTTTTTTAACTAAAAACAATCTCATCTGTCAACTGCACAAAATATTTTTTCAAGATGGTTGACTGGAGAAACAAATCAGAATAAAGTGGCTGTCATCAGTAAATCAGCTTTGACAGAGCAGCACATATCACCAATTTTCATGGGAAATACCTGTTAAATTCCCTCCTCTCAGGAACTGCTTTTCTCACAGAAGAAAAGTGGCCAAGGTAAGAGAAGTAATTGATGTATTACCCATGATTATCTTTCATTATTTTCATCCTTGCTTAACATGCCTCTCCTTACTGCTGTTCAGAGTGATTCAAACCACACACAAATCATCTCTGCCTTCCCCCAGACACCCATCCTGATAAAAACAGGATTTTCCAGCAACAGAATATCAGGGAGAAAAATCTCAATAACCATCAACCACTTGAAGCATGGTAGCTCTGCAAATAAGATGTTTAACAGCAAGGTTTCTGCTGGTTTGCACAATCCTGAAATAAATGTAAAATATATTTATTGATTCTGCAGTCGACAATTCAAAGTCGCTGTTCCAACAGAGGATGCTCAAAGAAAAATGTATTAACAAAGGAAAATACAGCAGATATTTGTGTTTACTTACATTTCTGAAAGTCAGCACTACAGAGGTGAGAAAGTGCTGGTTGGCTTTTAATTGCACCTTAGTGAAAATGTTACCCCTGACATAAATACCATGAGAATGAAGTTATTTAACACAGAGCAGCATAGCTCTGCCCTGGGCTGGTGACACTGCACAAGTAACAGCTCTACAGAGAAACAGAGGCTCCAGCACAGCTAAAAACACAAGTCCAAACCCCAAAAAGAACCTGCCATTCCATCAGTTCAGAGTCTAGCAGCTTACAGAGCACAATTCAAATTTTTTCTTAAAAATATCTACAAGCTGGTTCTGGTTTTAACATCTGTAAATATCACTGTGCCGTTCAGAAAACTTCAATTAATAGGACAAAACATTTTTAATATTTCTTCTAACTATTAAAAGCAAATATGAACTTTCTGTTTAGAGGTGTCTTATTTTAGGTGAAGGAAAAGAAAAACAGCTCAACAGCTCCCAAACAACACCAAACTCACACTGATGGCCCTGGAAGCTCCACTGGGAAAAAACTGGGAAATGATTTCACCTCCTACAGCACTGTGATTCCACCAGATGCCAGCATGATGTACTCACCTTGCACAAAGGAATCATAATTAAAAAATAAACCAATCAAAGAATAAAACCTGTTCCTCATTGAAATATTGGTCAAGCCAACAGAACCTGAACTTTTAAAAGATAAAGGAAAAAGGAATAGTTGTCTCCTTGCTATTGTTTAAAACCAAATTATAACCAAGGATTTTCTATTCTGATGTCCTCAACACAGACAAATTCACTATCTTCAATAAATCTGTCAAACTTTACTTCTTTCCCCAAAGATTAAAATCAGGCATCACAAGAGAGCATTTGTTTTTTACCCATCACTGAAATCCCTGATCTCAGGCACTCAGTCCCAAATAAAGCTGTAGGAACAGGGACAAATCCCTAAAATTTACCTTTAGGTTACCTCCAACACCCCCCAATGATTTGTGCCACACAGAAATATTTCCTGCAGCCATTTCTTGCTTTTTTGGAATTCTGATCTACAGGAGAATTGTCTGGGGCCAGCTTCAGCATTCAGGTGTAAATTGGGGTTTTTTGCTGGTCTGATTTTGCCCTCTGCTGCCCAGGCTCAGGCAAATGCAGTGAACAATCCATTCACTAATGACAAAATTCAGGTTCCAGCTCAGTGGAACTGTGCTCAGCTTGCTTTGAGGGCCAGCAGTCCTGCAAAACATTCAAACTCTCCATCTCTCAGAATAACAAAACCACCAGCAAGCTGAATGGTTTTCATTAAAAGAAACTTGAATAAAAAGATTTTGTTCTGAATGGAGGCACTGCTCTCCTATGGACTTGTTTTCGTGCCTTTTTTTCCTATTTAAAGAGAATTCACAATGCTCCCATTTTCTATTTCTTCCTGCAAAACAGATTCCCTGAAACTGAGCAACTGAAATAAAAATTAATTAAATGTTGGACTAAAGTGAGATTATCAAAGTTTATAAATTCCTTCCTTTGGGAGAGAGGCTTCTGTTAAAAAAAAATTTAAAGACAAAAACTCTATAACTACACAGCTTCTGTATTAAGCTACTTATCAAAAGCTTTTCAGAGAGGAAAATGAGAATGTTAAATGAAACTCGTGGGTATAGTTTATTCACTTTATGGAAAATTTAGAATAAAGAGCAGCAGCTGGGTCACGTGGAGGGAACTTTGTGTTCTCTGTGACATCATTCAGAAATTCACCAAATGGAATGAGTTGAATTATTTTGGGGAAAAACAACAAGTTGTGGTATCTTGGAGTTGTTCATCCCCATTTTTCTCATTTGTGCTCTCAGAGGCATCACCCCTGCACAGTCTGCAGGATAAAAACACCAGCTGGGATCACCAAGCCTCCAGTGGAGCACAGGCCATGGGATTTCCCTGAACTGATTTTAAAATCCTCAGAAACTCAATTTGCCTGAATTTATTTTTGTGGACGTCGACATGAACGCAAACAGCAATTTATGTTTTGAAAAGCACTAATTATTGTAAGTAACAAAGGGGGAAAAACTGCTGCAAGGTGTATAAAGATTCCAATCAAAGCTCAGGTGAGGTTTGGGTATAAATTTCCATAGAATGGCACAGCACACATCAAATTTTTGTCTCTGTCAGAGGAGTGGTAGAGCAGGTAAGCCCTGAAAACACAGCCTGACTGTGAAGATTTCAAACCACAAGAAGAGGCAGCAAGATTTTATTTTAGCTCCCAGCAGACCTGGTGGATAAGAGCCTTGCAGTGCACTGGAAGTTCACACCAGTGGCACAGAGCAAAGGCAGGTGTCAGGATTTGCAGGGAGGCAGTGCAGCTGGGATTGCTGCTGGAAGTGTTCTCAGACTCTCTGAGCATCCTCAGACACTCCAGCTCCTCACTGCCAGACTGCTCTTGCTGTTTCATCTGTGCACTTTCAAAGTCAGAGCTCAGCTTAAAAAGGCATCAGGATGTGAGATCCTGCAACCCATTGGCAATCAGATGTCTGGAAGTGTAGCAGTCAGCACAGTGCAAGACAGAAACTGGGCTGGAGCTGGAGTCAAGGCAAGTGCCAGGAATTCCTGAGCTGAGAAAAGTTCCTGTCGCTGTAATTGAAAGCAAAATGGGTCACAGAATAAAGCAGGGAAAGCAGGAACTGAGTGCTGTGAGCTAGGTGAAAAGGAGGAGGCAGCCTTCTAAAATCTGCTCTGAAGAAGAGCATTGCAGCTCCTCAGATTTAATTCCTGATCCTCCTGAAGGGACACTGAGCAGAACCAGGGTCAACAACAGAATTTCACTCCATGTCCTGTACTGAGCCCACTGGTGAGGGCTGCTCTGAATTAAAGTTCCTTCACTTCCACATCAATTCCACCATTCAGGCTCTGGCAAAACCAACCCTAGAAAGAATCCAAAGCTCCTTTATCTAATCCCTGGGAGAGAGCAGCAGCCTGAGGATCAGTTTGCCAAAGTTTCTTTGATAAATCCCAAAGATAACAGTCCCCTCTCTCACATCCACACCAGTCACCAGTTTAGAAGGAAAAATTTGGTCCCTGCATTGGTGCCTAAACACCTCAAGAGCCTGCCAGCCCATTTCCCTGCAGCATGTGTGATCCTCCTGGATTTTCAGGCTCCACTGAAATAGTCTCAACACTGAAGCACTGGTGAAAGCCAAATGCCAAAAAGGGATCTGCATTATTTCCTGGGGAGAAAAAAACCTGCCGTGCCTGAAAAGCAGGAAACAGCCCCAGGATTTAAATACTCAACCAGTGCAGCTTGCCCAAAATATCCCCTCCTCCAGAAGTCCCTCAGGACCTGGGCACTGCAGTGAATTCTCTCAAAATGGGAATGTCCCTGTCATGGTCCCTGTCATATCACATTAATCTGGGTCTGGATGTTCCTGAGCCAGTCCTTTCCCTCCTCTTCCCAATTTTCATCTCATCTCTGTATTCCAGCCAGTGTCTGGTTCAGATTTCCTGTCCAGCTCCAATTCCCATCTCAAGCCTTCATCTTCTCCCATCTCCCTTTACCAAAATTTTGAGAAAAATGCCAAAACCAGGAGTTTATCTTTACTAAATTTGTTTTGCTGTGACCATAATGATTAATTCTGTTTTTAATCCCATTCTGAAAACAACACAAACAGTCCCTGTTTACATTCCCCCAGATTTTATCCTGGAGATCACTTCTTTATGGTCAGCTTATTAAAAAAGGAAACACCAAAAACAAACAACTCAGAGCAACACTTTCAAACTCAAATTTAAAGAAACCACACATCCATGGAAATAAATATTTCCTGTTTATCAACTAGAAAATTCTTCTGTTACTTTTTTTCTTTCTTTGCCTTTTGTCTCAAGTGAGGCCCAGATACCTACACTACATATATTCATATAATCTTTCTATTTTTTAAAATGTGACAGAGAATGTACATTGCTAACTACTTCAATCTATAATCTTCCAGCCCCTGCAAATCTGCTTCACCCTCATTATTCCAGATTGAGTCTCCAGGCACTGTTCCTCCTCCTAAATCCATCAGAATTTAGCTTGGCTCCCCAAATGTAGAACCCAATTGTTCCTTGTCTCCTTTCTGAGTAATGCAGATCAAATGAAGGCAATCTGAGATGGAAGGCTGTCACACCAAGTGAGATCTGAATAAACTGGCAACGTCTAAAAATGAGCTGGCACCTCACTGAAGAGCCTCAGAATATCTCTCATTATGCAACATGCCACTGGGACAGACTGGCAGCTCCACGCCAACCTCTGACCCCAGAGTGCATTTCTGGGGCTCTGAAGCTGCATTTTGTATTAATTCTCTGCCTCCCAACCTCACCCCACTCTCTGCTCCCCCTACTCATGTCAATAACATTCATAGTTTAGTTTTTCCTTTTATCATCTCTGCCCTCCTTTGCCAGAAAACTCTTTTTGATCTTTATGTTAAGACATGGGCAGTAATCTCTCTTGCTGCCATGGAACTTTAATGTGGATTGAACAGGATTCACTCCTGAAGAAAAAAAAACAAATTTAAGGAATAAGAGCCAAGATTTGGATGGAGGAAAAAAGCTTACAAACCTTTTTATATTTGAACAGGCACAGATGTCTCTCTTTCTTGTGTAGGTACAGAAATGATTAGAATTGATCAAGAACTTCACAGTAAAGTTCTGAGAAACACAAATTTCACACATTACCTGATATTCAGGATTTTCTTTCTTTATCTGCTTCCAGTGGGGTCTCAGCAGATAGAGAGGGGTTTGTGAAACAGCTGAAGTATCTGTTTTGAGCATCAGAGAGCCACACAATAGAACATCCAGCTGGTTACAAAGGAACAAACCATCCCATTCTCCAGTAAAACCATTGCTCTGATACGTCCTCTGACCACTAAGAAAATTTTCACACCATCTAAAACGTCTCTGGTGCAGTTACAGTTCAGTGCCTCTCACCCAGAAAGGAAACTCAGAAGATTCTGCAACAGCCTTTGACATATTTGAGGGCCATTGGCACATTTTCCCTCTGCAGAACAATTATATTTGTGCAATATGCAATAACAGGTTCTGTTATAATCACTTATTGCCTCACAGAGTAAGATGCATAGCCTTTCTTTTTGCATAGATTTTTTTTTGTTTAATATACAGGCTGAATCTCTCTGATGCTGAGCAGATGAAACCTCCTTGCCCTTCTGGTTCTCATCTCCAGGTGCTGCCCATGCCCAGGAGAAGCTGCATCCTCCCCCAGCCCACCATGAGATCAACTCCAAAGCCATCCCATTCATTTCAAGTTGTGAGTTATGACTCAGCCAGGCCCTACCAGCAGCTTCAGGAAACACATCACAGGATATCATTTTTACTCCCTGAAGTACATCACTGTTTTAATCTGGAGTTGTAATTGACTCCACTTTTAAAGGAGGTGATAAAACGCTCAGGGAGTTGTTGTGCTACCTCCAGATAAGCAACCCTGGCAATATATAAGGCAGATAGCCAGCCCCTGGCTGGGGCAGTGATTACAAACACATTAGAATGATCCTTTGCCACATTGATCTGTAATTTCACTTCATGCTATCTATCAATCTCTGGGCTGTGTGTTTGGGATCATCTCTAGGACTGGCACCCCTGGCCAGGCTGCTCCTGCAGAGTGCCAGGCAGCAGGGCAGCTGGAACACATCTGTGCTGGAAACACGATGGGCAGGGCTGGAATCTGAATTCTGAATTCTGAATGCTGAACAGATAGGGTGGAGAGGGCAGGGGAGCAGGGCTGATGTTGTTTTGTGCTGGCTGAGATAAGGCAGCACAGCTCCAGTCCCTTTTCAGCAAGCACACAGCTGTGTTTGGTGACAGCAAAGATAAAATTCCTTTCAAGATAGGGACTCCTTGCAGGGCTTGAAGTGGCAGGGAAGGTCAAGCAGCAAGGCCCCAGGCAGCCCCTGCCACTGGGATTCAGAGGAGCCTTCACCTGAAACCAGAGAGCTTTTGGAACAGCAGGCAAAGGCACTTGGGGTGGGAAATGAGAGACAAACAGAGAAATGGAGCAAATGTCCCCCAATCCCACCTAATCCATAATTGTGTCAGCTCCTGGAATGGGACATGAGAGACAAACAGAGAAATGGAGCAAATGTCCCTCAATCCCACCTAATCCATAATTGTGTCACTTCTGGAATGGGACATGAGAGACAAACAGAGAAATGGGGCAAACATCCCCTAATCCCCCCTAATCCATAATTGTGTCACTCCTGGAATGGGACATGAGAGACAAACAGAGAAATGGAGCAAATGTCCCTCAATCCCACCTAATCCATAATTGTGTCAGCTCCTGGAATGGGGCATGAGAGACAAACAGAGAAATGGGGCAAATGTCCCCCAATCCCACCTAATCCATAATTGTGTCAGATCCTGGAATGGGACATGAGAGACAAACAGAGAAATGGAGCAAATGTCCCTCAATCCCACTAATCCATAATTGTGTCAGATCCTGGAATGGGATGTGTCTGCTTGCCTCAGACCTGCTAGCTGAGAAACCTGCCCTTTGCAGCACAGCCATGCAGCAGAATTTAACCTTTATGTTCATCTCTTCCATGGATCATTTGGAAAGCACTCAAAAATTAGCCATCATTTCAGTGGCTTGGAGAGAACTCACCTCCTTCATCATTTGTCTCCTGTGAGGCAAAGATTAATTCCTTCAGGGAGAAAAACAACCTGCCCCAGGAAGGTGTGATCTGACTGCAGGAATATTTCCTCCTGAATGCCACCAATATCCAGAATCTCTGTTTATCTGCATTAAATCACTTCCACGGCTGGGCATGCTCCAGCTCCTCACTGGGGAGTTTAAAGAGAGCGTACAGATTAAAATGAGAAGTATTCCTGTTTATATTTCCATGATTTTATGGTCACCAACTCACCTCAATAGTTGAGAGCTTCACCAAAGGTTCTGTTCTCTTTGCTCTCAATGGAGGAGTCGAGTTTTATCTACAAGGAGCTCAACCAGAAAAAGCTGGAGGTTCATTGTGTCCCAAAATCTCTTTGCTTTTTCTTTTCTTTTTCTCTGTCTAAGGCCCCACAGCCTGGCAAAGCAGTTTTAGCAAATCAGGGAAGCAGAGAATTCTCTTGCATAAACAGCAAACAGATATTGCTACAATCATGGTAAACATCACTTGGACTTCTTATCACATCACACATCAAAGTTATCAATTACAGGCCAGAGATTTCTAGCAAATGAGCCTTAATTAACATTGCTGCCTCCAAATTTCCTTTTTCCTGAACATTCCCAGCTGCTATGGGAAATTAATTAAGGCTTAAATCTTGTGGTTCTTTCTTTAGTACTTGTTGCATGGCAACATTCATTTTTATGTATGAGCTTCTCCCTCCAAATGACTTTATAATAGTCTTACCCAAAAGATGAGCTGTTAAACACTTAAACACAGATATTTACACATCTTGGTTTAGTTCTGTTGGGTTTTTCACTCGTAGGACATGAATTATTCACTGACAAGAGGGGCTGTAATGTTCTGGTCAGTTCTGGGCATCAGTAAAATCAGTCAGAGGATTTAATTGGCTTCTTTTAACAATCAGTTCCACAAGTGTGAAAAGATTATTTGTTATTTCTAAAGGATATTTATTACATTTAAGTTTTGATCAAGAGGCAGTTTCCAGAAACAAATTGCAGATGTGAACTCTCCCACAGAGGAGACTTTTCCTTCCTGAATTATTGGTAAAACTCCCCCTGGGATGAAGCAGCCTGACCCAATCCATGCCATGGCACAAGCAATACTGATCAAGAGGTTTGCTGATTTCAGTCAGAATTTCCCAATTAATAATAAAATAAACCCCAGAAGAACAGCAGCACACCTCCAGAATACAGTTGGATCTCATTTTGAATGAGCTGCAAATAATTTAGTTCATATTATACAATAAACAGCTACTAAGAGAAGCAATCCCACCTTGTTTTACAACATAAATTCATAATCCACAAAGATTAAAATTTCTGATTAAAAAACAGAAATTCTGAGCTTCAAAAAATTGTACCTTATTTCATAAGATATAAATTGAAATAAAATGGAAAAAAAAAAAAAAACCACTAAGTTTAGATGAAAGGAAACTTTCCCAGCAGAGCATGTACAAGCTTGGAGTTTTAACCATGGCTCTGCAGCAAAAATGCCAAGGAATAACATCAAGGTGACAGCACAGTTTCCTTCAAGCTTTGTTCTCTTGTCACAACCTCCTGTGAAATGCCAGTATTTTCTGACCTCACCTGAGATGTCTACAGACATGATTTAATGCCATTTATTGCCAAAAACATCACAGCAACAGTGAGGAATGTGGGTTTAAATCCTACAAGGATAATTACTAAAGTGAGGATTAACTAAGTGAGGAGTTAAAATGAGGAATAAAAAAAATAAAGCAGTTTTTATCAGTTATTAAATAAAAGCAATAACTTATATTAAAAGCGCTCTACTCAAAATCTATGACCCAACTTTAAAAATAGGTAAAAAAAAAAGATTTTATGCCTTGAAATTCCATATTTCAGACATGGCCATGGATTAAGATTTGCCATTCTTTGTTCTCTCATCACTAGAATTCATTAAGAGGCACAGGATTTTCTCCATGTGCTTTAAAGGTTTGAACAGCTCCTGTCCTCAGACTTTGAAGCTGTACCAAAGCTTCCCAACAAAGGATTAAATATATTTCAGCCTTCAACAGAACATTGCATTCCTGTGTCTGGGAACCTGTGACCACCAGCACCAGAAATGTGATTTGGGACAGAAAAAATGTAATATTCCAAGGTAAAACAGGTTCTATAAATCAAGGGAGGAATGATGGAGATCACAGGATTTTCACATCTGATTTTTGACATTCCCAGGCTCTCCTGCAGCTGCATCCATGGGTTCATCACTGATAAGCACCTACTGGAAAAAATCTCAGAGAAGATGAGGCCAATCTCTCATGAAGGCTCCAAAGAACCCCATTTTCCTCAAAGGAAGGGCTGAATTAACAATCTTATTCTATTATCCTCCCATGACCAAGTCTTTTTTGAAAGTATCTAATTTTTTTTTTAATTATGTCAAAACAACTGGAGTTTTTACTTTGCCTAATCACTATTTCCTCAATATATGGGTGAGCAGAAACTGTTTGCACTGCCAAAACTGCTGGATCCAGAGAGAGGAACAACCAGTTTTTCTCTCTCCTGAAGACATTTTTATTCAAAAGGATAAACTCCACTTCAAACTGCCACTGCAGCTCTGCAATCTGTCAGCACATGCAAGGACCAACAAACCTGTTCCCAAAAGGAGATGGGCTCAGAATGGAAAACTCACACCTCAGTGGCTATTTTTAATTTAACTCTTCCATGAGGCTTTAAATCAAACCTCAGTTCAGTGGGATTTGAAGATATTCATGCTAAAGTTGTTCCAATTTTGGAAAATTCCAAATTCTCGCTGGTTTTTCACAGGATTTCAGTATTGTGGAACCAGCACCAGCCCTGTGGAGCAAACACTCACACACATTTATTTGATGTGACCTCTTTTTGTCTCATGGAGGCTTTAAATGTCCCTGGCACTGAATTTGTCCTATTAGCCAGCAAATCCTGCTACACTCATGCAAACAAGTTTTCCTTCTGCTGTCCCTGCTAGTCTCAAATAATATATTCAGAGTAAAGCAGAATGAATTATGTGCAGAGAATAAACAAGATCAAACCCCCATGTATCCTCCTTATTCAAGCATTCAAATCCAGTGTGCAAGAAAGCTCCTGCTGGGAATTTATTTATTTATTTATTCTGATTTGAACCAACTGCCCCACTTCAGTAACACCCCCCAAAATTCCAAAGGGAGGTGGAAACCATCCCTGGGCTTGGATTGCTGTCAGTGCAGGGGATGCTGTGCTCACCCAGCACTGATGGGGACACTGAGCACAGCTGATGGTTTGCTGGGGACATCACAGAGCCAATCCTGGGCTGCCTCTCCCTTAGGATAACCAGAGTTATCTGTTCTCCATGGCACTTCTGGGCTTTAAAGCCCCAGAAAGGTGAGGAATTTGTGTTCCCTGTGGCTGGCAGCTGGTGCAGGGCACCACTGAGATCGTGGGACAGCTTGGCACATGCCAAGGCAATTATTTGTGTTAGCACAGGCACTGCCAGGAAGGCATTAATCTGGAGGTGATTAGAACCTGCTGCTTTCTTTGTGAATAATTTATCTATTGACTGTAGGAGGCGTTTATTGATAATTTACAGACGGAGAACACGGCACAGCTTGGCTGAAGGTTGGCAGCCACTGCCCAGGAGTGAGCTCCAGGCTCCAGGCTCAGGAATGAGCCCCAGGAATGAGCTCCAGGCTCAGGAATGAGCTCCAGGAATGAGATCCAGGCTCTAGGCTCAGGAATGAGCCCCAGGAATGAGATCCAGGTTCAGGAGTGAACTCCAGGCTCCAGGAGTGAGCTCCAGCCCTAGGAATGAGCTCCAGGCTCCAGTCCCAGGAGTGAGCCCCGGGCTCCAGACTCAGGAATGAGCCCCAGGAATGAGCTCCAGCCCTAGGAATGAGCCCCAGGAGTGATCTCCAGGCTCAGGAATGAGCTCCAGGAGTGAGCTCCAGCCCTAGGAATGAGCTCCAGGCTCAGGAATGAGCTCCAAGCTCCAGCCCCAGGAATGAGCCCCAGGAATGAGCTCCAGCCCCAGGAATGAGCTCCAGCCCCAGGAATGAGCTCCAGGCTCCAGCCCCATGAACGAGCTGCACCCTCCAGTCCCAGCAATGAGCTCCATCCCCAGGAGTGAGCTCCAGGCTTCAGCCCTGAGCTCCAGGCTCCAGCCCCCTGAGATTCCTCCTGCCAGTGAGAGCTGTCCCTGTCCATGGCAGGGTGGAAGGAGAGGAGCATCCAGGTTCCTCCACACCCAAACCATTCCACCCTCTGAACCACACCCTGGGGTTGGGGCCTCTTCACCCCACACCCAAGATCTCCCCTTGCCCAAACCTTTCAACCCAACCTCAATAAAAACCTTCACAGAACAGAGCAGAGATACAAAACCCACAGCAACACGAGAGAGTTCCTTTGCTGTACTCAGTAAATGCCTGTGCTAATTTATCTTCCTTTTTATCTTCCTCTCACATGTTTATGTGGCACAAACAGCTCCTGGAAGAGGCACAAAAATTAGGAGAAGAGAGCCTCCTACCTCAGTCAAAGAAATCTATTCCATGACAAAGAAAAAAGATGAAAGATATTTGTATTAGCAATAAAAGAACACCAGCTCTAAGATTAATTTTTTTTAACTGTGAAGGACAAAACAGAAATCATGTAAAAGACAAAAATAAACAGAATTAATAGGAACTCAAAGCAAGGACAAGCTGCAGGTCCCTGATGGTGTAACAAATTACAAAGCAGGTAGAAACTAATGTCAAGAACTATTTATTCATCTCTATAATGGGAACAACTTCAGGCAAGGACAATAATCACAAAGCAGGAAAGTGTTCATTAATTAAATGGAAACAAATCAGAATTGCTCAGGCACAGCTTGCCAAGGATCCTTTTGGCAGGCAGAGATATGCAATGTTCCTCCTTGTGCTCAGAACCCTCTGCATGACAAGAGGTTGAAGGAAGTTTATCAAGGCTCCTGCCTGCACAGGTAGCTGCTCTGCAAACCATTAAAAATGGAAATCTTGATGACCTGTGTGTGTTAAGGGATTAAAAATATCTCAACAGGGAATCACAGGCAATGGTGAAACCTTGACTTGCTGCTCTGTGAGCAGGAGCAGTGACTGTCAAAGCAGGTTCTCTGTGCTTGCCATCCCCTCTGATCCACCAGATCCCACTCATGGCACCAGATCCCACACCAGATATTTGGGGAGCCCCCCCACATCTGTACCAGCACCATGGGCAGCACTTAAATATTCTTAAAAAACTAAATATCCTTCTAAAATGGTAAAATTTCATATTTCCCCTGACTAGGAAAGGGAGATACAAACCAGATCTTCCCTTTAACAGGCAAAATTTTATTACACTTTCTTGTATAACATTATTATTATTATTATTATTATTATTACTACTCACAAGTCTTTCCACCTTTGGTCTGTCCATGCAGACACGTCCTGACCTGCTCTCAGATCCAGTCCTTCAGAGACCTGGAGACACACAATCCAATTTTTGGAGCAAAGACAACTATTAGGCAAAAAAAAAAGGAGGAATTTCTGGAGATAAGCAGTGCTCCAGCTGGGGGCCATGAGTCTGAATTCCACTGCTTGAATCCCCAGTGGTTGGGGATTTTTAGGTCTGACCCTTTGTGGGTGCTTCAGAGGAGCTCCTAAAACCCCCAGGACAATTTGCATACAGAGGGACAATTTATTTGCAGGGTTTCAGCGTGTCACAAATTAGCAGGGCTGAGTTATGAACTCCTGATGTAGAGAGGAAACCACAGTGAATCCCTAATGACAGCCCCATAAAGATGATGTGATAAATACAACATTAAAAATGCAATAGAGGCATGAAGCTGCTATAATTTAGGGATTTGCCATTAATGCAACAGGGTTGTGGTTTTTGGTGCTTTTTTTTTTCTTTTCCAACTACTGCATCAACACAGAATGGTTTGGGTTGGAAGGACCTTCCTAAACATGAAATCCTCAAATTTTAGGAGATTATATTTTACCTGCCTGCCCTACTTCCTTTAACATAAATGGAAATTACATTTTATTTCCCCTCTTTGTAAATATATAAAGCAAAAAAACGCAATCTGGGAAAACCACATCAGGTATTCTACACATAAAAATCTCTCAAAATAGAACTAAACCACTCTCCACATTAAACACAACTTCCACCTTTTCCCAAGTGGAATCCTCCTCATTTTTCCCTGCACCATGAGCTTCACACAGCTCAGTGTCCACCCCACAACCAAAAAACCTGATGGAAACATTAAGATTTCCATTATTCTCCTCTTTATTCTGTGAAGTCACTGTAGGAGTTTTTATTAAGGGGGTGGAAGTAATTTCTGAAAAGTGAAATGAGTGCAATATTCATGGGGTGATCCAACAGACCCTGTTTGAAGAAGCATAAAATTATCTGCCTATGAAGGTCAATTAGTTCTGACATTAATTTTGGTAGCAGAAGTTAAACCCTTTTTTTTCTCACACCAGTGACCATATATGCATACACAGCAAATTCTAAAAAAAATAAATAAATACAGGAACGTTTGCAAATTGCAAAACATTTTCATTATTATTTCAATTTGCCAGGGAACTGGAACATCACTAAATACTTTGATATTATTTCAAGTGTTGGCCCATTCCTGGTGGGGATGGGGCCTGGTTGTTTTGCAGGAATCAAACCAAGGGACATTTAGGAAAAAATGCTGAAAAGAATTGATGGAAATCAGAAGTTATTTGGAACCGAGCACTGAAAACCATAATGGAATCTTATTTCAAATTAATTACACTTTTTAATCAAAATGGTGGAGATGGTGCCAATCCAAACACAACGAATTACAACAAAATCTAAAGTAAAAAAGAAGTAGTTTAAAGACTTCTGTGGAAGGGAAACACTTTATCATTCTGCACGAGAAATTTCATTTTCTACTTTAAAAAACATGACTTGCCAAATGAATCCAGCAATAACTGGAAACAGACCAACTTCACAAATGAATGTTTTATATTTTCAAGTATACTTCAGTTAATTAAAAAATTAATTGGCCTTGAAAATGCTGGAGAGTCTGTATTTCATCACCCCCACCCCAGGCACATGGGGGGACATTTTTAACCAAATCAAATTCTCTGGTCTGAAAAAACTCTGCAGAAAATAGCATCATTAATTTTTTTAAAAAAGAAAAAAAACCCCAAAACTATCATCTTTTTAAGAGCAGTTTGAGGCTCAAGGAAGACCCAGCTCACTCCAGAAAAGATGGGAACACACCTGAAACAACATTGCCAGCACACATTTCCTCACCTTTCGCTTTTAGGATCATTTCCCGTGAATTTTGATCAATTCCTGACCATAATTCCCAAAAGGAGAACACTGCAGTCCAAATTTGAGCCATCCCTGGGAATCAGTCAGCACAGCACAGGCAGAGGTTTTGGACTTAAACCCAACTGTGCTGTGCCCAAAGCTCCATTTCCATCCCCACTTCTCCTCACAGGACTCAGGATCCTCCCCCAGCTCTGGAAAATAAATCTGGAAAATAAAATCCCATTCCTCAGAATATTGGGAGGTAAGAAAAGGCAGGGATGGCTTGGAGAAATTTATGAATCATCTTTACAAAAGAATAACGTGTGGGATTCTTTCCAGAACCAGAAATAAATATCAGGAATAATTTACCATTGCTCAATTTGCCATAACCAGCTGAGGAGACTGCCTTGGCAGATGGTGTTTCTGATCAGCAATTCCCATATTCCTTCAAATGCCAAAATTAAAATGTTCTGATGCTTATATTAACATTGATTTCTCTTTCCTCATGTCTAGTCAATTCTAATCTTAATATTATTTCTTTATTTTTCTTCCCCTAAAAGAAAGTCATCATTGGCAAGAAATTGAAGTGTAAAGCAGCTATGTCCTAAAAATAACCAACAAACCCCAAACCATTTGGTCACTACAGCTGCCAAGTTGGGAAGATTTTCTCAGCCCAGTGTCACAGCATCCATCCCACTCTCTACCCAGCATTTCTTTATGGAATTCCAGGATTCTCACCTGGATTGTCACTCAGCTGTCCCTCGGTGTCCCACAGGTGGTATTCCTGTCAAAGGAACAGAAAAGGTCTATAACAGCTTTATATTGTATCTATAACCCCCCAATTTCCTCACTCAAATAACACCTGGTTTATGGCCAGACAACTGAACTGAACCCTTAGGAACTTTTAAGGTAAAGAGCTATAAAACTTCCAGTCAAGACATAAAGAAAAAATAGAAATATACATTTCTAACCCTCTGCTTTTACTCAACAGTAAATTAGACCCAGTCCATTTTGAGCAGAAACACTCCAGCTTTGAAAAGTTTATTTTTACAGATCCACAGCTTCTTTCAGCTTTGGGGAAATTCAAACATCTGCTTATCCTGGCTGAGGCACTCAGCATCCTGCTGCCAAGCAAGTGCTCCAGTCAGTGCCCCGTGGATTCTGCCCTCTCCATCCTTCTGCTGGCTGCAAACACGCAGAGCTCCAGGTTCCCTCTCCTGCCTCTTTGTGCAAACACCATTTCCAGTGGATTCTGCTGCTATTATTAGGCTGCCCTGGTTCCCACTGAAAGTCCTCCCACAGCTCCCAGCAGGAGCCAGGAGCTGGCAAACTCCGAGAGCCTGGAGGCTCTGCATCTGTTCTGAGACTGACAGGTAGCACAGCGAGTTAAAAAGCACAGAAATGTGCAGCAGGAGGCTCAGCCTAGACAAAAAAAAAAATAAATCCCTGTTTCAGTTTGTTTTCCCAAGCAGCAGGTCATGCTCTGCCACTGCTGCCTGTCAGGGCATTCCTTATCCCATCCCATCCATCCCATCCCATCCCATCCCTGTATCCCATCCCTGTATCCCATCCCATCCCATCCCATCCCACTGTCAGCACAGAAACATCATCACAGGATGAGGATCTGCAGGGCTTTTAGTGCAGAGCTCTGGGAATCAGGGGCACAAACCCAAACCTGACTCCACGTGGATTCCAGAGGGACAGGTTTTTATACCCTTTTGTTATGTAACTATAGAATCATTATTAAACCCATATTGTTCTATTGGATACATTGATCTTATCCAAGCAGGGATTCTTGTGATTTCCATCAGCTCCCCAAACATCCTTTCTCATGGTTCTTGTCACCATTGCATCGCTTCTCATTATTCTTTTTGTGATTAAACAATAATATGTTCAATTTATCAAACAATTATCACATTTAACAATAATATTATTTATCACATGATGATTACTCAGGTGCAGTTTCACATGATCCAATAAAGACAAAGCTCAACATTCATTCCCAGGCCTGGTTCCCTTTCCCAGCCCTGCCAGCCCCAACCTTTATATTCCACCCCTGAATCCATTGTGTACAATTCCCACAATTTTAGAAACATTTTGAACCCCATGTTATCACCATTCCTTCCCATTCCCTGGATCCTCCTGTGCTTGTCCCTTCTCACTGTCCCCTCTAGCTGGCACACAAGGATCAGGAATGTCACCCTGTCACCCTGGCACTGATTTTTTGGGATTGTCCCTCTGTCTGCACACCAGACCCACACCAGGGCTCATCCCAGGGTTTTTCCAGGCTGGGGCCATGGGATGGGACCCAGGGGTGCAAACCTGGAGCTGGATCCTGACTCAGTGCTGCAGCCACAACCCTGCAGTGTCAGCAAGAGCAGGGGCTGAGCTCAGGGACTCCTTCCCCTGATCCTGCAATTTTAGGAACTCATTTTCTGGGAGAAGCAGAAAATGTCCCACCTTGATGGCACACCCCTAACTCAGACCTCAGACTGGGGGACACCAATGATTTGGTGATTTTAGCAGTGTGGGATCTGCATGGCTGGAAGGAAACCAGGCCAGGAGAGGGAACAGAAACACCTAATCACCATTTTTCTCTGCTCTAGCATGTCCTGCCCCAATGCCACTGTAAAATGCAGTTAAAAGCCTGGAAAGATCCAGCTTTGAGTGTTTTGTAGCTGACAACAAAGCCACAACTCAGCCTTGGACAGCCCCATCCACACCAAGCCCTCCCACCCTGCCTCAAGCTGCAAGCAGCCAACAGGCTGAGTAATTAGTATTTCCTCATTAGTAATTCTGAGCAGAATGGGCAGGGAGATCTTCATGCAAAGCAGCAGAAGTCTGGACCCTGCTGCCTGAAAAAAGTGTGATGAAAATAAAAATGAAATCCTAAACATTCCCTCTCCTCAAAGGTGTAATGTATCAAACTCCAATTCCATTCTGGTATTTATATTCCAACGAGGAAAAAGAGAATAAATGCATTTAGCAGAGTAAATGTTGCCATTCTGAAGGTTTTTAGTTCACAAATATGACAAAAGTGGGCTCAGAAATACCCACACCTGCTCTAACTCCCAGAATTTCCCCATCCCACTCACTGTGAATCAAATGCAGGGTGATGACCTGGGCTGTGAAGAAAAGAAATATCCAGGCAAGGATCAAAATCACTCTGTGGGCACTTCCCAAACACTTTGCTCCCTTTCCTACCCCACAAATCAATTCCCAGGCTTCAAAGGCAGACAGAGAGTTCTCATCCTCTAATTGACCACTCTGTAACACAGGGTGAAGAATCTCAAATGAGCATTTTTGTAGTCTGGTAACTGCTCTTCAACCTGTAAATCATCTTTAGAAAGGGATCAGAGAGATCTCTGGAGAGATCACAGCCAGCAAAACACTTGAGAAAGTCCTGGAAAAGCCCCACTCATAAAACAGGCAAATATTCATCCTGCTGCTATTAGTTATAAATGAGTTTTCTCCCAACTCCACATCCAAAGCTGGGACCTGTGTGCCAAAGGGCAGCAGTGGCTCCAGGCTGGTGCTGCACTGGTGATCAGGACATCTCAATATTATTATTTCTCCTTCTTTCAGACCCTGAAATGCCTCAGCTGCTGGATCTCCGTGGTGGGGCAGGGTGGGAGAGGCATCAGACTGGATTAAAGCCTGCAGGGACAATTCCAGGGGCTGCAATTCCATATAAACCACCACACCACTTCCACTTTTCCCCCCAAACCACCTCTCTCCCATCATGCAGCTCCTTTGAATAAACTGAATATGCACAGCACAGATTTGTGTTCCAACTGTTGCATCATTTCAAATTAACTTGATTGTTTTTTTCAGTAGCCTTGAGCAGGGTTTGGACCTGGCCTCTATTAAAGCTTGAGTTTTACTGCTTGGTTTTTTTTCTTTCAGACGAGCCATAAATTCAAGTTTATTAATTGATAAGAAAATGCATTTTTGTGTTTTTGTGATGCTGTGGTTGATTTCAGGCCATTCCTTTTTCACACAGATTTACAATAAACCCATTCCAGTCTGACATAACAATTCTGCATTAATTTTTGCTGGTTTTTTCTCTGTTCTGTAACAGAAATGCCTGATCCATCCCTGGCAGCAGGAGTCAGATTGCAGCCAGGGGTTCCTGTGATGCTCACATGGACTCGGTGCCTTCTGCTGCATCCTCCAGGATTTATTTGCAGTTTGCACCTGCAAACCTCAGCAATGCACTCGTGCCACCTATTGGCAAACAACAGCAGAGTTCCCATTTCTGGTGAGCACACCTCGAGTGAAAATCCCAAATTTGGAGCTCCAGAGCTGCCTGCAAATTTCCTCATCCCCCACAGAAAGGTCCACAGTGGATCCTCCAAAATTCTGAAAACATTCTGAAAAATTCCTCATTTTAAAAATTCTTTGGGCAAAAAAAAACCCCAAAACCAAAAAACAAACAACCCAGGAGTGCATCATCTATGGGTAGAAGCATAGCTCCAATGATGTTCAGGTTTGTTAATTCATTTCCAAGCATTTCTATTCTCCAAACATTTTAAGAAAATGCAGACTTCCAGTCATGTTCTGCTAAGTTTGGCAGATATAACAGGGCTCTCCAATCAATAGAGTCTCTCTGAACAATCTCTTGCAAAACAAAATGCAGTGCCCAGCCAGTCCTGCTGTTCAAATGGCAATAAAGAACACGACAGGAAATATTTACTGCTGCCAGCAAGGCAGCAGACAGGTTCTCATTACCTAATGACAGAAACTGAGAACTCTTTATTTTTTTTTTCCTTTTAGAGTATTTTTCCAGTCCAAAAGGCTGAGTTAAGAATGCAGTGCATTTATGAGCACGTGTCCCAGGAAAATGTGTGTGGTATCTCAGAGCCCAGGAATACCTAACATATGCATTTCTTTTTTCATTTCTTCTGAAAACTGATGTAAAGCTGGCTTAAAACCCAGTGCTGTGTGTGGCTGGCTTCACTCTGAGTTCTTTTCATCTCTGATAGAAGCATTTCCTTCTGCATAGGATGGTCATCCATTTAATTGCATGGTACAGAGAGAAAAAAAAGCAAAGGAAAACTCAGCTGTGGAGATAAATCTCAATAGAAATGTGATGAGTGCTCCTGCCAAGAATCATTTGCAAAACTTCCTATTCAATGCTAACCACCAGAAGTGGGACATCCACGAGCCCATCTGGGAATCTGCAGATAAGAAGCTGCAATTCAACACCCAGAGCAGTTTGTTCCTGGCCAGGAGCAAACCCACCACTTTAAATCCTGGGAACTTGAGAGAAAAAAGCATTTTTGAGCTGCCTGGGCAGCTCAGGGCCTTTGGGCCTCACCCACAGCTGGGTTTTAGGCTGTTGGAGCTGGTGAGCTGAACACCTGACAGATCAAGAGACCAAAAGAGGGGGGAAATGCTGCCTAAAACCACATTTAACAAGATGGGGCCACAGAAGGGGATTTAATGCTGAATTTGGGCCAAGGAACACGAGTGCCAGTGTCTCTTCACATTTCCTTTCTCCAGCTACAGGATGCTTTTCTGTGTCTCCAATCACACTGTGGACTGTGGAATATTCCAGGTATTCTGGATTTCCAGAATTCCCTTAGGGCTTTGAGAAAGAAGAAAAGGGAGAAGCCACTCTTTTTCCAGATGCAGATTATCTGGAAAAGCCTCTTCAGCATCTGCTGCCAGCTGTGTGGTGGGAGGATGAGCAAACCTGGAGTATCTTACTCCTAACAGAACTTCAAGCCAACCAAAACCCAACAGTCATGAATTCAACAGAGATTGTGCTGAGAAAATGCTCATCCTTGGATAATGCCACTGCTTCATGTACAGCAAGGCAAATTATAACTATTAATTGGTAATTATTTCAGCAATATTACTAATCCATTCATACAGTGTTTTCCCCTATCCAGTCCAAATAAAAAAAAAAAAGCCCAAAAAGCAGTTAAAGAAAAAAAAATGTACTAAGATCAAAGTAGAGCTGCTTCAGTCAATCCTTTCACTCAAGAAAAATGTTGGATCAATAAAGAAAAGCCCCACATTCTCTGTTTATTTATCTGCATTAATGTGAGGATCTGAGAGAGCTGCACACTCCTCAGCTGCAAATCCTACAAATGTTCAGGAGCTCCTGTTCAGTGCCCTGCACTGGGCTCCCACTGCAGCAATTACTCCTGAATTCCCTCAGAGATGAGGTCCCAATGATTCTCCTTGTTTTTTCCTGCTCCTCCCATCTCCAAAATCAGCCTCTGATGGCTGTGCCTGACCTTCTGTCAAAATGTGATTTTGTGTTGGGACAGCACACTTGACAATTTTAACCCTTTACACTCTGAGGGAGATCTGCTTTGCTTCTCCCAGCCAAGGCCATCACTGCCCCCAGGTAACCAGCACGAGTCAGGAGGGTTCTGCACAGTATTTAAGAGAAAGCAAGTGGAGAAAAGCACTGGTGTGCCCATGGACACTTGTAGGAACCCAGGACATCCCTCTGGATACCCTGGACAGCTCCAGACCCAGTAACAGTGCCCAAACCCTGTGCCTTGGATTTCCCTCCTTGGAAAAATTACCACCCTTACATGAAGAATTACAAAAAATAAGGAGAGTGTAAGTTAGATTATTACAAGGTGAAAAAGTAGGTTTTTAAGATTGTTTATAATAAAGGTCTGGGGTCAGGATGGAGGAACCTGGGCGTGTTCTGTCCTTCTTTCTCCTTCTTCCTGCATCCATCTTTTGGGTGATGTTGGCACTTTTAGATTGGTTTGGAGCAGAACCAGACTGTGCAATAGAAGTGATAGGTATTGGAAGATAACTGTAAATAATGTTTATGCAGTTTATAGTATAAAAAGATAATCCCAGCCCAGGGTGGGCAGTGCCTGGGGCTGAGCTGCTGAACAGACCTGGGCTGGGCAGGGAAAGAACTTTGAGATGAGATAAAATAAACAGCTCTGGGAACAACAGAAGAGTCTCCTGACTCTTGGGCTGGGACACAGAGACTCTAAAACAGCACAGGGGGTTGGTTCAGGCTCCAGAGACACCCCTGACCACACTGAGCACAGAATCCCTGCCCCAGCTCCCAAGCTGTGCCTCATCCCCCAAGGAGCCACTTCCATGGATCCAGGGCTGATGGGCTCACACCAGCCCCCAGTGGCTCCTCTGGCCACCCCTCCCATGCTCTGTAAGCTGTGACATCTCCAGCCCAGTCTTCTCCCATCCCAAATCCTTCTGAAGCCACAGGAGAAGTCAGGTGGGATCCTGTGGGACACAGAGGAGAGCTCTGTCACCAGGGATGGGTGACAGGAGAGCTGCAGGCACAATCCCATCCTGCTGCCATGCACAGGGACTGATGGTTCCTCCTGATGCCTTTTGGGGCTACCTGAAAACAGAATTAAGGGAATAAAAATCAGTTCTATTTATTGAATTATTCAGGTACATTTAGGGCAGACAAAGCCCGTGGGGGCTGCACCCAAAATGGACAATGGGTTTCACACTTTATAAGTTTGGTCCATTTGCACATTGGGGGTTCATCTCCCAATTACAGCTCCAGGCAATGAAATCATTTACCCCAAATTTTCCCCCAAGTCACTTTTGTTCCCATCTCTGGCCCTGAGGCAGTGAGGTGTCCTTGATTCCCAGCCTGGAGAGGAATTGTTGTGTCTGCCCCAAATGGGAGAGCAGCAGTGACACTGGATGGAGTTTAGAGTCACACACTGAAGAACTGCAGGGTCACAAATAGATGGAAATATAAAAACTAAAATCCTAAGGCATCACTTTGTAAAGATATTCCTGGAATTTCTGACCAGGCACTGCAGGGATGAGCTGAGGGGGAAAGGCTGGACCCCAGCACAGTGGTTGTGTGCAGATTAACAACCAGGAGCTCTTTAATGGCCAATACTGGGTGGATCCACCTCCCCAGCAATGCTGAATTTCACCTATTGCAGGTAGAAGAGTTGAGAATTATCATAAAACCAATCCAGGCGGGCTCTCAGGAGAACAAGCAGTATTCAAATGCAATCAAGGCAATGTGAAATTGAGTCTGTGGAAACTCCTGCACATCCCATAATGGATTGCTCAAATATGATAACAAGTACACTGATTTTTCTCTCTGAGGCAGATTAAGGTAGTTGGTCTAAAAACACAAGATTAATCTGACTCGTGCTTTGATACTTATTTGTCTCAGCTTTGGGTGAAAAAGTTATGTGTGTTAATGCAAAACCATCCAACTGGGCATTAAGAGCACAAATATGCCCACTGAAGCAGTGCCATCCCATAAATTAAAATTAATTAAGCTTAGGCATCATCTTTGATGGGAACAGAATTTGCACCTGTAAATTTAATACTGAAAAAATTTTTTATCAAACATCTCTACAATTATGTTAATCTTTAGTTGACTTGTGGCACCTTAACTTCACATTTCTCATACTTTTTGGAGAGGAAAACTTGAATATGTTAAAAAAATGCTTTTAAAGTAATAGGAATTGAAGCTGAATGTTTTTTATCAAATACAAATAAAATGCTGTGGAGATAAGCAGCAGATTTCCAGAATTCTCTAGGAAATCCTTTAGATGTAGTCAAGTGAAAGTAAGAATAAATATCAGCAGTATTCACTAGTCCTGGTCTTTTTCTGGCAAAATTCTACTGACTTCAAGGTACTTAATGGAAAAACAGAGAAGGAAAAAACAGCAGCCTTTAGTGAGATAATTTTATACATGGATGGACAGATGAAATAAAATTTCCCACCATAAAATGATCTGGGAAGGGACAGGAAAGGTTAAAATAAAGCAAGCAATGATTTCTTTTCTTGCCAAGGAAAGTTTTGCTCTCATGATGCCCAGAGAAGGGGAGAAGGGAGAGGCTGCAGGAAAGGGAGGAGAGGCTGAAATTGTGGCTGAAGGGGTCAGAAACTCTTCCCTGCCCTGCTCCTTCTCAGGTGGAAATATTTCTGTAGATTCACAATCAGCAGGAGCCCACTCAGCTCTAAAATCATTAACAAAAGAGGTTATCTCATTAATATGGAAACAGGTCATTTGGACAGAGGGAAAGAAGAGGAAAACAAAAGGGAAGTGACAAAAGAGGGAGGAAAGATTTAAGAAATGTATTTATTACATTGACCCCAATGCAGAACACACTAAAATACAGGGACACAAATAATTCCAGACATGAAATCCAGTTTTCCTCAGCAGCCTCATTCACCTCATCCAAAAGAAGGGGAGGAAGAAAACTTTCCTTCCCATTGTGCTCCAGAACAGCAATTTTCTGGATGGTTCCTGAGTGCAGCCCCCTCTGTCCAGCCTTTCCTCCCAAAGGCCAATTCCAGTCCCCAACCCCATTTTCAGTTTCTCTTTAACTCAACAAACCCTGATCTTTCTGGAAAACATTAATGGGTCTCTGGGTAACCAAAAGATTTTCATTCATTATCTCAGTAAGAACTAAAAGAAGAGCAGATACAATGTTTGAACAGAACATCACCAACAAGGCCTCTCCAACACTGCAATTTTAAAAAGGTCTGACAAAAAGCCTAAAAAATTACTTTTATAATTTATAAAATAAATGGAAAAGCAGGTAAGATCTTCTGTTGCTTTGGTTGTTTTATAATTTCACTCTCTTCTCTTAAAAGCATTTTGGCAGCACACAGCCACTGCTTTGCAATAATTCTCATCATTTTCCACTATTCAGAGTGTGGGAATAATTCTGAATATTGAATTTTGAATACAGAACTCAGGTTCTTCTGAAAGTTATAAGCAATGGAATTGTTTTCCAGATTATTGATGTAATAACCAGGGACAGACATTACTTGAATTTAGGACTGCCAAAGGGATTCTCCAGCACCCTGTGCTGTGATTTCTGTACTGGAGAAGATACCTCCCATTATTGGGAAAGAGAATAAAATACATTTAATTTGAGAGCATAACATCTGATGCCACCCAAAGATAAAAACATTTCTTTTTTCTGCCTAGCACTTGATTATTTTTTTCCTCTAATATGATTGAGAAACAAAAAAAAAACAAAAAAACCCAAAAATTAAAATAAAACCAAGCCACATCTTAACGATTACTTTGATAATGCTAATATGCCCTTTAAAAGGGAGTCCAGCTGGGAAATTGAAAGGGTGACAAGTGGAACCAACTTGTATTAGGTTGGCATGAGACCAGTCACTGGCATGGCCTAAATGACAGTGACTGCATCTGGGAAGGGCTTGATAAGGAAATCCTGTTACAGTGCACTGCTAGATTATTATTTTTTCTTCCCCTCCTTAAATTACATCTTACACGATTTTTCTTTTTTTCTCTTTTTTTGTCATTTCTTCATTTTCTGACAACAAAATGGTTTCATTTGAAACACTTTTGATTAAGCAAATGCCTCAGCGATAGCTCCCAGCACTTTCTTTTAAGTGAGGAAAAAGTCTTATGTAAACTAATCTGATCACTCAAAGACTTTGGCTGGGCATCCTTCCAGTCAGAAGTTTAAAATTTATGATAGTGGTTTACAAAGTGAGGGAAAGAGAGAGCATAAGCTCTTTAGATGACCTTGATCTCTTCAGTCTCTCTGGAGGTAATCCCAGGGGAGGGATTCTCCCCCAGCACGATTCTGATCCTGCAGGATTCGGGCAGAGTCACTCCTGGGACCCTCTGTGTGTGCAGGGATGCTCAGGGAGCTCCAGCTGGGGATCAGCTGAGGGTTAAGGAGCAGATAAAGGAGTAAATTCAGAGATCTTGTCAAAGCCCTGCACTCAGCTAATCCTCCCCTCTCCAGCTGGATCTGTCACTGCTGCTCTCAAACACCAATCTCCATCTGTAATTAAGCTGTCCTGTGGCTGCACAGGTCTCACCCACCTGGCACGGCTGTCACAACTCTGTCAGGAGAGGTGGAGTGTTTAAAATAACCCTCCTGCTGCTGACATTTGTGTTTCCAAGGAATAAACATGATCCCTGCCACCTCTGGCTTCCCCAGCCTTGTTCTGACTCTGAATCCCAGCACAGAGCTCAGGGTCCAGCACCCGAACATTGATCCAAAGAATTTTAATTTCTCCTCATTCACTGTGCTGGGCAATGGCAACATCAAAAATACAAGCAGGAAAGCCAGCAGGGAAGGAGCAGGTGAGTCACACAACTCAAATTTCAAATATTGGGGTTTATTTCATCATTATGGGTGGCTGAATTAGCGAGAAGCAAAAATAAAACATAAAATAATCTGAGTTAAAAATATGGCTGACTCTTCTCCAGGTCTATGGGCTGCATGCAGGCTCCTCAGGAAATTTTGGAGCTGCTAGACAATTTCAGTCAGATCTGTCAGATTAAAAGTATAGAACGTAATTATCTCCTCATTAAAAAATTGATTAAAAGACATATAAGAAGAGTGCAGAATGTTAATGTAAAGCACCACGTTCTGCATTAAAAGGTGCTAAAGAGGCTGAGGCATCCCAGAGTCAGAAGGATCTTCATCCAAAGCTCATCCAGGCTTCAAGATCCTTATCTGTTCCCTGTTTAAGGTTATTTTCCTGATGGTGTTCTGGAAGAATAGTGCTCCTGCTCCTTAGGGAATCCCAGAATGGTTTGGGCTGGGAGGGACCTTAAACCCCATCCCACTCCACCCCTGCCATGGGGACACCTCCCACTGTCCCAGTGCTCCAGCCCCAGTGTCCAGCCTTGGACATTCCAGGGATCCAGGGGCAGCCCCAGCTGCTCTGGGAATCCCATCCCATCCATCCCCACCCTCCCAGGGAACAATTCCTGCCCAAAATCCCATCTAAACCTCCCCTCCTCCTCCTCCTTCAAACCTTCCTTGCACTGCTGCATTTCCACAGGAACTCCTGGACTGCTGAGGGTTTTAAGGAGCTTCAAAAGTATGGGATAAAATAATAAAATCAAAGGAAAATTCTAAATCTCCTTTAAAAAGATAAATAAAATTGGAATTGCTGTTCTGGAAAACGTGTTGCAGTTTCAATACTGCGAGATACTCTAATCTTTAATCTTCCTTTCTACTCTTTTTCAGTGCCATGTTGAGTTCACCTTTCAGGAAACTGTGAGTAAAAACAGGGTTCTGTTGTCAGATGATTTCAGTCATCACAGGACACCAATGCTCCCAAACAATCCCAAATCCTGTCAAAGTCCCTGGGCAGAATCTCAGCATCTTCCAATGGCCTGGATGGTTCAATATTTTGACTCACTGGAATTTTACTGAACACAGCTTTCCCACACACCCTGGGCACTGAGCCTCATCATCTGCTGGCTGGGCTGCCCATGGAACTCCTGTCCCATTGATCCAGATTTCCCAAAAAAAGAGGAGTCCTGATTGAACTGTGGAGCCCAGCAATGGGAATTCCCTTGGGCTGAGCCATCAACACCTCCCTGACTCAGACCACCATGGTGCATAGCCCATTAACATCTCCCAGGGCACCTTCAGTTACAATAAGATACATTTTCCTTTTAAACTGGGCAATATTTCAGCCCAGTTTAAAATATTTGTCAGGTGCAAATTAAGGTAAAATATTACCCAGACTGCATGGTTGGCTCTGACTAATTTTCCAGTATGGTTTTATGCAAATGTGCATCCTAAAACATTGCTTTAGCTACACATGGGCACAGCCAACATTGCTCCTGGCTCCCCCAGTCATTAATTTAATATTCATTTCATATTCCCATGAAGTAGAGAAGTTATTTTACTTCACTACAGAGATTAAATGACTGACTTAGAGAAATTCAGTACATTTGTTAAAATGCCAGGAACAGAGTCCAGGTCTCCTGCCTAATTCCATAAAAAAAATTCTTCTGGACACCCTGCTCTGCAGCTGCACAGTGGAAATGCAGAAGTTAATTACTCTCATTTCTTGTCCAATATAATCTATTTACTTCTCTTCAAGATTAAAACTAATGTTTTGTCCTAGTACAAGCCCACTTTTTCTTGTTAAATTCAACATTTCAGGTGTTTTGGTTTGTTATTGATAGAAATTTTTATGCAGAACACCACAGCTTAGGTTGAATTTTCAGCCTATAAATGCTGATTATGTTGATTGAGTTAATTACGAGTCAAGCCTTAAAATAAGGCATTTTATGCCTAGACAACAATTAAAATCTCCTGTTACATTATTTGTTAGTTTTCAAGCATTAGGTGATGTCTTTTCTTTCACTAATTCTTTCAGCAGCTTAAGATATTTACATCTATAAATATTTAAATCACCTCAACCTGTTCTCCCTGCACATGAACTGCTGCTGAAGTTACATTTGTTTTAGTTTTCACCCTGAATAAAGACAAGCCAGCTGATTGTGATCTTTCCCTCCTGGTTCATTTGCCACATGATTTTAAAAGGGACAAAGCAAACACACAAAGCTGACAAGGAATATGAAGCTTCCTCCCCACTAAACCCGATTAAAGGAAGTCGTCCTGAAGTTAATGTCAATGGAAATATCATGGAAACATGACTGCTTGTGGTATTTCCAATGGAAATACCAAACAAAGAGCTGTCCAAACACTGCTTCTCCTGTAAATATCATGAGGATATTTGCTGCTCAGCTCAAAAGCAGGAGGATAAAATGGAGAAGAGGAAGGAGGGAGCAGAGAAAGGGAAGCAAAGTGGGGAAAGCTGAAGAGCAGAGGGGCAGAGACCTCTTTGAGGATACAAAACAGAAGCAGAGGAAGTTCTCAGTAATATAATGTGAACTTTAACACATTCTGCTCATGGCCATTGAGTCCCACTGTGGGACTGATAAAATTACTGCATCCCATTGGGAGTTGCTCCAGCCAGGGGGAAGAGCCCAACATTTCTTACCAAGATAAAAACAGAGGGTTTGGGACACTAAGGGAGCCCCTTTCTCCACTGGACTCCAGAGGAAAACCGGATTTCTCCACATCACCACTGGAGCTCCGGAGGGAAACTGCACCTTGTACAGGAGCACTGCTCCAACTGAGCCACATCTGTCACTGCAGGAGGATGCAGCCACCATGGGATGGGACTGCTGCCAACACCCTGCCTGACGGGTGTCAGGTTGTACTCTGACTGTGTCAGGGTTTGGGGTTTGTTCTTTGTAGTGCTGTATTTCTATTTTAATTTCCCTAGTAAAGAACTGTTATTCCTATTCCCATATCTTTGCCTGAGAGCCCCTTGATTTCAAAATTATAATAATTTGGAGGGAGGGGGTTTACATTCTGCATTTCAAAGAGAAGTTCCTGCCTTTCTCAGCACACACCTGTCCTCCAAACTAAAACAGCAACTTTTCATTCTTTGTCCATATATAAACCACACCTGATTATAAGCCACACTTTGGGTTCGGACCAAAATTTTAGTTAAAATGGTGCAGCTTATAATGGTGAAATTACTGTACTCACCTGTGCAATCCTACCTATGGCACTGATCCAGCCCAGGAGACACATTCTACTATTTTCATGCAGATGTATTTTAAGTGTGTATAAATATATACATAAAGCAATTTTCCTGACAGTATTTTCTTGTCAAGGGAAACACACTGCAACACTTCTCTTGATCCATCCTCCCAGTACATTATTCCAGGAGCCAAGATGTATTAATGAGAAAGAGACTGTACAGCCCAAATCCTTGTTGATTTTCTCAGTCCATCCTACACACGATAAAATTAGCACTGGGCATCTTTAGATGCATATTTAAAAGTTTCAGTTTTCAGCTCTTGTACAGAAACAAGACAAAATATGAAGAACTGAGGTTATTATTTAATTTCTTTTGACATCAATCTTTCCAGATGATTGATTCTATCTTTTTTCCAACTCAATTATAAGTGTACAAGAAGTCTAGAAAAACTTTTGCAGTGTAAAAAACACCCTGTAGAGTGAGAGGAAATCCCAGTCACAAGTGAAAATTATTTGTATTCCAATGCTGTAAAAATAAACTGAGTACTTCACCAGTTTTGTAGCATGGATTAATAATGCATAAATGCTCACAAAAGGTAGAGGAAAGCTTCAGTCATTTCAAAATCCTCCTGATCAGTCAGCTTTCCATAAAATGTCATGGAGAAACCATTCCAGATACTGCTGAGGAAAAAGGAAGCTTTGGAGAGTACAATGAACACTTTGTTACTGAACAATTATTTATGACTCATATGGAATTGATAAAAAAATTATTCGTATTGCAATTCCTCCTGGATGTCTCACACTCATGCAAAAAATTGTGCATTGAAGGCAGGAAGTCTAAAAGATCATGGAAATAGAAGTGGCAGGAGGAAGCAGAGAGCAGGGGCTCACCAGGTGGTTTCACAGCACTGAGAGGAGCCACAACTTCCAGAGAGTTCTGCCTCCCACCTGCTAGCACAGGTATAAAGCTAAAAAAATGTGACATTTAGCTGCCTTGCTTCTCAAAAAAATTAGATCCAAAGTTAATACAAGTTACAAAATAAATATGCAGGACAAATTGAGGATGTATACTACATGAGCATGTAATTCAAACTATATATACAAAATGAATATGCATTGCAAATTAAATATAAATTAAATCAAATCCTATCATTTCCAACCTCGCACTCTTCCAAAATAGACAAGACCTTGTCACCCTTTAAATGCATTCAAGTGCATGGTACCTTCAAAAGAGCTGCATTTATCATGGTGAGATTAAAATAAATTTACTTAAATTAGAGGTTTTGGTGGGGGTTTTGTAGCTGCACCAACCTGAGAGCAGAAAACAGCTCAGAGATCAAACCACCTTCAGGATTCACTCAGCACAATGCTTTATTGATCCTCATGCTGCAAGGCCCCACTTAAGACAGAAGCCATCCCACCTTCAGGTCCAGCCTCTGCTGGCTCAATAAACATTGAATTTCTTTCAGTGCTCACATCAGAGCAGGAGCAGCTTTCCCTCACACCCTGGGCACTGAGCCTCATCATCTGCTGGCTGGGCTGCCCATGGAACTCCTGTCCCATTGATCCAGATTTCCCAAAAAAAGAGGAGTCCTGACTGAACTGTGGAGCCCAGCAATGGGAATTCCCTTGGGCTGAGCCATCAACACCTCCCTAACTCAGACCACCATGGTGCAGAGCCCATTAACATCTCCCAGGGCACCTTCAGCTGCTGGTTCTGCAGGAGAGGTTTAGGAACATGCCCTGAGAGCCCAGGAAACTGCTGGGGAGTTTTCATTTCAGCACAAGGATCTTGGCACATAAATCCTTCTAGAGTGGAGTCCTCTCTTTGGTCAAAGAGCTCCCAGCCCTTCTTTTGCTCAATACCTGCCCAAACTATTATTATTATTATTATTATTATTATTATTATTATTATTATCATCATCATCATTATCACCATCACTATTATTACTCTTATTACTATTATTACTACTGTTATTACTATTATTGTGTTATTATGAACACAAATAGATATGGACACTGAATCACAGAGTGATGGAATTTTTAACACCTTGAAGATCCAACCACCAGCCCTGTTCCCCATTAAACCACACCCTCAGCTGCCACATCCATAAGTTTTGCCCTGGGATCTCTCAATTCTTAAAGCCCAGCTGTACCAAAGGATGATATTTTCAGTTGAAGGGGACAGGAGCTCTCCTCTAAGCCACAATTCAGTTCTCTCTGCAGGAATTGGCTTGAACAGATGGAATTACATCAATTTTCCCACTTTCATCAGCACTGTCAAATAAATTCAAGACATGAGTAGTTAACAGAATAAGGAGTTGAGCTGACAGCACATCTCATAAATCAAGCAGGTATCAGCTATTTGGCAAAAATAAACAGCTTGGCCAGAATAGTAACAAAGACAAAATCTGACAAACAGAAGCCTTAAAATGCATAGCTGATTAAAAAAAATATACACAGAGGACAAGAAAGATCTGAATATTGCTGTCCAACTCTGCAAAGCAAACAAAAGCTACCTCAGTTATGAATGGGGTCCTTAATTATGACTGAAAAACCATTTGTGATTCTGTGGTTCTCTAATTAAGGCTGGAAAAGACCTCCAAGATCATCGAGCCCAATCTTATTATTTGAGACTTTAATTGATGCACTTCCTGCATTTTTTGTTTCTGAGAGAGGAAAGATCAACCAAACAATCTTGACTTGGGACCAAGATTTTTCTTCATCCTACTTAGGTTTGGGGGTCACTGAAAAATCAGCACACAAAGATTTTTTTTTTTTTTTTTGTACAGCAGCTAAAAGTACATTGAAGATACTATAAAAAAATAAAAGTTCAAAAGCTGCTCATGACTGGCAGTGAAATAGTTTAGCTCAAGAAGGCCTCCTTAAACAGCAGAGGTCTCTGAAGATAAGTAACACCAATGTATATTCTCCTTGAGGAGCTCTAAATACTGGAGAGCTTCATTCAGCCTAAAATTCAAAGCAAAAGTCATCAATGAAACAAAAGGCAACCTGGCAGCAAACTCCCATCTCTTAAAAAAAAAAAAAGAAAGTAAAAATTAAAGGCTGTTTGGTTTTCCAGCTACAAAATACTCAAAGTTCACAAAAGTTCTGTTACCCCTTAACACATCATTTTTCTTCAGGCAACTTGAGCACAAAATCAACTTGACTTCCTTTGTAGCTCCTGATTCAGCACCACTGAAGCCAGCAAACATCTTGCTGACAGTGAGCACTTCAGGTCACACTGGGGGATCCCACCTTCACCACATTTTCTTTCTGACCAAGGCAAAGGATCCTCAAACTCTTCTTTGGGACAAACCCCACCTGAGTTCAGAATCTGATGGAACCCAGGATTCCCTTTTCTAGAACCTCCCATGAACAACACAGCAAAAGTTTGGTTTAAATGTTTCATTTTCTAAGCTGGTTGAGGGATATAAAATGCTCGTGGGGCTTGCAGTCAGGTGTTCCCAAAGTTCACAGATTTGCCTGTCAAGAGCCTGGGCTCAATTTCATCTTGAAATCGATGCTGGCTTTTTTTGTACTGAAAAAAAAGCCTGATATCCTAATACTTCAGGGTTGCTGATGACAAAATAATACAGTAGAAATGTAATAAAGCCCTTTTTCTATAGGATAAAGCCTGTGGGACTGACAAGGTGCACACTATAATTAGCAACCTGCACCTTCATGCACTTGTTGCCTGAACAATAAGCTCAAAACCTGAGGTATCTCTCCACATGTCAGCAATCCTTTCCCCAGCACAACTTGCATACTGATGAATATTATGTAAATGAATTTACAGATAAAAAGGAAAAATACCTATTCTGATGCAAATCACACCCAGCACATAAGCAGTGGGAGTGACTGAAGCCTAAATGCCTCTTGTGCTTTTTCACAGCACACAAAAAAATACAGGAAAAAACTGTCTGGATGTTCTCACTGCTGCTGATATGGAACCACGAGAAATCAAAAATTTCAAAAAAAGCCAATCCACAACAAACAAAACAATGAGTATTTGCTTTAGCTGCTGCTTGTTTGATATCAGTGTGACACCACAGCAGAGGTGAGGCTGAGTTTGGAGCTTTTTGGCTGCTGTGAGCAAGACAAGGACACTCCTTGGGCAGCCTGAGTGCTGCTTTGAGAGCCAGGGATGGTTCCAGGGATGGCTCCAGCTCTGATGTGACCAGGGACTTTCTCCAGCTCTTCCTCTGTCCCCTTCTCCTTGGCTTTGCAGGAGTTCAGTTGAACAAAAATTTGGACCTAAATTAGGTGGAGGAAAAACACAGCCCCCAAAATGCATCTTTGATCCATTCATTTCAAGTAACAAAAGAAAATTTTAGTGACTAAATCAGTAAATATTACTGAACACACCATTTTGTTAAAGTGGCAACACTCAGAAGAAATCAGCAGTAGTAGGAAAGCACCATTTTATCTGCTGGTGAGAGCTGTGCCAGAGCACTGCTGAAGGTATGAACTTCCCAGATGTAAAAAATGTGATTTTTACCACTTTGCACCTGCATATTTCCCTCCTAAAATCCTGGGGCAAAGCAATAATCTGCAGCTCATTTCTTGTGCAGAAACAGCACCTCTGGTGTTGGACTCTTCCTCCAGTCCCATCTAAGTGCCAGAAGGAAAACCCAGAGGAAACTTCTGGCAAGTGGGGAGCTGGAAACTCTCAGAGCATCTCTGGGTTGGGGACAGCACCCAAAGCCATGGGAGCTCTGAGGAGCTGCAGGAACAAACTCAGGGGGCAGGTTTGGTCCCCTGAGCACTGGCACTGCTCAGAAAACTCCTCTCCCTGCATCCCAATCCCCCTGCCATGGACGGGCCCCAGGTGATGGAATTCACCACCAGGTGCTTGGTTCCATTCCCAATTCCCTGTGTACACACAGCTAATTTCAGTGGGTACACGCCAGCCCAGACTCCTGCGAGGATGTTTCAATCTCAGCCTAATTTAATGGATTATTACATCTGAAGCTGACAATGTTCCTGGCTGATTTACACTAACATGAAATAAAGTTAGTTTATGCTGCAGTAAGAGTGGCTGCACAGCCGATTGGACCAGCTTAATGAAACTGCTGCAAATTACACCTTCATTTAAAGAGCCACAGTAATGCATATTAACGAGCCCTGAGTGAGGCTTTGAACATGAAGAGAACAAGAATGACTGTCAAGAGCTACAGACATTGCTGGATTGTTCATCTCAGCTTCCCAAAGCTCAGCTCTGAAGGGCTCAGCATTAAATCTGGCCTGGGAGTAGTCAAGGAGAATAAAAGCAGCATAAGGAACAAAGTAATTGATCTTATTTTCTATGTGGATTGCCTTTAAATTATGTGTATTCAATCAGTATTTCTCCAAAGCTGCATTATAAAAGGGGAAGGGCACACACATGAGATTAGCTGTATTTAATCCAGTGTGATGGGGGAAGTTGGCAAATTCATCACTGAGGACTTGATTCTAGTGCTTTAGAAGTTTCATCTTCAACACCATCAATTTTGTACTAAAAAGCAATTAAAGAATACAAGCAAAAGTCACAGAGGTGATGAGTTTACTCTGTGTTCAAGTTACTAAATTCTGTCTGCAGTGACTTGTTTGTTCTTTGCACAAAAGCCAAGTGCACAAGGGTAAAGTCAGGCTGGTAGTTACACTTACAAAGAAAACAAAATATTAACTACTTTGGCTCAGTTTGCTTAACTTAAGTGGCATTTCAGACTGGAGAAGTTGGTTATTAGGCACTTCTAGAACTTTTATGACCCCCAAGATTTAGTTCATTGTGCTGAAATGGAGTGCAAATAAAATATAATAAGGAGAAAATGATGGTATAAAACATTGTGTTGTAGTGGGGAGAAGGAAGCCCAGCCTTATCTTTCTTCTGCAATGCATGCTCCATTCTCTTCTTGAAATGGGCTCATATATAACTTTAGGAGTTTGGAAATAAAGCTTTCCATTTTACAATCTGTTTAATGTCAGCTGCTCACTATTTCATGGTGGGCATGGTGACAGCCTTGTTCTGCAAGACAAGATATTCCTTCTCCCCCCTGAGCTCAGCCCAAGGTGCTGATCAAGGCTGACCTCACACTCTGAGATTTAACACTCTTTATACTCTGACTCTAAATTAACACAACTTTTTAAAAATGAACAAAAAACTGCAAACAATCTTATTCTTCCTTTCCACAGACATGCAGCAAGCGCTCCTTCTTGTTCTCTCAAATTTGGGTAAAAGTGCAAATACAGGGTGTGACATTTCCATCCTGTACTGCTAAGGGCAGGCCCCTTAAGGCTATGAGAAATAACTAATTAAAACAGATGAAGACTTACTCCTAGGTCCAGGCCTCTTAAAAAAAAATAAAAATCACAATTTTATTATATTCACGACTCCCAGAAGAGCTAAACTGCATTAAATTACAATTTTATTAAGCTGAACAATTAATATATGCAGAAAAGTGAGTCTGAGAGAGCAAATATCCCAGCAAACTCCTCCATCCTGCCTCTTTCCTGAAGCCTCCCACTGCTGCTCTGCACTAATCCAGGTTTATGGCTGCTGTGCATCAGCAGAATGGCCAGGGCACACAAGGAATATGGCCCAACACACTCAGCAGAATGGTCCTGGGGTTTCTTAACCTCTTTTGGAGCAAGGGAAGGGAGCACAAAACTCAGCAGTGGATTCACTGAGCAGACAACAATTTGCACTAAAACTAGGTAACCCAGCAGGCAGAGCTTATTAACCCAAATTCTTCAGCACTCTCAGCCCAGGTGTCAGCACAGACAATTCTGTTCATGCTTTGCAGGGCTGTTTTCCCAATTCTCCAGTTCTAACTTGGCAAATAATCACTGCTGACTCCTAGTCTTGCAGGGCATGCTGAAATCCAGAGCTCCTCTATTCCACATAATTTCCAACATGCCACAGCTCAGATAGCAAAAATAACCAGGAATACCTGTTCTCCAGAGGGAGGGTGGTTTACAAGCAATAAACCCCACCAGGTTCTTTTGCAATGCACTCCCCATTAGCACCTACATGGGGATCCCTCAGCAGGCTCAGAAGACAAACACTGATTTCACATAAAATCTGCCCCAGTTCAGACAGAAATAAAACTGATTCTCTTGAAGAAACCCCTGGAAGAAGTTGAAGGGACAAGAGCACAGAGGAGAGGGCTGTGCCCAGGAGTCACAGCCTCACTGAACCCATCCAAACTGCACTGACACCTCACAGAGCAAAGCACAAAGAGCCACTTGCCCTTAAAAAAAAATTAGTCAGAAATTCAAAACCCTTGCCCTTTAAAGGAAAATGGGAGAAAATGAAAGCCCCTTCCCTTTAAAAGAAAATGTGAGAAATGCACCTCCAAAGTGCTCTGAGTGTCCCTTTCAGGGGCCTGCTTTTAAACCACTGACTCACCTAAGGTCTGATCTGCAAAACCTGGAACAACTTGGAAATGTAGTTATGGCAGATTACTTTGGAAAAAAACATATTTTCTCCACTCTCCAAATTTGTTTTGTCGAAGTGCTGCTCTACAGAGATGTTGCCCAAGCCTCTGTGACAAGGCAGAAGGCAGAACTCCTGCACACAGTGCCCTGTGCAGCTGGAGTAAAAAGTAGGAGACCTCTGCCTGTGGATAATTAGGCTGCCATGTTAATGAAGATACTCATTAATGAAGGCAGGACCTCAGGGCTGAGCCATTTGAGGAGCCTTGGCAGCCCTTACAAAAATCCAATCCTCTCCTGAGGAAGGAAATCCCTGGGCAGCATCACTGGGAGGGGATGGGAAGAGCACAAGCCCCAGGTCACCTCCAGGGTCCCCAGGCAGAGAACAGACATGGAATTAAACTCCAGCCGTCCTGTCTCACACCAAGATCTCAGAATTTCACCCAGAAAACGCTGCCTGACAGCAGAGCCCTGGACAGAAGCTTTGTGTTTGCAAACTGGGCACAGTTCCACATCCACACCATCATTTGTGTTTGCTAAATTGTTGAGGCCAATGAAGTTCAGTCTGAGATTGTTTGTTTTGACTCTTCACTTCAGCTATATTGGGCAGCTTATTTATTTGTTCTTTCTTACATGACAAACCTTTTGAGGAGGACAACAATTAGGGCAGAAGGTAAATAATCTTCCTGGCTTGTTCTGGGAGAAAACTTAAAGCCTGCTCCTGTTGAAGGGCTGACACACTCCACAGTTTAATCTTGAAACAGATCCAGGGAGGTAAAACAGTGTCAGGAGTTCAAGGGCTTGAGCTGGAGAAAAGGCAGGCTAGCCAAGGTGCTGTACTCATAAAAATTGTGTCTGTCCTTTCTGTCCAAGGGGAGGTGAGGAAAAACAGCCAGAATCCCACCAGCTCTGGGCCAGTTTAGGCAGAGCAGAGTTTTAAACATAACAAAAGCAATAAACTGATGTTTTCCTCATGAGGTCTGGTTTGAGATGTTAATTTTACATACATACAACGTTATTGTCAATGCAACAATATTGACACCATAAATACAAATGAATAATCAGAGCAGGAAATAAAATAGTGGAGTGGAAAAACCAGCCACAGTTCATAGAAATTGTTTATATTTGGGAACCGTTGAAGGGTGTGGGATGCTGAGCCCTCCCAAAACTCCAGCATCTGTCAGGATGTATTTATACACAGCTGTAGCAGGATGATTTAGGCCAGGTTTCTATCAGAAAATCCTCAGGAATTGCAGGAGCTGGGAAGTTCCCAGCTTCAGGGGATTGACCTCTCTTGGATTGTTACCACAGGAGGGGAAGGAAAACCATGCACTGGTGGAAATTACAAGTTTTGTTCTAGAGCTGGCAACGAAATAATGAGAAAATTGTGTCACTTTGGGGGCAGGTATGGTCAGAGACTGGAGCAGGATGAGACACTGAAAACCACCAGAGCAGCTGTGAAACAGCACAAGATCCTCTCTAAAGGGGCTTCTTCATTTTCCTTAACAAATGGTTTCACTTCTGTCACTGGAATACAAAAACCTCTGAAATTTTCACTTCTTCACTTTTCACAAACCAGGATTTCTTCAGTGCCCTCCAGCAGAGAACTGGTGAAGAGTGCAAGCATTGCCTTTGTAAAACACCAATGCAACATCAATTTTTCCAGCTCCATGACTCCTGCTTCCATTTTCTTCCAGAAAAATTGTGCAGCATCACAGAGCCCTGCTGAATCCAGTGAAGTTCTGGAGTAAAAACTGAATTTCATTTGAACTGTGCATTCTTGTGAGCTGCCACAGACTCAGTAACAAAGATAGAGATTTCTTTTGGTGGGAATAAAAAATAGAAGAGGCTTAGAAAACCAATTAAATCTGACTGCTCTTTATATATAAAATATTTTAAAGAGCAGCACGAGTGTTACATTTCTGTTCAGAGGCATGTAAGTGCATATAAAAAAATCACACATTGATTGGCCTTTTGTTTCTCAAAACAAGTTTGGAGCAAGTCTTAAAAATATTTTACAACCACATATTTTGGAAATAATCTCCTCATACAGCTACAAAAGATTATGGTGCATGGCCAGTTTAAAAATACAGGAACTCTCTGTTGAAAAAAAAATAAAAATAAAAATCTCAGCTGTTATTTAGGATGTCAGGCATTACCCAAATGACTTTCAATGGGAAAAAGATGAAGATCAGCAACACTGCTAAAGATAAAACCAGAGTGGTAATGGATAAATAGGGTGTCTTGGGGCTTTTTGTTGTTTCCTAGGTTTTCACTTATTTGGAATAGCTGTACAGTTGGATTTAGGTTTCAATTAATTCTCATCTGTTCCTGAAGAAATCTTTGATCTTAAAGGAATCTTTCTATTCTGAGTTAAAACTGAGCATGGTAAGGAAACAAAGAACACAAAATCCTGTTGTGTCCTGTGAGCAGCACAGGGGGTGGGAAATCCTCAGGGCATGGTGCCACTGTGGGGTTACACAGCTGGGATGTCCCAACACAGATCCCAACAGGAATCAGGGGCACAGCATCCAGAGCCAGAGCCAGTCCTTGGCCAGGAGCTTCAATCTCCTGCAAAGCAGAGCTGGCTGGAGGCCAGGGCTGGAATTTGGGGCTCTGGGAATGGATAATGCATTGTTATCATCAAATTCTCTGTTGTGGTTTTGTCCAGCAACTGTTACTGCCCATTGCTTCACCTTGGAAAGGAATAGGATCAAAATGTGCAGAGTTCCAGGGTGAATGGGTGTGACCTGCTCCACCCTGAAAAGGATTTTCCTGTACTGTAATTTCACAATTATAAGCCACACCATTTTGACTAAAATTTTGGTCCAAACCCGAAGTGCGGCTTATAATCAGGTGTGGCTTATATGTGGACAAAGAATGAAAAGTTGCTGTTTGAGTTTGGAGGACAGGTGTCTGCTGAGAAAGGCAGGAACTTCTCTTTGAAATGGAGAATGTAAACCCCCTCCCTCCAAATTATTATAATTTTGAAATCAAGGGGCTCTCAGGCAAAGAGATGGGAATTAGGAATAACAGTTCTTTACTAGGGAAATTAAAATAGAAATACAGCACTACAAAGAACAAACCCCAAACCCTGACACAGTCAGAGTACAACCTGACACCCGTCAGGCAGGGTGTTGGCAGCAGTCCCATCCCATGGTGGCTGCATCCTCCTGCAGTGACAGATGTGGCTCAGCTGGAGCAGTGCTCCTGTACAAGGTGCAGTTTCCCTCCGGAGCTCCAGTGGTGATGTGGAGAAATCCGGTTTTCCTCTGGAGTCCAGTGGAGAAAGGGGCTCCCTTAGTGTCCCAAACCCTCTGTTTTTATCTTGGTAAGAAATGTTGGGCTCTTCCCCCTGGCTGGAGCAACTCCCAATGGGATGCAGTAATTTTATCAGTCCCACAGTGGGACTCAATGGCCATGAGCAGAAAATGACTGGCTGGAGGAAGGATGGGTTGTGAAAAGATAAAGAACACTGCCCCAGCTGGTTTATAAACCATGGCCATGAACAGGAGATATCCCATGGAGATAAAGAACACTGCCCCAGCTGGTTTATAAACCATGGCCATGAACAGGAGATATCCCATGAGATAAAGAACACTGCCCCAGCTGGTTTATAAACCATGGCCATGAACAGGAGATATCCCATGAGATAAAGAACACTGCCCCAGCTGGTTTATAAACCATGGCCATGAACAGGAGATATCCCATGAGATAAAGAACACTGCCCCAGCTGGTTTATAAACCATGGCCATGAACAGGAGATATCCCATGAGATAAAGAACACTGCCCCAGCTGGTTTCAATGGATGCCCATTAGCAGAATATCTCCCACAGAGATCAGGATCACTGCCCCACCCTCAACAGATGGTGACAGAACAGACACCTTTGATCACATCCTATATTGTAACCCAAGACAGTTGCCGACACCCGGACATGCTGTTTATAATCAGGTGTGGCTTATAATTGTGAAATTACTGTAATCTAAATCAAGAGTCCCAGTTATCCTTTTAATTGTCAGGACTGCCCTGGTTCAAGCCCCACAGGACAAACTCCTTCTCCCCTTCCCTCACCATCCCTTCCTCACACAGATCCTCCCCCAGAGCAGCAGAACCAATGGTGTGTAGGACTGAGATGAGCTCTCCAGGCATTTGTACTTTCCTGACAAACAAAGCCACAAAGCTGGAAAAATCTGTCCAAGGAGTGTATTTAGTCCAGGCAATCACTTATAAACCATTTTATGTTTTAAAGTCCTTTCTATTGCTAAGAGATGTTGTGCAAATGAAACAGCCTCAGCTCCCAGACTGGCTGTTTGATTTCCAGCCCGAGATTTGCTGGGCACAAATAGATGCAGAAGAGAGCACAGCTGCTGTGGGTCCTGCAGTAAATCCAGCACTTTGGAGATGCACTGGATTTGCTGTAAATGCCCAAATTAACCCTAAATCTCAGCGTTTGGGAGCAGCCAGGCTCTGACAGACACCCTGGCAAACACATGCAAGGTTTGTGGGGCTGAGCAGGGAAGTGACAGCTCCTGCAGAGCAGCTGTGAGTGATGGCAGACAAACACTGCACCCCAGAGAATCCAGCTCAACAACAACCACAGCTCCTCAGGGCATTGCTGAACAGCATGCAGATGAAAAGGATTTTAAAAACCCAACCTTCTAAGGGTAGAGCAAAGCCAGGAGCAGCAGTTACACAATAATCCAGGTGATGGATAGAAGCTGAATGCAAGCCCGAGCTGTGAGAGTAAAGATGGATCAAACAAGAGCTGGAAGATTTTCTTTTCAAGACAGGAAGGTTCTCCTTTGGTTTGTTTCCCCTGAATTTATTTGGATGGCAACAGGAGCAGGAAAATACACTCACACTGTTTTTAAAATTAGAAATAACAGAAAAAGGATGAATAGTTTGGCATAAGTGCAGGATGGCAGCCCTGATGAACCTGTCCCATCAGTGCTTTATATTGCAAGTGCAAAAATGAGCTCAGAGGAAGTGAAAATCAAGGGGTCATACCCCCAAAAATGCATTTATGGAATACTGGAGAACTAAAAAAAGTTGAAAAAATCTCACCCAGCAGAAAACTGTGAGGTGGAAAATCAAACTCTGTTTTTAGCTGAGGTGTTCAGGATTGGTCCTTTTTAGAACACTTTGCTTGCAAAGCCCGAGACAGGAGGTAGATGTTGCAATTACTGCTCAGGACCTCTTGTCTCTTTTCTTTCTCAGGAATTGTTGATTATCTGCCCAGGATCTCGTCCACAGGCTCTCCAGGAGTTCCCCCAGCTGGCACTAGATGGGGAGTGATGCTCAGCATCTTTTGATCACAGACTGATTCATTCTTTTGGGTAGAGGAGAGTCAAAAATGAGATTTCAGCCCAATTGAAACAGTTGGGACAGCTTATTTCAGAAAAAAAAAACAAAAACAAAAACAAAAAAAAACCCAAAAAAACAAACAAAAAAAACCACAGAGCCAGAACTCTGCATTCCCACCATTCCCACATTTCTCTAAATATGAATTTGATTCACTCTGTCCCAAACCAGGTGTGGCAATCTCAGGTTAATTAATTTAGAAATGCAAGGGAAGAAATCACACCCAGTTCCTCTCACATGTCCCCATCCCTTGGAAGGTTTCTCTGCTAAAAAAAATCACCACTGCTATTTTCCACAATCTGAAGGAAAAAAATAAAAAAAGAGTATGGTTAAAAATTTTGTTTCAAGGTTTTATTTTCATGATGAAGATCTGAAAATTATTAAGAAAAAGCAACCACTGCTATAAATCTCCTGGCCTTGAAAGAAACTGCTCCAGAAAAAAACACAAAGAGTGAAGATTTAACACAAAAGAAGCACTGAAGAATTTTGCTAAATATTAATGGCACTTTTCAGTCCCCAGTTCTCTCTCTAAGGTCTTTGTACAACCTACAGAAAGATCCCCAAAAAATCAGCACCACACAGAAAACCACATTTCTTCCCTTACCTTCCCAGCCTCTTCAAATCTGTTTGAAGCAGAAAAAAAGAATGTTCATGGAAATTCAAATTTCATTGTAGTGAAAACTTCCATCTGAACTATCTGACTAATAATTTTCTCTTTCAAAAAAACTTAAAGAGGGAGAAAAGTTTCTTTTGATTAGTTTTTTAGAAGTTCATTTGCAAGCATTCATTCTTTTTGAACAAGAAAAAGCTAAAGTTTCCATGACTGCCAGGCCATTTTAATGAGTTAAAGAAAGAGTTCTTATAAATTATTCATTTATTTCCTCTCCTATTTTTTACTTTCTTTTCTCCTTGCTGTATTATATCACTATTCTATATCCTCAGCAACAAAATCCTTAATTCAAAATGACCACATTTGACTTTTTGACTATAAAAGTACAATAAAACAAGTGATGTACAGAATACCCCCTGCAATTCCAATGCATTGGGTACAATTTCATCCTTTTTAATTTTTTTTTCCTCTGGTGGAAGGGTTGAGTGAAAAGACTAAAGAGGGAGGAATCTAAGACTGATGAAGGTTCAAGAAATGCCCAATTGCTTTAACTTGTCTGCAGCATTCTTTCAAGTAAAATATCCAATATTTTCAAAAACCTTAAAGGATCTGGCCAGGACAGCAAGAAAAATTCCTGAATCTTGTGGTCTATTTGTATCCTGGAGCAGGAGAAATAATAGCCACAGACTCCATTCTTCCACTCATGATAAATGGATTTATCCCAGCACTGATTTAGAGCTTTATTGGGACAGCTATGGAGAATTTTAACCAACAATAAACAACTCCATTGCTTGTGGCTGAGTGGAACAGACCCACAAACTTTTCCTTCATTAACCAGGATTAGAGACAATCACAGTGAAGATGTAACACAGAAGCAGCAGCTGAAGAGTTTGGGTAAATTTTAATGGCATTTAAAAACCACACCTATCAAATCCACACTGCACTGATTATACCTTACAGGAGAGTGATCTCAGCTCCCAGGAGATGCTGAGCTGAATCACAAACTTATCTTGGCTCCTTGAAATTATCAGAAGGTGCCTAAAGCTAATAATTAGTACTTAGACTACAATATCTCCTCTCCCACTATGAAGATTATTTTGTCCCATTTTTTTTCTGGGGATTTGTGCTCATTTATATTCTAGGACTCATCTCATGAAAAACAACCCCAGCAGAGCAGAGGCTACAGACTGAGAAGGGTTTTAGAATGTCACTACTGAACTATGCAAAAACTAAGAGCCACAAATGCCAAAAAGTCAGAAAAAAGGGGAAAAATGTGGCCATGCTCTTGAAGTGAGGAAAAGAGATAAGCAATAAAAGTTAAATCTTGTAAATCAATTTATTATGATGGTCCCTGAGGCTGAAGGATGGGGCATGAAAAGGAAACTGAAGCTCCAAAGAGCTCACTCATTAAACATCAGGGCAATGGAGTGATAAAACTTACACAAAAAATCAAAAGAGATGAACAAACCCCCACCAGAACATAATTATGGCAAACTGCACATGAACCAATGTCCTGAGACAAGTCACCATGTGAGCCCCCTGAAAAGAAAAAGTTCAGATTTATCCCAGCATTACTACAGATAATTTATTTCCTGAAGTAGTTATAATGTGTGTCAGTCCCAGCTCAGCCCACAGGAACACGTGGAACTGCAGAAAAGCTGTCCCTGGATTTCTGAGCCTCCTTTCCTGGGCTACTTGTGCATCATAATCAAGGAATTTTTTTTATTACAGGACTATTGCTCCAATTCCAGCTCCTTCTGATGATATTTGGGTGTTGCCTGTTTTAGTGGTTTGTTTTCCCAGTACTTTTCCATGGTCTTTCCCTAAGCACAAAGACAAAACAAATTGCAGAGCTCACATGGGTACAAACCCCAGTGCTGCTTGGCTCTTTGACATACATTTCATGGGAAAAGTACAACTGGTGCTGAAGGTGGAGCTGGGGGGGAATTGCATCCCCTCTTGTCCTCCTAAATACTTTTTATAAATCATGCTAATCTCCTAAAACCTATAAAATGTACTCACCCCTGTGGGGCTGGGCTTTTGTGGACACCTTTCCATAAGTAAAGACCCACTTTTATATTACCTGCTTACTAAAATCATCTCGAGTTTCATTTGCAGGTTGGGAAAAAGGCAACACTCCAATGGCATTGGTGATTAGAGCACAGAAAAGCTGGGGGAAGAGCTCCTGAGTGACTGTCACATCTTCTGAAAATATTGCCTTTCAAACCAGCACAAACCAGTAGCCTCTGAGCTTAGAAATCTGTCCTGTGCAAATAAAAGCTCCACTTCTATGCCAAAACAGAGAATACATCTTTTTCTATGAAACATTAAATTCCTTTTGATTGCTCAACAGTTGGGTTTTTCTTTTCCTCTCTGTTCCCTGAACACCTTTTTAAGAACTGGACGAAGATCTTTCCTTAGATTTTGCACAGCATCCACAATCCCTGCTTCTCCACATGTAATTTCCCAGTTTGCTAATAAGTGCCCAAACACCTCTTTGAGATGATCTCCTACAGTCAGACAATCAGAGCTGTTCCAGTTTTCTCTGAGCTTCACAGAGCTCCTCTATTTAATTAACTTCAAGTGCTGTATTCTCCAAGGAAGCAGAGGGAGAGTTTATTAGGAGGTGTGGTATAAATTACACAGTAATTCGAACAGAGTGGAAATCCAAGACAGTCTGAGTGCAAGAGATGTCTCAGTCACACACCTACTCCTCGAGAGGCCAAAGGGCAGCACTGGCTTTGCAGCTCCCATTTAAGCCCCCGAGGAAGTGTGATCCCTCAGCAGCTCCAGCAATTTGATCCATTAGGAATGCAAGCCAAGCTGAACTCCCAAAGGCTTTGCACAGATTTTTAGAGTTTAAATCAAAAATCACCAGCCAAAAAAAACCCACCCACATCCCCACTCGTTGCCTAGGTGAGAAATTCGCTGTCTCCCATTTTGCCTGGGAGATTTTAGAGTTGCATCTGAAGGAACCTTGAGGAGCAGATGAATAAATCCCAGCTCTCCAATTATCAGAGGGGCTCTCAACACCCTGGAGACCCCAAATGTTCCAAGCACAGCAACCAGACAAGAGCAAGTGGATTGGCTTTAAATGACTGCCAGAGTATCAGATAATGGCTCAACAATTAAAACAATCCTCCAGGGAAGGGAAAACAGGGCAAAACAATTTTCCTCCAGAGGATTCCAGACCACCTCGTTCCCTGACACCCAATCGAGCATCCTGCAGAGCGGGAGAATGAAGAGGGAGGCAAATCATGCAAATTAATGTGCCACAAGGACAGAGTGCAAAATCCCCAATTCTTTTTGAAAGCAAGGACTAAAGCTGTGCCTTAACCACCAGATACCAGCAACTGGCTCCTCTGGAGGTGGGAATTTCAATTTAGGATGGAGTGTTTAGAAGTCCAAGGCCAGGTTGGATGGTGGAAGATGAGGAGCTGGAATGGGATGAGCTTTGAGCTCTCTTCCACCCCAAACCATTCCAGGATTCTATGATTAATTCTGGTAATAAAAAGCAGGTTTCAAGGCATCTCCTTCAACCCTAATTTTAAAAGCAAGCTCTGTTCAATACTTTCAGAAATTATGCAAGCAGACAGAACAAGTAGCTCACACCAAGCCAAGTTTACATCCTGATCAGCCATGAAAAGCAACACCATCAAATCCATACACATAAATTATTCTGTCAGCAATCAGTTAGGTAGAAATACAAAAAGTTTTGCAACATAACATGGCTACATTCTGGTGCATTCATGAATCCTATCAGCTTCCCTTTTATTAACAAGATTCATTTTAACTGTTGGTATTAACATGACAACAAAATGGAAATTATTTGAGAAGTCTGTCTCAATTGCTATATAATTATAAAGGGGAAAAATTCCCTTGTATCAAGTTCATTATTAAAAAGGATAAGTAAATAAATCTATAAAATATTCTGTTAGTTGCTGGGAAACCTCATTGTTGATATGACAACCATGGCACAAAAAACCAGATTACAGTTTCCTTCAGATCTGTGGGGATTCTACATTTTCATTAAGGAAAGTGCTTTCTATCTGCTATGCTATAGTGACACCTACAGAAAAAACCACCCAAAACATTTAAAATGGGAGAAGGAATTTGATTGGAGACCATTTTTAAATGCTGCATAACCACACCTGTGTGTGCATGCAATAAACATTGTTCAAATCCAGCGTGGAGGCTCTGCAATCCCATCTGCCAGCCTTTAGCCCATTTCTGAACGCTTTTATGTCAGCAAATCACACCCACAGCAAAGCTGGCTGTTAGAATTGCTGAAGCCATGCTGCTAACGTGCCTTCAGAGGCATTCCTCATTTTCAAAGGCTCAGCACTTTTCTCCCTGCGGTGCTGCTGAATTTCCAAAAAGGAGAATCTCCAGAATCTCCTGTTGATTGTGCATTGTTGCACTGATGTTGTGCAACTTGTTCTCTCTGGAAAATGCACTCAAGACTTTGCTCCTGCTTTTGTAGAAGGAATAGATATTCCTTTTTTCTGGACTGTCTTTCCTCAAAATTAAATGCTTTGGGAAGTTTGGGCACGGCTTCAACATCAGAAGTCACTTGCACAACTCACTCATTCAATATCATATTCTTGAATCCCCAAAGCCTGACACATGATTTCCATTTTCCTTTTCAGCCAAACAATGGCAGAACAATCTCCCTTTTTATTCCTTGCTCTCTTCCTTTAACCTTTTTAGGTATTGCAGTTGAGGAACAGTTTCATGACATTAAAGGCTTCAATTAAATTCATTAATTCATTAAAGGCTTCTCTTTCTTTGAAGGAATGGATAGAAAATCTTGAGGTGCTAAAAAAACCCAAAAAAACCTTCATTACATTTCCCAATACAAAATTACAACTAATGTTGAATTTATACTTTGTTTTCAGTCAGTAACAGCTCCATGACCATAGGGGAAAGACTTGTAGGTTTCTTCTCCCCCATGTTCAACATCCAGATAAAATGAGAGTCAAATACCTAAAATCTGGAGTTGGACCTAAATACAACACAACAATCAGCTCCTGGAGTTGCCTTTATTTACTCCTATCCATTTAACCCATTGCTGTGGGATAAAATTTTCCCAGCCCACATGGCCTCAGGGTGTGTCTGCCCCAGACACACTTGTTTGCTGAACTGTACAGGTGACATTTATTTGCACAGATAGAGCACAAGGACTCTGAGCAGGGCTCGACACCAGCCCTAGGACAGCCACCATGCTCCAGGCTGCAGCAGAAATCCTCTGTACAGCTCCCTCTGAGTCTCTAAATAAATATAAATAGTCACCAGGAAAAGTTACCAGCCATAAAACACTGCTTTATTACTCCCTGCACTTAAATGTTTATTCAAACTCACAGATGGTTCTTTCTAAATCAAATGAGAAATGAAAAGAGACAATGAAGCAGAAATGCTGTGGCTACTCTTGGAAGAGATAAGGATTCCTTCTTACCTCCTCCCCACTCAAACTGAGCTGGAGAAGCTGGAATAAATAAGGAAAATGCACAGGTATTTTGGACACACACACACACCTCCTCTGAAGGAAAGGCAAAATTTCTTTGCTGTTACAGCAAAGAGTTAAACCCAACTCCATCACCTCTTCCTTAGAAAGCTCCTCACATTCCACCTCCCTTAAATTGCTCCCTGACTTAAGTAATCATCTCCTTCAGGCCCTTAAGCAAGGACTGGAGCTGGGTGAGTGAAAACCAAATTTCATCAGTAGCAGCTGAGGTAGCACAGGAGAAGCAGAGGTGTTTCTGGCAGTGTATAAAACACTGGCAGTTTAGAAAGGAAGGAGTCCTTTCCCATCTGACAGGTTTTTAATATTTCCACTCAGCGTGTCTGAGTGCTGCCCTAGGCATCCCAAAGTTTGCTGCACATCATTCATTTCAACAATTCCATCAGGCACGGAAAGCAAAAATAAAACACATTAAAAAACTATCAAAGTCAGGCAAAGCTGTGCTTCTGGGGAATCCAAACCCACACTTCTCTCCTTGTGAGAGCTCTCACTGAGTGCAGCCAAGTGTCCAAGTGGGGTTCCTATAAAAGCAGGGAGGTGCAGGTGTCCAAAAATTGAAGCACTGCTGCCCCAAGCTGTCCATCACACTTCATCCAGTTGTTTCTAACAGAGGGTTTTTCATCTGCTGCAGCATCAGAAGAGCTGTGCCTGATTTTCCATCAGGTGGCAGGGCTGCCTTTGTGGCTCCCCCATCACCAATGTGTTCCTGCTCCAGCTTCCATTGTTTTTCCAAATTTTACCTGTGTCCAGGTGCCTCATGATGCTGAGGAGCCAGGTCCAGGTTCTGCCCTCTCCTCATCCTTCTCTGGAGCCAGCACAGAGCCTGTGCAGGATTCTCAAGCAGCAGTGTTAAAGTAAAAAGTGGAAAATTTCTTCCCAGCTATCTGACTTTTGGAGCATATTTTAAATTGATCACATGTGGGTCATTTTTAGGGCAGTTTTGGAGGTTACACCCAGGAAATCAGAACTCACAGAGCCTGCTCAGGCCTATGTCTGTGCTGTAAAATGAGCTTTACACTTTGATTTGCTTCCTGTTGCTCTTTGTTTTGAGGCTTTGGACTCAAAGGATGCTGGAAAGGGCTGGATTTGGACAATGCTCTCAGGATTCTCAGGATTTTTGGGGCAGGTTCAAGAGCTTGACTCAATGATCCTGTGGGTCCCTTCCAACTCAGGATATTCCATGATTATTTCAGGGACAAGGCTTTCAGGTTTCACTGTCTGTCTGTGGGGATTTTTTGTGTCAGAGCAGAATTTCAACCAGTCCACGTCCTTTTTATCATTCAAGATAAGAATAGACTTATTTAATTCAGGTCACATTCCTTCCTTTTATTTCATTTTCTTTTCACAAAACAGAGTCTCAACTTCCATCTCAACACTCAAAATACAACCATGAAAATGTGCACCACTGATTTAAAGAAATACACATGAAAATTCCCCTTCTGTAATTAATTAAGCACTCCTAGGGAATTAAGCATTCCAGGGAAGTCCAAGCACAGTTTTTCACCTCTGCTTTAGGTGCTACCTGGACATAAACACACCAACCACTTCAACAGTGCATGGGTAAGAGTACAATTTAGGTTTCTGCTCAAATAGCACCTTTAGTTTAATTTTATCACTCACTACACTTAGCTATTAAATCTGAATATAAAACACAAAAGCCTCTCTCTGAACCCCCCCATTTCTGTTATATGCAGTCACAGAGAAAAGAGAATTTGTGCACATGATCAGGTCAGACACAGAGAATTCAGTGTTACACACTGGCCACAAATCTCAGCTTCCAGAAGGCAAATGTCAGAGGCCAGGACAGAACCCTGACAGATCTGTTTGGCACCCAATAAATCCAAACATTTACATCTCAACAAGGAATACTTTTGGCCAGCAGGGCACCAGGTAAGGCAGGGGAGCTGTGTGGCCAGGCAGGAGCTGATCAAGCTGCCTGAGAGCCCCTCGATTTCAAAATGATAATAATTTGGAGGGAGGGGATTTACATTCTCCATTTCAAAGAGAAGTTCTGCCTTTCTCAGCAGACACCTGTCCTCCAAACTAAACCAGCAACTTTCCATTCTTTGTCCATATATCAGCCACACCTGATTATAAGCCGCACTTCGGGTTTGGACCAAAATTTTAGTCAAAATGGTGTGGCTTATAATTGTGAATTGGGACCAGGAGCACAGTACAGGGGACAACCATCCCCTCTCAAACCCCTCAACAGGAAATTTGAAGCAGTAAAATCATTTTGCCTGGATTATTAGATCAAGGTAGCATTGCTGATACCATTACCAGAGCTAAGGACTGTTTCATTTTACTGTCTGAAAGGGCAGGCAGCCAGTCAGGTTACTTTACTTTTCATTTTGCATGCACTGGGACAGAACTTCACCTTCACAGCACAATGGTAGCAAACACCACAGCACAAAAAGCAATTTTCTGAGTGCAGGATTCATCCCACAGACTAAAACTCCTACTAAAAAAATCAGGATTCAGTAACTCCAAATGTCTGAATTAAGTACCCAGCTGTTGTGGTGGGCCCAAGATCCTGAGGCAGTCCAAGGGAATCATCCTTCACAGACAAATGAGTGCTCTCAGATTAAAACAAAAAGCCACAGAATAAAATTGCTCACAGGTGGCCAGCAGCAAGCTGGATATAAATTGGATTACAGGATTGTCAAATGCAATATCAACTGTTCTCTAGCAAATGGGCAAAGAAGGTCCTCTCCCCTCTTCTGCGTGCTCAGGAAACTACAGAAATCACACCCCTGAAAAAAAATACACAAATTCTTTATAATTTATTGAATAGCTTTAGATTTGTAACATAATACAGCACTCAGGAAGCAATGGAAGATAAATCACTCTTTTAGCTCAGCCACAGAGTGCTTCCAGTTACTCAACCACTGCTCAAAGAAATGATTTACTCCTGCAGGAAGCTGAACACTGGACAGTAAGAAAATCATTTAGCTTCCATTTACTAACTTCAAGTTCTGCCACACCATTCTGCAGCTAAAATGTTCTTAATTTTAGATAAATTTCAGCTTCAATGCCTGCATTAAAACCCCAGCATTTAAAACAACTTATTTGAGTGTTCTGTGCAAGCATTAAGCTTTATTGGAGGAATAAGAAACTACACAGCAAATTTCCCCCCAAATTTACCAACCTCTGCTGAGGAGAGTTTCATTCTTTCTTTCTCTTTCTCAAACTGTGCCATTCTTGATGCTCTGCAGTCTCATTTTCCACAAGCATCTTTGATCAAAAGCATCCAGATGTTTCCTTCTGCCTCTGCTAAGTGCCAGATTTCACATTTCTTTGTGAAGTCAAAGAAGTTCTGAAACAAAGAGGGGGTTTTATGAGCATTATACAGTCAGCCTTCAAGGAATCTGAGAACTCATTTGCTTCATCACTTGGATTGGTTGCATTGAACCTCTCCTAAATTTAATTACATTACTAAACAATGGAGCTCCCACAGCTTTTATGGCAAACATAGCTGGAGCCATAAAAAGGTGAATTAGTCACATCCCATCCTGAGGACCAAGGGGGATCTCCTGCCAGACACTATCTTTGATCAGCTTAGCAAAGTTTTGATGTGAGTTTTAATTGCTGCCTCTCATTAGATACAGTGACTTGAAAGAAAAGCACTGATGGAGAGAGAAGATCCTTTTAAGCTAAAAATGCTGGTTAGGATTTTATGTGTGAAATAAATCCATTTCTGAGGGTCAAATTTAAATGCAAGTTAATCTGGAAGTGGGACAAAGTTTCCAGCTTGACTCTTGGAGCAGCAAGGTTATGGAAGCACCTCCCAAAGACTGTATAAATGGCAAAAAAATATTAACAAAACAAAATAAAAAAAAAAAAAAAAAAGAAAAGAAAAATGAAAAAAAAGAAAAATCTTGTGCTGCCTGCAAAATAAGGCCTCTCATGGAGAATTTCCTTGTCAAAGAGGCTTTGAATTGACAAATTGGATTGGAATTCTCCTCTCCCAATTCCAGCAGCAGGGAGCTGTGCCCTGCAAGGGTGGCCTGGCTGCTCCATGAGGAATCCCATGGCAGCTCAGCTCCCACTCAGCCCCATCTCCAGGGGAAATCAGAGATTATTTCCCAACCTCAAATTCAGAGCTCAGCCATGACTTGGACTCAGGCTCCTTCCCACCCACAGCCAGTCACTCATTTATCAATATTCCCTTTCCTCTGTCAAACAGGAATTTCTGCAAGCTCCCACAGCCAGTTTTAATTAGAATATTCTGAGTCATTTTGCATCAGCAGCAAATTGTCACCTATTTACCTCCTTTTCCAGGTCACATTTATTCAAGCTTTGGAATTGGCCTCCACATGAAAACCTGTCCTTCAGTTCTGCTTCTTTTTTAATAAGTTGTGAATGCCTAAAGAGCCTGATTTTTAATCCAAATGCTTTTTCAATTTTTTAAAAAGCTTTATATATATAAATTTTTAAGAGGCTTTTTGGAAAAAAACTTTACATAATATGTAAATTATATAATCCTCATGCTTGCTAACTTCTCCTAAAATCTTCCAGGTACTGTTTATCGTCATAAAAGTCACAGAGATAACTCCCCAACATCTGTTTGTCCATTCCCTGAGCATGTGGATTTTTTGATGCTGTGCTAAGTCAGATTTGAATTCAGCTCCATGCTGAGACAAAGGCTGGGGTGAGAGCTCCTCCCTGCTATTCCTCCTGCACCCAGGCAGATCTAAGTGCTGTCCCACAGCAGCAGCCTGGTGATTTCACATTTTAATTCCCTTACAAGTACTGGGTGAAGACCATCTGCTCTTTGTGCAGTGCTCCTGCTCAATTTATTGATTTGTCTCAAAACTCGAGGATGCTGAAGAGAAGAAAGCTGCTGCAAAGGTTAACCCAGTCCAACAAGCCCTACAGAAAACACATTTTGCAAGATCATTTACCTAGGAAAACCCAGCTACAGATGTGCTGCCTGGTTTTGAGGGCTTTTGTGGGGTTTTGCCATCATTCTGGCTGGGTTATGAGAAGGAACAGAAGGGAATCTGACCAAAATCATAATACTAAAGCTGTTCTACAGCCCAAAATTGTGCTACAAATCATTTGCATTTATTAAGCCATTTACTTTTATACACAAACCAGCTGAAAACACATGAACACAGGGTTAAGCATCTATAAATACATCCCTGCTCTTGCAATGGGTAATCTTCCCATTTTAAATCCACTTCTATAAAAATTACACAACAGTCCCTCAGTTCCACAGTCACACACAATCTCTTTATCAATACAATTAAACCTGCACTGCTTTTCCTCTCTATTTTTCCTTTCCCAGCTCCTCACATCTTCTAAAAAATATCCTGGAACTCTTTATTAGGGGTTTGTCTGCTGGATGCTGCATTTCTAAGAACCCCAAATAAGCAAATCTCCCTCACTGGATGGAGATGGACACACCTGAAGTTGGAATTGTACAGAAGAATAGGGTTTTGTGCATCCTGCGGGAGTTTTTAGTTCCTGGCTGCCACCACACCAAAGAACAGCAATTGATTGTTTGGGTTTGCTGACCTGAGCTGGATCCCAAGAAATTTGGGGTTTGGAAGGGAGCAGCAGCCAAAAAGGGACCAAAACAGAGGCTGGAGCCAGGAGCTGCTGAGGGACAGAGACAGAAAAACATCAGGAGAATCTTCCCTGGCTGCAGCAAGGGCTGGGCTGGGGGAAAAGGCCTGGATAGCTCAGTCCTGGAGACCAGGAATTTCTGTAAAAAGCGCAAAAAGCAGAAAACTCACCACTAAAGTCCAACTCTGCCGTGCAATCAGCCACTGGTCTTTGTTGTCCCCTCTCCCTCCACGTGCTCATTACCAGGTGCAGCACAAGAAGCAAAGTCTGAGGAAAAAGGACAAAATGCCTCCTGTGCCAGGATCCAGGAGAAGGAGAAGGAATTGCAAATGCTGATTTGCTTTACCTTGCAAAATTAGCACTGAGAGGGAGCCAGGCTGGTTGGAGAGCACAAGGAGAGCACAGAAATGTGGGAGGAAATGGGGCCAGGTCTCAGCAGTGTCCAACACCCACAGCAACACTTTGCAGAGCAGATTTTGGCTTTTTTACCTTCCAAAACCAAGGTAAAACCATTTGGCTGTTTGCTGTCAAAGAGGATTCCTGAAAAAAAAAAAAATTCTAATCAAACCAATACCTTCACTAAGCAAAACAAACAAAGCCAGCTCCCACACTCCTCAGTTCTCTTTATTTAATGTGAACCCCAGAATGGAGCAGCTGCCACATTCAGGTGACAATCTGCTTGACGTTTTGACACATCATCCACACTCAGAGCATTGTTCTTCTCTTGGAAGCAAACAGATTTCTGCTTTAAATAACCCACTTCATGCAGTGATACTTGCAGGCACAAAGCCTTGGGTGTCATTCATGAAAAGAAATGTTTAGTTGAGTTGTAAATTACAAGACAGTGGAATTTGAATCAAAATGAAGAGTCAAATATTGAGTGGATGCCACCAAAAAGAGACATTAAACCATTTTTCTTTTTTTTTATTTTCTTTTTTTTAATTAATTAAGAAGAAATAGCAATAGCACCAACCAGGATAATTAGAATTTTCAGCATGTTTTTCCTCCAGCACTTGTTGAAGCCCTGGAAAGAGTCACTGGCATGAGTGAAATGGGCACCAGCACCCAGCCTGTGCTCTGCATCCTGAGCTGCAGTGCTGCAGGGGCTTCAGAGCACTGGGAAACAGGAAAGCTCTGCCAGAGGATTCACTCATGTCCAATTTAGCCTCACCATACAAAAATAAAAGCTGCCAATAACAGGCACCCAGCTCCTTTATGCTATTTCTGTCAGGAAAAAAAAATAATTCTGAGAGTGTTTCTTTGTTACATTTAAGTCCGTGCCTATATCCATATTTAATGTCTCATTTTGACTCCAATTCTCCTGTCCAACACTGTGCAGTCTTACTGTGCTTTTGAAAATCACTCCAAATTGACAAAGAGAACATTCTCACCTGAAACAAAGCTCATGCCAAGCCTCACCAGGCTTAGTTCCCTTCCTTTGCTTATTTACATTCACACAGAGACAATTTAGGCAATCAGACATTTTTTAAAGGTGTTTTAATTGAAGGTCTGTTTCTCTTTGGAAAAATGGAGACTTTGGGGGCAGGGTCACACAACAACAGAATAGAATAGAACAGGGAATAGAAGAGGGGTTGCCAAGAGAAGAGGAACAAACCTGCTCTCCCTTTCAGGCTTGCAAAGAGCTTTATTCACAGAATCCAGAGTGGAGGGAGCTGAAGCCATCCTGAAACCTGCCATGGGACACCTCCCCAGCCCAGGCTGCTCTCTGGGATGAAGGATGCACAGGAGATGCCATCAGGCATTCTGATTTTGTTCCCCTCCTTCCCCACAGATTTTACCTGCAGGACCCCTGGCCCTGCACATCCTCCCCTGGATGAGCTGTGCACAACCAGCCCTGCCCTGAGCTGATCTCTGCAGCTGCAGGAGCAGAATCCCACCAGGAGCAGGAGTCTCTGCAGGGCTGTGACAGTGATGGGCCTGTGCCTTGGCAGAGCATTTAACACCCTTAATACCTCGGGGTGAAGCACAACTTTTGCTCTGTGTTTAAATTGATCAGCTCCTGAGGCTGCTCTGGCATCTGAGACCAGGGGTTTTTTTTCATGACATGCTGAGAGCACAGCTGTCTGGGCAAGTAATCTGCAACTAATAAAACTCTGCAGTTATTTCTTGTTCTGATATTTAACTAAATGGGGAAAAAAAAGCTTTTGTTGAGCAGCAAGCCTTCTATTTTGTTTAGAAAATTGTCAGGAAAGCAGCCCCATCATTCTTCAGCTGCCTTATTAAACGTAGATGCCATGCAAAGCAGTCCTGATAAACACCCTGCAGCCAGATCAAAGTCCTGGAGTGAAAAATAACCCCCACTGCTGTAAATTGTCTGTCTGCTGTGATTTTCTAAGCACTCCCCACATGCTGTGCCATAAGCCTGCTCCTAGTGCAGCCTCCCAGTTCTTATTTTCTGCAGCTTTACGTTGTAGGGATGATGCAAACACAGGGGATGTTAATGTAGGAGTCAAACATCCCCATTTTTACAGGTTCAGTAGAAAATGCTTGAGGGAGGAAGAAGGAAAATGGTTTACTTTGAGATGATTGGGATATTCAAAGCATTGTACACATAAGTTATATAAGCAAACTCATCAACTTTCACAGAATTACACTGCCAAATAAATTCAGGTGGAAAGATTAACATGAAAAATATTCTCTAGGAAGCTATTTTGACTTTCCAAACAGACATCACGCAGCATAAGAAATGTTATGTGATGATGCTTTTCCAGGAAAGTTCAGCAAGTTTTAATTTGTTCTGCAGAAGGGAATTGCAGATAACTATAAAACACTGTCTTTTGAAGTGCTGCACATTATAAATGTCTGGTAAATTATGAAAAGATACTTCATGTCCCCAGTGCAATTCAGAAAAAAAATAAAGGGTAACCATCACATTCCTGTATTGGTTTTTGATGAAGTGAACAACATTTGAAACTCCTCAGAACATTAAATCTTCTCTTTCACACAGTTTGTAAAACATCAAGATGATTTCCAGTACCCTTTAAATCCAAGTTATGGTCTAATTTCAAAGTTTCTCCATGGAAATAGCTTCTTGCCAACCAGGCCTAAAATTTTTTTTGTAAAATTCGAGCTGGCTCAGCAACAATAATATTCATAACTCAATGATATTTAGCATTATTGTTAATCTGCCTTAACTTTGGCCTGAGCAATGTTGTCATGGTTGAGCCAGGCCTTAAACTTTCAGCCTATTCCCTAAACTAAGCAGTTCTTAACCAGCAGAAATCAGCTGAAATTGCTTAAATATCTCTGTTAACAATGGAAACAAGCAGAAATATTCCACAGAAAGCAGGTTATTGGCTCTGCCCATCCTGCATTCCCTAAAAACAGAACAAAAGCTGATCTGTTTGATTTAGCAATGATTTAGGATTATTTTCTGATTTAGGATGTCTTCCCATATTGGTTATGAAGCTTTCCAGCTTGAAAACTAAAATCTCATCACCCTGCTTAATATTGACAGGGAAATTGAAGTTTGATGCTGTGCTCCATCAAAATGGAAAATGTGGGGTTTTTTTTCCCCATTCCCATCTCAAACCCACACAAGGCACAAATCCAGACTGGATTGTGGACTTCTCATCCCTGGAAGTGTCCAAGGCCAGGTTGGATGGAGCTTGGAGCAGCCTGGGACAGTGGGATGTGTCCCTGCCCAGGGCAGAGGGGAAAGAAAAAATGGTTTTTAAGGTCCCTTCTGATCAAAATCATTCTGTGATTCCATGAAAATTCTATTTAAAAAGAACCACATGGATACCATTTTTACATCCAGTTTGAGTTTCCCCACTTTTAGCTACATCACAAGAGGAGAAGATTAATTTCTAACCAATCTATTAATACACACTACATCTTCCTGCATGGGAAGTATTTGTCTACCTACAACCAAGCTGAAGATTTTAATTCCACCCACAATAAACCTTGAAAGCACTGCAAATAAGCAGAAGGAATTTAGACAGCAAAATGGGAGAACTTTTGGCCTGACAAGGACAATGCTTCCCCAGCAATAAAATTTTGCACATCTGGGAAGTTATTTCAGTAGTTATAACTTTAAACAAGAAAAGATGGACAGGGGGTTGTAAAATTTGGGTAATTTAAAAAGGTTTTAAAGCAGAAGTCAAGCCAGCCTGGGCTCAGAGTCTGTTCCCTGTACCAGAACATTTGTTTGAAGATTATTTCCTCAGCTCTCTCTTTCTCAGGCAGTTTATTAAGCTGAACCCTGTGTCCTACACCTGAGGAAGTTTATAGCAGTTGAAAGAGGTTGGGATTTATTTCCAGGAGCTCTTCTCTTAACAAACCATGGCCAGGAGTGCAGCTGCTGGCACTCCCAGCCCCTCTCTCCAAATCCTGGCTGCTGCAGGGGCAGGCACTGGATCCATCACAGGGATCAGCACAGACTCTGCATTAGAAAGGATTTGCTAATTTTCTAACATGGATTCCAAAGTCATTTCAAGTGACAGTAGCAAAGTCACTGAGAACAGGATGTGCCTTTTCACTGGCAAGCCTCCCACAGGTTTTGTCAAGAGCAGATTGGGGCTGGCCCTGCATGTTCTAAGATTCCATCATCCACTTTAAGCCATTTGCATGATCTGTGCTGAAGGGGGGATCAGGATATTTGCTTTTTACCAAGCAGTAAAAAGAAAGAAAATGAAATCAGAACTCTTATCCTTGCTCCCATTTTGACCTCCTTCTGAAAAAATACACAATAAAAGCAACTTGTCATCCTTTAAATGGATACAAGCCTTAAAAGTCACCTTAAAAATGCAAACAAATCAGACAGGAAGGAAAAAATGGAGAGGGATGTGCAGGAAAGGAAGGGATCTGACCCTGCAGCTCTTTCTGATCTAAAAACTCTTGTCAGAACTCTGTTCTCTCCCTCCTTTCTCACCTGATTTTGAGGTCCACCATTTCTAAAGACTGGGTCACCTCACCCACTACAAAAAACAGCAGAATGAATCTTTAACCTTCATTAACAGGTTGGCTAAGAGAGAAATAACCTCTGCAAACCCAATGACTGGAATTAGTGCAGATGGTGATTCCTCTCTGCCTTACAAGTTGATTTTTTTTTATTATCATTTTTTAAATGCTCTTTGTTCTTTCTGTTTGTAGCTGGTGTTCTTACTGTGACCATAAAAACTGGTTTTAGAGCACTAAAAGCTAAATGCAAATAACAGCAGCTGTGTTTCAAGCAACATATGATGTATCTATTTGATAATTTAATAGTAACTCTAATGCAATATAAGTAGGAAAATTAAATATAGTAGAGGAGAAAGTATATTTGTATTTGGCAAGCTCCAGCAGCCAGACAAAAATAATGCAACAGAGCATGATTTTTCCAGGCTGTTCCAGGGCACTTTAAGGAAAGTGTTCACATTTTTCAAACTGAGCCACATTCAATTAACTTCTCTTCAGGTTTCCCTGTATAAATGATTCAAACTTACAATAAAAAAACATAAAATAATTGTCAGGGCTCTGGTGCAGAAGCAGCATTGGTAAAAATGGTTTGTGGGCACCACACCATGGGACACTGTATTTTGATAACTTTTCATTCCTCCTAGGCATTGCCCAATTTACAGCATTTTAGGGTTATAAACAGAATTTTGGTAGATCCAAGCATAATTCCCAACTCACAATGATCACCTCTCCATCTTTGTGCAGATGTTTATTTAAGAGTTCTGCATCCACTGCCATTATTTTATGGCACAGGAAATTATGGAAGGCCTCTCCCAATGGAGTAAAGAGTTCCTTTAACCAAAACTCAGCACATCTGCAGTAAATGTAACACAGGGAAGAACCACAGCAGACAAAGGAAAATAAAATAAATTGATGGAGTTTTATACTATTTTATCTTGCACAGTAAATATTAGGAAAAAAGTAGAAGTACCACAAGAAATACTGCCCCAAAAAAATAACCAACTAAAATTATTTGTGTATCCTTCAACACAAACACTGGTAATTTTTATTGCATTATGTTCAGAGAAATGTATGATACACACACACTGGGCCAAATGCTGAAGGATTTGCTGAGGTGTTTTTGTTAGGTTTGGAGTTTATTTCCAGACATTTTAGCTAAAGTAAAATAGAATCTAATTCATACCTAGCAAGGTTTCCCAATTCATTCTGCTGAATGTTTGTTCCTTAACCCCTCTGTTGTAGATCCTTTGGAAATCAGCATTTGAAATCCCTGTTTCACTGACATAAATCCCAGTTTTTCTTTGAGGGTCTTTACATCCCTCAATATATGGAAAAATCAGTTTTGGTTTTGGAGGCTTCCATTCCTTGGGCTTGTTAATTGATCTGTATTATTAACATAAAATAGATTATTATGTTTCCATCCCTTACCAAAAGCATAAGCATATTAAACAACCTAATTAATCCTAATTAACTAGAAAGTCACGGAACACTTCTCTTGACCAAAATAATTTAGAAATGCCCTTGTGTTGATGGCTTGCAATTTGCAGGATTCATTTTTGAAATGAAAAAGACAGATGTATTTGTCTCTGATGCAAATGGTCTGGATAAATTAAAACTAATTGGGTTTATGTGTTCCTGATAATTAAATGAGATGCATGTAAGCTATATTATGATGGAGGAAAGAACAACTCTTAATTTTTATAAATGAGATGCAGCAAATGACAGCATCTTAAAGTCTATTAAAGGGTAAAATCAAAGGGTGAAACAGAGCTGTGCTCTGGAGCAGGGAGCAGAGACCTTTACAGTGTTTGCAGTGGAATTCATCCCTTGCTGGTTGAAAAGAAACCTCAACAGGAGAACCTCAATTCTCTACTGTCCAATCTTTGTCCATCCAGGTGGGGAAGGACTTGGTGGGGTCCTCTGACTTGGAGCAGTGACCCTTCCACACCCAAACAGCAAAGTCTGGCAGCCGGACAAACAGAGCCAGTTAAAGTATTTCAGGGACTCCCTGGGAAGTTGGTGTGGATTTGGAGCACATGAAACATTCACTGTACACTGTGAATCTGCTCATTAATGGGAATTTGGTTGTTTGAGGAGAAGCAAGCACACAATGTGGGTCAGGATTGGTGTCACAGCCCAGCACCTGCACAGTGTCAGGCTGACACCTCTGATCTGCCCTGAAAGGCACAAAAACAGCTGGGTGGACACAAGGGGAAAAGCAGCACTTGGAATCCTGGAGAATTTCTGTTGCTCCCCTTTCCATTGCTGAATTTTACACAGAGCACAAAATGGCCACATTCAGAAAGTCAGACACACAAGCAGGTAGAATCTGCCAAGCTGCTGAACAGGAGCCCTAAAATCCTTCCATATACAATGAATGTGATGTCCCCTCTCAAAATCCAAACTGAGGGCCAAGTCATTTCACAAGATTTGTTTTATACAATCACATTTCCAAAAGTCAATGTACATAAAAAGACAAACACATGCCAGAAGCTCCAAAAAATAAACTGGTCTTTCATTTTCCTCCTCCTTCTTTTCTCTTTCTCTAAATGGACTGGAAAGATGATTTTGCTGTGCAAATCCCTCAACACTTGGGATTAAGCATCCCTACAACAGGCACAGGTAGAAGTAAAAATAAATTCTACCAAAAAAAAGAACATTATCATTTGTACATTGTATTGGCATCAAGAAGTCATAGAATGGATTGGGTTGGAAGGGACCTTAAAGATCATGAAGAGAATTACATTAAAGCATATCCATAATAATAAACAGCTTTCAACACCAGATTTGTTCTGTTAGCAACAAATGTATCACAGAACTGCAGCAATTCAGATGCTCTTTTTGGGCTTCTGTTTAGGATATCAGTTCTACCACTGTAACTTAAAGAGAGGGGGGAAAAACCAACACAAAATATCTTTGAATGTTTTAAATCAGGAATAAAAACTGAGATTTATTAAAATCATCACTGCCTAGAGATCACTAATACATTGAAGGGAGCTTATTTTTAGCCCAAATGTTGGAGGTGTTATCAGAAACTTTTTTTTTTTTTCTTTCAAGCAAAAGGGATGGGAAGAGAAAACTTTAAAAATCAGATGTTGAAAGCACTCAGAGACTTTGTGGTTATCTCCAACAAGCCCAAATTTAAAGGATTACCCTGCCTGCTGAGGGCTGGAGGCACACACTGCAGCAGCAGCTGCTTCATCAGTTTTCCTGTTAAAAAAGGTTGGGAACAGCATGGAAGCAGTCAGGCTGTCTGTGCCAGTGAAATGAGTGTAATAGGAATATTTGGAAGAGTAACTGAAACAGAAAGGTTACATTGATGAGAGAAAAGCACTGGCCTCCATCTCCAGAGTAGAACACCTGCTTTGGGATTTTATCCTCCCAATTTCAAACAAAGAACTGCTGTAATAAAACATCAATATATGGTAAACTCTATAAAGAAAACTGAGGTGGAAAATATGCCCTCACCTTAAAGACAAGAAATGAGGCAGGAAATCAAATCAATGGTCTGTTCAGCCTGATGCCTCTAGTTTGTATGAATTAGGGTGGCTGAAGTACTTTTTCCTGTAAAAGAAAGTGTTGCAAAGATTACAGGGTTGTGTGATATTAGTGCAGAGCTGCTGGGGGGCAGGTAACACATCAGAGTCCTGGGGTGTGGGGAGAATCCAAACCAGAGTGGGTTCAACTGCCAGAAACCAAGTAAGAGACTGGAATGATTCCACTGATCCATCAGTGAAGGGCACCTGCCACCTCTGAACACAGAAAAACAGAATTTAAAGCTTCTCTTCCTAAAGGAAACTTCCTGTGGACAAAAATTTCCATGAATTTTAGAGCCCTGTCAGGCAGTTCACTCATAAACATTTAAGAACAATTGTCAGACAAAAGTTTTTAATTAATCCCATTTTCAACATTTCCCAACAAAATAAAAGACAAATCTTTGTCACTGCTTTTGGTATATTTTTATTATCAAAACTAGGGGAGAAGGAGGAAGTTTTCCTTGAAAAACACAGTGGAGGAAACAAAGAAAAGAAGGAAAAAGTCAGGCACACAAAGGGAAAGAGAACGTTAAAGCCAAGCAAGCTGCTGTGTCTGAGAATCCTAAAGATTTAGCAGAAGATACCACTGAGGTAATTTCAAAGCCACTCAATTACTGGGTACAATTAAGCATCTCCTCAACAAGAGAGCAGAAAGTCCCCAAACCCTCTTTACATCAAAGCACCACAGTGGCCAAATGACCTTTTACAGAAATTACACTAATTGCATTAAACCTTACACTTTCTGTGGAGGAGGAAGAAAAAAGCTTTTATACAACACAAATACAGCAAGTTCAAAAGGACAGTTGGGGCTGTTTGTTAAAATTTAAACCACCCAGGATGATTTAAACTGCATTTCCTCTTTGTTCTTTTAATTATCAAAGGCCTGTAAGGCAGCAACTTACAGCACAGCTGGATTTGCCTGGACACAGATCCCCCTGAACTGGAATTTTGGAGCAGGTAAAAAAAGGGAATTTCCTCCTATTTCATTCTGAGCAAAGATTTGCTGCTGGTCTGGGCTCCCTGGTGGAGTTAGGAAGGAGTGTGGCAGGAAAAATTAAATATACAGTGGAAAGCTGTTAAATTCTATTCTGCAAGGTGCAAGTCCCTTCTAAAACAAAGTGTACTTGACCTTAGGGACTCCTCCTGTGCATGATACAGAAACCCCAATTTATCCCAACAATAGCCCTGGTGTGGAAACTTCCAGCTTGGCAACACAAGAGCACATTTGAGACCCAAAATTCCACCTTGTAAGAAAACTTACATTGAATTAAAAATAATAAACAAAGCAATCCTTTAAAATAGCAGTACAAGAGCAGCTTTATTCTGTTATTTCTTTATAGTAATAATAATAATAAAAGCCAAATCAAGGCTATTTGAAAGAAGTTTTAATGACAGCTTTACAGAATATTCCTTAGTAAATGATGTCTTGAGCAGTACTTAAAACATTTCTTGATCTCCTTGGTTTTGAACCACACAAAGGTGGGACTGAACTGAGCTTTCCACGTTCACTGCAATGCCAGCACCTGCTGTTTGTCCTCCAGAATTGCTTCCTCAGCATCCATTTGGCTTTCCTCCCAGTCCCTTAAAAGAAACACAGCCCAGTGATTTCCAGCACCTCCAATTCCCCAAGGTCTCTGCTTTAAGCCTTGCTGACATGTGTTCACATATGTTGAACTAAAAGGCACAAAACCAGCTTTTACTGGAGATTCTGTCAGTACAAGCTCCTCTCATTCAGCTTTTCCCTCAGTTTTTGTCACAGATCTCTAAATCAGCTCTGATCACACAGCATGGAGCTCACTTCAGTGCTTCTCTGACTCTTGCTGGTTATGAGATCCCAGTAAAAAAAAACAAACTGGAGACACAGAACTTTAGGAACTTCTTTTTTTTCAGTCATCATCTCCTCAGTGTCCAAGGCAGAATAAATATATGGTGAATTAGAGGTTATTAACTCACCTGCTCACAACTTTTCAAAGCTACCTCACAACCCAAGAATGTAGATGATTTTTAAGAGATTTATCTCATAAATCTCAGTGCTAAAGCATTGAAAAACCCACAATCCCCAGATTTATCATTTGGAGTCTGAACAACAAAATAATTTCCCCTCAGTTCTGACTCTGAGCTGCCTGAAAAGGGGCCTGGAACACCAAGACACCACACAGGTCATGCTGACATTTGTGATTAGCAGGTAATGCACAATTAGAGAGCTGGAGCTGGTTTTATTTCACTTGTGACATGGTTGGCATCTTGGATAATCTAAAATATCATCAAAACACACCCAGCAAGTCGAACTTACCCAAAAATATCAAATGTGTCGTGATCTTTCAGCTCCAGGGTGTTCTGGAAATTTTCTGCATTTCCAAAGATCTTCTCCCAGTCTCTGCTGGAGGAGGTTTCATCTTCACAAGTCAAGCTGGAATGATTTTCAGGGCCTGAAATATTTTAGGAGCAAATATGAACAAAAAGAAGCAGTATCTCCACTATCAGCTTGAAAAAAAAAATAAATCACAAAACTTGCCATTAAAAGTCTCAAACAACTTTAGCTGATGAAAAATCTCACTCCAAATTAAGATTGTACTTCTCAATAAACTTGTAACTTCTTTATTAGCAACTATCAATTCACCACCTCATACTTCAGAAGTACCTTTCAGAAAAGAAATACATGATTTAAGTATTCTGCACAATGCCACAAATTTTGTGTGAGCTGAGATACTGAAAGATTGCAGAAAGCTCAAAAGTTTGGTTGCTTTCTTTTTTTTTTTTTTTTTTTAATTTAAACTAACATGAATAAAATATAGAACCTTTCCAATATTTTCCTGGGATTCAAAATTGACAGCTTCGATTTCTGCACACAGCATTATTTAAATTAAAATGTCAAGCTGGTTGCTCATGATGTGAGGAGTAATGTAGAGCTACATTTCTTGGGATGGAGCTGGTTGAAATTGAGAAAGGTAACAAAAGTGCAGATACAGTTATTACTTGTGTCCCTGTTTCTTGGAGTTCATATAATCAGACCTGCTTGTGTAGCAGGAAGAAATCCTTTATTAGATCACTCCCAAATTGAACCAGAGAATATCAACACATACAAATACAGAAACTTCCTCCAGAGAGTTTATTCTCTAAATATTCAAGCTAAGAGGGGAGCAAAAGGGCAGAAACAGAAGCAGAAACCAAGCCAAATAAAAAGAATTATAGCTGAAAAGAGGTAATTTTTAACTCCAAAGCCTATTCTCACCAAAAAACCAACATACAAATGCACAAATTGAGATATAAAAATGACAAATTCAACAGAGTGTCTCCATTTTACACAATTCAAATTAACCCAATTAGGGCTGTCCCTACCTGGCTGTGGCATCCACGCTGCCATCAGAGGAGAAAGTTCCTTTTGAGCCTGGAGAGCATTTTCAGCTCTGTTCACTTGACTTCCCAAGACACCCTGAACTACAGAGTCATCAGCATATCCACTTAGGCTCCTTTCAGAAACCCACTGCCCATCTCCTGCAATCAAACATCAGCAGAGGAAATTATTTGCAGCTTTTGTGTTAATATGCATTTACTGTTCCTGTATTTGCTGCATTTCATGTGTGAATTAAAGAAGCCACACAACACTTTTTTTACAGATATAGAACAGACTAAAAGCTTATTTCAAGTGATGTATTTGATCAGAATAATCATGTTCACATGTTGTCTCATATAAACCATGAAAAGCAACAGGAACCTCATGGAGCCCCATTCTCAGGGGATATATTGATGTAAATAATTATATACATTTATGGCACTGGATTCCCTCAGAGCAGGGAGTTTATTTTATCCTTGCCCAGCATCACATCTGTGGCATGACTGTCACCCTGAGGTGACTCTTACAGCAAGCTGGAAATGAAAAAGATGATAAATATCTATTTTTGAGGATTTATTCACACAGCAGTACCTGGCAAATGGATCCTCCTGTCCCTAGGGCTGGAGGCAGCAGCCAGGGAAGAAGGTGCCTCCAGCTTCTCTTGTTTAGAGTTTGTACCTACAACAAAGAAACCTTCAAGTCCCTGATATGATGTAGAACCACATTTCTGTCTTTTGGCTACATCCTGTAACTTGAATAAAACAGAGACATTAGAAACAGGAAACTTTACAAATTGTCCCTGCAAGTTTAGATGAATAAAATGTTCATTTCATAGAACTCAGACTGATTTTGACAGCCAGCTGTAATAGATATTCATGAGGATGATGTTTTTGCTCAAGATGTGCTTTAAAATCTGAAAAACTTCTCACATTGTGAGAGTTTGAGTCTGTTCTTTCACTGGGGACATGAAAAGCAGATTTGCTTTGTGTTCACTTTTGGGTACATGAAGGTGATGACTGTTTAACAATTGCTCCAAATTAATGTCCCAACCTCTTCTATCATTTTTTGCTTTTAATTTTGCTTTCATCAAATAAGGACCTGAATAAATTGTTAGGTAAGACTGAGCACCATTTTTTGGTCATTCAGACAAGAGGTGAAGTACTGTTAATACAAACATTAGAACATTTGCTCCTCCAACACCTTTAGTCATGTCTGAGACAAGTTTGTTCTCTTTTCCTTTTTGTGAACACTAACAGCAAACTGGCCACACAAAGTGGAGGCTTTCATCCCAAATACAGCAGGCAGTGACAGTCCCCTAAATCTAAAACAGATAAAGCAGCATCCTTAGTCCATTTAGCAATTAAAGACATCCTAACTTACTGCTGAAGATTTTTTAATTACAGGCAAGACCAAACTGTGGTTACTGCAGACACTGCCCAGTTCTTGTGGCTCCCTCCTGCTTTCCTGCAGCTCTGGCTCCAGGAGATCTGTGTTGCTCTTCAGTTCAGTCCCAAGGAGATCTTTGCTCATTCTTTTAGTGAGGTCTGAGATCTCCTCAGGAAGTTCACAGGAGCTCAGTGATGTTCCCCCAGCCTTTGGTTCAGCACTCTCCTCCTGCACTGCATTTATCTCAAGATCACTGCAGACAATTGGTTTTTCTATAAGAGTACAATAAAACCATGAAAATAGCAATATTTGTAATGGAAATGAATATTAATTATAACTCCCAAGTCCACTGTTTTCTTCATGAACTTAAAATACAAAATCACCATTAGGGTGAAGAAAAGCAATCATAGAAATTTAATAAAATTTCCTTAAAAGCATCAGAGGTTTGAAATCCATCCTATCAGGCTGTGAGCAATTCTGTAAGTTGGTTTTCTTTGTTATATGTGTTTATCACAGTGCTCACACAGCCCATCAAACTGTAATCAAATCAAACTGTAATAGCCCAGAGGATGGTACATCATTTAATAACCTTTAATTATTTTGCAGACCATTGTAGTTGATTACCCCATCCAATATGAGAATGCTAAACTGAACACATTTATGTATTTTCAACAAAGCACTTAATAACTTTTCACATTTACCTTGAAAGATTTCTTTAGGAGAAACAGGATTGCTGTTGAGAGGAAAAAGTAAAAACTATTTAGTGTCAGCTGAGGAAGTTAAATGGAAAGAAGATTTTCCCAATATAACCATTTCTCTTTTAGGGACTGGTTCTGTGTTGGTCTGGTCTGCAGGTGCTGAGCTTTGATATGGGAAGGGGAAAAGACCAGAAAAACACAAAAAAGCAAACCAGGTCACAGCTACTCAAATAAATGCTGGGAGATCAGAAGAATTGCAGATCTATCAGTTATTGGTTTTGTCTGGAATTACAAGGTTGGTTAAATAAGAGTATCTTAAATGTGCACAGCACTGATCAATGGTAAAATCTGGATGTGAGTTCCTGCTCCTGCTGAGGAAAGGGCTCAGAAAAAAACAATTTTACTAAAATTCAGGACAGGCAAATGCAAAGAAATGAATCTTACATGGGTTAGGATTTCAAATGATCCTCTCTAGTTACAGGCAGTTAATATTTCTTAGTGCTTTAAACAGTGTACACTTCATAATTCAAATAGAACTGCCTGCAAAGAACTGCCCCCATTTCTTAGGAACTAACCCCAAATTTGGGATTATTTCCTTTCCCCCTACAATCTCTGCATTTCTCATACCTTCCACACTCCAGTGGGTCAGCTTTGACTTGCTTATTCATCCCCACAGCTCCAGTTTCCTCCACTGAAGAATGTGAAGATTCTTCCAAATCCTTGCAAGGAGACTGAACAAAACACAAAAACCAGAGATCCACATGCAACAACAGATTAAAATTTAAAAAACAAAAAAAAAAAAGTTAAAGTTCTGAAAAGCTGCATTTGGGTATAAATCCCATACAGTGCAGGTCCCTAAACAAAACAGGAAAAAAAAATGCAGGGAATTTTTGGAACTATCCATTTTCCATATTTGTATGGAAAACAAGCACCAATATTTTTCCTTATTGGAAGTTATTTAACTGTCGCTACTTTAAATATTTAACAGATCAAGACTCAAACAAATCATTTCAACACTGAGATTCCTGAAGTCCTTTATCAGCACTCACATCATCAAGGAACTCAATTTTCACAGAGGACTCTGCATTTTCACAAACAGTGCTGGATTCTCCAACTCTATAGACAGAAGCCCAGTATTTCTTCACCTCTTCATCTGTGAAATAGAAATAATTTTATGCATTTCAGTTTTTCCTGCTCAAAGCACACAAAAAAATGCAACATTTTTATTCATTATGAAAAACCACCAATATCCCCTTTTATTATTGCTGCTTTTAGCAGAAACTAAGAGTTAAGAATGGAATTGTTCAGCAATTATGGGAAAGAAATCTCAAAGAAAAAGTATTTTAGATGGAATAAACAAATCTGTTACACCTGTTAACTCCTCAATGTCATCATCATCATCCTCATCCTCATCTCCTTGTCCCCCTCCTGCAGCCTCAGCCTGATGAACACTCAGGGCTTGCACAGGCCTTGAATCTTTCATGCAACTTGAAAAAAATTGATCAACAGCAGTTCTGAAACAGGAAAAAAAAATCAATCTTAAAAAGTCGTATTTTTTTAATATATCAGAAAAATAAAAGGAAAAACCCTACCAGCCTATTCACTGAGCATTAACTAACTCCTCCTAATTTCATTGAGGTGACCTTGCTCCTCAAGAACTCAGAAAAAAACTCTGTAATGTCCACAAAAGAATCCTAAAGATTTCTTTTCTCTATAAAATTCCTGTAGCAAATGCCCCAAAATCAAGTAACCAAATATCAGAACAAGTCTTCAACTTCTACAATAACTTGATAGCAAAGAGAATCCCTGCAGGATTCTGAACTATGAAGTGATCAAATTAATTATAATAATTATTTTATTAAAGATAAAGCTCCCTGTACTAAAAACATTCCCTTTAACTCTTGACATTATATCTAATATTTTAAAAGTTTCATCTGGATTTTGGTTAATTCAGTATTTGTGAATTCTGTCATTAGGAGTACAATACCTTCTGTATTTCTTCAGCAGGAGTTTCTCCATGTAGCTCAGGCCATCCTGCTGGAATTCCACATGGATGGGTTCCTTCAGAGCTGTAACATTGGTCTGTACCTCACAAACTCCCACAGGCTCTGTCAGAATTATTTGTAAAAAATTATACAGCTGTTCAGGCTTCTAAACTTGCATTATTCTTGAATGAACATCACATTTGGGTCTTTGCATAACTGCAAAATTTAAATGGCCAGCAATATTATATTTACAGAGCACAGGCAGTAATGGGGGCAGCCAGAAAAACTTGTTTATTACAGATTGCTACACTGGAGCCATAGAAATGATGGGGAGATGGAAATCCATGACTCCACAGATCAAAATTCCACAGAAACAAACAAAAAAAGGGGAAAAAAATCAGTTTAATGTTATTTTGTACAAAAAGCCACCATCCATGGACTAGAGAAACAAGCCAGATTGGATTTGCACAAATCCAATCAGACCAGAGGAATTTTCCATATTTTTCCATACATACTTCAGCTGATTGCAGCTTTTCATTGGGACAAAGAAATATTAAGAGCCTGTGGAAGGCAAGCAGAAAATGTACTTGGATAGAGCACACAAAATCCTGAGCCCTGCACATTCCTTGCCTCAGTTTAAAACTGGTTTTATGTTTGAGCACTGCAGTTCATGCTGAAGCGCCACGTGAGACACAAGGCCATGGGACATGGGGCAGAGATCATTACAAAAACTGAGCTAAATACTCTGCATATCATTAAAAACACCTTCAGAGAGGATTGTTATTAATAAAGGCACTCTGAGAAAGAATGAAATGGGTTTTCTTAGCTTCACATAATATCTGCCTTCACTAATTTAAAATCTAACTTCCCCAAATGGCCCCAGCTGTATTTAAAATGTCATGAAGTCAGAACAAACCATACCTGATGGGACCCCACTGGCACACAGATCTCCTCCAGGATCACTTTTACTTCTCCTCCACTGAAGTAAAGCTTCCTGAAAAGACTTTGCAGACTCCTCCTCATCAAAGGCACCACTCAGCAAGGATCCTCTGTCCTGCTTTCCGAGGTTTGCACAGGCTGGTTCTGAGGCTGGTTCCTAAATCAGTTCCACAACATCACTGACAAAGCATTTCTGACTAGCAGCAGCATTTTTAGTGTCAGTGTGGAACTGCAGCACTCAATTTTCTGGGCTAAGCTGAGCTACCTGGTAATCAAGATCACTCCCATTTTATGTGATCTTGCTCACAATTAATTGTAAAGGTCTATCAAGAGATAAATAAGACAAAAGTTTTTATTACCAGACACACAAACTCCCTACTTTTAAAAGATTCTGAGAGCAGTGGCCATGGACACCCACATCCCACAGTTTGGATATAAAGCCATGGCCACCACATCCCATGTACAGGAGGGATTAAATGAGGCATTTAATGCAGCATGTGTCATTTAAAGGGATTTATGAGCTATGTGCTTTACTAATGAAGAGCTGCTTAGTGAAGCTTCTCAGTGGACAGGGGCACATCTGGAGAGGTCAGCAAGAGGAAAATGGTCATTGAAGGGGCTAACTGGGATAGCCAGTCAAGCAGCAGTCCAGGGAAGTCCACTCTGTAATTGATGAGCTTGACTGAAAACAGCTACAAAAGGAGAAAAACTGTCCTACACTGGGACTTTAGGGACTTTTCAACCTTTATTAGAATAAAGAAAATTACTGTGGAAGGTTTTCATTACCAACTCTTGGATGATTGTCAAGCAAAACCACAAAAATAATTGATGTATTTATGGGAAAGACCCCTTGTCTCCACATTCTCCAAGTGAGGGACCTGTTCTTACCACAACAAAGCAGCAAAGGTACAGGCAGAATAATGAGAGTCAAACATCAGCAGTCCGTACACAACTAGGTTGTTTTCCCAACTCCTCCTTTCTCCTGCCCTATGCTTTAACTGATCCAGGGACTGCGAGCACATCCAATGGCATTGTGATTTGCAGAAGCTGTTAAAGGTGTTTGCCCATCCAGGGCATTCCCGGATCATCCCCCTGCAATGCGGGGTGAGCAGAACGCAAAGTTCACTGTGTGAGAACGGGATCAGCAGGGACCAGCGCTTGGACCAACTCCCGGATCGCTCCGGGATCCCCGGGATGTGGGAGCGCTCCGGGATCCCCCCGGGCTGCGGGAAGCGCTCCGGGATCCCCCCGGGGCTGCGGGAAGCGCTCCGGGACACGGGAGCGCTCCGGGATGCGCAGCGGCCGGAGCGTCCTGCGGGGGCGCAGCGCCCTCGGGCGGCGATTCCCGGTACTGCAGCGGCCCCCGCGCCCCAGGATCGCTCCAGGGCCGGGATCGCTCCCCAAAAACCGCCGGGAAAAACCAAACCCAGCGCTCGGTTCGGAGCGTGTTGGATCTCTCTAAGAGAGGTGATAGTTTTTTAAATTAAAGTGTTCTTCTCTTATTCAACAGTGGAACTTCTCCATTCACATTGGTTACTTTAAAAATCGAGTTGTATGAGGCTACACCACACTTTGGAGGCTGGGTTTCCTGTTTATTATTTATTTCCTATTTATAATTCTTATTTCCTGCTTGCTAAAAGGCAAAATATCCTTATTAAACAGAAGTCACCTCACACCTGATAATAGAAATTTCCCCTCTAACACAGCTAACGAGGTGCCAGCTCAGAAGGCAGTCAGAATTCAATGCATTCCCTGGCTTTATCTAAGGATTTAAAATTACAAAAATTAATGGACCACTTTTTTTTGTCCTCTTTTCCTGCAATCATACATCTTGTTTTAATCACTGAGATGTGTTCCTTAGTTAAGGATGAGATCAGCCTTCTTCAGTCATGCTCACATGCTGGGCAAATTAATAAAAATACAGTTGAAATAAATTCTTCAACTGTTACCAGTGGTCACAGTTCTGATAACAGAACCATTTCTTTTGTTTCCTTGCACTCATGGAGATCTAAAATTTTTCTTCACTTTATGAGCCTTAAGTAATTATCAGAGAATGAAAGAAAAATGTCTGTTTACATACTGACACAAAAAAAAATCTACACACATTAAATTGTGCTGCTTGAGAGTTATTTTTAAACCATTTACTTACCAGCAGCTCACCCTTAATTTTAGGGGGTGCACAGGCCTTCCCCTTCACCCCCAATTTTTCATGAGACACAACATTTTTTCTTTCAGGCTTAACTGGTTTTTTCACTGGCTCTGGAATAAAACAAACAAAAACTTCAATTAATCCAGTGTTTCTGATTTCTTAATAGTTTAATTGCAGCAACCTCTAAGAAGCAATAATCTATCAGAAGTTTGTTCAAGTTTTATTTGGTTAAGAAAGATGTCTTTACCTTGAATCTCGTTCTTGAGTATTTGCAACTTCACTTTTTCTGGAGAAACCTAGAGGAAAGAATATTTACATAAATCTGTATAAGGTTCTTATGCTAATGAACAAAGAGTAACTTGTACAGAATGCAAATGGTTTTAGGGAAATAGCAGGCATGCATTTAAAGAGAGAATTCCATGTATTGCTCATGACAGCCATGAAGCCCAGGAGCAGTTTCCCTTCCCAGACATGAAATATTGTCCACATGACCCTTCCATGCTCCAACATCCCAGTAATCAATAACTTCCAGCATTTCTGCTTCTGTTTTCCCCTGCAAAGAGTTCACCCCACAGCCTCACTGTCCCTCATTCACCCCTTATTTTAATTTTGCCCTTTTTTAAATCCTGTCTTTGAGGAAGCAACAGCTCTGAGTTCCTTGTCTCAGAGAAGGGGGAAGGGAAAGAGGGGGGTAAAGAAAACCTTTTCATTCTGATCCTCTCCTCTCACAAGGAAGCAATTTTATTGAAGCTCTCATTTTCTGCCAGTTTAAGAAAAATTGCCACAGACTTTTCCAAAAGAAAATAAGTACCCCATTTGTACATACTGAAAACAGATTTTTCAAAGATTTAGCAGGAAAGTTCTCCATCTCTTCTTTTAGGTCTGAGGCAGTAAAAGTGAGTTAAAGAAAAGACTTTAACTGTGGTCTATTTTATCTGTGAAGGCAGAGAATTTTCACCCAAAACCTTTCAAGTATTTCAGATTCAACATGGGCACCACTACCACTGCACTCTTACAGATCTAAATCTATAGGAGCAGTGATAATTTGCTGTTTATTGCAATTAAAGCCCCAACAGATCACCCACCAAAACTTGATGTTCCTCCAGCTCAAAGGGAATCAGCAGCTTGGCATGGAAAAATAAGCAGTCAGGAATTTTACTCAGATGGGGTTTAACCCTTTTGGTTTTACAGTATTTGAAATTTTCCTGTTCTGCAGCATCAATCCAATTCTACATCCTGTTATACTTTAAACAGCTTTACTTGCAAATATTGTTTCCTACCTTCTTCCTGTTTTCATTATTTTGTGCCACAAAATGGCCTTGGGTGGTCCTTGGTGGTCCTGCCTGCCCAGATTTCCAGTGATAAGCACCTAACTTCCTACAAACCAAGGCAAGAAAAGCTTCAAAATTAGGCCTTCTGCAAGCAAGACAAGCAAAAAAGTTTCCTTCAGCTTGTTAAATATGAACAAAACATCACAAAAGTAAAATTCTTGTCTAAAGGATCATCAATTCCCCAAAGCACAAGTAGTCCCTTCCATTGAAATCTGCTTCATGTCTACTTTAATAGCAGTAAATACAACAAATGTGAAAGTACTTCTTTTTAAACCATTAAATTGGTCCAAGTTTTTAAACTTAAAAACAAAAAAAAACGTTATCAAGTCTCAAAGGTTGGTTTTAGAAAAATAAAAACAGAAGTACGTTTTGTGTGAGCCTTCATTGTCCCAGTTTACTCCAGGACTTCATCCAGCACTGCTAAAAATGCAGGAGCTTCCAGATCCTTTCCAGCTCAAACCATTCCATGATTCCAATGATGCCAATGCCAAAGTCTCCTCTCCTCAGAGCTCATTAGAGCAACCCTATCAGGGTCTGCAGGTAGCAGGCCTTGAGAACAAACCAAGAACAGCTCCATGGACACAAAAGTGCCACACATCACCTGCAAAACCCTGCCCCAGCAGCTCAGGGCAATGCTCACAGAGCTGCCAACAGCAGGCCCTCAGCAGCACCCAGGGATCCAAATCCAAGGCATTTGCATTCCCAGGGACAAAGCACAGCAGGCAGAAACTCAAGGAGGAGGAAGCAGATGCTGCAGGAATCTGCCAGCACTCACAGTGACTCAGATTTAAAGTTCACCCCAGCATTTGCCTCACTACACCATGCTGGGTTCCAAGCTTTGTTTGCCATCGTGCAGAAGATGCCTCTCCAGGAGGCCACACAAATGTAAAAGAGGATCAAATAACAGCAGCACCCTCTGCAGAAACCTCAGAAATAAAGAAGGAGGCAGCAGAAACTACCCTGTCTCCTGCTTGAGAACTAAGGTGTCAAATCCAGTCAGACAGGGGGAGAAAGGAGAAGAGGGAATAAATGAGAAAAACAGATCAAATATCATATAAGAGTTGAAAATTAAAGTCACAGGGAAGCAAGTTTACCATTGGGATGAAAGATTGGAGAGAGGAGACTGAATGTCATTGTGAATTCCAAACTCTTCAAGAGTTCCCATGTGGGGAGTTGGAGGTGTGGAGGGAGCTTCTCATTGGATTCCTTTTTCCCAAAGGGAAACTGAACCCACCTCCTCTCTTCTTTTTCTCTGCTCATGTTTGACTGCAGCTGCCATAATCTCTTCTCCATCTCTCTGTTTTCTGTTTCTAACTGTGCTTTCTCCAACTGCAATTCCTTGACAGTTCTGGAGGAAAGAGTGAAATATTAGAAATCACCTGGAAGTGAGTAAGGCACCTAAAGAAGTTTAAAGCAGAAAAACAGAAGCTGGAAAAATTGTCATTACAGCCATGTCCCTCTTTTGTCTCCCAGTAGGACTGAAAACAGCTCTGGAAAATTTAGGACAGGTCAAGTGCAAATTCCAACACAAAACTGACACAACTGTACTCAGGAAGTTTTGAGGTTTAATTCTATTAAAATAAAGAATCCACTGATTTCTTTAGTGTGCTCATATTATTCAGTAGATTCACAGGGTTACAAAACCTCTAACTTAATCAGGAAGTAGATTAAAGCCTGAGAAAAGAAAGGTTTGTGGATGAAAGCATAAGGAAAATGCTAGAAAAGAAACACATCACAATTTTTCTTGCTCTTGCATTCTCCTAGTTAATGTTGCATTAAAACTTATTAAAAATTAGGAAAAGCCATCTCAATCCCAATCAGATAGAGTGCACTTACTTTGTTTTTAATCTCATTGAGGTTCCAGCTTTTGAGCCTGGGAGAATTACAAAATCATTGACATTCATGATGCCCAGTATAACTTTTCCTAGAAAAGAGAATTTCAATGATCTACAGTTAGGAACCTGTTGAAATGGGAATTTGATTGAAATTAAAACAGTAAAAAACTCATTACACATTCAAAAATAGTCACATATAGAGGGAAATGGAGCACAAAACTTGTTTATGTGAAGTGCCAATAAAATCCTAGAGCAACTCAAAATTAAATTTAACTGGGAAAAAAAACCCCTTTTTTATTACATTTATGATACCAGGGAAAAGATTTTCTTGGCTGTTTCATTTGGGCAATTCCCTAAAGTTCAGTGCAAGCAGATTAATATTAAAAACACAGTTTTCTTGTACCAAACCCACAGAAAGCACCAAGAGGGAGAAAATTGTACCAATGGCTATGAAGTCAAAGCATCTCACTGGAGCTGGGAAGATGAATTCCTTCTGTCACAGACAAATTGATACAAAGGAACACAATAACTCACAAAGCAGAGTTAATCCCTCCTCTCAACACTTCAGTGGTATTTAGATTTTTATTTTTTTTAACCCAAGCTGTAAAATAAAATACTCTTCCAAAAAGGAAATTCATACAGCAGAAGGTTTAAATATTGAAGGTGAACATTCAGAGCCTTGCTGGGTTGGAATTTTTGTGGGATAACTGCAGTCAGTGCAGAACTGGGCATTTCCTGCTGCTGCTGGCAAGGACATGGAAAAAAACCAAAAATCAGAGACTTACAGCTGGCAGGGTGCTTGGAAAGCTCCTCGATCTCAGCTGCCAGGGGAGAGCAGCACCTAGTGAATGATAAGGAGAAGTTTAGGATTGGAAATATCCCAAATGGAAAACTGTCTGCTGACAGGTAAACCTGAATTAATACAGATAAAATGTGCCCAAATATCTCCACCTATGAGGACAAACACCTCAATGGCACATGCAAGTTAAAACACCTGGTGCCACAGAACCTAAAATGCAACACTTCAGTGCTGACAAAACGTCAGAAAACCCAAGCACTCAATTCTAACATCACTTCAAAACAGCCATTCCTTCATCACTTTCCAGGATGAAAGAAGATTTTATAAATTTTGAATAGAACAAAGTTTTTCTCTTGGTAAATGTGTGCTGGCAGGACCAGCAGAGCTGGGCAGCAGGAGGTCACACACTGGATTTGAGGTTATTTAATAGTAAAAACAGAGGCAAAGGACACAGGTCAGCTGAGCAAGCTCAAGGAGGGAAAGTAGCTAATAAAAAAGCACCATTTATATGAGTTAAATTTAACATATTCCACTGAAAGCAAATATTTAAAGGGATAACTTAAAAATGCAGCAATATCAGAGATAAATATCAGAGATGCTGTGTGAGAATATTAGAGATAAAAAGCCCTACAAAGTTTCAGGAACACTGGGTGGGGAAAAAACAGCATGAAGTTGTAGATAACAGGGGATAGACAGTGATCAACCCACAGAATTATTGTGAGAAAATACAGGAATTCACTAAACAGCATAATCCTCTGTGGGATAAAAACAAATGTTAAAGAGTCAAAGTTAAACAAACCCCATGGGAAATGCACACCCAGAGCCTGAAGGGCATCCTGAAATACCCCTGAGCCTGAAGGGCATCCTGAAATATCCCAAAGCCTGAAGGGCATCCTAAAATACCCCAGAGCTGGGCCCTCAGGGCTGCCAGGGAAGTGCATGAAGCCAAGCCCAAAGTCCCCAAATCAGACCTGGAATTTAAATACACACAGGAGTTCCCTCTTTCTGTCGGGTTTTTCTTTAATGAATCCCTTTTCTCTCTCTAATAAGCATCACAGTTTGCCAGTGAGGCAAACACTAAAGCTGCTCATCAACATAAATAAATCAAGCACTAATTAGCCACATCTTTTCTGCCTGTTCTTCTGCCACACTGCTACTCAAATGTCATCATTCCAGCAGGTTCCTCTGTGTGTAACAAAACAAAAACTGCTGTTTGGGCTAAATGAAGTTTGAGTCAGCTTTAAATAAACCCAAATTGCACACAGCCTGTGCCCCAGCTTAGCTCAAGTCTCTTCCTAATCAATTTAAAGACAGGTTTATAACTTACACACAGCTAAGATAGGTGTAGTTTATTTCACACTACAAGAGTTTAACTGGGGCAGACTAAATTCCAACAGCTTCCTCACATCAATAAACCCATAAAATCCAAGGGGATACTACTATGCAACAGCTCACATCCAATTATCAACACCATGAACGTGGATTTCACACTACACTAAGTTCCATCCACTTACCAATAATTCAAACCAAACTATTTCCTTTGAAGATTTATTCCAAGTGCAATAAAGAGTTTGTCTAGCATCACTCCCTACCCATTTGCTGTTAATTACAATGACTGAGACTTCTGGTCCTTCCAAACATTTATTATGCTAACTGCTTTAAAGAAAGATGGAAAAGAATGCCATTAAAAATATAAGAAATAAAAAAAAAGAAATACATCACATAAACTTTAATACAGGTATGCTGGAATAAACCCAGCCTTTCAGAATAAATTCATATTCTCCATGCCCTAATACCTGTGACACCAACAATTTCAGACTCCACTTTCTATTTTTAAGCCAATTATCCATTTCTACGTATAACACCATACAACATACAGAAATATCAGGAAAACAACACGAAAACAGCTAAATGCCACTTTCCCCTAAGTCCTCCTACCATATTTTGCAATTTCATCACGCTTTGGAAAGATGCATTATCTTGGTAACTGCAAACTCAACACCTGTTTCTATGGGTTATGTATCTTCACTGCTGTGTGTTGTGGTTTTTAGTTAAAGGAAAAAATTATAGCAGTTAAGGGAAAAAGACATAGTCAATCCACTACAACTTCACCAAGAGCTGTAATTGTAGCTGCATTATAAATAACTTCAAACACAAAGGCTGTGAGCAGGATCACCCAGGCCTCTCCACAAAATCTGCTAAAAAAACAAACAAAAAACAAAACACCTTAAAAAAAACCCCAATCTGCAAACCAAAAACCTCTACAGAGCACGTTTCTCAAGAGAAAAACCTTCTTACCCACACTGCAGCAGCTCTGCCCCGAGCAGGTGGGGTGATAAATAACACATAGGGTAATAAATAATACACGGGGTGATAAATAACAGATAAAGTGATCAGTAACCTTAAAACTAAGGTGGATAATGGCAGCAGTCAGTATTTGCCCTTAAGCCCCTCTCCAGCCCTGCTGTGGGATGGGTTTGTGGGTTCTACTCAGTCCTGACAGGCTGGGGAACAGAGCAGAGCACAAGGGCAGACAGGACATAAAGGTGTAAAAAATAAAGTGCTGGGTTTGTTCGGGTGGCTTTCCAAGCCTGATGAAAAGTCGTCGGCACAGGGACTTCTAACTTAAAACCTGAAAGGCGTGAGAGGGGCAATAAGAGAGCAGTGCCAGGGCCAGCACAACAGTGCCAGGGAGCAAATCGGGGGGATTTACACAACTGAGATCTCCGGGAGCAAATCGGGATTTACACAACTCCTCCGGGAGCAAATCGGGATTCACACAACTGACACCTCCGGGAGCAAATCGGGATTTACACAACTGACACCTCCCCGGCTGCTCTCGGCCCTCCTTGGGCACGGGGCTTGCTGGGCCGGAGCCTCGGCTCCTGAGGGGAACTGCCAGGGCTCACCCGGCCGGAGCTGGGGGGGAAACTGACGGGAAACTGAGGGGGAACTGAGGGGGAACTGAGGGGGAACTGAGAGAGAACTGAGGGGAAACTGAGGGGGGAACTGAGGGGGAAACTGAGGGGAAACTGAGGGGGAACTGAGGGAGAACTGAGGGAGAACTGAGGGCTCACCCCGGCCGGAGCTGGGATGGAGCTGAGGGCTCACCCCGGCCGGAGCTGGGATGGAGCTGTGGGCTCACCCCGGCCGGAGCTGGGGGATCTGAGGGCTCACCCCAGCAGGGGCTGTCCCTATTTCGGTCCCAGTCCCGATCCCTGTCCCAGTCGTGGTCCCGGTCCCGTTCCCGGTCCCGCTCGGGCCGAGCGCGGCGCCGTTACCATGGCAGCGCGGGAGGCACCATTGGGCCCCGCCGGGTGGGGGGGGATGAGGGCAGAGCCGATTCCGTGCGGGGCGCGGAGCTCGGCTGAGGGCAGAGCTTGGTTTATCACAGAACCGCGGAATATTCTGCGTTGGAAGGGACATTAAAGATTGTCCTGTGTTACCCCTGCCGTGGCGGGGACACTTCCACTTGTTGCTGCCAGCCCTGCCCAGCCGGCCTTGGGCAGTGCCAGGGCGGCCACAGCCTCTGTGGGCTCCTGTGCCAGGGCCTGCCCTCACGGGGAGCACCTTCCTAACCTAAACCTGCCTTCTATCGCTGTAAAACCATTGACCCTTGCCTCTGTGCCTTCTAAAATATCCCTCTGCCTCCTTTTAATGAGCCCTGTGATAAGTGATAAAAGATTCGTGTTAATCATGAAAGTATTGGGGTTTATATAAACCAAAATACAAAGGTCTAAAGTGAAGGAAAAACGTGATTAAATAATTCTGTTTTAAATCCCCTGTTATGAATATTATGTTTCTAAATAATTTGTATCTACTACTGGTTTGTAAAATCAGACTTTCCAATAGTCTGATAGATTTTGCAAAATCAGATTTCCTGCCTTTGTTTTATCAATGATTACCTGTCTACAAAGATCAGAACTTCCCAATTTCTGCCGGTTTTATCTCCCAGGACCCGATGGTATCTGTGGGACTGACTCCAGAGACTTTCACATGGATGTTTATTCACCACCACTGCTCACCTGGCAAAATTATGACAGCAAGAAAACAAAAAAAAAATTATTCATTATAATGAGAGACCACACTATAAGAAGAAACTGCAGACCAAGGTTTGATGGAGTGAGCAGTGACCCCTCACACCTCCCCAGTGCTGCTTTGCTCTGTCTGTACAAAATAAAACAATTAAATTTTGCTAAATATCGAGATTTTATGTTTCTCCCATCTCGTTCCAACCTTTATTCCCAAACTTCTCAATACACCCCCCATTTGTCTTTAAATCCAGGTTTTTCTGTGGTTTTACTTCTCTGTATTATTTATTCACCACTCTGGAGGAAGCAATCTGCTCTTCTGCTCATTTAGTGCCGAGCTTTAAGTAGCTAAAATCTAAATCAACCTCACTGAGTGCAAAGAGGCTTCAAATGGCTTTTTTTTACAAGTTATCCCATTATCCACACTAACCTTTAGTTAGTGCTCAGGACCCACAGAGCTAAACATCCTTGTGATGCTTAATTTTTCACAAAAGCTCTATTTATGCCCACCCTGTAGGTTTGTGCAGTTGTAGGTCCATGCATCACACTTTACCTCTTCCTGACCAGGTATTTATTTATGTTTCTGCCAATAAATGATAATTCCCATGCCACCCCCTCAAAGGAGAGTTGGAGTGCATGGCAATATTCAAGTTTTTATCAGCTATATTCTTGCAGTTTATTTGCTTCCAGTCTTGTCCTTCCAATTTTGGTGGCTTGACCATTATTTATAATTGATGCTCCTTTAGGGGATAAACAGCCTCCACAGAAAAGCTGGAGTTTCAGGAAAATGCACTCCATGATCCAAGCCAGGATTTAATAAGGATAAAGTATTATCTGTTTGAAATTTATGCACTCTAAGCTGTATTTCATTTGGCAAATTTGCATTTGTCCCATATGTATTCAGGCTAGGAGGCACACAATAACTTACACAGTTTTTCTTCACTACATAATCTGTCTGGCAGTAATTTTCCTTCATCATCATGGTTACAGCACAGTTTTCAAGATTTTTTTTTTACCCTGACAGGCAATTTGAGTGGAGAGCCTGTGGAAACACATATGGATTTATGGATTTTTTGATCTTGAGAAGGAGCTCAAGTAGTTTGCATAATGTGTAATCAACCTGAAAATATTCTGTATTCTGGACCTTACCTGGAATATTGTTTTGTAGCATTATAACATGTTCTTCCCTGTAGGAAAATCGTGTTCTTAGTAGCCAGATGAATACAGTTTTTAATATTCCATAATAATGCCTTACTGAAAGGCATCCATTGTACATGGGATACTTATCTATATTTTCAAAGAAAGTAGAGGCAATATTCTACATAAATTATGTTACAATGCTCAAGACTAGTTTTAATTATGAAGTTCCAGCTAGGAGAAAATGTGATTTTAGATGTAAGATAATTTCCTGCAGGAAAATTGGCCCTCTGCATCCAAAACTTAAGTGTTTCATACTGACTTTGTGAGCTTTGGATCGAGTTCTTCAGCTGGAAAAGCATCAAGAGCCTGTTTTGTTGAGGTTTGTCCCCTTAGATTTCCATGCATGGGAGATGAAGTAATGCAGGATTTGATGCTGGCATCCTCTATGTCATCATATTTATAATTAGATTATTTAACTTTCAGCCATTTTATGTGTCTCCTCCGATGCTCAGTTGTATTTTTTTTTTGTTTCATTCATCTGGTTTTCATAAACATAATTCCCTATTTTTGCAATCAGCTTTCACAAGTGTAGATCACACAAAGAAGTCAGTGCTTGCCTGATTTCTCCCAGAGTCGCTTCTATAGGAAGTAAATGTAAAGTTTTTAAGGAAAATAAGAACTGAAATTCAACTCAGATCCATCTGGTGGAGTTGTACTGTAAGTTATAAACCTTCTGTTGCCATTCTCTTCCTTTGTTCTCATACTGCTCCTGACAAAAATGAACCAGATTTATTAACTTTGTGGGGCTTTTAGTCCATGTTAAAATATCTGTAACTGGTTTTGAAGCTCTGCATGTACAGCCACTGTCAGAAAGAGCTCCTGAGCACAGAGGTGATGACCATAGAGACTTTTAGGGGCTTGGACCAGCCCACATTCCTACTTTGATTTGCAATCCTTTACATTTGTTTCAGGCTTTAGGTGAGCTGCCACATCAAAATTTCTGAGCTTGTAGGGCTATGAGTTACATTAACACTGGGAATGAAGAATGATCATGAAATATAATTCAATTTTTCTGCAAGCTGCCTTTGATCACTTTCCACAAACTTTCATGCAGTTCAAATTCCACTTTCATGACCAGTTACCAAAGGCCAGTTTTAAAATCTCATAAAGCAGGATCTGCAGGAAATGAACTTTAAATTTGCTCTGGAACTTCTTGTTCTTATGGCCAGGCAAGAAATAGAAGTAACATCATTTTACTTACCTGATTATTTTCAATAAATACACTTCCAGTAAAAGCAGGGTATTTTTAGTCCTCAGGAGGAGATTGTGTTATTTATTAGTTGTGAATTATTCGCTCCATTTTGTCCGTACAGCAAGAACCTTGTTTTCCCTCTTCCTCCCCTTTTTTGGCTGCAGAGGCACACAGGGAATGACAGCCACCAATCAGATGGAGATGTTTTATTTTTATTCACATCAGATCCCATTTAGGATGGTCTGGAATACTAAAACTATTTAAATTCAGGGAAACTCTGGACACCTTAAACCCTTTTGTTTGATAGGTGAGGACTCATTAAGTCCATTGGGGAACAAAACCCAAGCAGGGTTTGGTTTACAGCCAAAATTTTCCTTCACACTTCAGAACAACACATGAAATTGCCATGTTCAGTCATTTTTGAGCATTCTTTATTTAAAAATATATATATTTTCTTGCTCAGCCAGAGCTCCTGGTTTGATCACAAAAATGAACTCAACACCTGCAAGCATCAGAGTTCCCCTGATGAAAAGAGATGTGCTCACCTCGAGGTGTGCAGGCCATTAATTTGTGCCTTGAGTTAAAAACACACAGTGCTTTATTGGCCCTGCTTGACCCAAAAGTCAACCAGAAGTATCTAAAATTGGAGCCAGGTTGGAAGTTTTTTGTGAGGCCAGGTGATTTTCAGGTTTCATTACCACGTTTCAGGCTCTGTGACCTGCAGCCTGCACATCTGAAGGCAAAGCAGGCTGGCACCTCCAAGGAAAAACACTTTTACAAGGAAAAGCAGTAATAAATGGGAGGATTATCTCCAGTGCTGCCAGTGAATACAGCTGCTGGGTAGTGTTTTATTTGTTCACTTCATGAGGATAAAAAGAAATGAACTTGTTTTAAGCCATTCAGGTTTAAGACAGGCTTTATCTCCCTGGTTGGAGGAAAAGATTAGCACTTATTAGAGCCTAATCTTAATGATATCCATTTATAAATAGGGCTTCAAATTGTCTAAAATATTTAAACACAATGAAATGTAAAGAATTAAGACAGCAGAATCCTTCAGAGAGAGAAAAAAAAAATTGAAAACCTGAAGATTTATCTACAAAGATTAAAGCAGCTTTAATAGCAAAGCCCTAAGAAAATAAAAGAAAATATCAGGAGAAGGAAAACAGAAGTTTTTGCTGTGTCTGTACAAGGCAAATTAAGTTATAGATGTGGTAAAATGGCTTAAGAAATTATAAAAATGGAACCATTTGGCTGCTGTTTCACAGCCAAAGACATCACAGCTGTTAACCTTTGTCTAATCCTTTGTTTTTCCGAATCTTTATGCAGTCTTTGCTTTTTGTACAGAGAAGTGTTAATGCATGGAGGCATTCTCAGGTGTTTAAAATAGAAATGGCTTTTTTCTTTTTTTTCTTTTTTTTTTTTCCCAAACTGTAGGAAAGAGAGAACAGAACTCTTGTTTGTGTGCAGGTGTTGCAGGATCAGAGGGCAGTTCCTGGCTGATCACAGGTCACAGGCACTGCCTCTCAGACATTCCACACTTCACACTGGAATTTCCACCTCTGCCCAGAACTGTCCTTCCCTCTGGCTCAAAAGTGAAATTGTGCTTTATGCCCAACTCTCAGAGGAGCCTGGATGTTTTCCAGCACTGCCTTTTTCCAGGTGTGCCCATCAGGAGATGCCCCCACCAACCTGCAATCACCATGGCAGCACAGCTCAAACAGAAGGAATTTTCCTGGCCTGACTGGGCAGCTGGGTTTTATGGAAGGCTGGGCTGAATTTGCTCTGCTTCTCCTCTCCTGATCCATGATGACACATTTGAAATGCCCAGGGTTAAACAGGTGTGAGCCTGAACTCACCTTGCATCCCTTCTGCTGCTGCTCAGCTCACAGCCCTGCTGTTCTTTGCTGATACCCAAATTCCTCAGTGCTGCTTTTCACACAGCCACTGCAAAACCTTTCCAGGATTTGCTGTTAATACAGTCCTCAAACAGCTGCTGGCAGCTTTTACCTGAACACAACAGAGAATTCTGTTATTTGAAGTGTTTAGTAATCTTTTCCTTCCATTTTCACAACTCTGGGACCTCAGTTTCTTCCCACAGTGAGAAAAACCAGGAATCAGGAATTTGCTTACAATAGCATGCACAAACTTCCTAGAAAGACTGAAAGTGAGAAATCCTCACCTGAACTTTATCTATTGGCATTCACTTGGCATGGTTGGTGACTGCACCTCACTTTTGCAATTCATCTCTGTAATAGATTTGCAGAGCTCCTTCAAAGCCTTGCCAAGTTATTTCGGGTGTCATCATCAATATTTTCTTCAAAAATTGGATATGAGAAACAGTAAATGGGCAGTTTATATGTGAATAATGATTAGCTTGAGCAGCAGTACCAAATCATTTCCCATAGCCCTGTAGAAATAGTTCAATGATTCCACATCTACTAAAGAGGGTAGGACACAAAAAGGAATGCAGATCACAGCCCAGTTTTACAGCCAGCATGCCAACAGATCATCTTTTAAAGAACTTTCACTGGAATTGCTTACAAATATGAGGAAATGTTGCTTATTTAGCACATCTCTAGGAGAGAGAGAGATACTTCCCCAGAGAAGAGCTCTTTAACATAATCATTAAAATAATTCTGTCTTGCAAAAGTTTGCAGTTTTAGTAGACTGTGTATGAAACATGATAAGGATGGTTTGGTTTTCTTGTATTAAATCCCTTTTTGTAGCTAAACCACTGCAGTGGCTTATTGAAACACAACAAATCAAAAGCTCAGATCCTGCTTTTCTGGGCTGGCAGGGAAGTGACATTGCTGTCATTTGTCATTTGCTGAATAACTGATCAACAGGAAAACCTTACTGGGGGTATTGGGATGCAGGTGGGACAGAAAAGGGTGGGAGCAAAACTGATTTGTGCATCCTCCAAATCTTGGTGGTGTTAAAAAAGGACTCACCTCATTCCTGGTTTAAGTTCCTGGGAAACTTCCCATTATAAAACATCTTTGCAAGTTCTGTGATAGAGGAGGGTGAGAGGGTGAATTTCTTGCTGGACATCAGAATTCCAAATATCTGGAGAAGTGAATGACTTTTATCAGTTCTGTACAAGTCTGCAAGGTGTAAACTTTGAAAAGCTTTTTCTCCTCCATGAATTTAATAACATAAATGCTCATTTGATGTGGGCACAGAGCTCCTTAAGTGGAACCTGGAGCTGTGGATAAGCCATTTAAAGGCAGTGACAATGGATGGGAGAGGAAAACATCTCAGGAAGCAAATTCTTTCATTCTATGCAGGAATTCCTTCCTTGATTTCATTTTAAGAACTACAACTGTTAATATGTCCACCTCTCATACAGTCTACTCTACATCCCCTCAAAAAAGGGGGAAATTTTATCCCTGGATCACTCAGTGGAAGAGATCTCCAACATTTTTGGTCTCCCAGCAGAAGTGGGTTTTCTGTGATTTTCCATTGTCATTTTGGCCTTAAAGTCTCTCAGTTCTACCTGAACTCTGCTGGAGGTGCCAGAGCTCTTTCCCAGATGGAATTCCTGCTGTGCTTTTCACAGAAAACTCCTGACAGGATGCCATAATTGAATGTAATCACTGTAAACACTGGTACCCCACAGGTGAGCCCTCTTCCCATGTGGAATCCCACACAAAATGTACTCCCTGTCTCACAGCCACAGGAGGGTTTAAATTACACCCTTGCTCATGGCTCCATCAGGATTTTAGGGGAGAAATTAGCACTGGTCAGAGTTTGGACAAAAATGCCTTCACAGTGCAAATGTTGTAGCCTGGGTGTTGGGTCATTACCAGGCACAGGCAGAAATATCCATCAGGACAATCCTGCAAATAACAAAGGAAAGGATTCACTTTGTGACTACAAAAAAATAATCAACAAAAAAACAAACAAATACAAACCAGCTGCTGGATTAAGAATTAAAAAAATGAGAAGGGGGGAAAAAGCTTCCAATTTAGAAGAGCTTCGCTGGAGTCCTTTTTTTTGTCCCAAAAAGCAATAGAAATTAATCATCTCTGCTGGCATGCCTGAGTTAGAGACTAAAACATTGGTCCTGCAAGTAAATACAAGTGAAGGTCTTGCTGTTAAAAATTCATGTAAAATCATTCCAGCAGAGGAATAAGATCAGATATTTTCTTCCAGTTCCAGCAAGCTGACAAAGGAAAGAATTAGATACCAAGTCACAGCGTGCATGAATTAATCAATATGGATTTCAAATGCATCTCTGGGAGAGCTGCAATAAGAGGAGCAGTCAATTATTGCATGGGCAAAACCAAGCTGCTACAGAAACAGAATTCTTATTCTGACATTTAAGTTTCTCATCTTTTTTACTGCTTAATGAATAAAAACTGGACTTAGCTATTAATAACGAGGTTTTAATTTCAGAAATTAGAGCTTATAAGCTTTATAGTTCTTAAACCCAGTGATCTTTTTCAGCACTCTCAAAAAACCATGGGGCCTACATATTCAAAGGAAAGGGGAATTTATTTAATGCTAATCATTATTGTGACCTTTGGGTTTTCATCAGTTGCTAAATGGCCTTGGCATTAGAAAATACCACAGTGATAGGTAATGTCACAGAACATTAACAATTCCATTTTTCTTATCAATTAAGCTGACCTTACCTACACTTACTATTTATTTGAACAAGAGAAATCTAAACATATCATGGATATTACATTGCAACTACCAGAGAGTTCTGTAAATGCTTTTTTTTTTACCATAATTCATCTCTGAAGACCCTAATAAAAACAGCAATTGTGTAACCAGTAAAAGCAGGAATTTCTTTTCCTTTCCTTTTTCCTTTCCTTTTTCCTTTCCTTTTTCCTTTCCTTTTTCCTTTCCATGATCTGCCATTTATTCAAACCCATAATTCAATAAATAGCTCAGTTTTTACATCAGAAAAGAGCAGATTTTTTTTTTATTTTTTTTTTCATTAAAGCATTTTGTCAGTAATGGTGGTGTGGAAGGGTGTGGGGAATTTTCTGGTTGCTCTCAGCACCCCTTTGGCAAATGGAAAACATAAAATAATGGACACCTAAGTGACAGTGGAGATGCTCAAGGGAAGGGGTTCACAACTGAAAATGTGCTGGTTACAAATGAGAATTTGACACTGGCAAACTCCATCATAAAAATAAACTTAAATTACCTCCAATTCCTTCTTAGCATCCTTGCTGGATGTAATAAATCATTGTTCAGCTTTAAAACAAGTTGAAAAGCAGATTAAGGACCAGAAAACTAAAACAGAAATTAAATGAAAGGCAAAATTTACATTTCCAAGGTGTAACACAAAAATGGGCAAATGTCAGGGCCCAGCAGTCCTGGGTGTCCTGGAGTTGGAATTTCCTCCAATTCTTTGTTTTTAATTAAATTATGAGAAACAACCATGGACATCCTTGCAATTTCTTTGTCAAGCCTTGTATTTTTACCCTGACAAACAACAAAAGATATTGGAAAGAAGCAAAATTGAAAATTATATATGACTTAAGACATTTTTTTCTCTTCTTCCTCCTGAACTTCATGAAGCCAGGCTCAGCTGGGCTGTAATTCCTTTGTCCTGCCACTTCCACACCTAAAGTGTTTGGGCTAAGCTGAGCTCCTCCTCTTTTTGGGGCTGTTGTAAAATCTGATAATTCCCAGGATTGTGAGAAAAATGGCTCGAATAGAGGCAAAAAGGTTTGCCCCATAATTGATGATGAAGGTAATAACTAATGTTTGATAATTATGAAGAACCCCCATTTATATTAAAATACTAGTTCTTGTTCTCTGGGAAAAATGCAGCATCTCAGGAAAAAAAATGAGATTGCAGCATGGCCAGGTCCATCCTTTGAGCGCTTTTCCAAGACTGGGAATTCACCAAGCAAAAATTCTCAATGTCCCAATTCCCCAAGTTTTATTAAACATCATTCTGCATGACAATATTAGGAAATGTCTTTAAATGTAAAGAAAATCCCTGATGTTTCCTGAGCAGTTTGGAGTCCCTGTCCCTTCCAGATCAGCTGTTTGAGATCAGATCCTGGTGCTGCTGATTTCCAACTCCACTGGGCAGTGCCTTGAATCCATCACAGATCAGAAATTCATTGCAAAGCAAACATTTAGGACGTGGGGGAAAGTGGAGAATGACTGGCAAAAAAAAAAAATTATTCTGAAAAAATAAAAATGTCGAGGGTTTACCATCTGTTTTGTTTTCCATCCAGGTACTTCTGGGCTCTGAACAAGCTTTTGTGCCTTGGAAATCCACCAGTTTTCTGGAAAAAATCCCTTGTTGCTATGGAAATACCATCCCTTCCCCATGAATCCTCCTTGAAGGTGGAGGACATTGGCAAGAGTAAATGTAAACTTTTTGGTTTTTTTTTTTTTTAAATGATGTGTCAGACAGAAGTGGCTGGAGCAGGGAGAATTCCTCACCCCCCAAAAACCACCGTGGTACCATGAGCTCGTGGTGAGGAACATGAAGGGGCTGTGTGATGGGCTCATTATCCATCCCCAAAATGCATCCTGGAGCTCCTGGCAGGGCTGGGCTGAGCGCTGGCTCCGTGCCCAGAGCTCTGCTTTAATGAAACACAAAGTTGAGAGGGATCAATAACGCTCTGCCCTCCCAAACAGCGTGCTGGAGCAGGCTTTGGGAAGGTGATGGGCAGGGAAATGGGATGGCTGTGAAAACTGGCAGCACTCCTGTCAGGTTCACACACTGAGGCTGCCTTGTCATTCCGTGGCAAACCCCAGCAGGGGGATGGAGAACAGAATGAAAGACAAGAGTGTGTGAAAAGAACATGAGAGAAAACCTCTCTTTTCTACCCTTTCCCACTTGTTTTTTTCTCTCTGTCTGCATCCCAGCAGCCCAGAAGTGAAATTCCCCCAGATGTGACCCAGCCAGAAGGGCAGACCTGGGGATGTTCAAATGCTTCCCCCACTCAGAGCCCTCCCATAAACACAGCCTGGTGGCTGCTGAGGCTGCTGGCCACCCTGCAGGAATAGTGAGAAATAAAACAAAGCCACCCCTTTGGAATTAAGACCTAATCCATCCTCCTGCAGCTCAGACTCGTGCAGTGATTTATGACCAAATTCCTCCCACCCCTACAGTGCACTCACCATCACAAACAGGCTCAGGGACCACTCAAAAAAATTAAAACGCAGCTCAGCGTAAGCATGGCAAATCTGTCTGATAACCTGAGGAGTTCCTTCAAAGGGTAATACCCAATGAAAGTAATTCCAAAAGCAACACATGGGAAAAAAGCCATTTAAAGATGGTGTGCCAGTGAGATCTTGTGATTCTCTAATAAATTGATGTCAGGAGCTGAAATGTTCACAGAATCCCTGAATGGTTTGGGCTGGGACATTAAAGATAATACAGCTCTGACCCTGCCATGGCAGGGACACCTTCCACCAGCCCAGGCTGCTCCAAGCTCCATCCAGCCCAGCCTTGGGCACTGCCAGGGATCCAGGGGCACCTGTGCCAGCCCTGCCCACCCTCCCAGGGAAGGATTTTTCCCTCAAATCCCACCTAAACCTGCTCTCTGGCAGTGGGAAGCCATTCCCCCTGGTCCTTCTAAATTGTCCTCTTCCATCTCAGCTCCTTCCAGGGACTGAGAGGCTCTGATAAAGTCACCTCAAAGATTTCTCCTCTCCAGGGTGAACAATCCCAGTTCCCCAGCCTAGAGCAGAGCTGCTCACCCCTCTGATCATCCTGCTGAGCAGAGGGGCAGGATCAATGTGGGCAGCACGCTGGGGACACAGGTGGGGTTTTTAAATCACGTTTTTACTGAGAACATTCCTATTTGGAAGTCTTCAGCTATTTGATTCTAATTTTTTCTTTGTGAAGCCTGAGCCAAGTGCAGTTCCAGAGCACTCCCACTGATGTCCCCAGCATTACAGCTAAGCTGCTCTCTGCCTCTCCACCAGCTCACTTTGTTTCAGCTTATTTTCCCCTTCTCTTCAGCTGCCTGCTCATCTTACTCCATTCTTCCGAGACTCCTTTTTACAACCTTTGCAGGATGAATTCATTCAGTGTTTTTGGCTCCCTGCAGGGAGTGCTGTGCTCAGAGCATCTTGTACCTGCAGGCAGCCTGAGGAGAGCCCTCCGTGCCAGGGACACCTGGCAGCACTCACAGCCCTGCTGCTTCCTGCAACTTGTTTATTCAAATATCCCTTATGATGGGGGAAACAAATTGTAACAGCTACAAATCATCTGCCAGACTGACCAGACTTGCATCATAAACCTTTGCACAATCAATACTTGAGAAAAGCCAAGTGGTGGCTTGGTAAGTTAATTTTTTTTTGCAAGTTCAGAAAGGGCTGTGTAGGAAACAGTGGTTCAAACCTGCATTCAATGTGCTGAATACTTTTTATTCCAAGTGCAAATGAGTGACTGTACCTGTTAAGATTGTATTAGAATGATAAAACCAATTAAAAGAGATTTATTGCCTTTCTAAGATTCCCTTTTGAGATGGAAATAGTCCTGCTTTTAAAACACGAATTCATCTGTTTCATACAGGTTGCACACATTGAAAAAGCATTATCAAAAACTGTAGGATTGCCTTTTGAAGTAATTTTTTTAATCTTTCACTGTCTGCCTTGCTTGGCTGAAACAAGGCAGTGCAGAACACTTTTTAGGGAAGGCTGAGGAGATAATGGAGCTACAGCAAATTTCTGACACGGGACCAGAATCTGACACCAGAAATCTCTTGTGGTAGGGACAAATCCTGCCAGGAATTGTAGTGAGGAGCTCATGGGTGCAGTTTGTACACACAGCAGCCCTGGGCTCACACCTGCCCTGCCCATGGGGACCAGGCTGGGTTGGATGCTCAGGGTGATGCCTTGGGTTTTAACTTTTTTATTTTTCAGAATCTCTGCTGCTTAGTGTGCAACTCTGAAACTTTATGTTGGGTGTTAGTGAGTTCTCCTTGCAGGGTAGTGACAAAACAATTCCTTCCCAGCTGGGGAATCAAGGACAACTGGTACCCAAAAATCAGAAACAACAGTGAGGGAAAGGGGCCAGGGCAGGGGCTGAAACTTCACAGCCTGGGGCTGTGTTTGGATAATTGACCTCATGTGTGGATGAGCCAAAACTGATAAAAGTGTAAAACTCGTGCCCAGGATCCATCTGGGATTTGATTTGGGTGCAGCCCCAGCTGGGCTCTTGCACTGCCCAAGGTGAATCCTTCCAATAAATGCTGATTTTATTCCTTTTGCTCTGTCTGCTCTCTGTTCCAGCTCAGCAAGGGGAGCTCCACATCCCTGTGAAAGCTGGAGTTGCACTCATGCCTTCCAATGCCTGACCACCCTTCCATGAGGAAATCCTCCTGATGTCCATCCTGACCCTCCCCTGCTGCTCCAGGTCATTCCCTCCCTTCCATCACAGCAAGAGCCAACCCCCTTTTTTAGAGTTATTTTCTACATTGATTTGTAGTTGTTAATTATGAAAAACACTTTTAAATACCAATCTGCTGCAATGTGTGGCAGCAGCAGGGAATCCCTCCCAGAGAACAGCCAGCAGCAGGACAGGAGATCCTCACCATCAACCCAAAGCTGCTTTGAAGTGCTTGTCCCATGTCCCCTGTGCCCCATTTCGAGCTCTGGAGCAGCACAAGGGGATGCAGAGCCCCATGGAGATGCAGCCCCGTGCCTGGAAGCACAGGGACAGAGCCAGTGTCCCAGCAGGGACATCCCAGAGCCAGCAAAGAGAGCTCTGCTGTCACACACTTGGCATCATCACACTGTTTATTGCACTTTCCCCCTGCCACATGATTGAAACCAATTAAATTATTGGAACCAGGGAAGTGATTTATCTTCAAAGTACTGCTCTTGCCTGAGAAAATTAGATAAAACTACTGACTTTTCTGAAGTTTTATTGCTCCCTGTCTTTACTCATGGAAGTTGCCTAAGTCTTTTGGGAGTTCTCTCTGACCCAGAGCAGGGCTGGGTGTAAATCAGCCTTCTAATGAAAACTTCTGTGTCTGAATGGGTGCCAGATCTAATCCCACAAAAATCCATGGCAAGAAAAGTTAAAATTAATGTTTAGGGTTTTCTTATCAGTATTATTTGGCTTAAGGAACACATTCCTATAAATGCCCCGCTCATGGACACAATGAGAGAGTTCCTTTTCTCCTGAGAAACAAGTTTATTGATTCTCTCATTTCCCTGATCTGAGCAGCAAATGTTACATCCACAAATGTTTTATCTCTCTTACACACAAAATCAAGCCCCTACATTATTTCAATTATTGAGAAATACTATTGAGAAAGTAGAGAGTGGCTCTCATGACAAATACAAACCTGGACTTTCAATTGTGTCGTGTCCCCCTTCAGAATTTCTAAGTCAAGATGACTAAAATCCTGGCAAAAAAATTTAAAGAATAAGAATTTTTTTTGTATTTTTTTTGCTGATCCTGGGAAGGCCAAGTGAAACTTTCCTTTTGAAAGGCAGTCAGATATTGATTTACAATTCCACTTCAAAAGGATCACCAGCACCCACACCCCCTTTTCTTCCATTCAAAGAACTGCCACAACATATTTATTTTCTTTCATGGGGATCTTATTTATTGCTGGACAAGCAGGATACAAAGAAATAGGATCTCTGTAATGCCTTAGCCAGAGTATAAATGTCAGTCACTTCAGGGAGCTGAAAAGGGGATTTTAAAAGCATCTCAGCAGCTCTTGGGAGAATCCTGCTCCAAATCCATCCTGCTGTTCATCACCTGCACTGTCTCAAGGCATCAGCTGAAAAGGAATAAAACCAATGGGACTCTTCCCATTTGCTTTAATGGACTTTGGATCAGTGCCCAAGAACATTAAGTTGAGAGATAAATATATTTTTAATTCAATCAAGTTTTCCAAAGTTTCTGCTGAGATCAATCAGGAGCTCAGTGGTCCTGTGGGAAGGAGCTGAGTCCCACACACAGCTCTGCCTTCTCCTAAAGCTTAAGCCAAAGTAACCCAGATTTAGGCACTGGGAATACCAAACACCACTTAAAATATTTCACTTTGCTCTCTTAATGGTTCTCTCTGGCTGCTGTTGCATCCCCATCACTGACACATGAACTGTTCCCAAAAGCCTTGACATGGAAAAGTGTCCCCCCTCCCCACTGGTCGGTGTTAAAGCAGGTTTGCCTTGAAAAATAAAGACTAAAACAAGGACACAGATAAGCCTAACATGAAAAACAATTTGATTAATGCACCAAGGGCCACAACAGGCAAGCAGCAAACACGGGGCTGTCAGGGCTGCCTTTGGAAGAAATTAATGGAGGGAACAAGGTTTCGGTTTAATGGGATTAGGAGACCTTAAGAAATGCTCATTTCTGTCTTAATTTACCTGACATTTTTGTTTACCTTGCACCCTCTCCTGTAACAGGGTTCAGAGCTCTGCATCTGTAACTGATGCATTACACAGGGCTGGGGATCATCTTGTCCTGCCTGGCTCCCACAAGGAGTTGCTCTGTCCTGTGCCCTTTTCCTTCCTTGCCATGGAAGAAAAGCCAGAAGCAGCTGATTTACTGAGATATGAGTATTGGTCTAATACTGATACTCAACTGTGATGGACAAAACAATTTAAAGTTACAAAGTCAATGTTTATTCAGCCCTGGGCAGCAGTGTGGGGTAACCCTCTAATACACACTGCAAATTACAGGTGGTCACAAATCTGTTTATTGACAAAGGATTCAAACAAATTCATATTCATAATACCAGCCCCTCCCATCCCTGCTTCCCATGGTAATTAGCTGGAATGGCAATTAAGCAGTGTGGTTGGCTTCTTGAATTAAGTCTGGGCTTGTTTTTGTGGGGAGGGGTCTTAAAAGGAGGAAGGTGAGTCTTCCTCACCCTGACCTTTTCTATCAATGACAATACAAATGGCTTTGGGGCAACTCCAGTTTTGCAAAGAATGAGTTTCTGGTTGCAATTGTTTGTGTTCTTTGGATGTGCCTACCAGTTTCATCCTTTCCCATTGCAAGCACAGCTAAGCAAACATAAATTGACAGGAATCAATTATTGAAGTTTCAGGTAACTATCTTAAGCTCAGTTTCTTCTAACTTTTAACTAAAATCCTAATTTCTTTAAGATTAGTGTTTCACAGCCTGTGAAATCCCCCTTAGTCAGCACAGGGCTGTGCCTCAGCCCTGCCTTTACCCTGGAAATTCAAACCCATCCCTCACTCCATCACCAGCTGAACGTGAGCAAAACAGCTTTAGGCTAAAAGCAATCTAATCTGAACCAGAGAAATACTGTGACATTAAAAGCACTGGAAATATATGATAGAACATCTAGAAAGCTTTTAATCTGGATGGGTTGGAGATAAGGCTGTTGTCACTTGCAGGAGGCACGACAAGCTCGGTGTGACTCAGTGATGGATGGCCCAGCCTGGGATGCTGGCTCTGTACAAAAACATTATTTGTGGCCTTCTTACAAACATTCATTGTCACTCTGCCTGTTTTAAATCTGAGCCTGCTCAAGCTTTAAAGGAAGAGAAGGCCATAAATAATGGGTTAGAAACTTCAGAAATTGAGCAAAAAAGGTTTTCTGTGCATAAAGGTGGCGCTGGTTTAAAGTCCAATATATTGCCATCTCCTCGGACTAGAAGTTGTGGGAGGGTGGGAATTTTCTTTCTTCAGGAACATAAAGGTTTAATTTCGAGCCCTGAGGACAGAAATAACCAGGCCAAGCAAAGCTGTGTCCATTTGCACCTCTGGGGCAGGTGTGCAACAGTGGCTTTGCATTCCTGCCAGGCACGAAAAGCATCCCTGCAGCACAGCAGTGTTAAAAATTGGCCTCTGCCTGCATCTCCTCAGCTCTGAAATTAAGGTGAACTGATACAAAGAGCATCAGGCAGTCAGGAGGGAAGGTCCCTGCTTTCTGTCACCTCCAGAACCACCCTGGGAGCCCAGAGAGCTCAGCCAAGCCCCTACCCTGCAGCTCTGCCACCCCAGTTACACACCTGGGCTGGGAGCTGCTGCTTTCATTTCCCTGGGCCCTCGGATTATTTTAATTATCTGACTCAGATTTAGAGTTTCTCAGAGCAAGGATAATTTTTCACCACTTAGAAAGCATCAAGCATCTACTCTGCGTGTAATTGAGGTCCTAAAGTCATTAAGGCAATAGCACAGGAGAGCTGTAAAAAATTATCAGAGAAAATAGAGACAGAAGAGATAAGATGCAGCTCTCTGGGAAAAGGAACAAAAGTACTTCAAAGTTCTATTCTTCGAGGTTTTGGCTTAATTAATTAACTCTCCTCAGCTTGCTTTGCTTCATATAAACTGCCCATGCCTGGGGGTGTCCAGGGCCAGGTTGGACACTGGGGCTTGGAGCAGCCTGGGACAGTGGGAGGGGTCCCTGCCATGGCAGGGGTTGGAATGAGATAGATTTGACAATCCCTCCCAATCCAAACCATTCCATGATTCCATGGCTCTCACATCCATGGCACTGATGCTAAAATGGCTCTGAATTAATGAACACAGATTTGACATTACCCATTATGAAGTTATTCTGCAAATGTGTTCTTGCAGGAGGAGATTTAATTTGCTTTGAAGTTTACGTGATCCTGGGGAAAAAAAAAAACAGGCTTTGACCTTGTAAACAACTCTGCACTTAGGATTTACTTTTTAAAAGCATTTGTAAACCTGAATAGTCCTCCTGAATTCAGCGTGACTCAAATCTCTGCAGGATTTGGTCTGGCAAATTACACATGCAAATTATTCTACAAGAGGATATTTTGCAGATTGACTTAAACTTGAGGATGAGCCAATATAGTAACTATTGCACTAAGATATGTAAATTGCCTTGAATAAAGCCCATTTTCTAGTAACAAAATATTTTCCAGGAGAGATGAGATGACAGACACTCAAGCAGATACTGCAGAGAGCAGCATCTCCTGAGCAAAAGCTGCCTCTGAGGTAGGAAAGCAGCTCATTGTTTTCTTCCTACAATCTGACCTTGCTGCTTAATGAATAGCAAAGATCCCGGCAGAGAAAGAATTGAAGCTGGAGTTTTTAGAGAAAGTACCTCTTAAAACATTTCTGTCAGTTTAGGCAAGCACTGAATCCTCAATTACTTTCCCCAAATTTATCCAGAACAGGTATTAAGCTGGGAAATGGAGGAAATGAGGTTGTCTGCAGAGATTTCTTGCCCTTCAGACTCAAAGAGGAAATTAGTGTAAAACAGTGCCAGAATAGTGGTGTTTTTTTAATATTCAAAGACACACAAAATATTTTTTTCCTTTTTTTTTAGTTGAAAAGATCCATGACTGCCATGATTAATGTTTTGACACCCACCAATGCAATCAAGCATCCAGCTCAGCTAATTCCATTTGCATGTGGCTTCCCTGGAGCACAGGGATGGGTTGGTACAAGTGGGAGCTCAGGCTGGGGGTCAGCACTTCCTTACTCTGAATTAATGACATCAAACCTTGGGCACAGCACAATCCTGGGAAGAAAATCCCTGCAAACACCAGGTTCTTCTCTGGGCTCACACTTGCATTTGTTTTTTAGGGTTAGAACAGGAAACTCAGGGGAAACCTTAAATTTGGAAGTGAACTGGCAAGTGACTTCACTGCACTCCAACTATTTGGTTTAAATCAGATGAGGATTTGATTGCTCATGGTTCTAAAACATTGCAAGAGCATCCAAATGCCTGGAAACTTCAGCTGGATTGCAATCAGGGAAGGAAAAAAGTATAGAAGTGACCTCCCTGATTTTGGTTCCTCTGATGAAAAACTCAGGACAAGCTGGAGAGAGGAGATCCTGGTTAGGACCTAAGGATGTGTAAGGATGAGATCCCAAGTAATGGCTGAAAATGCTGCTCCCAAAAAAAGGGAGCACATTGGAAAAATCTAATGGCAACAGCAAAGACAATTTCCCTGGATCTGCATTCTGTGTACACACCTTCCTTTGGAAGAGGAGGTTTCTTTTTCTGCCAGCTTTGCTTGCTGCTTATTTCTTTTTATTTTTCCTCCACATTCACTGACAGAGTTGTTTTGTTCAGGATCATGAATTTCTTTTGGGAACAGCCTCTTCTCATCAAATATTGCTTTCAAGGCTACAAAACAGGGCTGAATTCCACATCAAAAACAGGGGAACATTTGGTGAGGTGCACTCTGAAAATCAGGCTGCAGGAAGAATTTTAAAAAATGAGGGAGGCAGAGCTCAAGCACTGCCCAACCCCAAGAAAAACACTGGATTTCTGCTTCCACTTCTGCTGACAAGTTTAGATTTTTGGGGATTTTTCTCCCAGTTAGGGAACTGAGACTTGTTGAGCCACAGTGTGTCCATCTCTGCCTCACACCCTTTGAATTCATTGGCCAGGTCTAATAGATCTGATGGAATGGAAACATGGAATTGTTTAGGTTGGAAAATACCTTTAAGGTCATCATGGTCAGTGCAGAGCCAGCCCCATGTTCACCACTGACATGGAAGGGTGAGGATCTCAGGGAGCAGAATTCCTGCAGAACAGGAGAGCAGGGGATGGATGGATGGATGATGGATGATGGATGGATGGATGGATGATGGATGGATGGATGGATGATGGATGGATGGACAGGGATGGATGGATGATGGATGGATGGATGGATGATGGATGGATGATGGATGGATGGATGGATGAATGGATGATGGATGGATGGACAGGGATGGATGGATGGATGGATGGACAGGGATGGATGGATGGATGATGGATGGATGGATGGATGGATGGTGGATGGATGGATGGATGGATGATGGATGGATGAATGGATGGATGGATGATGGATGGATGGACAGGGATGGATGGATGATGGATGGATGATGGATGGATGGATGGTGGAATGAATGATGGATGGATGAAGAACTGCCCTTCCTTGGGGAGGTTCCTGGGCAATCTCTAGCCAGAGCCAGCTCCTTTTTGGGCACCAAAATCAAACCAGTCCATCTCAAGGGGGAAATCCCTGGCAGTGTACCTTCACCAGTGCTTTTGTAACTGCTGATTCCATTTTATTCTTTCCCACTTAGACCTTTGGACTGAAGATCAGCTGCAGAGCCTGAAACACCCAAAGAGAGAGGCCTCCCACCCTGCATGTGCTGCCCCTTCCAAAACCTTCTCTGTATCCAGCAGAACTTTGCTTTTGACTTTTTCACATGGGCAAATTCATCCCCTGCTTAACTCAGGGAGTCTGGACTGGGTTTTTCCCTCCCCTCCTCCTCCTCCAAGTCTCCATTCCTTTAATTTATTAGAACTCCAATGCTGCAATTAAGTACTAAAAAAAAAAATCAAATTATCCTCTACTGAAACAAGAGCTCTAAAACTGTTCCCTGAAGGCCTGCATGACTGAGCAGGTTTAGCCTGCAGCCATTTATTTACAAGGATACAGCAGGATGGTCTCCAAGGATTCCTCCAGTCCTGGACAAGATTCCTTCTCCTCACGTGCATCCATCCCTCCTGCTGAAGCCAGACTGATTCATGAATAAGAATAAATGCAATTCACTGAGCTGTTACTATGACACCTGGTAGTATCTCAGGAGCAGAGTGGGCTGTGCTGATTTCTTTGGGAAAGGAGCCTGAGGAGTTGGAATTTCACACACTCAGATATTGTTAACAAGATGATGAGCACAGATCTAAAATTGCTGCAGCCACTCCAGCTGAGAGTGCTCTTGCATTTAACAAGCCAGGAAAGCAGCAGGCAAAGGCTGGGTTTGATGCCCCAGTGATTGTTATCACTGCAGAGAGCATTAAATAAAATCAAATCAAAAGTACACAACGCTCCTGGAGCCCTGCTCGTTACTGACCAGGTAGGAAACGATGCCCTGAGTGCTGAGGGGAGAAACATCCAGCAAAACATCCCACACAACTTTTTGTCCACACTCTGGAATCTCACCTTCCAGATGTAATTACAGCATTTAGCTCTTGGGAAAGCTACAGGACTTTATCTATTGATTTCTGTAAGTGTAGGACAGAATTTGCAATGATTTAAAGGAATAGGATTTGAAATGTGTGAACTGTGTTTCTAGCTTCAGTTAATTAAAAGGTACATTAAACTAAAAACAAAAAAAAGAGGCTAATTAATACATTACCAGGTTTAATACTTAATTTCACATATAAGATACCCTTTAAACACACCCTTAAATGAGAAAACTTTTGACTGGGAATTGTTAAAGTTAGCAGCAAAAAAAGAATCTGATAGAGATTTACTGCTAGCCTGATCCTAAAGGCAGCAGAGTGGCTTTAATGAGCAATGCTTCAGAGCCTCACACAGCAAATCAGCTCCAGTGCCCACGTCTGCAGCACAGCAAAACCCTCAATATTCGGTGACTTTCAAATCAAAACCGGCCTGAGTGGGATTTGTGTGAACGATCCAGCTCTCTGCAGAGGTCACTGAGAAGCCAGGGCTGTTTGGAGCTGGAATTCACTCTGCCAACAGCTGGGCTTATTTACCTTGGAAATGGGGTATTCACACACTGCACTCGAGCTGGGCTTTCCAAATTGCACTGCCCACACGATTTTAATGGCTCTACCCCTCATTTAGCTCTCGTTTTGAGCAACTCAGGGTGACGTGGAAGTGCCAGACCGATTTTTCTTTTGCTTGATGAGGGTGAGGTTTGGATAATTAAAACTGAATTAGTGAGGAAGCTCTGAAGTGCTGGAATTGTCTGTATAAAAATGGCACATTGTTTACACCTGCCCTTGCACAGAAAAGCAGTGTTGCTGCTGTTATCCTTACAGAGAAATAACATCCCTTGGTCAGGTGAAACAGGCACTGATTGAAAAAAAAAAAAATCACAGCTCGTGTGATGATTAAATCAACTTCCAAGTGTTTAATTTAGAGGTTGCACACTTGGCCCTGCTGAGTCAGCTGCAAAGTGTCCAACACAATCAGGTTCTTTCACCTCATTTCTTCCTGGGAGCTCAGCAATCGACCTCTGAAATCCATCTGAGCCAAAGTGGACTCAGAGCAGAGCTCCAAATTCCTGCTCCTGCAGGGTGGCTGTGCCATGTCCTTCATCCTCCAACCATGGGAGCTCTCAGGTCTGGACAGGAGCTTTCCTAAGGAATAGGAAGGGCTCCAAAGCCTCCAGGAGATGCAGGGGCAGTGATGGAAGCACAGCCAGCTGCTTTAGTGCATCCAGTTCAGCAGCTGCACACACCCTGCCCAGTGCTTTCCAAACGGACCCAGGGAAGCCTCTCCTCTTATTCAGCACAAATCACCTGGTGCAATCCCCAGGTGCAATTTTCCTCTCATTCTCCCGTGTATTTCACAAATTAAAGTCCTTTTTCTTGGGTCAGACCCATTCAGGAGCCAGTATTCCAGGCTCACATTTCCATTTACCCTGTGAAGTCTGATGCAGCTGAAGGAAGTTCTGATGTTTCCATCACATTCAGGGGGTTCTGGAGCATGCATTTACAGAATAAGGAAGTGTTGAGATAGGATTAAGAGTCTCACCACTTACTTGAAGCCTCAAATCAGCTGCTAAGCAATAAATCTTGGAGTTCTCTATTACCTTCATCTCATTTTAGCACAGATGGTAAAAGCTAGTGACCTTTATATTTTTTGTCTTTCTGTGCTGAGAGCTGGAGTAATGAGAATATAATGAAGGTCTCTTTATTTTCCTTCAGCCTGGGAGGACAAAGATTTTCCCAGCACTGCTCCTCTGTCTTTTCCCCAAAGTATCTCTCAGGGAGAGGAACAAAGTCAGACTCATTCATGCCATCAGTCTGGTGACCTCAAGACACCCTTCAAACCCTGGAGAACCAAAGGGAGTTGTGCTTCTGTGAGTTAAATTATCTCACCTTTATAACACCTCTCTACCAGGCAGATAATGTAGTTACAGGCAAAAGGTGTTCAGAAACTCTAAATAGAGAAAAGGCATGCTTTGTTTGGGGTTTTATCCTCCTTATTATCTTTTAGGGGAAAGGAAATGTTCCATTTCTCTCCTAAAACTAGTTTCCACTTCAGTTAAAAGCCCAAACTTCCTGCTCTGGTGGGATTCTTCCCAGCTAAGATGAACACAGGGAAGTGCAGTAAGTGCTGGGAAACTGGGCCAGCCTCTTGAAGACAATTAACAGTGTTAATTACTGCTTTGTTTTGTGCAGAGAATTCCACCCTGAGAAACATTCAGGTGCAGCACATCACTTGCTGCTGAGATATTTTGATGCCACCTGAAACAACAGAACCAAGGCTGGGCTGGGATTCAGTTTGATCCTGAACCAGCAGCAGGAATGAGATAAATGAGATAGATAAATGAGATAAAGCTGTGCTTGCTGTTGGTCCCAGCCCTGGTGGAGTGCCCAAGGGCAGGAAAAGGAAGGCAGTGTGTCCCTCAAGGTCAGGATCATGGGGATGGATCCTCCCTGAGCCTGCCCTTAGGTCTTGCTGTCACCTTCAGTGTTTTCCTGAGCTTTAAACTGCCAGATCCATCTGTATTTGCACAGCTTTTGGGGGGAGATTGTTCATCTATGCACAGTTTATATATTTATTTAAAATATTGATATAGTTCTAGACACATGGAAACATGGCTTGGAGCAGAGCTGGAGGAAGGATTCAGGATAAAAGATTTATTTTTCCTGCCAGCCAAGGAGGAGAGCCATGGAATGGTTGGAAAGGATTTTAAAACTCATCTCATTCCAGGCAGGGACACCTTCCCCTCTCCCAGGGTGCTCCCAGCCTGGCCTTGGACACTTCCAGGGATGGAGCATCCCCAATTTCTCTGGGCAAGAAGCTTTCCCCACCCAGAAACAGCCTCTGCTTCCAGAGGAGAATAAAGGGATGGGACACACAGCTGTGCAGCTTTTCCCACCAAACACAAGCAACAAATCCAGCTGCAGCAGTTCAAGGTCACACCAAGAACCTTTTTAATCCAAGAGAAAGTTTCTTCCCCATTCTGGAGGATTTCAAACCAGGTGAGGAGCAATCTGCAAATCAGATGTGACACAGCCTACTCCTACAAATACAAGATGTTTAGCAAGTCAGCCAGAAATCCAACTTACATAATAAAGCTTCTAATCAGCTTCTTTTAATGAAATTTTAATTATGGGGAAATTAGTAGCTGGTCTAGAGGTTTCTGCATTGCCATAAATGTCTCCAAAAAAAGCACAAAATCTGAGAAATACCTCAAAGTGCTGCAGAGCTGGAAAGTAGGACATGTTGATGGGATCCCAAAGCAATTTTTACTGAAAGCATTATTTCTGAGGAATCTGGCTCCAACAAAAGAGCCAATCCCTCGTGAGGCCACTTTCTAGTAAAATATTTACAGGAACACCCAAAAGCCTGTTTCTTCTCTGTGTGCTTTTAGTAAAGATGTACCAAAGGTGGAACAAGTTCATCTGCTTCTCTTCCAGGCACTCTGAAAACTCAGAATTTTCTGCCAAGGCCCCACTGGGCAGGAGGTGGGAAAAGGGGATCCCACCTCTGCTCCAGGCTGGGAACAGGCAAAAAATGGCAATTCCTTGGGAAATTGCACCTTTTGGGCATTTTCTGGTTTCATATCAGAATAATAAAACTTATAGAGCTGGGGCCCAATTCAGCTTTATAGAGGGACAATGCTCTGGAATTGCATTCTAGATTGAAAATGTATGAAAAGTGCTTTTCTCTCCATGTTCTTTTTACTCCAGCAAATATCCCGTAGAGAATTAACCCCACATACAACAAAATCACCTTCAGGTCTAATTCATTTAATGATTCAAATGGAGCTGGGAAATTCCATTTCCTCTTTGCCCATCACAAGATGGTTCAGTTCTAACTGGGGGGTGGGGAAAGCCAACTTGAGAAAACAAGAATTTACTTAAAATCTAATTTCTGTCAGGTTAATAGACAAATGCTTCAAATTGGAGGCAGCTTAAGGGTTTTCTTTTAACATCAAATCTTGGCTTCCCTAAAAAAAAAGTCTGAAACATCCTTTTTTTTTTTTGCTTTTTACCTAATTTTGATATGTCAAAGCATACCCCTGCATAAACCCCCTTGTATAAGTTACAAGTAAAATAACTATCTCCAAAATTAGGAGATTCCTCATCAAAATAAAAGGAGCTGCTTTTCTTCTTGTCTTCATCCTCATCAGCCTTTGTTCCTGCACTTGTTTTTTGCAGCATCCTTCCTGTGAAAGGCAAGCTAGATTTTCAATTTGCTGATTTCCTTCCAAAAAAAATAAGGAGGAAATGTTTGCTTGAAGCTTGAATAATTTCTTGTAGTCTTCAAATAAAATCAGCAGACTCTCCTACAGATAAATATATCAGTTGTCATCCTTTTCCTGGAAGAAAAAAAGAGAGGAAGAAAACACATCTCTCCCCTGAGACATCTGCAGAGCCATAGTATTTATTTCTGCCAGAGAGGTTCTTAAAAGTGTTGTTTTTAGAAGTCAGGATAGCTCCCAGACCACAGCTGCTTTTTATTTATATTTCATCTCTCTACCCAACTGCTGCTAAAGAGGGAGAAGCTGTTCCTGAGATCTTCCAGCCTTCCATGAGTTGTACAGAGAGTGGGGCTGGGACCTTCCCACTGGGACCCAGCACTGAAAAAACATTTTCAGGATGGAAATAACCAGGAGAAGCTTGGAAGCTTCCCAAGACCCATCACTTGCTGTTTGTAATCCTGGGCTGAGAAGGGAAAGTCTCCTCCTGCTCATCTTCTGTGGGTGGGAGTGGGAAATTGGTTTTTGTTGAGCTGCCTGCTGGGCACTCATGGGGATGGAAGGGATCCCTGGACTTCCCTCAGCAGCTCAGACCTGCACTTTGAAGCTTTGATCCGTTTTTCCCTTTGCTAAAACCAAACCAAACAACACCAAAAATGAAAGCCACAAGTAAAACCTGATTGATTTGCCCTTGTCCTGTAGGGAACAAAAATAAGTGGGCTGATTTCCTTGCACTCCAGCTGTGTTTTCCATCATTTCACTTGCCTGGAGATCCTGAGTGCAGCCTGAGCATCCCACCCTGCCCTGAGCCCCCTTGGGAACACAGATTCCAGCTCCAGATCTCCCCTCAAACACCAAAAGGGCTGGGCAATTCTGCACTGAAGGGTTCTGAATTCTGCCTCTGCTGTGCACAACCTCATTGTTCCAGTCACTCCTTAAGCATTGACTGGGACAAACCTGCAAATCAATTCCCTCCACAGGAAATGCATCCTGCAGGTGGCTGCTGGAAGGATTCATTTCCCTGCACAGTGCAAAATGAGAGAGAGTTACAGCAGGGAAAAAAAAAAAGCTCCTTTCAGACCTGTACCTCTATTTCCTATTCATGAATACAGTGCTCCAAAGTAAATCTCATTTTGTAAACAGTTTTCTTTATAGGACCAAAAAGTACCTGGTGGAACTGGATGTAGATGGGGAGGGGGAAAAGCAATAAATCAACAGCCTAATGGACAGATTTCTGTGAGCATAGTAAATAAATCTGCATGTTTTCCAATTGTTTTACAGACACATGGTTGAAAGAATGGCCAGGAGGAACAACAGGGGATGTATTTCACTTTCTCCAGACAGAAATCAGCTGCAGATCCCACACAAACCCAGGATGTGCTGTCACATACATCCTGTGCAACCCCAGTGACTTTAGCACAGTTCCATGGGCTGCAGGCTGCACACATTAGGATTCTGTGTTTGTTGCCAGGCTGGGCTTAGACTATTTAAATTCCCTGTCAGGATCAGTTATGGTCAGATCATTTCCCATAAAAAGAGAAATGGATCCGTAACAAGACTTAATGCTTTGTTGTTTGAAAAACTATTTCAACACACTATTAAAAACTCCAAGGACTCTAATTGTCTCCTCCTTAAAAAACCACTTCAATTAAAGTTTGCTGCATAATTAATATATCACAGCCATTAATAACCCCTAAATGATCCCTAAATTTCATTTTATTCATTATGGACAAATTGAGCTGACTCATTGTACAGGAAATAGTTTAAAACACCTGTCAGGGAAATATTCCTTCCACCAACTAGAAAGAAAAGCCTCCTGAAATTGGTGTCACTCATTAAAATCATCTTCAGCCATTGTGTGCCTTGCACAAGTCCTCTAAGCACGATCACGGGGCTGCTTTAGTCACTGCTCATCTCCAGGAGATATTCCCAGCTTTTATCAAGGAGCTTGTGTTTGTAAATAGGCAGCACAAAAAGGCACAGCTCATTTCCCCACTTTTGTACTGAGCTGCTTCATGAATCCCAGTCTCTTTTGAGGAGAATTTGCACATTCACGGGGTTTTATTTTAACGAGCTAAATCCTGCTGAAGAGATTCGGATCCCGGAGATTAATCACGGAGTTTCATTCACTGGGAATGATCAAACCCCACAAACAAGGCAGCAGATGGTGGCCAGGGGAGGCTTCCAGGCCCTTCTCCAACGAGCACAACCCTGCTTTGAGCATCCCAGCCAGGTAAAGTGGCCTGGCTCCTTTTGGAGCCCCAGAGATGGAGAATTGAAGGAAAACACTCCCAGGCACACAATGGGATGCTTGGGGTGGCACAGCCAGCCCTGTGATCCCTGCAGGTCCATTCCAGCTCAGGATATTCACAGAAGGGTTTGGAAGGGAATTTAAAAATCATCCAGATCAACCCCTGCCATGGTGACATCTCCCACCATCCCAGGTGCTCCAGCCCCAGTGTCCAACCTGGGGCACTGCCAGGGATCCAGGGGAGCCACAGCTGCTCTGGGCACCTCTGCCAGCTCTCACCACCCTCCCAGGGAACAATTCCTGCCCAAAATCCCATCTCAACCTATTTTGTCCGTGTGAAGCCATTCCCCCTTGTGAAAAGTCCTTTTCCTTCTTTCTTCTTGTCCCCTTCAGTCCCTGCAGGGTCACAGTGAGCTCACCTGTCCAGGTGGACAATCCCATCCCTCCCAGCAGAGCTGCTCCATCCCCTGCTCATCCTGGGACACCTCTGGGCTCTCTGCAGCAGCTCCAGCTCCTCCCAGGGCTGGGGCAGCTCTGCAGGTGAGGTCACACCTGAGCACAGGGGCAGAATCCCCTCCCTCACCTGCTGCCCACGCTGCTTTGAATTTTGATATTCCACAAATTCCTCTCACCCAAATGTTGTGTCCATGACTTCTGGAGGGGTTCTGTGAGCCTGCAGAACCCACAGCCCCTCTGCTCTAAACCCCTAACAGCTCCACAAGCTGATTGTTCCTTTGACATATCAGTGACATTCACAGCACCATAAACCTTGCTCATCTGAAATATTTAGCTCCTTAGCAGCAGTCAAACAGACATGCATCCAGCCTGGCACATCCACACTGTAGATCACTAATTTATTTCTTACAGCCCTCCTGGGTGCTGTATGTGCTGAGACAACTGCATTCCCAGAAATGGGCATAAATATCTGTATTTATTTTCTCATCATACTGGCTGGGGAGTTGTGGGGGGGAGAGAGAGAGAGCCAGAATAAGAATCACACAGAGAAAATGGCTTGAGAAACACTCTGGGTGCACTTCCTCCAGCAGAGTGCTCGACATTATTCCTCATCTGCCGTGCCACAGCTCAGAGTGGGCCCTAATTATGGATTTCCAACTGGCATTATGGTTATTATAGATTAGATGTTCATCTGTAAAGACTGTCAAACCAATGAAATTTTCAGGTTTTGAGTAGCCCCCAGGGCAGGGCTCTGCAAGGCTGGCTTTCCTGAGCCGTTAGTTTTATTTATAGTCCAGGACTAAACAAGGCAGGAATTAAGGGAATGCTCCTCGCTGGAGGTAATGGGATGGAAATGCTGATGTAGGTCTGTGACAGCAGACAGGAGCTACAGCCTTGAGGAAATATTGGAAGTGTGGAGCTGTGCAGAGCAAGCTGCACCTCAAGGCTGCTTTTTGTCACTCTGACAGGACAAAGTTGTAAATAATCCCCCCACAGTCTGCACTCAATTATCAGTAATTTAGTGGCACCCAGGATATGAGATGCACAGGAAAACACAGCAGTCACCTCGAGTTCTCAACAAAATCTCTGGCATGAGCTGTTTTCTCACCTGGTTTGGGTTGCAGAGGCTTTGGAGGATTGAAGCACAGCTCAAAGGTTGGCATTTTCCAGGCTGCTATTCCAAACAGCTTTTCCATCATAGCTCCTAGGAACAGCATGAGGTTTAGATGAATCAGCCAATCTTGAGCTGAAATTACAGGATGGATGGATGGATGGATGGATGGATGGATGGATGGATAGATAGATAGATAGATTCTTATAATATACATATGCTCCATCAAAGTTCCCCTTTTTAGAGCAAGCAGAACTTGCAGATCCACATGGGTTTGATGGTGGTCAGTGAGAAAAAAAAAGAGTGGGGGAATATGATTTTTAGAAAGATAAGATTATTAAAATATTGGTAAAATTTTTCTAAGGAAGTGGGAAATGAGTCCTAAAGGCTTTGCCATCCTGTTCATGATCAGCACTGTGGGTGCCATTTCTCACTGCCCTGCTAGACCTGGAATAAAGAACAATTCCAGTGTCCTTAAAGCCAGGATAGCAGCTCTGGCTGTGGCTCCTCTCAGTGCCTGTGTAATTGCCAGCTCTATTAGCAGAAATTGAACTTGCAATCATCAGGATCACAAAGCATCTGAGTGAAAGGCTGGAATGTTTCAGCTGCTGTCTGTGCTGCAAGGAGCTGCTAAGGAGGCACCCCAGCTGAGCACTGAAATTCCCAAAACCCCCCCATCCAAAGGGAAATCAGTGAGGGGACAAGATAACACAGAGCACTGTTTGAAATAGTTTAAATCTTTTGTGTGTGTACACTGTACTTTCATGTGCCACACAGAAATGTTGATGTGAGAGGCACCACTGTCCTGTGAGCCCCTGCACTGTAAATCACACATCCCACACCAGTACTTCTATTGGGGAAAAAAACCTGTGTGTCCACAGTGCACAAACTCAATCCCAGTGCACATTTGTCCTTGATATTCTAAAGGATCAATGCAGTGGGGAGTGGAGGGGTTGGAGTGGCCCTAAGGAGGAGGATTTGGGGGTGCTGGTGGATAAAACCTGGCCATGCTGTGAGCTGGCAGCCCAAACCCCCTGCCCTGAGCTGAGCCTGGGCAGCAGGAGAGGGGGATTCTGCCCCTGTGCTCAGGTGTGTCCCCACCTGCAGAGCTGCAGAGAGCCCAGGGTGAGCAGGGGATGGAGCAGCTCTGGGAGAATTGGAATTCTTCATCTGGACAAGAGACCCCAGTGCCCCTGCCAGTGCCTACAGAGGCTCCAGGAGAGCTGGAGAAGGACTTTTAATCAGAGCTTGTGGCCACAGGGTAATGGACAATGGATTTAAGCTAAAAGAGGAGAGATTCAGGCTAAATATTGGGAAGGAATTGTTCCCTGGCAGGGTGGGGATGCCCTGGCACAGGGTGCCCAGAGAAGCTGTGGCTGCTGGAAAGGTTCAAGGCCAGTTTGGGTGGAACTTGGAGCACCCTGGGATAGTGGAAGGTGTCCCTGCCCGCAGCAGGTGGAGTGGGATGGTCTTTAAGGTCCCTCCCAACCCTGCCCATCCTGGGATTCTGTGATTTGGTCACAGCTCAACCAGGAGCTTGGGGTGTGAAAACAGGGACAGATTCCCTGTGATCCCTGGGGCAGGGCAGATCCTGCTCCATCCTGCTCCATCCTTCTCCACCCTGCTCCACCCTGCTCCCTCCTGCTCCATCCTTCTCCACCCTGCTCCACCCTTCTCCATCCTGCTCCATCCTTCTCCATCCTGCTCCATCCTTCTCCATCCTGCTCCACCCTGCTCCCTCCTGCTCCATCCTGCTCCACCCTTCTCCATCCTGCTCCCTCCCTGCTCCATCCTTCTCCATCCTGCTCCACTCTTCTCCATCCTGCTCCACCCTTCTCCATCCTGCTCCATCCTTCTCCACCCTGCTCCATCCTGCTCCACCCTTCTCCATCCTGCTCCATCCTTCTCCATCCTGCTCCACCCTGCTCCCTCCTGCTCCCTCCTGCTCCACCCTGCTCCACCCTGCTCCCTCCTGCTCCATCCTTCTCCACCCTGCTCCCTCCTGCTCCCTCCTGCTCCACCCTGCTCCACCCTGCTCCATCCTGCTCCATCCTTCTCCCTCCTTCTCCATCCTTCTCCCTCCTGCTCCACCCTGCTCCATCCTGCTCCATCCTGCTCCCTCCTGCTCCATCCTGCTCCATCCTTCTCCATCCTGCTCCACCCTGCTCTACCCTGCTCCCTCCTGCTCCCTGAACTGCAAAATGCAGCACCCAGGCTGCCACACTGACCCCCCTTCCCCTCCTCCAGCCTGGACTGACAATTGCTTCCCATTATTCAGGTGGAAGGCTGTAATTACCCTCATAAAAGATGCACAAATAAACCAGTCACAAACAAATTAATCCAGTCACACCTTGCTACTCCACGGGAGTGTTTTATCTGTGCTGGCTTAAACACGATTATTATTTCTAATAGGTCGAGCTGAGTTTTGAACAGAGCTGCCATAAAAGTGCTGCCTGCTGACAAATCAAAGGTAAAGCAGAAATTGCTGCAGACCCAGAACTGAACAGGCCCCTAGCATGTTCTTATCAGATCATGGCTGCAGGGACCCAAACAGACACAAAAATCATTCCAATATCTCATTATTCCAAAGAGCAATGACACCCTGATGTCAGAGACTCAGATCTTTGTCTCTGGGACTGAAATGTTCCCACTGAGGAGGTGTGGGTGCTTTCCCAGTGATGCCAGCACTCACACAGAGTTCTATGAAAGCCAAGGAATCTCCAGTGAAGCCTTTCAGTGATAAAACTCTTTCCACTCCTGTTTATCTATTGATTGGGAAGAGACAAACTGAAGCAGACAGCAAAATTTCCATCTCCCCAAGGAGCCCCAATAGCAGGATTATATCAGATACAGGTGGACATGGCACTGCTACAATCAGGGAAAACAGATGGCTGCCTCTTCACCAATGGCAATTTAATGCCTGATAGAAATTGGAAGCAGAAATAATCACTAACAAAACTCTTATCTTTAATTTCACCAGTTGCTTTTAGGGAGAAAAAAAGGGTGAGTCAGTGAAGTGATCCCAGCTGAAAAGTGACAGTGTTCAATGGCTTGGTAGGAAGAAAAATACACTGATCTTCACCAAAATAGAGACCTTTAGTCCTGTTTTGTGTGCAGAATACAAATAGAATTTAGTCTGTCTGCATCAATATTTTATAGAGTGCAACAGAGTTTTGGTGTCTTTAGATTATCACTGTGTTTCTACAAATAAAGCTTCACTTCAGGAGTCCAAAAATAAAGAAAAAACATATCAAAACAAGCATTTAGATGATGCAGTTTGAATGAGGTGAAGTTTAGACCCAGCTCTCTGTTGAAAACAACATAATGATGAACATTATTCTTGGTTCACTGCAAACATCACGGACCCAGAGGTTCAGAGGGAGTTTGGGCTGCTCAGGAGCCGTAATTCCTGTGCAGGCACATGTGGACAGCAGCAGTTTGTCCCCATCCCTGGGAGCAGCTGGGAGCTATTCCATAAAACCTGTAAATACTCTGAATTCTCTCTGCACAGCACAGAGAGGGGCAGCACTCTGCCCTCACAGAGCCCTGCCAATACCTGCTGTTTTCCTTCCTGAATTTCAATCCCAAAAGGCAAAGATATTTGTTTGGAGAGTTTGAAAACAGACAAGGACACAAAAGCAATTTATTTTTATTTTTTTCCCCCCTCATTTCACACTGTAGGATTGCAGTGCAAGTCTTCCCCTTAGCCAGAGCTACATCTGCACCCTTGGAAATCCTCACTTCACAAATACAATGTTTGGAAATGATGTCTCAATATTTTTCATGAGGAAAAATAGCAGAGAAGTGTTCTTTATCATTTCAGTGCTCTGATGATGCTGAACCATTTTAGAGAGCCCTTTCTTGCCTACTGCAAAGCAGAGAGAACAAAGCCTCAGGAAGTCAATTCTGAGTCAGTGCAGTGCAGTGAACACCTGGACATGGACAGATCCACAGCTTGCAATGGGAATTATTGAGGACAACTTCTGCCTTAATTTGCAAGAGATCTGGGAAGGCATTTCTGCAGTTTTTAAAGCAATTTAGTGATGTGCAGCCAGACCCCAAATCTTCTCCCTGCTCCAAGTTGCCACCAGCCAAGGGAGTTACTCAGCTTAGAGGAAATCAGGTTTTGATAGATTTTTATGTCTTAAAAACACCCTGCAGCAAACAATACATTTCAGCAATCTGTCTTGGCCTGTTTTTCTTAGAACATGGATGGTACCTGCACCAGCAGGGCACCTTTCCATCCTCCTTAGTGCCAGGATCCAATGGGTCTGTTCTTTCCAACATCAACTTTGTGGTGACAGTGAAATCAGACTGCTAATTAACAAACAGAAAAAAAACAAACTAAAACTAAACCAAGCCAAAAAAACCAAACCAAAAACCCAAAAACAAACAAAAAAGAAATTAGGCAAAGCAGGAAAAAAATGCTCTGTTATATTCAGAGTCAATAATGCACTGAAAAAATAAAGCAAAAAAGGAGATATAAGCAAAGAAAATCGGGTGACAGAAATCAGTAGCTCCTGTTGCTATATCACACCCCTCTCACTATGGATTTTTTATCTGTATAACAGTTTTTCCTGGACTAGTCCAACACCAAGCTAAAACCAATAAAAATAAAGTCTGTACCTTGCTCTACACCAATATTTGCTTTTCCTAGGCTGTTTTTTGGTTAATTTACAGTCTGGCTCCTGCAGATTAAAACAGCTTTGAAAAGATGCAGTGTGGGGAAACACTGGTAGCACATCTCTCTCAAAGGCAATCTAATTCATGCAGTGATAATTTATATTGACAGGACTTTGAGACAGGAAGCATTTGCCATTGTGAGCTGGAATGATTTCACCTGCTGGAGTTCCCACATGTGCATAATCCATGGCAGGAACCCATTTCAAAGGTGTTGCATATGTTTGTTTTATGTCTGTGAGGTTCAGGGAGGCTCCATCTTCAGGTTTTATTTACAGGACAGGAAAATTGAGATAAGGAATTCTCTTGCTGTACCAGCCCTGCTGGATTCACTCAACCTCAGCTTCTGGACAGAAATGTAAAATTCTGACTGTTCTTAAAATTTGAACTTCCAGATTATTCTTGGAAGAGCATCACCATTGCACCTGCTTTTTTTCATTATTATTTAAAGCAGGGTTATGGTTTTGTAATGAGCTTTTTCAAAGTGGAAATGGAAAGCAGGTCCAATACTCAGAAGACCTGATGAGACCTAATGTTCTAAGGCAGAACTTTTGTATTTAGACAAGCCCTAATGGAGCACTAAGAGAAGCCTCTTTTCCAGGAAATGCATATTATTATTACCATTTATTAGGGCTTCTCTGAAATAACCTTCCTCTGAGAGCACTTCTAATTAGACAAAGCCAAGAGCTTAATTCACATTAACCTCAGCTCCAGCATCCTGGGTAATAATGGGGAAAGGCAGAAGGGCACAGGCTGGATCTTTGTACAACAGAGCAAAAAGAATGGAACATTTTAAAGAGTTTTCATTAGGGAGAGAAGTTTCTGCCTGTGAGGCACATCCAGAACCAGAAATGCATTGCAAACCTGTTAATTGTTGTTACCTTTGAGCACAGCAGCACCAGCACAGAGCCCACTCCAAAAGCTCCATCCTGCAGGGATAAATGTCTGCATTTATCCAGGGAGACCAGCTGATGCCAGCTCTCTCTAACTGAGGATTCTTCCCCTAAAATCTTCCTGGACTAGTCCAGGAAAAACTGTTATACAGATAAAAAAATCCATAGTGAGAGGGGTGTGATACAGCCACAGGAGCTACTAATTTCTTTGCTTATATCTTCTTTTTTGCTTTATTTTTTCACTGCTTTATTGACTCTGAATGTAACAGAGCATTTTTTTCTGCTTTGCCTATGCTAATTTGTTTTTTGTTTGTTTGTGTTTGGGTTTTTTGGGTTTCCAAGAGCCTCAGACAATGCAGGGTTTTGTGGGCACTGCCAAAAAGGGCAGCAAAACCCACGGAGGTTCTGTAAGGTTTCTGGCACAGCCTCTGTCATTTAGCTGGAAAAAACTGAGTTAAAACCAGCAGGATTTCCACCATATGTTACCCAGCCCTTGAGTGGAGGATTACAGGTCATGGTTTGTGTGAGTGACCTGGGTTTGGGTGGGTGATAAATTCCAACTCCATTTCCACAACAGCACTGCAGCATTTTCCTGAGCAAGGCAAAGAAAAAACAAAACACAAGGTTTGGCCATTTCCCACCAATGTGAGCCAGGAAAATCCCTCAGAAGGCTGAAGGGAAGGATGGGGCTTCCCCAGAGCTTTGCTGCTGGCACTGAGGTGCTGACCCTCAGCATCCCCATGACAACAACTCCAATTTCCTGCCAGGCTGCAAAGGAACAGCAGCTCCGTGTCTCAGCTAATTACCTGGGGACAGCAGGAGCTGCTGAAATAGAGACTCTGCCTCTCTACATCTTCATTAAAATCGTCTCATCCCTTTGTGCTCTGAACTGGGAAAGGGTAAAAGCTGGAATGCAAATCACGCACAGCTCTGCATTGATTTTTTATTTTTTTTTTTCCTCCCCACCTTTTCAATTCATTGAAAAGATTTCTGGTTCTGAGGGGACAGCTGGGTCACTCCTTTGGAGCAGCAGCAGGGGCAGAGCAGGGCAGCATCTCAAGGACAGCCCCTGGAAAATGGAATTTAGGGAGGCTGAGGAGACAGCAGCTGAATTGAGAAGTCATTGATAAGATCACAGTTAAAAATTAGGAGAAGTTTCATTTAAAATCCACCATCACTGGGGTTTTTTCAGTGCTTTGGTGCAAGGACAACAAACTCCTCCTGTTGTTTGCTGCAGGCTCCCATCAGAGCTGGGCTTGCTGCTTTCCTTCAGAGCAAAGCCAAGGAATCCCCATCAGGGGTGATTTTCAGCTGCACTGTCACAGCCAGGGTCCTGTGTCTGTGAATTCAACTTGGTACTCAGGAGCATCCCTGGGAGTGTCCAAAGCCAGGCTGGAAGGGCTTGGAGCAGCCTGGGACAGTGGAATTGTCCCTGGATGGGATTTAAGGTCCCTTCCAACCCAAACCCTCTGTGATTCTGTCATTACCTTCCAAATTCTCTTCACAAAACTTCTCACTATTCCATTTAAACCCAAATTTAAATGTTGTATTTCTTCTCAGCACCAGTAAAACCCGAGAATTTACCCTGAGGTTTGCAGGCAGCACAAAAAAACAAAACTGCTGGAACCTCACAGCACAAACCAACATTTGCTCTTATCATTTAAAGCCATAAATATAACTCTGATCTATTCCAACAAATCCTGGTCAAAGCATCAGAAACCTCTTCCTGTATCCCTGTAAAAATCCATTGAAGTGAGGCAGCATGATGCTGCCCTTTAGAAATTCTTATTTAATTACTGAAGCCCATTTGAGAAGGAATACACTTCATACTTCCCCAATTACAAAGTCTGCTTCTGCCCTTAGAAACAATCTCAAGCAGAGCCAAAACTAAGCTCTGATTATAATTAAATTTCCTTTTACATGGATGTTGGTATTTTCTTATGCATTCTGAGCTCTCTGCTGATTATTGGAGGATACTGAGAGGGCACAGGGTGCTCAGAAATGAAAGGAAGAGGGATAAAAAGGAGAAAATATTATTTGATATACTAAGGAATCATGCACTTTTGCAAAAATATGCTGGAAAAGTTATGGGGGAAAAAGTTATTTTAAAAAATCATGGAAGCTATCATAATATCACTGATTTCAGAAGGTTTAATATATTTTCCTTTATAGAGATAAATTTTTATGAGCAACTAGCAAAATCAAGAGCATTGAAAAGTATTGCAGAAACGTGAAAGGGTAAAAAATATATTTTTAAAATTATAAAATAATAAAAAATCTATTCCAAAGCAAAGTAAAACAAGAGCAAAGACAAGAGGAAAAGCAGGGGGAAATGTTGATTCTTTGGAGAAAGATTTCAGCAATGCCAAGGCCAGAAAGTTCAATCCATGATTTAATTAGTCTAATTAAGGATGTCAGGCAGGGAGTGAAGAGCAAGGCCAGCAGGGTAAGGGCTGGATCAGAGGGGCAGAAAAGGAAAGTTTGCAGAGCTGAGCAGTGAACCTCAAACCCAACTGCTCCTGTTGAGGCACCCTGGAAAACAGCCCAGGAGCAGGAAATTGAAAAAGGCAATTCTCCTTGGGAGAGGAGGGCATGGGAACATGGCAGCACTGTTTCCATCCAGAAAAAAAAAACAAAATAAACATCAGGAATAACATCATGATGGGAATAAAATCATGGTGGGATTAACATCATGATTTTATTGGGTTGCCAGCAGAGGGGATGGGAGGGGAGCAGAGGCCAGAAAACGTGGTTGTACCCCAATATAAAAGTGAGGAAGAAATAGAAATAGAAAGGTGAGGAAATTTATTCAGGAATGGACAGTTATGGTCACAACCCCAGATAATTTCCAGAAACTGAAGTTTCATTATTGCTCTAGGGAGATTTAATTACCAAAGCAGTAAAACTCCAGATTTTCTTGCCCTAACAAGAATTTCACACCAAGTTCCCAGGCTGGTGACTCCTGTGAAGGTTTTCCTGCCCAAACTCACACTCAGGTGCTGAAGGCAGCTTTGATTTGAGCACTAAACTCCAAATTTTCTTCCCAGCTTGTGCAAACAGCAGTTTTCTGCATGAGAGGTTACACAGGGCTTTCCTTCCCCTTCTGAGCAATTTCAAGGAGGAGTTTTTAGTAACACATTTATTGGCAATTGCCACCCATTTTCAGTGTCCAGCTGCACAGTTAAACTTGCCTTTTAAACCTTGCAGGGAGTATGCCAGGTGGAAATCTCAGATTTTGCAGGATCTTTCTGAGCTCTGAGTGGGGTGGCATTCCCAGAAATGAGCTTTGATAAAATCCAGCTCTGTGCCTGACAATGGGTGGTGCTGAAGGTGCCCAGTCAACAGATGGACAACTCTGCTCAGTTCAAGAAAATCAGGATCTAAAACTGGAATATTAATCAGCAGAGGTGAAAATAAAACCCAGGACAGGGAATAGCAAAGACCAATAGACCAGGGAGGGTGAAAAACACACATTTGCAGCCCAGAAAACACAAGTTTCACAGGTACCTGCCCTAGATGTATTTATCATCTTCACAGCCATGGTTCCAGATACTAAAAAGCAAAAATAGCTTTAGTAATAAAAAACACAGGCCACAGGGCAAGAAAATAGGTTTAAATCTAGATACTAAGAACTCTAAACCTCCGAGGGAAATAAATCTGTAATCTAAATCACATCCATTTATAGATGGGAGACAGATTTGCTCTATAGAAGGAGCTGATTCATCTAAATAAACTACCAGGCTTGTATTTACAGCTCTACTGAGATGACTCTGTTCTCCTTCACGTGGGCATTACTTTATTACCAGCTTTCTTGGAGCAATATTTCATTTCAGAAAAATGAACTGAAAGCCCAACATTTCATGTCAAAGCCAGGATGCTCATTCCAGCCAGGATTAGCTGTGGCATTTAAGCATCTCTTCCCAAACCAACAAGAAGAAACATCTCACCCTGTGAATCGTGGGGTCATGGAATGGTTTGGGCTGGGAGGGACCTTAAAGATCACCCAGCCATGGTGACACCTCCCATCCCATCCCATCCCATCCCATCCCACTGATCCCATCCCATCCCATCCCATCCCATCCCATCCCATCCCATCCCATCCCTGTATCCCATCCCATCCCATTATCCCATCCCATTATCCCATCCCATCCCATCCCATCCCATCCCATCCCATCCCATCCCATCCCATCCCATCCCATCCCATCCCATCCCATCCCATCCCATCCCATCCCATCCTATCCCCACCCTCCCAGGTGACAATTCCTGCCCAATATCCCATCCAAACCTCCTCTCTCTCACTTTGAAGCCATTCCCTGTGTCCTGTCCCCCTGTCCCTTGTCCCCAGTCCCTCTCCTGGAGCCCCTTTAGGTCCTGGCAGGGCTCTGAGCTCTCCCTGGATCCTTCTCCTCTCCCCCAGCTCTCCCAGCCTGGCTCCAGCCCTGTGATCCCATTAATGAAACAACAACACAACTCCTCAGCAGCAGCCTTCAAAATAATCTTTAATAAAAGTTTTAGGAGACCAATTCAAGAAACATTTGTTTCTCTAACCTGAGAGCTCTCTGTCCAGAGGGAGCACATCCCCAGCTGTGCTTTGCCAGCAAACTCCATCACCTGCTGCTTTTTTGTCCCATTCTAATCAGACCGTGGCTGCAAAAAAATCCAGCAGCACAGGCTTCTTCCAGATAGCAGAATAAACAATTTATTGCAGAAATAGACACATTTTTATAGACTGGGTCACAGAACCAAGGATAGAGTTAAGCTCATTGGTCCAAGGAAGGCAACACCTCTTGCAAACATGCCTTTACTAAAACATCACGTTTCTCACACACTCTCCTGTGCACAACAGCAGGTGCTAAACTTTGTTATTAATTCTTTCCCTTCTGTTTTCCTTTGAGTAGCTTGGGAAAACTCACACTGCTGTTTTCCATGATTCTCACCAGCACCCACAATTTTGTACCTGGAGTTTTGTACCTGGAGTTTTACACCTGGAGTTTTATACCAGGAATTTTGTACCTGGAGTTTTACACCTGGAGTTTTACACCAGGAATTTTGTACCTGGAGTTTTATACCTGGAATTTTGTACCTGGAGTTTTGTACCTAGAATTTTACACCTGGAATTTTGTACCTGGAATTTTACACCTGGAGTTTTGTACCTGGAGTTTTACACCAGGAATTTTGTACCTGGAGTTTTGTACCTGGACTTTTACACCTGGAGTTTTACACCTGGAGTTTTGTACCTGGAGTTTCACACCTGGCACCTCCTGGAGGCTGGAGCTGCTCAGGGATAACCCCAACCCCTCCCATCAGGGGTTTGTTTCTGCTAGGGCACACAAAGGGTTTGGGTGGCTCTGAAACACCAAACCCTGCTCAGAATTAAGCCCTGCTCAGGCAGGACAGGCTGGAGGAGCCCAGCTGCAGTGCCAGCTCCATTAGGAGTGAGGGAAGCAAAGTCCCCACATCCATTCCTCTGTCCCAAAAACATCACAGCTGGGCTACAGAGGAGCTGTGGCTGTCCCTGCATCCCTGGAAGTGTTCCAGGCCAGGCTGGACAGGGCTTGGACAGCCTGGGACAGTGGGAGGTGTCCCTGCCATGGCAGGGGTGACACTGGATGAGCTTTACAGTCCCTTTGAACCCAACCCATTCTATGATTTATGATTATGAGATAATTTCCCGTTAAAAGAAGGGCTCGTTTCTTTTCAGCCCTCTGACATCTCTGAAATCCTTTCCAGTGAAACACTTTCAAACTCTTTATTTTTATTTTTTTATTTTTTTCAGGGAAATGCAGAAAGATGAATTTTCCTTTTCCACCTGCTTCAGGACTGACCTGCCCAGGATCCAAGCCCAGCTTTGCCTCTGACCCTGCTGCAAGTTCCCTGCTCCATTTGCAGGAACATCAGCCCATTATTGGGGGAGATAAAGGAGAACCTCTGAGCTTCATTAGGATAGAGAGAAGAATGGGATTTCAGATCTCTGGAAGAAACCAGCAATCTTCTGGGTGCACAGCTGATGCTGAATGCCCCCAATCCTCAACACCTGTGAACATAACAAAGAAATCACCAATTATCTCCAGGTTTTGCCTCAGAATGGGATTCAGGAACAAATAGCTCACACAGCAGAAGGTCTGCCTTGCTTATTATTTTCCTCATTTGCAACTAAACACATTTTGGTAGGCTCTATAAAGAGTTGTTATTTGTTTTGTGTCAACAGCCAGGGTCCTGCTGTACAATTATTCATCACATAAACACACATTTATTCCAGCACTATCCTGCTCCTACTCCAGCACATTTCATTCTCTGGTTTTCACAAAAAGGAGAAGGGAGCTGCAGAGGTTTGTGGCTTGCAGCAGTTGTGCTTGTGAATCTCAGCTCATCAATCACTCCCCTTCCCCACAGCCTGTGCCCTTCTCCTGTGATGGGGCTGCATTAAAACAGATTTGTTTTACAATCAGCTGCATGAGGCAGCAAAGCCTTTGTGCCTCAAGTCTCTGGCTCCTGCTCTCACAAGGAAATCAGAATTACCAGAGGGAAGCTGGAGCACCAGTACTGCCAGACCTGATTTTGAAGGGTCTCCAGCAATGGGAATGTGAGGCAGGAGCTGTGCAGACACTGAGCCCCTCAGGAGATCCAGAAAAATCCCTGGGGGATCCCCCAGAACTGATGCAGGAGCTGAGGTGGGGACATCACAGTCTGCTGTGCACACAAATGAACAGGCAGCAAAGCAATATTCCCTGGGTGTGCTGTGAAGAGCTCTCAGTGAGCTGCTGGGTCACAGCAAATGTTCTGTTCTGTTCTGTTCTGTTCGGTTCTGTTCTGCTCTGCTGGGGCTGGGGTTGGGTCTCTGCACGTTCCTGGAGCACAGGGCTGGCAGGGATCAATACCTGGATGCAGACAAGGAATGAATCTGTAATCAAAGAAATCAAGCAGGGTTTGCCACACACCTCTCTGAGATTTTAACCTCATGAAATATCCCATTTCTCAGGAAATGAGTGGGTGACTTTCACCTATCATATAAATGTAACCATCTTTTACAGTGGTAATAATATAGAATGTTTTTTTTCTTTTAATTCCACCTTCAATTGTGTGTAATTTCACCCAGTTTATTTTCCAAACTCCATCTTCTCTTTTCTTCAAGGTGATTTATCAGATGAAATCACAGCCACCCTCTAACTGATGCAATAATTCACTCTGATGGGTGACACACACACAGGTGAAAAAATATTGGCACAATACACAAAGTCATCTTAATAAATCATGGTAAATTAGTAGGGAGAACTCATTTCCAAGCTTTTAGCAGAACAATTAAGATGAGATGAGAGTGGAAAGCAAGAGCTCAGGGCCAGGCTGGATGGAGCACAGAACAACCTGGTCTGGTGGAAGGTGTCCCTGTCCATGGAGGGGGGGAATTAGGTGATATTTGAGTCCTTTCCAACCCAAACCATTCTGTGGTTCTGTGGGCAATCCATAAAAACAATTCTTGTAAACAAGACTCTCCGTGCCAGCAGGAGTACATTGATATCACTGGAAATAAAGGCATTTAAGGAAGAACCACGTGCAGCTACAAAGCAATTCAAAAAATTGATCCATACAGAAGCAGGCCCATAATTTTAAAAGATATTAAACTTCACCTGCAGGCTGGCAGCAAGGCCATTAAGGAATTTCCCCATGATGAACTGCATTCAGTAGGAATTAGAGATGTTGGATCCTGAGTTCCCAGTGCTGCTGCTTCAATTCCAGGCTGCTCCCATGCTGAGGTGTGTCCTGGAGAGCTCCAGGGATCTGTGCATGGATTGGGGGATGTGGGAGGGAGCAAGGACATGAACCTGCCAAGGGAAGGGATGCTCAGTGCTGGGGGACACCAACACCCCAAGGTGTGGGAGCTTCAGAGTGGACCAAGAAGGGATCAGGGAGGGCAAACAGTGCCCTGCCATGTGGGAATCACCACTTCAAACCATTCCTGATTAAAGCCATTCCCATTTCTGATAAATACAGCTCTGGAGGGATTTCTCCTCAATTCTCCACCTGAATTTTGTCCATGGTACTGCACACTTCCCTCAGCACAGCAAACCTGGAGCCAGTGTTTACAACCACACTTCTTGCTCTCCCAGAAATGCACAGTTGTTCTGTGCATGATCACAACAGGTTCAAAATGCACAGCTTGGTTCAAAATGCACAGCTTGGTTCAAAATGCACAGCTTTCCACTTCAAACCCAAATGCCTTTGTGATTTTTGCTCTGCAGCCTGTACAGAAAGACAAATAAGGAAGGGTTGAAGGCTGATTGCTGCTCTAGGAGTCAAATCTGCAAGGCTGTAAGAGGCATTTATGAGAAGTGGTGTTTCATGAGCTTGGTAATTTGCAGTTTGTTACAAAGACAAATTCGTTTCTGACTAAATGGTGTTGTAAGTCAGGCTCCTCAGGGAACATCTGACTAAAAGGTGATGTTAAAGTAATTTCCATAGCATCAAACTATGAGACAAATTATAAACTTCATAGAGGAGAAAAGTGGGGGAAAGGAGCAGGAGCTGAGATGGAACAAATTTCTTCATGGTAGTGCTCAGAATGGAGAGAGCTCAGACAGTGCTGTGAAAACTGCAGTGCTAAAGCTGCTGGAAAACAAGGCCAGCCTTGGGTTTGACAGTGACTGACTGCATCCTTGAAACCATTTCTCAAAGCATCCTGCAAAGCCTTATCCAGGGAGGAGGGTCCTGGCAGCTCAGCTCAGCTCAGTTCAGTTCAGCTCAGCTCAGCTCAGCTCAGTTCAGTTCAGCTCAGCTCAGCTCAGCTCAGTTCAGCTCAGTTCAATTCAGCTCAGTTCAGCTCAGCTCAGCTCAGTTCAGCTCAGCTCAGTTTAGCTCAGTTCAGCTCAGCTCAGCTCAGCTCAGTTCAATTCAGTTCAGCTCAGCTCAGCTCAGTTCAGCTCAGCTCAGTTCAGTTCAGCTCAATTCAGCTCAGCTCAGTTCAGCTCAGCTCAGTTTAGCTCAGTTCAGCTCAGCTCAGTTCAGTTCAGCTCAGCTCAGCTCAGTTCAGTTCAGCTCAATTCAGTTCAGCTCAGCTCAGCTCAGCTCAGTTCAGCTCAGCTCAGCTCAGTTCAGCTCAGCTCAGCTCAGCTCAGTTCAGCTCAGTTCAGTTCAGTTCATTTCAGTTCAGCTCAGCTCAGTTCAGCTCAGCTCAGTTCAGTTCAGCTCAGCTCAGTTCAGCTCAGCCCAGCTCAGCTCAGCTCAGCTCAGCTCAGCTCAGCTCAGCTCAACTCAGCTCAGCTCAGTTCAGCTCAGCTCAGTTCAGCTCAGCTCAGCTCAGTTCAGCTCAGGAATTTCCCTGCACAGGGATCTGCCCCCAAAGCTTTCTCATCCTGAACAAGGCAAAATCAAATGTTGTTTTCCCTTGTGGGGCTCCTCACAGGAGGCTGAAATTCCTCAGCGTGTCCAGCCTGGCTGTGACAAACAAGGGGTGACAAAGTGAGAGAGTCATTGAAGGCAGCCAGCACAAATAGAAAAAAGCCTGTTTAGTGTAGTGCAATGATTATAAATGTGAGGAATGGCATGCAGCAGGGATGAGGGCAATTCATCCTGAATATTAGAAACAGCTCGAACAGCGAGACTGAATTCATGTTCTGTGCCAAGGGAAAGCACTAAATGACATGAGAGAGTTCCTTTTCCTCCTGTAATTCCCATCACCTCTTGATTCAGTGACAAATTCCCTTCCTGCCTCTGCATTGCATGCAGGTCATGCACAGATAGAGCACAGAGCAAACCTGCAATGCCACTGAAGCTCTGTGAGCACAAAATACAGAGTCTGCCCCCAAAGTTAATCATCTCTCTTTGCTCCTGCATCAATTGGATATTTTCTTGCTGTTTGGTAATTTCTATTTTCTCCTCACAGTTCCCACTGGACAGCTGTACCACTGACAAGCTGCTCTAATAAGAATTGCATATCTAAATTATTCAGGGCCAATTTATATTTATATATGTAACTGTTCCAGTACTGGACTTTTTACCTGACTACATTTTCCCCACACCCTTTATTACCCAACAATATAAATGAATGCCATCATAACCTCCCTCAGCTGGGAAAGAGTTACAAAAAAACCTTTATGTTTACAAATAATGAATAAACAATTTATTTTACAAGGAAAAAAAGGGCAAGAAAGTCACTACACTTTGTCTTCTGCTGCTCACAAGGCTAAAATTGCATTTACCATGGGAGTTGCACCCATGCCATCAGCTCTTAAAGGCCCTAAAATTATCTGGATTATCATTATATTTTAAAACACCCATCTATTGTTTTTAATTATCAGACAAAATAGACTAAATAATAATTATATAATTAATATAATAATTATAATAATAATAATAATATAATAATTATAATAATTATTATTGTCAGGTTTAAATCTAGAGAGAGAGCTCTGAAGTTGGCACAAAGGGATTCAGACAAAGACCAGTCCTGATCTCACTGTGAGCCAACATTTAATACTGGTGCAATAAGATCAGTATTGGGAAAAAAAAATTAGGAGGCACATAAATAGAATTTTAGAATTATTACATAAATTAGAATTTTAGGCAGAACTGTCAGTTCTGGGGCTGGTCCTGATTTCAGGGATGAAGCAGATCTCCACTGCTCACTGGAATCTGCAGCTGGAGTACAAAAGGGGATTTCAAAAAAAGGTAATTCCAGCCTGGGGAATTCCCAGTGGTCATTGCTTCCTCTGGGACAATCACTCCAAAAGAATCAATTCTTCCCAGTTCTAGCCAAAGGGGTTGGGTTTTGTTTTGAGCTTTGGACACAAACTCATTTCAGGCAATCCACTGAGGAGCTGGGGGCTCCAGCAGAGTTTGGGTTCCTTGATTTATCCTGATCTGCTCAAACTGGCTGGAAACTTCCCTGTCCTTCCAGGAATTCCTGAGCATTATTTGATTTATAATTCCATATATCATTCTGTGTCCTTCTGCACACATTTGACCTCAGTTTCTGCAGTTATTCTTTTCTTTACCAGCGATTTTTGTGAGTGCTGATTTTGGGCAGTGGGGAATGAAGGCAGGATCACAGTCCCAGCTCTTCAGGACAATTCCTGCCTGTCCTCTTAAATGCTGACTCATTCTTCTGCTAAATACCAATGAGAAATAAAGTGAAATTCAGCTCCATAAACTTGTCTGGAAAAATTACAGCTAATTTTTTTTCATCAATGCATGAATATTTTCTTGTTGCTGTTTCTGCCAGTTTGTATTTTACATTATCATGTTAGTTTAGACTGCAAATGATATGTTTGAAGAATAACTTTTTTCACTCATAGCACTGAGGATCTCTGCTTTATGAAATGTAGATACACCCTGATTTTTGAAGGTACTGAGCAATCCCTGCTAAATGCTTTGCTCTCTGTAAGAACAAAGGGAACAACTCAGAGTCAGAAGGAAATAGATCAAAATCACTTTTCTCATCACAATGTATTAAAAAAAAATCTTCAAGCTGGATCAGGAGTTTTCTGCTACTCGAGACATTTTGATTTAGATTTAAAGAAATAAAAACCAATGCCTAGCATTTAATTGTTTTTTAAAAAGGATAAAACTTTCCTTTGCATATGTTGAGCTAAGTAATCCTGATTTTTTAATAATTTTCTCCCCATACACACACTTCTATTTTTCTAGTTAACTACAAGCTTTGATCCATTTTTAGAGCTAGATGCAATCTGTCCAAAGTGACTTTTTTTTATTCCAAAAGAGTTTTGTGCTGAAGAAGCTCACTTAGCTCTGCTCCAGAGTGGAGCTTCAATTGATCCCTAAATTCCATCAGCACTCCCCCAGCCCCCTTTGAGCAATTTGCAATTTCCAGGACCTCTCTAGGGGGATGAAGGCAGCTGCTGCTGTCTCACAGCCCCATGGACACACACAAAATGAGTTTATTTTACCCAGGTGCTGAAGGATTTCCTCACTTGGCCCCCCAGCCCTGGCTCCTGCAGCCAAATCTGTCCCTCAGAAAAGCCCACACATCCCCCCTGCCACACACACACACCCCAAAAATAAATAAAAATCAAATTACAGCAGTCAAGGAGGGAAGAAGCAGATTCCTGGCCCCAACAGTGCCCAGCCAAGGCATGTGATGGGCACAGTGAAAATATCTGCAGAGCTCAGCAGCCTTTAACCTCCTCCCTTAGGTGGAGATTAGCCCCAGGTATTTATAGACTTGATCTCATTTCCTGTCCCTAGGGAGTTACACAAGCTTTCCCAAGGACTCACATCCCACCTTAAGGCCATTTGGGCTCTTTTTCCCTTTCAGGTGTCCAGCAGAGCACAGAATTCCTGCTGGGAAGGAGGGTGTCCCTGTGGCAGGGCCAGCACAGTGTGAGCATCACTCAGCCAGCACAGCCCCATCCCAGCACCTCCTGGCCACAGCAATCCTCCTTGGGCCTATCCCAAATATTCATAATCTCTCTTCTGACCTTGAATAGGTTTTGAACGAGCCAAAGGCTTAATCTGTGATCACAAAAAGATTAATCAATGCCCTTGATCTCCTTAGCAGCCTCTGCGGTGGCGGTTCCAGTCACGACAGTCCTGCTGGGCAGAGGGAGCCTCAGTGGTCAGTGGTGTCTCTGGAACCTGAACCAACCCCCTGTGCTGTTTTAGAGTCTCTGTGTTCCAGCCCAAGAGTCAGGAGACTCTTCTGTTGTTCCCAGAGCTGTTTATTTTATCTCATCTCAAAGTTCTTTCCCTGCCCAGCCCAGGTCTGTTCAGCAGCTCAGCCCCAGGCACTGCCCACCCTGGGCTGGGATTATCTTTTTATACTATAAACTACATCAACATTATTTACAGTTATCTTCCAATACCCATCACTTATATTGTACAGTCTGGTTCTGCTCCAAACCAATCTAAAAGTGCCAACATCACCCAGAAGATGGATGCAGGAAGAAGGAGAAAGAAGGACAGAACACGCCCAGGTTCCTCCATCCTGACCCCAGACCCTTATTATAAACAATCTTAAAAACCTACTTTTTCACCTTGTAATAATCTAACTTACACTCTACTTATTTTTTTGTGATTCTTCATGTAAGGGTGGTAATTTTTCCAAGGAGAGAAATCCAAGGCACAGGGGTTTGGGCTCTGTGCCCAGGCTCCTGAGCCCCCAGAGGGATGTCCTGGGTTCCCACACCCAACCACTCATCCACATTCCCACCCCATCTCAGAGCCCCTCAGAGCCACAAAACACTCCCCATACTCTGCTGAGGATGCTGCACCTGCTCTGTGTCAGAAGGAAACCATGGGAAGCTTTCTCCCAGCTCTCCCAGCAGTGCCACCATCGTTCTTTGGCCCCCAGATGTTCTGTGTGTCCCCACCAGGGATGGGAAATTCGGGCACTTTTCCAGCATGGGACTCTCAAAGTCTCATCCTGAGGTGCACTGTGGTCAGGTTGCTTAGAAGTGTTACTTGGGAGTGTCTCTAGTAAAGAGGAAAATACAGTAATTGCTAATTATTACATATTAGGGCAATGATTTGCCAAGATAGGCACCACAGTTTCATTTTTTGTGTTCAAGAAACAAGCCTTAATATCAAGAAATATGCCAAAAAATGCTGATCATTAAGAAAAAAATGCTCAGAAATTCTACCTATGAGGTAAATTAAATTTATTTAACCATAGAGAGAGGGTGGGGAAGAGCTCTTTTTGGGTTTCCATTCCTCTCTGTGGCAAAAGGAGCTGAAACATCACAGAGCACCTGGAACAAAGCAGCACCTGAGCCTGGGAGGAGGATTTGTGTCCAGCAAGGATCCCACTGCTCTGGCCCAGTTTAAGATACCTGAGCATTTTCCTGCTCCAGGAAGAAAACATTCAGCAGGCAGATGAGTGAAACATTTAATATTTTCACCTTCCACACAACCATTTTCTACAAATTATGACAATTTTCCTCCAGTATTTGCTGCTCTGATTTTCTCCTGGCACTATAATGCATGCAGAACATTATCCGAGCTCTTTAGCTAGAAAGACACTGACTTTTTTATTTTATCTCAATTCTGAAATATTTAGAGGATAATTTGTGATTTGCCTTTGCTCACATTAAATGTTTCTCATTCCAAACACTGCAGCACTCTAAAGCGTGACATTCCCTGCCTGCAAAGCTTTCCTTTGTGCTAGGGAAATTTTATTTATAATAAAAAATTATAATTATATAATAATAATAATAATAATAATAATAATAATAATAATAATAATAATAATAATAATAATAATAAATAGGATGAAATAAAATAAAATAATATTAATAATAATGATATTACAGCAATGCAGTTGAAATCAGGGCCCTGTTGAGTGCAGCCCTTAAATGAGGAGGTTGAGGCACAGAAAATCCAGCAGGCTGATGAAGGTCAGTGAAGTTTGGGCTGGTGGAACCCTGTTCCTGTTTGGGACAAGGCCACCTTTGTCCTCTGCCAGAGGGGGATAACAGATATGAAAGGGGCTGGGTATTTATTTCTGAAATGCACTGATGAGCCCTGGAGCACAGAGGATGGATTTTTCACAATAAGGTGATCCATGAGAAAGGGAAAATTAATCTTCTCCAAAGCTGCAAATTACAAATTTTTATTTTTTTTTATTTTCAGTGTAGAGGAAATCTTTTCACACCAGCAGCAGCAGCTCTCAGGAATGATGTTCCAGTGCCACACTTGGTCTAAGGAAAATTTCAAACTTTATTTCAGTGCTTAATGACATCATTTCCAACACTGTCCTTCTAGTTTTCATGCTCCATTCCCCACAGTGTGAGTTCTCCTGTCCAGTTTTAAGTTATTTCACGGAGATAAATCAGCCTAAAAGCAGCTTTTTACCATGGAGACTGAAAGAGAATTGTAGGTGTATTATGTGTGAGAGATGTAGATTGAGTGTTGGCTTTTCCAGCTCTAACAGCTCAGGGATAAAATTCATACAAAATGATCTCTCTGCTTTCTGCTGCTAATTCAGCTACAAAAATCTGAGGGCTGCAGCAGCTTTTACAGCTGCTCTGCTCCATGGGAAGGGGAATTTCAGCAAAGCAGGGTCAGCCTTGCAGTGAGAAGGCAGCAAGATCATCCCAACAACAAGGAACATTCATAATCTGTATAAAACCAAAATTCTTACCCAGCTTCCACTGTGGTGAGTGACCCCATGGTTATAAATTAATGTGGGAACATCTTGAGATTATTATATAAAGGTTTAACTAATTTGTAATCATCATCCCCTGGCCCCCCACCAAAAAACAAACCCCACAAGGCTAACACTCACCACTTGGGATCGTTTTCAGAGGTCAAGAAAATAAATGTTAAGTCCATGTTTTTCATTAATTTCCACCACATAATTCTCCTCCAAATGGATTTTGGAAAGAGAGAAGCAGCAAGCCTTGCCTGTGAGGCACGCAGCAGCAGGAGGTACAAGGTTTTCAATTGGCTTTTACCAAGTCAGAAAACCCACAAAGCTGCCAGCTGGTGAAATTTAGTTCCAGGTCCTCAATTCAGAGAGACAAACAATCTAGAGATGAGCAGGAGCAACATCAGTTTGCAGCTGAAGCGTTCCTAGCAAAACCCATTTACTGGAGGCATTTTTGATGATGAACTTTTCCACTTGCTCCTGAAGCTGGGCTTGAAGGACAGTGACTGAGAGCTTGGGGAAGGGCTGGAATTGGGGCTGGCAGGGCACAGAACACAGCCCAGTGGCTGCTGCATGGAAATAAATGTGAGTGGAGATGTTGCTGTGCAAAGCAGCCCCAGCCATTCCCAAAGGCTGCAGCAGAATTGGAAGTAAAGACAGAATTTGGGCTGGGAGTTCTGCCCTGAGCTCAGGCTGAGCAGGGACACAGGGCACTCCCCAAAGCCAGCCAGGGACAAATTCACAGCCTGGAGGAATAAAGGATGATTTGTATCAAATTCATTAAATGAACTGTCAGGAGGGGTTTTTGCACCACTTAGAATTGCCCACATAATAATGGTGTTGTTTTGGTCCAAGAACTGGGTAAACAAAGCAAAGCAGCTCACCCTGGGGGCTTTTCCTTCCCTCCCTCACTGGGGACAGCACAAGGACACCAGGAATGTCCCCCTGGCCTCCAAGCTCACACATCACACCTGACACCTCAGGAAATGAGAGTTGGCCAAGGGGCAGCTTTGATCCTTAATTACTCCTTGCTATTTAATTCCTGTGTGCCAGACACGAGTCCAACAGGTGCTTTCCCACCTCAGCTCTGTTCTCCTCATGCATTACTCTGCTGATGCAAGCTGCTGCCTTCTGTTGGCAGGGAATTACAGAACCATTATTGCATGTTCATGAGAAAAAGCTCCAGATAGCAAGAGGTCAACAGGTTGAACTTCACTTACTTTGGCACTGTCAGCAGTTGGTATTGCTCCTATTTCATGATAAAAAAAAAAGTCTCTCCTTATGCTAGAAGGAAAAAAAACCCAACCCATACTTTGCTTTTATGTCTTGGTAATGCAGAAATTTGGTTTTGAAAAGAACAGCTCAGTTCTCATTCAAATAAAAACTACTGACTTGCACAAGGCCTTCCTGTTAAACGTTTGCTTCAGGTTTGATATTTAAAGTCATGTAAAAAAGGCAGGTGAAACTCAGCTGCAATTACATTTCCTTTGCCCCTTACACTTTGTAATTCTTACTGAATAGAAATAAGGTGGGATTTTTTCCATTTTCTGCAGCAACCATGGCTCTTTGTGTCTGACAAGACTCTCCCTAAATTCTGGGGCTGGGCTAAAGGGTCACAGGGGAATTTTAGATGTGGCTGCTGCAGAGATTGTCCAGATGCAGAGGATTGAGGGGAGTCCCCATCCCTGGAGGTGTCCAAGGAAGGCCTGGAGGGGATCAAAGGTTGAGTTCAATCTTGGAGTTCTTTCCACCCCCATCACCTCTGTGATTCTGTGAGGTTTTCTCCTTAACCTTCACAGACAATATTTATTATCCTTACTGCATTACAGCCTCGTAAGGAATTTCTGCTCTCCCATTCCAAACCACTTAAGAAAATTCTGTTTGTCACTCATTAAGCAGCTGTAGAGAACCACAAAAAAAAATTATTAATACCACATGGCTGTGCAAACAGCAGGGAAAAAATGGTTACCACATTTTCCTCAACAAGCAAGGCAAAATCCTTCCAATTAACGTTTTAGTTAAGAAATTCACTCACCATGAAAGCATCTGCATTTTCTAAAAGGTTGGAGCTCAGTATTTGAGCTCAGTTTTTCTCACAGCATTTTTCACTGTGGCTCTATTGGAGATTAGATACCCAGCAGCAAGAAGGGGGACTAAGTGAATTATACTTTTAGCTCATACTTTATTCTCTTTACTTTAAAACTTCAGGAACTCAGGCATCTATTTCACCCATCATTTATCCTTGGAGACTAAGGCAGCTCCAGGGAAAAAAGCAATTACCTGCTATGGAAAGTCTAGGAGTTACAATTGTGAAATAATAAAATGTCAAAGACACATCTAATTTAGATGTAGGGTTTTATACTTCTTAGCTTAGTGAAATAGTACAAAATATTCTCTGAAATTTTTCTATCCATCAGGTGGAATCACTCCTCTGACTGTGATACCAAATGCAAATTCACAAGTGTTTGTACAGCAGATCTGAGCGTGCATTAGAAATCAGCAATTGAAAATCTATTTTGCTTACCTTGTCACCAATAATGGAATTACAGCACTAAAAAACACCTTTCCTTCTTGGTTACACTAAGAGGAACACTTCCTTCTCTAGAGTGAGAAGAGCTCAACTTCCCTTCCTCTTGGTTCTTGGAGGAATTTAATCTCTCTTCCTCTCATGCTTGAAGTGTCACTGACAGTCCCCAAACAACTCAGCCACCCCCAGGCCACTCTGCAAAGGAATCCTCATCATTTATAAACCTTTAATAGCAAGAAACAAATTCCAAAGGAACAGCAATAGCAGAATGTAACCCCACTTTCCACTGAAGCTGAGTGATCTTTACCCAACAACACAAGGTCCTGTGGGCTGGGCAGCTCCTGAACTGCAAATTCTGGCTGCAGAGCTGCCGGGAAAGCCTTTCTGATCTTGGCATGCTGATAAGCAGCACTGCAAGGTGGCAGGGAGAGGGAAGAGATAAAACCCTTTATCATGTAATCACAGACTCCTAGTGCCCACATTCACAGCCTTGCACCTCAAGTGCTGCTGAGCTCCACTCCTGGCCCTTAAATGAACATTAAAGCCATCAACTTGCCCAAGTGTGGTAAAAATGGTTGTGAGGATGCCATGCTAGGGATGCCATGGCCTGGGATCTGTCCCCTGCCCTGCAGCAGTCCTTGGTGTGACAATGTGCTGCCTCAGCCCCTGCTGCTTCCCCAGGCCTGGATGGGGCAAGGGGAAAAGGTGCAAAATAAGAAATCAAGAAGAAAATGCTCAGGCAATTCAGCAAGAAACCCAGGGGGAAGCATCCTGCATTGTCTCACATCAAGGTCAGTGTCACAGCCAGGCTGTGGGGCAGGAGAGGGGCAGGGACATCTCCAGAGCCCCCTCCTCTGCCTTGAGTCACCAGCACCAATGAGTTTGGTAGCACAATTCAAGCTTGTGCTACAGCATGAGGAAAAAATTGTTTTGTCTCAGCCTCAGCCTTGCCCAACACCTTGTTCTGTTTAGAGGTCCAAACCTTGGGATTGTGCATCTGGAAGAAGTGAAGCCCATGGTGATACAAAATTCATCCCAGGACTCTCAAGTGGAGAACAAGGAAAAAGAACACTTGGTTGTGGCCAAGGTTAGTGAATTCATCATCATAAATTAAATTTATGCAGCATATTAAACTTCAATATTTGAAGGGTTTTTTATTCTTTCACACTGTTCTAAAATGACATCTAACAGGAGGAACAAGGACAAAGAGGCTGGCTTTAAAATGGAACTGGCCAACATTCTCCAGTACTTTTAACTTCTGTAAGAGAAGCCAAATGACCCAGGAGCTTCTTTCCAGTCCTGTTTTTTAGCACTAAGGCTGCTGCTAGCCATGGCTCTGCTCATGAACCACGTTCCCTTCTGTTCTCTTTCAAAAGCAACATCTGCCCAGATGTGTATGAGGACAAGCAAAGGAGTGGAGTGAAAGATGCCCAAGTGCACCAATGCCCAGGATGGTTCTGCACAGCTCAGGAGCTCCCACAGCTGCCAGCACAAACTGCCTGCAGTGCTTCCCCACAAGGGCAGTCCTGGGGGAAGATGAGCCAGGCTCAGATGGCAAAGCAAGATTCTCAGGCAGAACTGCCAGGGCCTCCTCCAAAGGCAAGGGATAATCCCCTGTGCCCAATCCAGTTATTACTATTGCACACATCACTCCAGTCTGAAGGGGGAAGAAAATGAATGTAGCAATCCAAATCTTAGATTTTTGAAAAGTTTGTCCTGACCACCTCCTTCTCCTTCCCCACCCAGCTGAGAGAGGCAGAGCCTCTGTGGGATGAAGAGGTAACACCTGCAGAACAAACAGGGCTCCCCTGGTCAGGCAGTGTGAGAGCTGAAAAGCACAGGAAGGAGCACTTTGTGGTAATCTAGATAAAATCATAAGATAATGTTTAATCCAGCCTGACACTATCTGCTCCTGCTGGCTGGAGACAAGGAGGCTCTGACACCAGGACACTGGGAGATTTCATACTCAGCACTTCCTGTCAGCTCAAGATAAACCCTGCTCTGAGCTGGGCACCTGGCACATCTCACAGACTTGGACACAAATCTGTGATCAGTATTAAAGCTTCCAGCCAGAAACAAGCCAGCCTAAGCTTTTCTTCACTTCTTTACAGGCTGAGGAAAATCAAAACAAGTGATTAAGACGGTTCTTTGCTTCATTAACAAATATACAAAGTTTTATTTTGTTTATTAGATTGGTTTTCTGTATGTTAACATTATCATAGCAGTTATAACCCACATTCACAGCAGAAATTTTCTAAGAGCATTTTGCAACACTAGCTGCTGTATCAGAAATCCTTAAGAGAAACTTATCTTTTAGCTACTCAGGTAACTTGAATAATAAAGTGCAAAACCACAATAAAATTTGACAGACATATGTCCCAGCTCATATTCAGTGGAAAAGAAAGGTTTGTAAGACCACTAGATATGGATTCACTGCACACAACAGAAGAGTGTGACCTGAAGACACCAGTTTTCAAGTTTTCCCATTACCAGACATTGATTACAATGAATAATTTTCCATTACTTTTAAGGGTAACATATAGAAATCACAATGAGGTTATAAATAAAACAAAACACATTGGCCAGACAACCTGAAGTTTAGCCCTGTATTTGGTACTTTTTACCCAATTAAGGTTTTGGGAAGAACTGATGAACAGGAACAGTTCATTTTTTGATGAAATAGTCTCTGATTTGACAAGGAAACAACTGGCAGGACATAACACAGCAGCTTGTTTGGGACACAAGTCAGAAATGGATTTTTTAATGTATTTTTTATCACCCATAGACATAAACTTGGTCTCATTCAACTAAGGACTGCCAGCACTAATTACTGTCCTGCTCATTCCAAGAAAATAGAGAAATCTCAGAATATTATGGGAATCAGGCCAAATTCATAAAACACAACCCAACCTTTTGTGTTTCTCTCTCCCCACAGCCACTGCTGCAGCCTCTCCAGTACCAAACACTCTCTCCAAGGCAGATGAAGTATCACAAACTCCAGGGCCTTTCCCTTCCTTCTCCCTGACTCAAGAATCTTCATGAAGCCCTTTGGAGCTATGACTTGTGTGAGCATCATCCACAAGGAGGCTACTCCATCCTTTTACTTACAGAATGCAAAGATGCAAATGAAACATTACTCTAATTTCATCAGCTCTAACGTTGCTGTTCTTCTACCAGTTGCCAAAAAAACAGTTCAGCAGGCCAAGCTCTAAGAAACACCAGCAAGTTTGAACTATAAATTGATTCAGCATCCCTTTAGTAGGCTCACTTTGCTAAGGACACAAGACACCACTGTCAGAACAGAGAACAGGCTGACCAGCAAGCTTTCAGGACCACGTCCTGCTTACAGCTCTATGTGGAACCAAAAATTGCACAACATACATTCCCAAAGAAGTCATTTGTACACAATACTCTCCTTCACATGGTTCTATTTCACTACAGTCAGTGCTCTCATCAGGAAACAATTCCATGCACAAATAGACAGCAGAACATCCAGTGCTATTTGGGAGGCTGCAGTTTGCTTTTCCCCCCTTTTTGATCCTTTCAGATCAGCAAATGCAAGGACCCAGCTGTTGTACCTGGGATAAGGCACTTGCCCCAGATGAGCAGTACAGCACCAGGCCAGTGTGCCAGACAACCTGGAGGGAGCTTTCCTTCACCACTTACAACAAGGAATAGTTCTGTAGCAATTGTGCTCTTTCAGCCTGGAGTGCTCCTCCTGCAGCAGCTTCAGAAGCTGCTTCACATCCTTCCCTACACTTCCTAGTAATGGCCACAGATTTTGCAAACTTCCAGAGCTTTATTCTATTTCCAAATCAGCTCGAGGTGCACTTCCAAGGGATTTGCCAGAACTTGTGAAACACCACCAGGAAATCACAAAGAGAAAATTTCCACCTGTCCAGCAGCAGCTCTTAACCACCTACACAGCCAAGGTTTGTCAGTCGAGGTCTCACGTGATTTCAATTCCCTGAAAAAACAAAGTTGCCTTATGGCATGCATAGTAGAGATATCACTAGTGCTACCTGGAAGAGTTCTAGCTCCAATCCTCCTCCCTCCCAAAGGGGACTAATTCAAACCCACTGATCTCAATAGTTGAAATGCAATCTTTGCTGCATCTATTTCAAATAATCCTGTGCTCCAAACCTTGCAATAGCCTAGGAGTAAAAAAAAAACCTGGTAACTCGCCACTAACAGAAGGCTAAGAAAGAAGTGAGATCTAGTTTCTATCAAAAACAAAAGCACATCTCACTTCTGGGTTTATTTATTACTTTCTCAAAGACATTTTAATATAGATGTTCTGATATTCTGGTCTAGATAACAGCCAAAATCTCAGTTGTAAGGAAAACCCCTCATTTTACTCTGATTTGAACTCCCGGTAGCTTTAAGCACCCAAATAATTTAATTTTTTTTTTCTATTGAATGAATGTTCTGCAGTTCTAGAAAGATGAGTTATGCACTTTTGTTCACATACAAAAAGACAGTCTAACAGATGTAAACTATTTATTGAATATTTGCCACCAATATTGTTAAATACATAATCTTGCAGTTTTCCGCTTTCAAGTTAAAATGTCAGAAACAGAACACCAAATATTTACAATTCTTGTAAGGAATGTTACATAATGACACATTAAGGCGTAAATTCTTTTGGCTTATAATTCTGAAAAGAATGATAATAGCAAAAAGTGATGCAAAATCTTTCCTGTGAGATTATGATTAAGCTACAATGTTTTACAAAAATATGGTGTAAGATGGCAATAATCCCATTCAAAATCCTGCATTAGGCCCCTTGAGAGGGGCTGATAATTTATACAGTCAAAACTTTAAAATTTACATATAAAGGTACCCTATCCACCATTGAAAAGTACAACTCTCAACATATACAGTTTTCAGGCCACAGTTTTGAAGGTCTGGAGTATCAAGTTGGTTTGATGAATTAGTCGGTTGGCACTTATGAACACATTTATTGCCCTGTGGAAAGAGAAGAATATTGCTTCAGAAACTTCCAGAAACATTGGAGAAAGCCAGCATTACTGGCACCTAGGCTTTGGGAATTGGGAGCACAGGGATGTTCCACTCTGTGCTGACCTGCTGGCTGCCAGCCAGCCTCATCTGCATAGCAAATCCCAGCCAGGCTGTGTTGGTTTGGCAGGAATTTCAGAAGAATTTGGCTCTCTATCATCACTGACATCTCAATCCTTTCCTTCTGGGATTCACACAACCGAGGGAAAAGCGTGGAGCAGATGACTGGGGCTTGCAACCAGATGATATTTGAGGTCACAGCCATTTTCTGACTCTGTGATTGTTAAACACCTTTCCAAAGCTGAGCTCTTCACCCCACCAGGAATTCCAGAATTGGCAACTCTTCCCTCGAGGAATCCTAAATGTGCACACATGTGCCAGCAGCACACTATTTCAGTGACCTTTCTGCTCTCAAAGGTGTGGGGTCATGGAGTTTTTCAGCTCAGCAATGACGTCTGAGCTTGTGTTCAGTGCTGTTCCCTCCTGGGGGAGCAGGGATCTCACTCCCTGTGCAGCTCAGAGACTGAAATCCCTCCTGACTTCCCAAGGATGGAAATGCAGGCCTTATGGAATTTCTTACACTACTGCAAATAATTAACACACTTCAAACTTCAGCCCACAACACACAGTATTTCTGTCCAGGAATCAAAGCTACCAAACCTGAACTTCTCATTTTGGTATCAGATTTAGCCCCAGTTTCAGGACAAGGAGAGAAAAACAAGAATGTTTTGATGGGAGCAGGACTGTACTCCCAGCTGGTCTCAAGACTTTTCTCTCCTTCAGTAATGCATCATTTCCTGGGTGCTCTCAGCCTTTGCCAAGCTCAACAAGAGCTGACATCAAAGTTGGTTCCATCTTTAAAACAGAACACTTTGGCACTGTCAGAACCTGAGGGGCATCCACTCATCCTCCTAAAGAATCTCTATAGTGAATTATACAGGAATAGTGACTCCCAAACCCAAGGTGAAGATCTGGAAAAAGCCTCAGTTTGAAGGCTAAAATGTTCAGCTAGAAAAAAAAAAATCAGCTGAATCATTCCAGATACTGCAGAGCACTGTGAGGGTCTATAAGGAAAGGCCAATAAAAATGTAAATCAAACAGAGCCCTGCACAGATGTTTTGTATTTGCAAATGATATTTCAAATAGGTAAATTATTTTTCTCAATAAAAAAAATCCATAATTTCTTTGTCCTTGTATATGCACTGAGAAAACCCACACAGGGCCAGGAAATTCAATTTCTCATATTTAAATTCAAAACTAACACCACACATGGGTGTTACATGGTGGTGTATTTAACAAATTTCCCTTTCCTCAAAGGCATTACAAAAGAAACAGCATTTTAAAGCAGCTATGGTAGTGAGAGGACATAGGAAAGGAAATAATTAAGCAACTCCTAAAAAAGGCAGCTTACACCCCAAAGCTTGTCCCATTTTCCTGTTAGTCAACAAAGCCTTTCATTATCTAAATTTGTCAAAACAACAGGACAAAAGCATACTTACTTTCCATCTTTAAAATAGGTTTTCAGAGTATCACTGAAACTTTTGGAGTATTTTACAAACTCTTTCTTTTGGTGCTCAAGTGCCTACAACAACAAAAACACCAGAAGCAAAGTCTCAGTTCACATATTTCTGAGTACAGTGAGAACTTTGAGGTTAAACTGATCAGAAAATTAATTAATGTTACATCGGGAATAAAAAATTTGTTTTTTTTTTTTCTTTAGAAGAAACAAAGAAAATAATTTTTATCTCTAAAACTCCTGAGACTTATTTTGCTGTTGAAGCATGGTGTCATTGACCAGCTAAGCTCTCCTACTCATCCCTTGATGCAAAGGATGCCTCCTCCTTTGCTATCAGAAATATTGGCTGAAGAGCTGGTGCACGTACCCGCCGGTTCTGGTACTGGTATTTCTTGAAGACGTTATTTACTGTGTCAAGAAGCTCCTTTATTGCACTTGCAATGTCCCTGTTGGGCAAGAAAAAGAGAATTTCAATATCCTTAGGAGATGCCATGAAATGCTGGAATTTAATCCCTTTCTAGCAGCCAAGTGTTTCTTAGGGCAGTCTCTACAGAGGAAGTGTCAGACGTGATGTAGGAGACCAAATGCAGAGCAGCATCCTGGGAATTCAGCAAATTCGGTCAAGTAACATCCTCATCATTTCTGAGTGGGATCAGGCTCTCTTCAATGGGAACAGTGCTGCTACATCTACAGAATTTCAACATTCAGGCTTAAATACAACAAGTTTGACCTCTCAATCTGCAGCAAAATCCATCACATTGTACTTACTTGATTGTCTGAAGAAACCTCACTCTGTCATTGATCTCATCTGGAATCTTACTAAGAATCTGTTTAAGTGCTCGTGCCTTTTCATTAAGATCTTGGAATTCAGGTTCAGGTCTTTCAATCATATACTCTGGCAAAAAGAACACATTCAAAACCACCATTAGTTTGTCCTCAAGTGTGTAGTGACAGCTAAAAACACGACACAGAGTGCACCACAACTGCCAGGCTGAATTTGAACAGCACAGAAAGAGCCATGGGCAGAGAAGTGCAGTGAATAACCCCTGTGTGAATCAGGACAGTGCAACAATCACCTTTATTACTGCATGGTGGGAAAAGAGCCCATCTTACTTTATTTGAGACATTAAAGTCATCAAAGTCAGTATTAAAATAACTTAAAGCCTGCAGTATATTCTCCTTCTGTGACAGTGTAACTGCTGCTTTTAATTTGAAGCAGGAAAAAAAAAGAGGATGTTATATTCCATATTTGCCTTTTCCTGGTTGTTAGCATTGCAAAAGGTGAACTATGCACCCATAAAAACATAGCTCTAAACATTCATTTTCTTGCTTTCCTTCTCTTATTAGTCCAGCATGGCTTTCAGGGAGATTTAATTTCTCCAACAGAGGTATTCAAAAATACAAATTTTCTTCTGCCATGCTGTTCTTCTACTCAAAAAAAAAAATCTATCCTGAAAAAAAAAAACCAGAAAAATAGAGAATTGCCTGCTCCTAGTTAACACTGTAATTAACACTGTAATTAAAAATACAGTTATTCAACACAGGGTTCTTACCTTCTACATCATCAGCTGCCATACGCAGAAGAGATTCTGTGAAATTCACATCCACACTTTTTTTCTCCAGGATTTTCATGATGATGTCCTGTGTAAGACCTGGATTTTCTTTTTCAGCCTGTATAGCAGAGGAATTTTATACTCTTAAATATGCAAGACCTGGACATTGCAAGCACAAAGGTTTTCATATCAATTGTTTCAGATACTGCAGGAGTTTGCTAGGAGCTTTCAAAGTCTAATGGTTTTAGACCAGTAGATTACATTAAGAACATTTTGCCACTACAAAATCCATTTTTCTTGGACTACATCACTGATTTTGTATAAGTAACTTTTTCCAATAAGCCCTAGCATTCATTTTAATTTGAGTTTTAATAAATGTCTCTATCCTGTTATATTTTCATAAGCACCAAGCTTTGAGACAAAGATATTGTATCCCCTGGAATTTAATTCACTCCAACACAGGTGCTACTCCCCCACCTTCCCCATGACATTTATAAATGTGCCTCTCATGAATCACATCATATGCTCAGACATCGTCTGGGAATTGCTCTTTCAGAAAAAACCCAGCTTTTGATTGATGACATATCTAAGTACAGGGCTGGATGAACACTGGAGCTGTTCACATCACCTGTGCTGCTACCAAAGAACTGCTCAGTGTGGAAGAAAAATGAGCCTGGCTAGGTTTTTTAGCTGCCACTACCATTCCTACCAACTTCTCAGTTTAACACTATTTGCATCCAGCTTACTCCTAAGGATAATTGTGCAAACACACAAAAGCAAGGCACACTTGCAGGAGCTCAGTTGGAGGCTTCAGACCATCAAGGTACATTTAGATTGAAGTCCCAGAGTTGCACAGCTCACATAGGTCATGCCTGCTATTATTTTGTTTCAATCTTTTTAAAAACCACCACTTCAATAAAGCAGTGTAAAGGAATATCTGTATTTCCACTCTTCAGGAATACAATGGAAATGTCAGAATAATCTTTTTTTCCATTTACTGCTGGATTTCTACACAAACACTGAATTTAATCCACAAAAAAAATCCCATTACCACTCACTTTGTAAACCAATTTCAAAAAGTGCCTATTGCTCATGAGCACCTATTCTACAAATCTTGTGGGTTTTAGATGAAGTTTATTATTAATTCACTGACTGCTCCCTCATTTAAGCTTTGGCTCTATATGGACAAGAGAAGAGTCTGTTTAAAATTGTTCATTCAGATTTCTACTCATGATGTCTGCAGACATCCCAAACTTCCAGTTCATGCAATTGTCCACTTTATTTTTAGACTACTGGATCAAGGATGAAGTCTTAAATAAAAAGACAAGGAAACAAGAGATCTGACCTTTTAGCTTCATCATACACAGCTTACTTTTGAAATAACCATTTTTCAATGCAAGTTTCTTCTCACCTTAATAAAAGCTGCTCTCAGTGTCTGAGCTGCAGACAGGTTTACTCTTTCTAGCTGCAATAAAAGTTTAGAATTAATTATTAGCATTCTGTTGTTATCAGAATAAAACAAGTCAATAATCACACCTTGCCCTATAAAGCAGAAAGGAAAGGGGGATTGACAGAAGCTTTCAAATTGCTGGTTTCACTTCGGAGATACTACAAATTTAATCCCAAAGGAAAGAGTTCCCCCCACAAAGGATAACAAAAAGCAATGGATGTATTTTGCAAAAAAGTCCAACAGAAGATTTTGAGAACATCTTGGCAATCTTTGACACTCTGAGAAAAACAAATATCCTATTAAATTGCAACCATTAGCAGTAAAATTAAAATGCATCAAGCTGTTCACAGGTTTGACTGTGTGCTATTTCCTGCCAGACAATGCCAGAGCTGGTATTGTGAAAACTGATTTTTTGTGAAAATCCTCTGCTAAAGGTAAGAGAAAAGCTCAGGACCAAGACAACCAGCAACCTTTGATGAGCATGAAACTATTCATGGCAAGAAGGGTGAAACAACACAGAGAGGGAAGATGTGCTGGACAAAGCTTTCACAAGATGTGACTGTGGCCACATTTCCCAAAATCAAGGGGATTGTTGCATTCAGGGTAAACTGGAGCTCACCTCATTAAAGACAGGGTACATAACAGCATAGAGAGGCATGGAAACCATAGAAGTGGTCTCTGCTTCATTCTTCATCTCTTCCATTGTCATCCTCATTCAAAGAGCCACTTCTCAAGGGAAACACTATAGAAGCAGAAAACTCCTCATTCACTGGAATGTCTCTTCTTTCTCCTCGTTGTGCAAGAATACTTGAAGAACTTGGGAAATCTATTGTCCTTAGGGAGTGTGAGAAAAGAGAAAGCAAACACACAGTTACAAATGCTCGTGAGGGACAGGTTCTGCAAATGCCATGGCACAGATCAACATGAGTTTCACTGCCTGGAAACCAGGGATTGCTCACTACATGAGTCAAGTACCCATGGAATGACCACTTGGTGTAACTTCTAAACTCTAAATGAAAACTATTAAGTGAATATTTTAAAGCAAAGGTGCTACCACAAGTGTTTTTCCCTTCAAGTTTTTATAGAATCAGTTTTTTATTTACAAAAATCTTGCCACCACTCATAGGCAGCAGAATAAGGTTCCTGACAATTCCCATCCAGAAAAAGCTTGGGAAGCACAACATGCTGCAACCCCAAACTTCATCCAGATGCATTGTCACTATTAAAGCTACCTTGAAATACTCCAGGTTTTTTTGCACATGCATCAAGCTGTGATTCTGCTGGAGATCAGTGCCTACTTTCCACCCATTTGAATGTGAACACTGCAGCTTTGGTTTTATATAAGCTGAAGTCATGTTTCCACTCAGGGTGTGTCACCAGCTATGTTAAGTCAATGGAAAATTATTGTTCCAGTAACTGAACCTCTGCTTTGGAAGTTCTCCACCCAGCCCAGCTCATCGTACCCAACATGGAAGGATCACTGCTCACACCCAGAAATTATGTGGAAAAGAAAAAAGGTCACCTTAGAGCTGATAAAAAACCCTTCATTCCAGCCTGCTGTAATCTCTATTCATCAGATTCTTTTAAAATATTTTATATGACATAATTGAGTTTAAAGACCTGATGTCCAAGTCAGAAATAAAGATAAAAAGAAAGATATTAAGAGTTTTAATTTTTAGATTTGGTTGGAGCATTTAATGCATTAGAGGAAGGATTTTTTTTTCCTCCTAGCAAGCTCCAGACACCAGGCATTTGCATGTCTGTGTAATTTACTGACATTTTTGTAAGAAGTGAAAAGACTGAAATGATAAGAAATGGCTCCAGCAATCAACATCACTTCCTGAGAGTATGAACAGGTTAAGAACATGCCAAGACATTTCTTGAAGCCATATTCTCATTATGCTCTGCACTGACTGAAGATCTCCAGGCTGTTTAAATAGAAGAACAGGTATTTTTTGTCCAGAGCAGATATATAATTGTTCAGCTATAATTATACAAGTGAAATTTGTTACTGATTACAGTCAGCACAGAGAAGAATCTGCATGACTACAAATATTGTGTATATCTCATCTGAGCTTGTGAACAGCAAAAGCTGAAGAAAAATTAAACATGACTACAGTAAAAACTTTATGCAAGTCTTCTAACATGGACCAATTATTGCAAAAGCTCACTTTGTTTCTCTTGCTGTTCCAACCTCAAAGTGCCACAGAGGAGCTGATTCCTCCAGCCCCACAAAAGGACTCCTGAGACTTTAGGAAGGGCTCTGGAGGGATGAAATCCACCCACAGATGGAGCTGCAATAATCAGGGGTCCCACAGCTTTATCACCCACCCTGGTATTTTACAGCTGGCAAGGACATGGAAGAATACAAGTGAATATTCATCATTCCTCAGAAAATGGAGTGTTTCCCCAGGAACTTGTTTCAGTTACATAAATTCATGCAAGGTCTGCTCACAGGGGGGAGGGAACTTGTCTGAACAAGTTTTCACTCCCTTCTGCAGGTACAAGCTGTCCCATTTATTACCCATGTGTATTCCCTGTTTGTTTTGCTGTTTAATTCCTCCTTTCTGGAAGTTCAGTAAATATCCATTCACACATCTGACAAGCACTACCTGCATTCACAGATGAATTTAAAGAAAGTTTTTGTCTGTATTCTCACAGTAAATTTTTTAAATGTTAAATTGGGTCACTGAACATTGTTCTACTCTACCCAAAAGATTTTTATCACAGGAAGAAGGGCAAAAAAGGACAAAATTGCCATTAGATATAATTACTTTGTTTTTATGGCTTAGCAGTATCCACACACACACAAGAGGAAATTCTAAGTGAAATGATGGATTTTTATGATGATGAAAACCTATTACACTGTGAGCTACCATGAAGAACTCATTTTCTCCTGAAGAACCATAAGCTACTGTTACTAATCCATGGTACAGTTAAACCCTTCATATAAAAACAATTATACATTATCTATTACCCCTCTTCCACACACTGACACTCTTAAAAAAAATAATACAACACTTGGATTTATATTAACACAAAGGACACCAATTTTGCAACTGAAGAGGTGGGTTTATATATATACATGCACACAAGAAATATTTAAACCCATCAAAGGCTTTTGTTGCCAAGGTATGGAAAGAAATATATTCAATTTATCACACTGCTTGTTCATTATTTCAGAAATCTTCCTGTTTTCCACAAGATACACTAGGAAGCATCACAGTGGCATGAAGTATCTGACTGCTAAAATTCTCAAACTATTCATCTTTACAGTTAGGATGTAACTTATTCACTTCAGTCTTTGTCAGTGTTAAATAGAAAGAATAATCATCTCCACAAAAACTCCGTGTTCATTGTGTTACTGAAAGTCAGTTTGCCATAGCTGCACTAAACCACATCCAAATACCTTTGAAGAAGGTCTCAGTCCTGATTAGGGACCAAATCCTCATGAAAACTGAAGTTTCTCTTCTATTTAAATGAACTGTGAGCGAGCCCACTAACCTTCAAAATGGCCTGACTCAAGTTTAATGCACATTATCACGCAGCAAGGAGGAGCTTTCAGCATTTCTTTTAGGATGTGATCAAAAGCAGCTCTGCACAGCTGCCAGACTTCGTGACAGTGTCTTGCAACAGCTTAACTTCAGTTCCTCCAATCTCAAAAGAGCCTTTTCTTTGAGAGTTTACCCTAGTTTCATCTGTCAGCTGTTTTTTTTTATATTGTCAAAAAAGGTGGAAGAAGATTCCATGAGGAGGTGATTTATTAGCACAGTGGAGTGGTAGAGCTGAGAAAATCCTGGAAAACTGTAAGATGTATAAAAGGTGTTACCCTGCTGGCAAACTTGTTAATTGGTCTGAGGGGGGATGAGGAGAAGACAGCAGGACACTGCCAAATACCGACCTGAGTGCCAGCCTGATCTTCCTTTTTGTTACAGTGACCTCACACCCAAATCTGTGGGTGTGCACTGAGACATTGTCCAGAATTACACATGGAATTTAAAGAGAATCTAATTTGTCCATTGTGCTAAAACACCAGTTAATACAACCCTGACTACTCAGTCCTGACCCATCAAACACATCAGGCTGTATTCCAAGAGAAGCACTAACATGGAATACGTGCTCTCACTGTCAGGATAAATCTTACATCCTAACCTTTAAGTCTCAGCACTAAAATATGATCCCAGCCAGTCAGCAAAGACTGAGAGAGCTGGTATATTTTAGATGAGGAATAGATTTGGAAAGGTTCTTGGACAGACCTAGCTCCCCATAGCCACCCAATGACATTTTAAATCATTCAACTGAACTTTAACAGAAAAAAACCCCAAAACCCAACCCCTGCCAAAAGGGGTGAAGAGCACAAACCACCACACTTCCTAAATGTACAACCACCATTGTCAGTGTCTAAGGTGACAATTTGCTTTCTCTAATGTGTGACAGTTACTGACAGATTTTGGGTCATGCACTTCAATCAGGGAGAGCAGCAGAGCTGTTTAATAAGAACACAACCATCTCCATGTAACTACAGCAGGCAGGACCTTCCCCAAATCCACCCCTGCTCCCAGGCCAGGCTGAAGGTGAGCAAAGTTTCCATCAAAAAAAGCTGTTTGTGTAACACAACCTTCTGAAGCAGTGCTTAAACAAGGAGAGCAGACTCTCATGATTTCAACTTTTCAAGTTTTAAACCAACAGAAACATTTGGGATCAATTGGCAGGGTTTCAGCTCTGTCATCAGCACATCTACCTCTGCACTGATGTTGTCTCTATTCCCTTCTCCAGGCTCCATCTAGCCTAGATCTGGTAAGTGCTTAGATATTAATATTCTTTTTTACAAAAGTACTACAGAGGAACAAGGCCCAAGGCAGTGATTACAAATATTATTATTTCAATGGTTGGCTTTAGCAAAAATCACAGCCCCATTCCTGCTACAAAAGATTATGTTACTGCCAAGAGGTTCTGCTCCACTTCTTGCAGTGAGGATTCAGGAAGAGGTTTCACCTTTAACCTGATCTGAGATCCCCGAGTTATCAGAAAAAACTCATTCAAATCCAGGAAGAAGGTGTGGGGGAAGGGAAATAACAGCATAAATTCCACCTGAATTCAGAGGCAGAGCTTGAATCAAAATGTAACACCACTGTGCATGGGAGGAAGGAATGTAGGTAATTTATTATTGCTGTTGTAAAGTTTATGGAAGTAAAAAAACCCTGCAGAATATGCTCTTTTAACTATAAACACACCCCACACCTGTCTTGGTAACTTAGTTTCTGTCATTAATGGTTACATGAATTTTTTTAAAAAAAACAACCAACCTAACCCTTCATCTCTTTTTTTTTGTCAGATGTTACTTTACCTGCCACTGTATTTTAATTATCAATTTCAATTATTTCCCGTTGTACAACTCAGATTATTTGATACAAAGCTTCAAAGCTTTGTGTTTCAGATACAGAATTACTCTCCTTTTTAAAACTGAGTCTGGGTGGATTCACTAGGATTAGCATACACATCAAGTATTAGGATAACAATCTGTATTTTAAAATCAGCAATGATAACAAGAGACTTAAAAGGCAGCCTGAACTGATCCCATATCCTACTGATTCTTACACCAAAAGAGTTAATAAAAGGAATGTCACCAGCAAACAGCATTGAAGTGTTGGAAGTGTCTCCAAATGCCTCACTAGAACAGAAATGCAGTTTTCAAACATTTCCACACATGTGTAGCAGTCACCTGCAGTGAAATTCACTCTGGCAAAGCAGAGCTGCTTATGCATTTGATTACTGTAAGAGCACTTCTATGACTAATTCAGAAATGACACAGACCTGTGATAAATCCAACATGGCTATTTTTAGAACCATATCAACTTAAAAAACAAAAACCAAGCCTTGCCTGAAGTCAGGCTTATAATTATTCCGTGTTCTTTTGCTGGACTTGAAAATGGGAGTGATTTAATCTGTCCTATTACAC